>NC_142994.1:1250000-1875000 GCF_061535395.1 Colias eurytheme
TTTTTTTTCAAATAGATGTTATAACTAAAAATGACACACATCATTCATATGAATATTTACCTCCACAGGAAGGCCAGAACTGCGGCGGTGCGTACATCAAGCTACTATCCCAGGGGGTGAATACCAAGAACGATCTCAAACAGTTCCACGACCAGACACCATATACTATTATGTTTGGCCCCGACAAGTGTGGAAACGATAATAAGCTGCATTTTATCTTTAGGCACAAGAACCCCAAGAATGGTACAATTGAAGAGAAACATGCGAAGAAACCCACGTGAGTCAGAGTTTATTTACTATGTAATTTTTGTAATTATATTTGTGATTTAAAATCGAAAAATATTTCGTATAAACGGTTCATTCCATCTTACTCAAATTTTACACAGAAATAGATTGTCATATTTAGATAGTATTTTTGTTTTAACTAATAGAATTAAAAAATCCATTAAAAATTGATGAATGATTCAATTCATTCAATTTTACTTGGTTTAAACAGCATAAAAATTTATAAAATCATTAAAAATTTATTTTTCTATCTTCAGTGACATTTATCAAACTTTCATTGTTTTAGGGCCGATTTTTTAATGCTTGGATTTAACTTATTCGTCGAATAATGTATAAAACTACCATTTTAAAAACGTATTCTAATTGCGCGTATTTGACAGTTTACGTGACATTTTAATATTATCGTGTACTTAATACTTTATTGGACGGATAAGTTTTATCCAAGCATTGAAAAATCGGCACTTACTTACATTAATTTATTTATTTATACATTATATTTATTCCCGCAGTCAGCGTCTAGACGACATATACAAAGACAAAGAGCCCCATCTATACACACTAGTCATACGTCCAGACAACACATTCACAATATATGTAGATAGCAAGGAAGCAAACTCTGGTTCCCTTTTGGAAGACTTTACCCCACCCGTTAACCCTCCAGAGGAAATCGATGACCCTAATGACAAGAAACCGGACGACTGGGATGAGAGGGAAAAGGTAATTTATTTGATTGCCATCTTAATCTTAATCCTAATACTATTATAAAGGCGAAAGTTTGTATGTATGGATGTTTGTTACTCTTTCACGTAAAAACTACTGAACCGATTACAATGAAATTAAGCACACATATAACTTGGATTAACACATAGGATAGGTTTTATCCCGGAAATCCCACGGGAACGGGAACTATGCGGGTTTTCCTTTGAAAACGCGAGCGAAGCCGCGGGCGGAAATCTAGTCTTAATATATATAAATCTCGTGTCACAATGTTTGTCCTCAATGGACTCCTAAACCACTTAACCGATTATAATAAAATTCGCACACCATGTGCAGTTCGATCCAACTTGAGAGATAGGATAGTTTAAACATGTAGGTACCACGGGCGAAGCCGGGGCGGACCGCTAGTCTTGTAATAATTTAAAGACGTAATTGATGGTCGTCATTCAATTAACGCACTAGTCATTCAATCAAATAGCAGATTTGACCAGATGACGGCGACATCCATATTACTTCAGTGCGTCCACCAATCTGTGAGGATGTGTAGCGAGGAATGTGTTTGTAAAGAACCAATAGTATCAATTCAAAGGCTAAATGCTTCAAACTAAACGAAGTGATATGATTGGTTTAAACAAACACATTCCTCACTATGCATCCTCGCACTTTATTGATGGAAAGCACCCTTATGATTGCTCAGTCATGCGAATCACTGCCTGATTTAATTATTTTCCTTCTACTCTATTTAAAATATTATTTGATCCCTACTTTAATAGCAACATTTAAACAAAAAAAATTGGTTGTTTGTAAAGTAGGTTTACGATCGAGATGTTTACGTGATAACGTCTTATTGGTGGCAGCGCTCGAGATGAGACGGGAGATCGGTCCGTCTCTCTCTCTCGTTATACCTGCGATCGCGCTCGTGAAGTTTTGGTGTGACACAAGTTTCTGAACATGTCACCCGACTAAAACGATTTTAAAGACGTTATCACGTCAAAATTGTATATTATATTTTACTAATTATTATTTTATAAATTCTGGCATAACAGATTGTAGACCCAACAGCCACTAAACCAGAAGACTGGGACGAAGAAGCACCGGCTCAAATCGTGGACCCCAATGCTGTCAAACCTGAAGGTTGGCTCGATGATGAACCGGAAATGATTCCTGGTAAGCAAGAATAAATGTTTAAGTTATTAGACAAATAGATCATTTGGTTACACGTGAATTTTAAATATCAATTATTGATTATCCTATGATGTAATCATTTGAAAGTTTGTTTTGGATATTAGAATTTGATTCAGTTTAAACTTTATAATTATGTATTTATTTATATAGGATATCTAATTTTATATTTGGATGAATTAATTAAATGAAGTTGTTTCGGTTTGCATAAAAACATTGAAACATATAATAATTTATTTAAAATTTCCAATAATTAATATTGAGTTGAAATAATGTTTTTAATTACCTTGTCAAGGTGCAACACAATTTTATAGTATAGAGTTGATAACACACTGACTAGATTACTTCTGACAATTTTTTAGCGTGATCGTTAGTATAGTTGTTTTCTGTACATCTATGTGCTAAACTCGTATGTTTATCCGTGCACAGACCCGGACGCGGTGAAGCCATCGGACTGGGAGGACGAAATGGACGGCGAGTGGGAAGCTCCTCTCGTTGACAACCCCAAGTGTTCCGCTGCACCTGGCTGTGGGGCTTGGAGCCCGCCGCTCGTGCCTAATCCAAATTATAAGGTATACACATACAGACAGACGAAAACACGTTCATATACGCACGTCAATTTAAACAAATACACACACACATGCACGTGAAGGCTCATCAAACGTGTGCATGTGCACACGTACGTAAGTATGGACACATACGTACAAGTGTGCGTAAGTACGGACATATACGTACAAGCGTGCGTGCATATAAAGCCACGTGGTGTAGACTGAAAGTATTTAATACGAAGTATAATATTTAACATGTTTATACATGCACGTCACATGGATGGAAAATTGTATATTTTTTAGATTTTACAATATAATACATAATATTATGTACACAATATATTTAAATTTCGTACTCATTTCTAATTAGGTGTAAGGGATAGATCTATAGAATAATAGACGTAATATAGTATTGTGATTCACATTCGCATCGCGATATTATATTATGTAAGTCCTGTACACAAAACGTATGTATAACTTTTTTAATTATTTATTTCTTACATAATATAGGATTTACTAATGATTAAATCATAAACTTATTGAAGTTTATACAATACATTACATACATTCAACTATACTATTATATTTTCATATGAAATCCATCCTACTAATATTATAAATGCGATAGTTTGTGAGGATGGATGTGTGTGTATATTTGTTACTCTTTCACGCAAATACTACTGAACCGATTACAATGAAATTTAGCACACATATAGAGGGTAAATTGGATTAACACATAGGACAGGTTTTATCACGAAAATGATTAACAAAAACAAAATGTGTCAGGGTGTATGGCGCGCCCCACTGGTCCCCAACCCGCAGTACCGCGGCAAGTGGGCCCCGAGACGAATTCCCAACCCGCACTACTTTAACGACGACAAACCTTACAGGATGACCACTATTGTGAGTATTTTGTTGTTATATTCCATCATTTATAATCACACAATCCTATATCAGGGAACTTCGCTACCATAGGTTATTTTTAACTTAACAGGGAATTTCATAGCTTTTGTAACCACACACTCATGCTGTTGAATAAATAAATTGTTGCTGTTGTTGATTTACGAACGAAGATAAAACTGTTAAAACTATAAATATTAATTAAAAATGGAAATAAAAAATTTAAGTGTTGGTAAAATTCTAGTCGAAGGAAGTCAAACATAAAAGCAAAATCAAGCTTATTAGCATTACTTAAATATAACCTAAGTAGTCAATATACACCAAAATTAATAAATGTTTCAAAAACGATTATTTTATCTATTGAAGTATTGACACATAATTATAAATATTTCAAAATTTCAGACGGCCGTCGGATTCGAACTCTGGTCGATGTCACCCCAATTGTTATTCGACAATCTGATCATCACGGACGACGAAGCCGTTGCAGCGGAATGGGCCAAACAAACATACGCATTGAAGAGGGATAGGATTACTAGTCAATCGGTGAGTGAATTTCTAATAATATTTAATCTTATTGGTAAATAGTGAAATATTCGATATCTATAAAGTAAGTTTTAAAATTACTAAGCAAATAAATCATTTGTTCAAAATTAAATTCTTGTGTATAAAAAGAAAAAATATGAGAAATTTTTCGCTTTGTCAGGGATCTGTTATAAAATGGTATAAAATATATTCAATCTAACACGAAAAAGTGTTATAAGGTATGCAGACAATATTTAAAATCGTTTTTCTTTTATAATCCAAATAAAAAAAAACCGAATTCCAAAATCGTGATGACTAAAGTCACAAAAATTAATTTCACTCTAAGAAAAGGCTAAAATAGGATTAAATGTTCTAGCGCTATAATATTATGACGTCACAGCGGTCAAATCGAATTATTTAAGGATTCAAATTAAGCAATAACGTTTGTATTTGCATATGATGATTGAATATTATGGTCAGAAAACGCTCTGGGGCCGCATCTTAGCGGCTACCAAGTACAAGCCGGGCTATTGGGCGATGTACGCGATGTACTGCGCGGTTCCCATCACTGTGTACATAGTGTACTTGCTGGGGAGGTCTCGAGAGGTGAAATGTGTGGTGGAATGTTCTAGAATGTGCTAGAATGTTCTAGAATGTGCTAGAATATTCTAGAATGTGCTGGAATGTTCTAGAATGTGCTAGAATGTTCTAGAATGTTCTAGAATGTTCTAGAATGTGCTAGAATGTTCTAGAATGTCGTGAATGTTGATGGTTGAGGAATTATAGGAGAGCTAAGCATAACTAGGCTAGGTGTGGTATATTTTGATTTGAAGCAGGGTGAATATTGAGATGTAGGTTGGAGAGAGTTACAATGTGTTTTATGCTATGCTATACTAAGATATGTATGTATTATGTTGCGTGTAGTGTTATATTTTAAATATAAATTTTAGGTAGAAAAATCCTATACAAACCCACCTCGTCGACATTGTGAGACATTCTTCGTCATCTTACATTATCATTATTAACATTTCATATTATGTATTTCCTGCATATTATACGGTAAATACATAATCATAAATCATAACAATCTATCACATACATAATCTATCACATATTTACTATAAACAACTAGACTCACAATCGCTTCTTAATAAGTTGTCAAAATATATTCGAGTAACGTTGTATAAAACAACATTCATTGAAATTAAAACCTTATTTCTTGGTAGTAATGTTCAAAGTCGTGTATCACTAGAAAACTCTGCCTAATACTCACATAGGCAGAGTTTTGCCACGGATCTTTTTTAGCGTGATATCGAGTCTAGTTGTTTATTGTATTACAATGTTTTGTATCGCTATTTTTGTACATTTTATGCTATTATGTGTGGTAGTTATCAAGCTAGAGATATTACAGGAGTCGGTAGTGGAGCGAGCTCTCAAGTTCGCGGGAGAAAATCCCTGGGTGTATGCGGCCGTGATTATTGGCTCTTTCCTTGTGGTCGGAGTCACTGCGTATATGTGCTGTGGACCTAGGACGGTGAGTAGTAAATATTGGTCCTAGATATCTGATTTTAAATTAATAACTATTAGGGCCGATTTATCAATGCTTGGATAAAACTTATCCGTCCAATAAAATATTACACGATAATATTAAAATGTCACGTAAACTGTCAAATACGGGCAATTAGAAAACGTTTTTAAAATGGTAGTTTTATACATTGTTCGACGAATAAGTTTTATCCAAGCATTGAAAAATCGACCCTTAATTATTAAATTAATAACTAGCAAACCGGGCGAACTCCGTTTCGCCACCAGAGACACCTTTTCCTTGCTATAAATCTCACGGAGCCCGAGACCTTTCCAACGAATGCAAAACCGTGGAAATCGGTTCGTGCGTTCTGGAGTTATAGCATCAGGAAAGAAAACCCGACTAATTTTTATATAGTAGATATATAATTTTATTTACAACACAAATACTTATACAACGTAAATCTAGTGTTTAGTGGGCCTGGTTCCTGATATAGGTATCAAAATAACTTGGGGTTCCAGTTATCAGCTTCTGCGTTATAAATAACAATATAATTTTAAGATAAGCTTTAGATTAGTTGGAGGATGTGGTAAGTAGAATAAGTGTCTTATAATTTAAAGAAATCCTAAAATGAAGAATGGAGAAAATGAATATCTAGAGCTCCTGCTCTAGATATTCATTTTCTCTTAGTTATTACCAACTTCCCGTGATTCGAATTTATTCGAGGCCAACGGTCAAAAAACGTATTCTTACACGATTTATAGTAAAGTCTGTAAGTTTTACCATACAATCACAATTTAAGAACATAAAATTACGTATAAAAGAACATAATATGGTAAACGGTGGAGCTTCTGATATAACAGTCCGAAACGTCATTGTCATAATATGAAAAATAAATTTTGACCAAAATAGGGCACATACAGAAAAAATATTCTAATAAACCAATACATACATAATTATCTTGTACACAACATAATGTTTTTATATCGATAATCGCAGCAAGACTCAGACGCGGAAATAAAGAAGACCGACGCCCTAGTCGAGGATGATCCTCACGGGGATGGGGATGGGGACGGGGATGGGGAGGGGGACGGGGAGGGGAAGTCGGACGGGGAGGAGGAGCCCAAGGAGAGGGGAGGGAAGTCGGATCTCGAGGGACCCGTGGAGGAGGTCGCTGAGGTATGTTATTGGGTGTTATATTTATTGCGGCTTTGTTGAAAATTACCTTTATTGGGAACTATTGAACTATAAAACAGAATAAAAATGAATGAATTTTGAGTTTGTTGGGAACAGACAGACAGCGGAGGACTTTGTTTTATAATATGTAGTGAATAGCTGTTGCCCATGGCTTTCCCCGCATAGTAGACTATATTCTTTAGAAAGAAAAGCGCCATCTATTTGATTGAACATAAAATTAATACACACACGCAAAAAGTTTAAAACTAAGAACATATTATAGATGAAGTAAATATGATAATACTTACGCGCTGTATCTTGTTATTATTACTGTTACGAAATATTTGGTATTTTTATAATATTTATTTATTTATTTTATAAATATCTTTAAGGCGGCTGGCGGCGGCGACGGTCACAGGAAGAGGAAACCACGTAAGGAGTAAATCAATGGACTGCTGTCGTTTGTTGATCAATATGTCGGAAATATCATCAAATATAATAATTAAAAAAAAAACATTTAAATTTATGTCTTGATGGTGTTGCAATGAAAAGTTAGGTAGATATTTTACACTCAAAGAAAATCTTAATATACGATTTAAAGATTTTCACTTTCAATCACACTAAATAGGATTTTTCTAAGAAAATACTTCAATAAAAAACATATTTTTGATGTCTTTCTATCAACAAACGATGCGTATTAATGTTTAGGTAGCAAACGTGTGAACCAAAATGGCGAATTAAAAATAATCGTGTCGTCTCTCTCTAACGCGGTAATATCCACACGTTAGAGCGAGATGGCACGATATTAGTTTTAAATTTTAGTTCAAACGCAATTTAATTTTTCCTAATCAAGGGAGCGGTTACTTTGCTTAGGTGTTTAAGCTGTTTGGTAGACTGTATTTAGTGATATATATTATTTATATATACTTGCAATATTATAATTACCTTAATAAATAGATTTTTGTGGATTTTCGATGTAGAGTTTTTTGAACAAATAAAAAAAAACATTCTAATACCAAATGTCTTAAATTTTTTATAACTATTCCACAGCATGAAGTATTTAAAATATTCCAATAAAATCCATAATATATTTAAATATTTTTATGTCTACCAAAGAAACACTAAAGTCCCTTTGATTCTTGAACAAGGTAGGCGATAGATAGAGGTGTTAAAAATAATAACAAAAACAAATAGATGAAATACTAATTTAACCACTAGTCGAATCTTTTCACGTTTTAACAGATCGGTAAAACGAGGTTTATTAAAACGACATATGTGTAAACTTTGGTTTAATTTTCCAACATCCCCCAACCTCTATAATTAGATCATAATAATTCCAGGGTTTTAAAGTAATTATCGATTCCAAATTCTAGTATTTTTCTTTTAAGTTCTCGAAATATGATATAATATCTCAAAAACTCAAGACCATTTAAAATACTACATCTTCATAATTAATTATATTTTTTTGACTTCTCCGTTCGAGAAAAGTATTCATTGATATTTTATATGTGTGTTCAAGTAGATTTAATTTTTAAATGTTGCTAGTAAAAATATGTTCAAAAGTCAAAACTCAAAACTATAGTTTGGACAGTTGCTGATTTTACTTGTAAACTTTAGGACCATTTTACAAGTTTTACGTCAGTCGTTCGCCGACCGTTGTGAAGATAACATGTCTTAAAAACTACAGTAATTATTTAAACTATAGTTTTAACATAATATTTTCTCCATACCGTCTTGAAATATATAAGCTTATTATATATAAATTATTCTTGTTAATTTATTTTCTTCATAGCATTTATTGCTTTTAAGTACAGCATGTACGTCAGTATATTATAATATAGGTAATATCATAGGTGAATGTATATTTACTACGTCTATAGCTGAGGTAAGCGAGAGAAGCGGTTGTATGTGAAGTATTTCTTTGATTTTAACTGAATATTGTCTATGTTTTGTTATTCAATGCATTTCCCAAAGAAAGAGGATTGTTCAAATTCGTGCAAAGATGCCTTTCTTCATGCTTACTCTATAGTCTATATATACCTTTTACTTTCCAAAAATATACATTGTTTTCTTTATTCCGAAGGCAATCTTCTTTTTATTTTGATTTCATACTATGTACGAATTTGTACAACCTGGTGTTATATGATAATTGTAATAAATTTGATAAAATATGATTTTGTTTTCATTATATATATGTATAAAGAGTATTCTATAGCCAAGAAACAAAACACGAAATATTTGTATTCAGCTATGTATGTACTGTGTGATAGGTACGAGTTAATGGACTGTAATTTACATTAATAAATAAATTATTTATAATGGTATGTTTTATTTATTTATTTCCTAATTGACCCATTTGAGTTTGAGGAAGTGCATATAATTTGAGTAATGTGAATTATTAAACGGAATATAGAAATATTAACTTAAAATTTGAACGGAATTAGCCCAAATCTATTCCGGAAATTATTTTTGACAATGAAATAGCCAAAAGGAACAAATAAAAACATGCAAATCTTTTTTATAATACAAAAGCCTATGAAGTATGAACCCATTCGATTCTGCAGGTATCTTTTAACTGACTTTAGAAAAAGACTGAGGTTCTCTTTTTATTTTTTTACAGGAAACCAATTGCTATTCCATTTCATTTCTAAGATATAAAATTAATTTCATCAAAAAACATAGAGCCTATAGAACCGAGCAATGAAATCTTGTTCTGGTGTGACTCACTTATTAAACAAATAACCTTTTTTTAAATTAGGTAATATTTGTTTAAATTTATTCTACGTGTGTACCAACTACCAAGGTGTTGAGTGTGCGTCCTGCGAAATAGACTCCCATTCAAATCGACCTAAATCTATGCCAAAGATTAACAAAAAGATGCGTCACTTACCTACATCGCTGTATTTATTGACCCGAATGTACAAAAAAAATGACAAAAGTACTTTTAAAATGAATGTAAATCTTTAATTTGAAAAAATCAAGGTACATAATATATGTTTTCAATTTTCCAACATAGCAAAATATATCCAAAACCTTTATCGAATAATGCATAAAAAAGTTACAGATATAACTATTACGAATTTAATATTAAAATAGGTTAAAAAACAGTTTTATGGAATGTTACTCGTTGAGTCAATGAAAGGTTAATAACTTGTAAAACAATGCATTAACAACGCGAACCATTAACCAGGTATTTCACGAGTATTATGAAAGGATTCAGCTGATAAATTATAGAAATACCTACCTAATAATAAAAATGTTCAATAAGGAAATAGGTAGTTATTGAACGTATGTTTCAACTTTCTCGATGAAGTGATCATTACTTACCTATAAACCCTGTAGAAACTACACTCAAAAATATGTACAACAGTTCTCACATTATACCTATTCTATTATTTTTTAATAGAGCAATATTCACAGTATTTTTATCCTTCTCGGAACATATTATACCTTACAGCGGTTCTGGTACATAGGCCTATCCCATATCCCGATATCGTTGACCAACGGTTTTTGATAATTCGCTAAGAGGTCACATAATCACTATACCGTCGATCTCGGAGCGAGAATGTTGTGTGCTTTATTATGTGTTTTGCTGTGCTCGTGTTTGTGTGAGTGCCGGCCTAATATTGTTTTCATTTTAGCTGATGATTTCGTAAGTACCTATTTTATTATTTTATTTTGTACATGACTATTTACTATTATTGTATTATTTGTAGAATTCATCAAATATTATTTTTAATTTATTATACGACCTATAAGATCATGAGTAAATCATAAATGTTGCACATAAATATTAGTACCTGTGTAAAATACGTTATTAATAGTTTTGTTAAAATTTATAAAACTGGAAGCCATAACTCAAAAATACCTTAGTTTCTTAATAAACTTTTGTTAATTTTGTAGGTACCCAGGTATCCACTAAATAAATACCCATTTATAAATTAATTTTTAGTTCTCATATGCACTACAAAACTGGTGACTGTTAATAATGGTAATTAAGACCACATACATTTTAACACACTCCGTTCCGTTCATTTATTTAGAATTAGTTTATCTATGTAGGGCGTAGGTCATAAAAAAACATTTATTTCAAATATAAACGGATTACTTTTGCCGCTGTATCCACATTTTTAATGTCCTCGAACAAAACACAAGAAATTTCCTCCGAAAGACTATTAATTCCAATAATATTTGTTTTAATTTACATACGAACGATTTTACTAATGTCTAGGTAATTGTATTTTATTTATCCAAAATAACAATCGGTACTAATTATTTAGTCTTTTTATTAGATAAAAGTAGTTAATTGTTTTAGATAGACAAAATGATCCTTAGATAGATCTGTACTCATAGTGTAGCAATAAAAATCACGCGCGAATAATTTCACACCTATTCATAGGTACCAGTGTATACGAGTAGGTATACCTACTTAGTATGTAATTATTTCAAGCAACACAAGCTTTTTATTGTTATAGGTTATTGACAGTATCTATCCCACAAAAATTATATTACAATATGTACTTTATACGTTAGCTAACTAGTTAGTACTAAAAACACCCTACCAAGGTACCCGCATTTGATAATAAAAATTAGGTACGTGTGAAAAAGTTATTATTTATTAAATTTATTAATAAGAAAATCGTAATCCTATCGTAATGAGTATCTAATTGATTGAGTCTTGAGACCAAGAAGTCTCATTAAAGTTGAATTTAAATCTATTAAAAACTAGCGGTCCGCCCCGGCTTCGCCCGTGGTACATGTTAACGTTTTCTCTACATAAGAACCATCCTCGTACTTCAAGGAATATAATAAAAAAAGAATTATCGAAATCGGTTCAGCCGTTCTCGAGTTATGCGCTTACCAACACATTTTGCGATTCATTTTTATATATAAAAGAAGATAATCGAAAAAAGTGATCTAGTCTAGATAGAAGATATAGAAAATGCAATTACCAATATAGTATGTTATTTTACAATAAAAATGTAAACCTTATCCCTACAAGGTCTATACGTTTATGATTATTCCTGTGTGTGGGCGGTAGACACTGTTAGATTCTTAAGCAAATATTCAGGTCGAAATAACGGCATATATCGTTGTCACTTGGATTATTAAGTGCCATACACAATATAGTAAAATTTATACATATTACTATATCTAATGCATAGTCTGTAAAACTATCCACCTTATTCTCACATCATATAAAAAGCACCCACTGGATGTATTTACTATTAATAATTACCTAACCTACTTTTTTCAAATGATAAAACTTTACAAAGTAACAACATGTTATTTGGAATAACTATGTAGGTACTTACCTAGTTATTTTTTATTTACATACAAATTACAATCAAAGAGTCAATGACGGGGGCTTATCGCAATTCACAATATACATTTATGATAATTATTGCAACAATCTTTCACAATGTTCACAATTAATAGGCACAATATTGAATATACCTACCTATAGGTATTAGGTACGCACCTACTGTACCCTTTTTTATTTTATCACAAAAAATTGTAGTTAGATACCTACTCATAACTATTGTCTAAAATATAGTTCAATATTTCAGGGTTGGAATGACGTAGGGTTCCATGGCTCGAACGAGATTCCGACACCAAACATCGACGCCCTGTTTGCGTCTGGTCTCTCTCTGCACAACTACTATGTTACCCCGATCTGCACGCCATCCCGAGCTGCGCTTATGACTGGGAAATATCCCATTCATACTGGTAAGTGTTGAAATACAACTAAATATTTTAAAACTGAAAACGGGTCCATCGAAAAGAAACTATCTACAGTTCCAAAAGTTCAATATTATAATATTTACTTGTTACAAAGTATGTAACATAACTATGTCATAAATACAAGTGCTTGACAAGCAATAAGTTTTTGTAAAGAACCTTCGTCGCACTCTACTTCGTTAGTTCAAAAATTTGTCATGGTCACATCTTATTTCTGCATTATTCAATAAATTAGTTGACCTTTATGAATAGACAATATTATTACATAGTTGGAGACAAAATGCCAATATTTTCTTTGTTTTATTAACATAGCCAGCAATCGCGAAGACACGTACGATATGTCAATTTACAATTAGGTACTTAAAAATTTGAATTGGAATGTATTGAGCTAATTTACAAGCAGTTGAAATATCATTTAATCTACAAGTTTAATCCTGATATAAATCTGCCGATCAACATCTTCTCGGAACCGGTGTAAAGCAATATCTATTAACTCTGATAATAAATTCTACATCATTAGACAGCGAGAGTTGCGCTCATTTCCTGTTTTTATGTCAGAACATGGGATAATGATACGTATATGCAATTACTCCCACTGGTATATAGGAGAATAATTGAATTCGAGCATAATACCTTTCGAATGGCCATTCCCACGTAATGACGTTTATTTCACATCTTTAAAATGGTTATGGACAGTCGCTATAATTAAGATAATTGCTGCCCTTTTATTTGAAAAATACATCATGTTAAAAATCCTTTTTTAATTTTCACCTCAATATTTTCCCCTGACACCATCATACCTACAACTAACTAAAACTTATGTATTACTTGCTGAATTATATGTTATGTAGGTACCTAATCTTTTACAGGAATGCAACATGGCGTTATCTATGGTATGGAGCCTCGGGGTCTTCCGCTTTCAGAGACAATTCTACCTCAGCACTTAAGAACTTTGGGTTATAAAAACCACTTGGTTGGCAAATGGCATCTTGGTAGCTACAAAAGGGAATATTTACCGTTGAACAGAGGGTATGTAAATAAGTGTAGCGTCTTACTCGCTCCAAAAATTATTAAAAGACCACTAAGAGGTGAAATTGTGTATTTGTATTAGTAACAATTATAATACATACATGCATTTAAAAATAATGTTCATATAATTATATTACAGATTTGACAGTCACTTAGGTTTCTGGACAGGAAAAATAGATATGTATGATCACACTAATCAGGAAAAAGGAGTTTGGGGATTTGATTTTAGACGAGGTAATTGTACTTAACATATTCGTTTTAGACAGATACACCCGTATGCCGTAGGCTTTTCTCAGATATTTACTTATGTTCTTTTTTTCAATTAACATCTACCCACAATTTTTATTTCAGGTTTTGCAGTAGCTCATGATTTATTTGGAAAATACGCAACAGACGTCTACACAAATGAGGCACTTAGGGTTTGTATCATAAAATCATTCTTATAATGTCATTAATTAATTTTATCATTAAGTACAAAGAATTTAAACAAACCCATCTCTTTTTTTTTTGTTTCGATTAGCTATGAAAAGTGACCTTAAAAATATTATATTTTTACAGATAATAGCGAACCACAACAAGAATGAGCCATTGTTCTTAATGATAGCTCACTCAGCGGTACACACTGGCAACCCTTACGAGCCCATCCGAGCTCCTGAAGGACTCATAGCTAACTTCAGTTATATAGAAGATCCACAGAGAAGAAAATACGCAGGTTATACCCATATAAACCTTTACTGATCTTATATATGCAAGTGGTGTATGTTTCTTTGGTTGTTTTTCTTCTTTTCGCATCGGAATGATTTTATGTTATGATTTTTGTGGCACCGTTATTTCCTAACGCCGCGAGCGTAAGACAGAAGTAGATAATATATATATTCTATATAAAAACTTGATAGTTTATACATAGTAGTAAATTAGATCGGAAGGAATACATATTTGTAATAGAACGCATTATGCAATAAAATTTTATTTAACTATATCCGACTGAATTGCCTTGAATTAACGTTGAAAATACAAATGAAAGCTGAAATCATATTTGGCTACAGAACCACTAAATTGAGAGGTACCTCCTTGTTTTACTGTATGAAATTGATTGTACTTGTAGGTATTTTAATTTAAGGCTTTCCTATTTCAGCTGTGGTATCAAAGCTTGACGAATCCGTTGGTCGAGTGGTTCAATCTCTACAAGAGCACGGGATGCTCAATGACAGTATTATTATATTCAGTACGGATAACGGCGGGCCAGCCGCTGGCTTCAATCAAAACGCGGCTTCCAACTTCCCGTTAAGAGGTGTATGTTTGATAATCCATAATTAATAATGTAAATAATTTGAAAAGAAAAGGAGAAATTCGAAGCCCGTAATCCAAATATTTTTTTTGGAAGAGCAACATTTCCATAAATTAGTATATATTTCTATTTTCTATAAATTATTTCTTAAATTCTTATCATAATCGAATTTAAAATTTAACAATTTAAAAATACTGTAGTCTTATTTATGGTGAAATGGTCATCTTACTTTGATTTCATAAACCGACATTATAAATGGTCATAATGTATATGTGCATATTTTTACCTTTTCCTTACTAAAGCACTTGTTATAGGTGAAAAATACCCTCTGGGAGGGTGGAGTACGTGGCGCGGGAGTACTGTGGAGTCCCTTGCTTAGTGCGATACCGCGGGTTGCCTCGCAACCACTGCATATATCCGACTGGCTGCCAACACTGTTTAGTGCTGCGGGTGGCAATGTTAGGTACGAAATATTTCAGCAATAAATAATGATGATAGCAAAAACGATAATTGACCGTAATAATTTATAGCATACACAATAATTAGATCCTCTAACTTAACAGTATGTATCTATCGAGGAACCATTATATTTTATCCAATAAGATTAGTCCCATTTTTTATTATTAAACTAGCTTTCCGCCCGCGGCTTCGCCCGCATTTTCAAAGATATACCCGCATAGTTCCCGTTCCCGTGGGATTTCCGGGATAAAACCTATCCTATGTGTTAATCCAAGTTACCCTCTATATGTGTGCTAAAATTCATTGTAATCGGTTCAGTAGGTTTTGCGTGAAAGAGTAACAAACATCCATACATCCATACAAACTTTCACATTTATAATATTATAATAGGAATAATAGGATTAAGCAAGATACATAATAAGAAGGTTTAAAAAAAATGTTGTTATTAAAGTTAGATACTGTAAGGATACTGATGTTTAATTAACAATCTTTACAGTTCCTTAGGTGGAATAGATGGAGTGGACCAGTGGCTAGCCTTGTCCAAGGATTTGAAATCAGAGCGGAATACGATCCTACATAACATAGACGACCAATTTGGCAGTGCATCTATCACGGTCGATCAGTGGAAATTGCATAAAGGTAAAAACAGCATAATAGACTATTGTTAAACGTTCTCATATTCATTACATGAGAAACCGAAAGTATGAACATTGTATTGTATTTAGTATGGTGATGGTTGCAAAAATCGCTTTCAATTCAATTTGTGGTCCGAGCATTTATGAATGGTTGAAATTTTTCTCTAAACCCTCTAAACCTGATGACACCCATAATATTATGTTGATTGTATTTAGGTATTTATATCGATGCATATATTTTTTTATAGTGCTACTGAACTAATACAAATATAAAAAATCTTGTAATCAGCACATAATGTGACCTTATTCCTCACATTTATAGTTTTAACCTTATATGTTTCGCTATAGGTAACATCATTCTTTTGCTGAAGAAAAAGCGAAATGCCTTCTTCCTTTCTTTATATATCATCCATTATCGTGTTATTTGCACGATGTTAGGTTATGAATGTAATTTTAATTTAGTATTTAAGTTAGTTAAGTTTCTTTTGTAAAATAAAATTGTATCTGTGTCGCATTGGGCATTGTTCTGTAATGGCATGTGATGTTTTTAAATAAATAAATAAATAGATATTGGCGTGTAAATTTTGTAGGCCTGTGTGTGTATTTCATAATGTCTTTTTCGATATTTTGTATAGTGTTTTCAATGAATTTCAGGAACCACCTATAACGGAGCGTGGGACTACTGGTACGGGCCGAGCGGTCGGAACGCAAGTTATGACGTAGACTTGGTGTTAGATGGCCTTGCTGGTCGAGCGATAGATCAGTTGGGCTTGATGCCTAACAAGGAGAAAATCTTGGAACTGAGGTAGGTAGAATCAAGAGGAAATAAATTAAGGGGAATACATGAGAATTAATTATTAAGCTATATTATTTACTAGCTTTCCGCCCGCGGCTTCACGTGCGTTTTCAAAGAAAAACCCGTTCCCGTAGAATTTCCGGGATAAAACCTATCCTATGTCCTTTCTCGGGTATCAAAATATATCTATAGCAAATTTCATGCAAATTGGTTCAGTAGTTAAGGCGTGATTGAGTAACAGACAGACAGAGTTACTTTCGCATTTATAATATTAGTATGGATTATAAAATTTTTGAATTAGTGTCAATTTGAATTGTGTTGAAACGGCTATACTTTAATTAGTCTATTATAAAAATAGGAAAAAAATTCATGTAGTAGAAAATGTATAATTACTGATTCGAAATTCGGAATGTTTTGTTTCTTATATAAAACCGTTGATATTATTCAGGCAAGGCTCAACTGTGGTGTGTAAACCGATTGAGCCCATCCCCTGCAAGCCGCTAGAAGCACCCTGCCTCTTCAATATCGTGGACGATCCGTGTGAATTGAGAAATCTCGCTGATATGTAAGTTTAAGTCAAAATAACGAATTTATTCTAAACATAACATAATTTGTATTGTGTAGAGTATATTTAATATTTGTCGTGATTCTAAGTTATACACAGAAAATGGCAAAGGGTGGGTACTTATAAGATAGTTTTGTATTTTTCTGCTGATGAGCATGCTTGAATTAGTTTATCTGTACCTGAAACTCTGCTGAGAAGAGTAAAAGCAGTATCAAATATTAATTAACAATTGTAATTAGTAACTCCTCATAAAAATCTGTCTGTCTGTATTTTCCAGCGAGATCGACACGTTACATCGTCTACTCGGCGAGTTAGACGCATTCAACAGAACAGCAGTTCCACCGAACAATAGACCGATCGACGCACACGCAGACCCGCGGCTTTGGAGCCACGTGTTCACTAACTTTGGCGATTATAGCCATGTTCATGTTTGTTAGTTTATACTTAACTGGATTTCCGCCCGCGGCTTCGCCCGCGTTTTCAAAGGAAAACCCGCATAGTTCCCGTTCCCGTGGGATTTCCGGGATAAAACCTTCCCTATGTGTTAATCCAAGTTACCCTCTATATGTGTGCTAAATTTCATTGTAATCGGTTCAGTAGTTTTTACGTGAAAGAGTAACAAACATCCATACATCCTTACAAACTTTCGCCTATAAAATATAGATTAGATTAAGTTTTATTGGGTCCTCTTCAAAATGCATTGGGCGAGTAGAGGCAATCGCGATAGACATTTAGGCCAAATGTCTATGATCGGCCGTCATTATGTTTTTTATTCATAATCGCCGTAATGGCGACAAACATCGACGATCATTTGTTGGGCCAACGCTCTCGATTGTGAGGAGGACATTAAAAGCTCTGTTTGTAATTACTGATTATAGGCGTGTTCATGTTTGTTAATTTATTTATTGATTTTTAAGATCAAGTTACTTTATTTCAAAGAATATTTATGATCAAAGGACATTACAATGTATTGATTAAGTTGTCGATAAATGGTGGAAATGTACGCAGTTTTGTTAATGCAATTTATTACTGACTGACACAAAAATACGTGTATGTTAAAAAGTTTAAAACGTAACATTTAGGAATTAATTATATAGATATTTAGAGTCTCTATTGAGAAAAGAGAGAAATAGGTTGTTGTATTTCAGGACATAATAAATAGTAATAAGTTATGTTGTTAATAATTTAAAAATAATAAGAAATAAGAATAGAAATAATGTTTTATTTATCAAAAAAACTTAAAAAGTGCTTCTCCACATAACAAAAAATAATAACAAATTCCTGTTAGAAAATTATAAGAAAATCAACATTTACAGCTTTCAGAACAATATATAAAAAATGAAAAAACAAAAGTGGCTCATGTGCCTAATTTACAACTTTCGGTACAATTTTCACCTTCTTATTTTTAATGCCAGATCTGCTTTTATTTTCTGTATCTTCCATTTTTCTTTTCTCGGCTCTATTTTGAGCCATGACAACTTCGAGATATTCATTTGCATCATTATTCATATTTTTTTCTATAGGATTGTCGACGTATCGAGATATATTCGAGGCATTTTGTAAGGAAATCTTTTCCATGGGATTTAGGGCATCAGAAATGGGATCTGGGACACTTTCCTGGGAGGCGAAACTTTCGGCTAGTAGTCGATCGACTATTTTATCCTCGGTATTGTGGAAGAAATTGGACATCACTTTTATTAAATGATTCTTCATTATTTTCTGTGCTGTTGTTAGACTGGGAAGGGTGTTATATATTATGAAATAAGTTTTTTTTTGTAAAATCATCCTAATTAGATGAATTTGATCAAAAAAGTGAACTAAAACTTTTGATCAGACAAAAAAAATGTTTTGTTAGAATTAAAACAAGTGTTAAAGTATATTATAGTGATAGTAATTTGATATTTTTTAGGGTTTTTTTTTCTAGTTATCTACTCCAGTAGTCCTTACTAGAAAAATTATGCATTACTGAACAAAATATACATTCTTATGATAAAAATATATATTAACTTACTCAGATTGTGGATCTTGTTGGATGATTTTATTGGAATGAAGCAACTTCATTAGTTTAGCAGCATTGGACTCGGATATATCGAACTTGTCTATCAAGTCCCCAGCTTCAATGGTTTGGACTTCCGAACATAGCTCCAATGTTCGACGGAAAATGCATAAGCACTATAAATAAATAAGTTATTTAAAGTTGGATGAATAAATATACAAATAAGTTTATATAAATAAAAATACCTAAGTTTTTTTGTAAAAGAAAATGCGGACATGTCACTAAATAGCAGTTTCTTCCAGGCAACCAATTACATGATTTAAAAATAAAATAAGGGCAAGGCACTTAAGCAAATGAAAATAAAAATTCATCATTAATTTCACGCATAATCAGATAAAAGGTGCATCATTGAATATTGATATAAAATTTAGACTCTATATACCTATTATGACATTTATAAAACAAACGCTACAAGAAAAAAAATTTAAAAAAAAAACCATAATTACCTCCCGTTTCCTCATACTCAAGGAAACCAAGTTAGTATCAGTGGGAGTACGATTTGGATCAACATCATAACATTTGGTACAGCAATGTTGCGTAACTCGCGATACTAAGTGACGAACAATACCAAAACAAGCCGCGTGTTGCTGGAGCTTACAGTAGCTAGAATATCATTTATGTAAACTTAATTACGTTCAAGCAATTTTTTAAGATTTTTGCCCCCCCCCCCTCCCTTAACGCATCGTAACATACCTAAACATAACATACTAAGGGCCGATTTTTCAATGCTTGGATAAAACTTTTTCATTCGTCGAATAATGTATAAAACTACCATTTTAAAAACGTATCCTAATTGCCCGTATTTTACAGTTTACGTGACATTTTAATATTATCGTGTAATACTTTATTGGACGGATAAGTTTTGTCCAAGCATTGAAAAATCGACCCTTATGTAAACTTAATAACGTTCAAGTATTATTTAAAGCAATTTTTTAAGATTTTTGCCCCCCCCCCCCCTCCTTTAACGCATCGTAACATACCTAAACATAACATACTAAGCGATTTTTATTTTTTCTGTTTCTGTGTGGCTTGTATACTTTTTCGTTTGTTATCAATAAATGTTTTATTTATTTATTTATTTTATTTATTTATACTAGCAATCAAAAGGATTTTTTTTTAATTTGTTAACTAGAATTTACTTTAACGAAATTTCAAATTCTGAAACTGATTTATAGAATATAATAGGCACAATTATTAAGTCTTTATTAGGTACAAAATTTCTAAAACCGACACGTGATACTATTTAAAATTCAAAATTTAATGCAGGTTGGTAAAGTTAAGATTACATTTTAATAAATTTTTACTTGCTATTTAAATGAATGTTTACTTGCTATTTTAATGAATGTTTACTAGCTATTTTAATGAATGTTTACTTGCTATTTTAATGAAATTTTACTTGCTATTTTAATGAATTTTTACTTGCTATTTTAATGAATGTTTACTTGCTATTTTAATGAATTTTTACTTGCTATTTTAATGAATGTTTACTTGCTATTTTAATGAATTTTTACTTGCTATTTTAATGAATTTTTACTTGCTATTTTAATTAATGTTTACTTGCTATTTTAATGAATGTTTACTTGCTATTTTAATGAATTTTAACTTGCTATTTTAATGAATGTTTACTTGCTATTTTAATGAATGTTTACTTGCTATTTTAATGAATGTTTACTTGCTATTTTAATGAATTTTTACTTGCTATTTTAATGAAATTTTACTTGCTATTATAAAGCAGCTTTTTTTTTTACTTAAGATAGGGAAGCGCTTGACCACAATCTCGCCTGATGGAAAGCTGAGATGCGGTCTAAGATGGTACGCGCTTCCCTAGCTTTCATCACACAATCGTTTAATTTTTAAATCATACTTTGACGACGCGGTTGGCGCAGTGGTAAAGTAACTGCATACTGAGCCGACGGTCCCGGGTTCGATCCCCGGTCAGGGCAAATATTTGTGTGATGAACTCAATTATTTGTTCTTGGGTCTGGGTGTTATATCTATATATGTATTTATAAAATATTATATTTATCGTCGCCTAGTACCCACAACACAAGCCTTAATTGAGCTTACTGTGGGACTAGGTCGATTTGTGTAATAATGTCCTTTAATATTTATTATTATTTTATTATTTTTTTTATACTATTTACTTATTGCTTCTATTTTTGAATATAGTACTCACTGACAAGTTAGCAATTCAGATGGGGTATAGGTGTCATATGGCCCATACTTGTTGCAGGGACAACATATACGGACTTCAGACCCAGGTGTTGACATTTGGACCGACCCTACAGGAAGTATTAATAAATGTAATCTATATTTTTTTAGATATGTCTATGAAAAATCATATAAACAAAGTATATATACATAGTATAAAACAAAGTCGCTGTTGATGTATGTTGTCTGTTTTAATGAATACAATCAGATACAATAGTCTCTACTATTAACTATTCTGTGCAATAGTTCTTGAATGAAGGATTTAGTATATAACTAGATTTCCGCCCGCGGCTTCGCCCGCTATGTCTAAAACTTAATAAATTATATATTAAAATTCTTTAATCACTCTATCTATTAAAAAAAACCGGATTAAAATCCGTTGCGTAGTTTTAAAGATTTAAGCATACAAAGGGACATAGGGACAATGAAAGCGACTTTGTTTTATACTATGTAGTGATTTACTAGGTTGAAAACTAGTATAACAATCTGCCATTTGTTATGTACATTAAATAATAAATTAAATACTCAAATTATGATTTAACTATGTGTGCAAATAAATGTAATGTTTGTTTACACACTTACCTGATAGTTCCATATCATTAGTTAGCACTGGTGGATTCTGTGTTGGCTAAAAGAGAAAAATTAATATAGTTTCAAAAATGTAAAAAAAATAGCTTAAACTTATGAAATTATTGTATCTTTTGTCTACTAATCCTTCATAAGTTTACAAAGTTTGAATCAAAACTGTAAGTTTAAAAATGCATTCCAAAAGAGTCAGGTACTGAGAGATACATAATCATGTCGGTTACATACAAAAATACAGGTGAAGCAAATAGAAGCGTGTTAAAAATAGCTTTACAACTGCCAATATAAAAAAATAATAAAAAAAATCTTACATTTGCCTCATGGCTGGCCCTCATGGCTTCCTTAAAGAAGGAATGAGCCACAATTTTATGGTATGGCGTTTCCACCCAACCAAGTTTTAGTTTCTCGTGAATTGTTGGCTCTAGGTGGTCTTCATCCGAACTCACGAAACCTGGCGCTTGGTAGTCCGCTGGTGCGTCTTTGTTTACCAATTTAACGGGTTTTTAACAAGATTTTTTTAAATATTTAGTTTAGAACAAAAAAATCAGTTTAAAATTTCGATTTAATTTAAATTTCGGAACATTCCGTATCAATGCAACAATTATGTGAAATATTAATTTATTTAAGAACGTAAAATATTCGCGTTATCACAAAATTAATTTCAGCTATAATACAAATAAAAGTTAAACATAGAATGTAGTTACCTAATAAAAGTTATAAATACTTACTTTCATTGTAATAAAGGCGCAAGCTAATATCATTAGACCTCAAAAACTGTGTTGCGCTTGATTGCATCATGACCACACAAGTTCTAATTAACTGGATAGTTTTCTCCCTAACATTATCGAAAGAATACTGCGTTGTGTGTTTGGTACTGTCCCGGTTTTTAGAGTGAACGTTCATGGTCACCCCATCAGAGTTGTAGGTATACTCGAAAATATGATATTCAACCAAATTCTCCAATTTACACTCGTCTTCATAAAAACATAAAGCTAATTGGTGAAGCTGGAATGAATTGAGTTGTTTACACTTTCAACAAAAACGTAGAGAATAAAAATTAATAATCCATACTTAATAATATTATAAATGCGAACGCCTTAACTACTGAACCAATTTGCATGAAATTTGGTATAGAGATATTTTGATACCCAAGAAAGGACATAGGATAGGTTTTATCCCGGAAATCCCACGGGAACGGGTTTTTCTTTGAAAACGCGGGCGAAGCCGCGGGCGGAAAGCTAGTTTACTATAAATTCTCATAAAGATATGTCTATATCATTAACTAGCTGCGCTCTGCGGTTTCACCCGCGTGGTTCCGCTCCTGTTGGTTTTAGCGAGATGATATATAGCCTACTAGCTTTCTGCCCGCGGCTTCACCCGCGTTTTCAAAGAAAAACCCGCATAAGTCCCGTTCCCGTGAGATTTCCGGGATAAAACCTATCCTATGTGTTAATCCAAGTTACCCTCTATATGTGTGCTAAATTTCATTGTGATCGGTTCAGTAGTATTTGCGTGAAAAAAAACAAACATACACATACACATCCATCCTTACAAACTTAAAAATTAATAAAAACTAACAAACTCTTCAGATTTATAATATTAGTATAAATTATTAGAATTAGAATCTTACATATTTCTTATCAAAAGCATCGAAGGCTTGTATTAAAGCCGTACTTAGAAACTGGCCCCACTCGTCTTTACATTTCTTCTTCAAAATTCTTAATTTAATACCTCCAAAAGTTTCTATCATATAACAATCATCGGGGAGAATATTTTTCAAAAACGTTATGGTGCTAACAGCAACGACTGTCAGTTGTTTCATAAATGTAACAGAACTTGTGTAATTCTCTGTCGCTTGCTTTGGAAAAACTCGAACCCATTCAGCAACTGCCTAAAATTATCACAAAATATGTAATACAAAAATTATACAAGTTATATAAATATAAGAATATTTTTTACATAATTATACCTGGGAGGTGGGCACCGCAGTTGTCGTCATTTTAGGTTCAATTAACTTGTCCCTTTTTATGGCGTCAGCTAATTATAAATATTATCAATTGATATTCATAAATGTACCGAATTACCTACTAAAATCAATTAAATTTTTGTTTTACCCGCGTAAACTTTTGTTTCATTTACAGCATTAAAAAAAAAGTTGTATTGACATACATCCAAAACGCGCGAAAAGTAGGGCAGTTCTACACAGTTCATTGAAATATTTTAAAAAAGTTTTAAAAATATATTCATTTATCAAATATATATGTTTAAAAGAAAAATTTTCTCTTTAATTTCACATAAATAAAAAATAAACCATTTCTATATTCATAAAATAATAGTAAAATTTATGGTAAAAAAAACTTTTTACTATATTAAATTGAAAAAGGAATTCAATTGCATATTATTATTTTTTTGACAATAGAAATAACAAATGACACAACACCATATTCAACACTATTTCTGTAGTTTTGATTATTTTATGCGAAAAGAAATTTTAAAAATATTAACTAGAAATGCTCTGTCCTGAAGGAGCTATACAAAACGAAATTATATCCAAAGAGGAAGAAGAAAAAGTTTGTAAGAAAAGTAAAAAAATTGTTGCTGAAGGCACAGGTAGCTTGGAGCTAAATTCATTTAAAAATCCGAGAAACTGGAAGAAATCTATAACCAATTTCTTTCGTAATCAACTACGGTCCACTAAATCAAATGACGTAAGTACCTTTCCCTTGTGCATTACTTGTTCTTTTAAGAAAGATACAGTACGTGAAATCGGTTTATTATGATACAGGGAGATAGACCTTCTGGCAGTACTGAAAACTTTGAAGATAAAGATGTCGCTCCAGAACAAAAATGGCAGTCACTAGGCAAAGTATTCAGACGTCAAAGTTTTGCTGAACATTGGCAAAAATCACCAAATCCACATGGCGAAAGCTCATCGCAAAATAAACGTTTTGCTGTTAGAAAAGTTATTTCTAGTTATTTTGGAAAATCTCCAAAATCGCCTTCTGTTTCTAACGAAGACCAATCGTAGTGCTTTAGGTATCTTTTGGCAATAAACTACTTTTATAAAATATTGTTTTATATACTTAATTGTCTCCCTAAATAATACTTACGTAGATTCTCAATCCACACGTTCCGTTTGGAGTCAGCTTAATAGCTTGGTTGCGTCTAGTTGCTCGCTTACCCTTTTCGGCTAAGGTTTAAATCATGTTTAAATATATTATGTATGTATATTCTATCTTTGTCTAACTCGGAACGGCTTTATCTGCTAGTTTGTTCGCATAAATTGCTTCTACATCAGCTGTATATAAGATAAGATAAGATAAGAAACTTAACTTGCCAAGTTAGGTGTGAAAGGGATAAAAAAACATACAGGCGTCATTCAACGTCATATTTTCTTGTTACAATTTAATGGTCATAGTGCAATCTCCAGTGTATTAGATATAAGCTTCTTGGTCACCACCATAGAAATCTAAATAACAAGACACATAGAAGTGCTAAAATGTCATAATTCGTATGAAAACCGCTGTCGCCAAAATCAACACATTCAAACCGAAAGCTAAACAGTACACACAAGTAAACTATGCCTTTTATTGGACAGCTTGATTTTAGTGAAAACTAACTTATCTATTAAATTAAGCTTTTGAATATGTATCCTAACGCACGAATTTACGGTTTATTTTAGAATAACATCCTAGACTACAAGCCCGCATAGGACAAAAATATGGGTCAAATGAACCACCAGGGGACATATCTAGAACGATAGCAGAGCAAAAAATAATAAGATTCATCACTATGCCGTCACTTGTAAGCTGTCCAACTGAGAGCAGATGAGAATTGAAAAGTACAGGTAGACTCGGTAAATTTTGGTCATATATTTTTGTACGGCATTCTTAACCATCGATAGATCCATTAAAAATAATAAGAAACCGCTCAGTGCCGTACAAAAATGTGGGTCCACCAAGTCGGAATTTTTATTTAATTTCCGAGAGTTACCGGGGGTAAATTTGGTCATTTGACCATGTACGGCATCTGTGTCATACTATTGCTATACTGCTTTTAATCCATTATTCCGCAACGCCGTACAAAAATCATGGGGACAAGGGGAAAAAATCGAGAGTTGCAATCCCCTCTCTTTCCCCACTCCAGGGGGTCATTTGACTAAGTACGGCTTCGGTTCCAAAACATTATCTAGCACTCAAAAGTACTATTAAAAGCAATGCCGTCAAAAAATAATTGTTCTTTTAAATGTATACCAATAATCATCTTAATTTCATCGAATTCTTGATATAAAGAGCTGTAAGGTCATTTGACCCTGTACGGGAACTTTTTTTTTAACATGATATTGTAAAATTCAATTGTTGTATAGTATTGCCGTTCAAAAGAAACCGTTCTAAAAAAAGTTATAGAGAAATGCAAACCCAGAAATTTTGTTAAAGTTTAAACATCGTAGATTAATGAAATATAATAGTTTTCTACACTTTATTCGTTGTTTTAAATAGTATTAACATAGATAAATTAGGAAAAAACGATGCCGTACATTTTTGTGCAGACCACATCTTTTAGGCTGATGAAAGCGACGAAAGCTACAATTTTAAGGGTGCTTTATGGCCATTTGATACAGTACGGCATTAACATATTTTTACCCAACTACGGCAAAGCAAAAGGAGGGTTATGGTTGTTTACAGGTCATGTATGTATGTTCATCTATTCCCTCGTAACTTCTAAACTACTTATCAGAATTCGACAAATGACATATCATTAGAAGCGTCTGAATTGTTCACTGGATAACCAGCGACCAGCTAGCTAAAGGCTATATGGGGTTTCACAAAATCTAATGTGGCGCCCTCTAGCGGACAAAACATACAGAGTAAAAAAATAAAGTTAAGATAAATATGCAGTGTTTGGTATCATTTGAAAGCGCTTTACTTGTACATTTTGAATATGTATATATTACTAGCATTTGCTTGTGACTTTACCTGTATTCATGGACTGATTGCATATAAGTAATTCACATCTTTTCGTTCATAGCTTTTTTATTAGTTCATCAATTTAACGGAGTCAATTCCACCTGACTCCGACTTTCCAAGGTGATAATTAACCACCTCGAGCTTCTTAATATTAATGTATATTTATATTTTATTATAAAAATATAAAGCAAACATTTCGTTATATCGATTTTTTTCTTTTTCAGATTTTTCCCCTTTGAACCAACGAAAATGTACGGCACATGAAAAAATATTATCTATGCATAAAATACTTTTAAAATAAATTTATTTCGTGTTGTGTCAAATGACCCCCTGGAGTGGGGAAAGAGAGGGGATTACAACTCTCGATTTTTTCCCCTTGTCCCCATGATTTTTGTACGGCGTTGCGGAATAATGGATTAAAAGCAGTATAGCAATAGTATGACACAGATGCCGTACATGGTCAAATGACCAAATTTACCCCCGGTAACTCTCGGAAATGAAATTAAAATTCCGACTTGGTGGACCCACATTTTTGTACGGCACTGAGCGGTTTCTTATTATTTTTAATGGATCTATCGATGGTTAAGAATGCCGTACAAAAATATATGACCAAAATTTACCGAGTCTACCTGTACTTTTCAATTCTCATCTGCACTCAGTTGGACAGCTTACAAGTGACGGCATAGTGATGAATCTTATTATTTTTTGCTCTGCTATCGTTCTAGATATGTCCCCTGGTGGTTCATTTGACCCATATTTTTGTCCTATGTGGGCTTGTAGTCTATCCCTAAGTATATGAGACTTTTTGCTCCAATACGAACAAACGTGATAATAAGAATGGTCGACTGTGTCATTCATTGTTATTTCGATTACTATGGTGACGCTCGTAATACTTGTAAATATTCTATAATTTTAAGGAAAAACGGCATTATTTCTAAAAAAAAATATTTTCCGATGAAATATTATTCCTTTATAAGTATAATTACAACTTGTGGAAGAATTTCCGCAATGGGAATTGCTGAAACACACCATGTATACACTCATACGTCTCCAGAGCAACTGAACAGTGAGGAATGCACTGGTGTTGTGCAAATCACCTGAGTGGCGACAAGGTCACGCACGCTTACGACTTCTAGTGTCTTGTTATTTAGATTTCTATGGTCACCACCTATATTACATATATAAAGACGACCGACGGATTTTTGAATTTTTTGACTGACAGGCTACCGTCACCTACCACCCGAATTGTTTTCGATTGTGTATGACTCTGAATTTACTCCTATTTCTTTCGAACAAGGTGCAAGATGCAAGTGCATTGTTTAGGGCACTCGATTCAACGATTCAGGGTGCTTCGGGTGTTTCTGGAAATACGATAATTAGCGAAGATCTGCATGCGCATTATTAATTTTGGAGTATTGTAAATTAAATGGAATATTGAAAATTAATTAAACCGCTACCCAAATTATTATTATTCAAGATTGCCCCATTATTTAATATTTCTTTAATAATAAAATTGCCCCATAATTTTCCATTTTTTTTTTAGATAATTCGATTCCCGGTCGATGCAAATGAATTTTCGAAAATCTTTGAATATAGTTCTTTTTAAAAATAAAGGAATGTTTCCTTTCAGCAAAATTTGCTATCTTCAGTATATCAAGTACCTACTTTCCCTCCGGCCCATCGAAAATTTCCACACTGTAGAACACAAGAACCTATTTAATATCACGATTTTTTTTCTTTTGTATTCAGAATATACTTTATAAATTTTGAGATTTTACTTAACTGTATACATAAATTTAAAAAATTTATCACGTTTCAATAAATTATATAATATATTTTGGAATTTCAATAAAACTTTTTTCTTTTATTGTTTGCGAACGCGTTTTATTTTAAGTTGAACGAATATAATTCAATTCGTTAGCTGTCACGTAATGACAGCTGAAATGTGACAGTACAAAAAAAAAACGAAAGTTGCGTGACATTTCCGCAGCCTATCTGGGGACTGGGAATGAAATTAATTTTTGGCTTTCCTTGTAAAATACTATTTAGTTTCAGCTTTTTTATTTAACTATCATAATGAACTACTGGATTTAAAATTTACTACACGCCTCACTTTATTTTCTTATGTTATTGTGGACATCGCGTGAATACGCCCTTGAAAAAAAGGTTTATAAAAAGTCTAAAGTCAGCATAGCAACAACACTCCGATACGTTTTACTACTATTTTAAGGAATACAGTGTGTTGGACACTGCATGGTTGCCTTCTATGAGGTAAGGGTTAAAATACATCACAATAATGATCTATAATTCTTTGTACAAAATTACCGTAATCGTATTTGCCAATACCTTTGTGTACATGTTCCTCTAAATATATATGTATACATAAAATTTACATTGTAGTATGTTCGAGTGTGTACATTTGCAGTTTGAGTACAATGTTTGAGTATTGTTCAAACTGCCATTTTTACAATGTAACTTTATTTTGAAACCAATAAATTAAAATAGGAGCATTTACAAATATAGGTAATTTATAGACATCGGATTATATGCACTAACAAAATGCCAAAATATGCATGCAAATATGCACTAAAAAAGGCCGAAATATGCACTAAAAACGACTGATATGCCTAAAATATGCACAATACAAAATCAAAAAACCTTTATTAATTTTAAATTTAAATCAAAGATTGTACAAAAACAGTGAAATTTTCTTGAAATTAAGTATAGTTTTTGTGCCAATATACAATTTAGCATTTTAACCAAATTTTCGAGCGCAAATTTGTGACTTTTGTCACCCGCGAGCCCTGTGTTGCCACCTTAGACCTTTCCGGGCTAAATCTAGCCCTTTTTTGGAATTCAACCCGTGTTTTAAGTTTTTTGCCCCAAAAGGGTAATCTAGCCCTATTTTTAATAGCTCTAAAATTACTTAAAATGGAGCCCATTTTGTAATTTTTTGCCATTTTACCATGCCAAAATAGGGTTGGTTTACTCGCTGAGCGTTCTGATTGGCTAATAAAGGTTAGTCGACCAATCAAAACTCCCGCTACTTAGCAAAATATGCACGATTGGGGAAAAAGGCTATAATATGCACTAACGCCGTAATTAGAGAGTTTTATGCATTTGCATATGCAAATATGCAAATGCATATAATCCGATGTCTAGTAATTAATATATAAAAGGAAAATCTTTATTTGTGGGCTTATCAATAAACTCGGTGTATTTACGTTTTATGGTGCATTCATATTTAAATTAAATGCTGTTATACTGAAACTATACCATTTTAGAACCTATATAAATTATTTATGCATTTTTAAGCACATTTACATGTGTACATGTGTTGAATTCATTTCAAACAAATATTATTTTGGTCTTGTAAATACTAATGTGTTTGTAATGATTTACTTTTGTCGTAATTGATTTTCTATTGTTAATTAATTGTGAGTTTATTACACAATTGACCTTTAATAATTAATTGAAGGTGTATAAACTCAAAATATGGTAAAAACAACAGAATTGTTAGTATACTTAGCTACTAAGACATGTGAATTGTCTTGTAGAGAAAAGGTTTTTCTTTAAAGGTGATCAGTGTTAAGTGCCCTACTAGCACAAACCTTTTTTCCAAATTCAAAAGAAGCAGTTATATTATAAATTTAAAATTACTTTATTTAATTATTTTAATACTCCCAACTTTTTTATCTATGTGAAGTGATAGATATTAGTAAAATATTATAATTTAAATCATTGTTATGTTAACCTTAAAGGTTAGCTTGCTGTGAGGAAGAGATTTAAACTTTGATTAAAAGTGTAAATCCATTTGAATATTATCAATGATCCTCACCTTATACAGTCAAAGCTCCTTATTCGCGCTTCCTTCATTCGCGGTTTCACTATTCACGGATGACAAAAATGCGACCTTATTTCTATATTCGCGACCCAAAATTCTTTATTTGCGGATCGAATCGGTACATCGTTACTTACATATATGTGTTTACCTAAATAAAAATCAATCGTCATCCTTAGTAAACGCCTGAACTACAACTACGAATTTATAATATTGACTAAAAAACGAGTAAAAAGTGCCAAGCCATTGCCTAAACCTGAAGATAATACCTAATTAAATGGTAATTAATAAATATGTATGGTCAAAAATTTCAATAAAACTGATTTCTTTATGTATTTGGTTCCTTATTTCGTCACCTAGGAACGTATCCCCTATAACCCCATACAAATTACCATTCTATATTCACAGTTTCTCTATTTGCAGCACATTTACGGAACCTATTGCCCGCGAATAAAGAGCTTTTACTGTATTATTATAATAATTATAATAGCTATAGGTTTCTGTTAGGATACAGAAACCTATAGGCTTTCTAGTCTAAGTATGTATGCTTTGATCCTTGGATCCTTTGATCCTTATTTGCATTACCTTTGATCCTTATTATCAATGGATTTTGATGATTTTTTTAAACAGACATAGCGGTTCTCATGGAATGTTTTAGTATGTAATTTGTTAAGGTGTAAGCAATATATAGCAAAGGTGGCAAGCTATAGTTAATAGCCTTTTTTTGGAGTATCTTACATATAATACCCATGACCTAATGTTCTAGTGATATTGATCTTCTACCTATTACACTTAATTGATTTCCATCTCTTTGTCAAATGACTATGCTTCCATAGATTAGATTAAGTGTACAATTTGCACTTAACATATTCAGTTTGTATCTTCTCAGTAGAATATCAGTTGTTAATACAGAATGCCGTAAAGGTATACAAAATAAATATATTTAAAAATAAAGAACAATGTGGAGTTAAGGGATTCATTTGGTTAATTACTACATTATTTTAATTTCAGATGAGTGCTAAGGGTGCATCGAGATATAAGAATAAAATACAAAGACTAATCTTCTGATAACTAATATAAGTAAGTATCGAATTGACGCTTCTTTTTTTTTATAAATATAAGATGATAACACGGAGATGGTTCCATCCTTCTTTGAATGGTGTGGATGCAGAAAAACTACTCTTAGATCGCGGTCGGGATGGCTATTTTCTTGCTAGACCAAGCACAAGCAATAAAGGTGACTTCACATTATCTGTAAGAAGGGGCACAGAGGTAACTCATATAAAAATACAAAATAATGGCGAGTTTCTTGATCTATATGGTGGAGAAAAGTTTGCCACTTTATCTGAGCTTGTTCAATACTACATGGATAATCAGGGCCAGTTGCGAGAAAAGAACGGAAGTATAATACGGTTAAAAACGCCACTGAACTGCGCAGATCCCACAACCGAGAGATGGTATCACGGACAGCTTACCGCCAAGGAGGCAGAGAGAATGATGTTAGAAAACGGTAGAAGTGGCTCATTTTTAGTGAGGGAATCGCAAAGGCAACCAGGTGATTTCGTGCTCTCAGTGCGTACAAGAGACCGGGTTACGCACGTCATCATTCGACGATCCGACAATAAATATGACGTGGGCGGAGGACAACAATTTGACGATCTTGTCAGCCTTATCGAACACTACCGCAACTACCCTTTGGTGGAGACCACAGGCGACGTTCTGAGACTCATTCAACCATTCAATGCCACTCGCATACAAGTACAACACTTCCACACGCGCGTGAAACAGTTACAGAAAGAAAACGAGGGTCCAATAGAAAGTATGGCTTATAAACAAGGCTTTTGGGAAGAATTTGAAACCTTACAAATGATGGAAAACCTGCAGTTGTTCGATAGAATGGAGGGCTCGAAACCTGAGAATATTAGAAAAAATAGATACAAAAATATAATTCCATTTGATCACACTAGAGTTATTTTGAAAGATATTCCTCCAGATGCACCGCCAGGTGCAGATTACATCAACGCTAATTATATTCGATCCGATTTTATCGATACTTCAGCAGACTCCCACGATACTAATGGTACCTATGAGAATACACATCACGGATCATCAAAAATTAAAGACAAATCTTCACCTGTTCATACACCTGTCATAATCACTGAAGAAACTCCTAGCGAGACTGGAAAAATAAATGGAACTTATAAAATTACGAAAATGGAACCAGCGATTCTCCGTTCAACACAAAATATTATAAACGCATTAGGTCCAAAGAAGGTTCAGAGAAACATTGTAAATGGTGATCCAGAGAATGTCTACAGTAAATTGTACATTGCCACCCAAGGCTGTCTCTCGACTACGATTTATCAGTTTTGGTCCATGATATGGCAAGAAGACGTACGCATCATAATTATGACAACGAAAGAAATTGAGCGTGGAAAAGTGAAATGTGAACGCTATTGGCCTGAGCTTAATAAAACAGAGGTCATTAAAAAGTACACTATTTATAACGAATCCGAATCCTCCACCCAGGATTATACGCTCAGACGATTTGTTGTCACCAAAAAAGACGAACCTGATGTTAAGCGAACAATTTATCATTTTCATTTCACTGCTTGGCCAGATCACGGGGTGCCCTCGGAGCCCGGTCGCGTCCTGAACATATTGCTGGATGTGAACTTTAGATTGCAGCAGATAATGACGGGAGAGGAGCCTCCCGAGCAGGCCGTAGTGTGCGTGCACTGTTCGGCCGGTATCGGTCGCACCGGAACTTTCATCGTCATCGACATGATTTTGGACCAAATTAGGAAAGAAGGGTTCAACTGTGAAATAGACGTTCACCGTACCGTGCAGATGGTGAGAGACCAGCGTTCGGGCATGGTACAAAACGAAGCTCAGTACAAATTTATATATATGGCCTTGTTAGAGTTTATCGAAACTGAAAAGCAACGAGTGGGCATGGTAGCCCCCGAGCCGGCGCCCGACTCGCCGCGCATTTGATGCCGACAGATGCCTAGAGTAGGTGATGTAAGGAAATCCGCTATTAAAAGCTTTATAAATAGAAAATATTATAAGATCTTAGAACATAAAGGTCCAAGGCGCTAATAAAACAAATGACTAGACTTTACTTTTGAATCTTTTCTAGTGATACATTGTTTTAGATTTACTTAATTAGTATGCAATAAAAAGGTGGATGTATCATTTATTTATCAATGTTATAATATATAAGTTATAGACGTTTATGTTTAACGTGTCTTACTATATGTCAACAATTATTTGTTAAAATTGAAAACGAAAGTTATAAAATACTATTTAATGGGCTTTTTCTTAAGTAATGAGTAAAAAAGAGGCACTGAGTAGTTGATATAGCTTTATATAAAAGTAGCCCATTTCGAAATATTTTATTTTCGTCTGAAAGTATAAATAAGTGTTGAATGCATATTAAAATGTGCATTTTTTTTCATAATTTATGCGGTAGAAGAAATATTTAGCATAGTATGGGAAAATAAAATAACTAATTGTTGGTGATTGACTATATTGAGAAAAAAAATACATATTATTAACATAGCAATGGAGACCTGACATTGTTTCAAATTATTGCTTTAACGTAATACAAAATGAAGTCTGGAGATTGGCTTCAAAGTGATCTCGAATTGGTTCTTGAATTGGACAGAGTATATTTCCTTTCAGTTTAAAGATTTTAAATGGCAAATTTTGTAGGATTATGGAATCATAATCAGTGTGTTTTGGAAGTAAATAATGATGTGGAAAATTGCCTCATCCCATCTTACAAATGAACATAATATAAAGTAGTTAAGATAAAGCTTTTATAGGTGCGAAAAATATTTTTTTAACAATTAGTATCTGTAGCATTTTTTGGGTGAGGCAAAATATGTGTGTCTGGCAAAAATACCTCAAAATTACGAATATATATAATAATTTATTTAACTTTTATGCTTTGGTTAACTCACAAATGAATTTTTATCCCTTTGATAATATTGTTTATTCTATCAGCTGATGATTTGCTATATTATTAATATTTTATTATTTCTTATCTATATTATATGTAATAAATGAGGTGCTTTTATGTGAAGTAACACCCTATATCATGGGTGGAGGTGCGCAATATTTTTAGGAATATTTTTTATTTCTATTTGTAGTTGGTATCATGCATATTATTTGTCTTTTGAATAGTGATTGATTCAAATTCAATGAATTTAATTGATGTTAAAAACATGTTTTCTTTATTTTATATTGGGACGAATCTTTAATAAAATTAAAGTGCAAAGTACACTCAAAAAATTTTATTTGATATTTTGAGATCTCCTAAACATTCACTATTTGGAAGACAGTTATTTTACGTTGTTGGCATTTTTTATTTATAATGTATTCCAATATTACAGCTGAGCTTAAGATTTTACATAAAAATTAATAGAAAAACAAATTTTGTTATCCGCAAAAGATATATGTTGTGTTATATAATATAATAATGAATAAAATGTGATATTGTATTAACTGCATTGTTTTATTTCAAACATATCTCAAAAAAAAATATGGCTAAACTGTACATTATAGGGCGTGGAGTTGAGAGTCGTAATTTTTTTTGTGGTTAGCTATTGTCCTATGGAACCTTAATCTGAAATTTCACAGCGCGAAAACTTTTTGTTTTTGAGTCACGAATTTTTGAAAATCGGAAAATTTTACTCCATATTTTTATCTTTGAAACGCGAACTTACTGTTATGACAGTGTCAAATTGACCTACAGCGATTGTCAAACGCGTTTCATTTCAGGTAAAACATTTCTATCTAACAAAAAAAATATTATAATTTAAATTTTATTTATGAAATTTGTATATTTTTTAACAACAACATTAAAAATAATTATTATTAAGTATAGTTTTTGTAAAATAGATTAAATAAAATAAAATTCGCTAAACGGATGAATAAAATAAATTAGTCGTCCGATTACCGGATGAATAAAATAATTTAATCGTCCGATTATTCGGATTACTAGATAACCTTTTAACACTAAAGCTGGTTGGGTTGGACTAAAGCAAAGGGGGCGCAGGACTTTTGATGGAGTTGGTGTCATTTTAACACCTATTTATTATTGTTTTATCGTAAAGATAACGCTAATATAAGCATGTTTTATAGGAACAACTTTTCTCTAAAATCAAAAATGGCGGAGATATTCACCCTCAATTCGTTAGGTTAGGTTAGCCTTTAGGTTAGGTTAGGTTAGGTTAGGTTAGGTTTCTTAAAAAAAAACTACACTGAAATAGGAGCCCCGCGAAGCGGGGCTCCGTCGACGCGCAAAAAAAAATCAAGTTAGGTTAGGTTAGCCGTTAGGTTAGGTTAGGTTAGGTTTCTTAAAAAAAAAACTACACAGAAATAGGAGCCCCGCGAAGCGGGGCTCCGTCGACGCGCAAAAAAAAAAATCTAGTTTAGGTTAGGTTAGCCGTTAGGTTAGGTTAGGTTAGGTTTCTTTAAAAAAAAAACTACACAGAAATAGGAGCCCCGCGAAGCGGGGCTCCGTCGACGCGCAAAAAAAAATCAAATACCTACGTGTGCCCTCCTCCCCCCACAAAAAACCTATAATACGTGCGGCAGTTCTTTAAAGAAACCCCGATAACCTAACTATATAGATAAATAGATGTTATCGGACGATTAAATTATTTTATTCATCCGTTTAGCGGACGACTAGCGCTGTCCAATATTAATTGTACGCTTTGTACCGTGGAACAAAACAATAACGACGTCATTTTCAGTTACCGTTCGTTTGCCACCTTTCAGTCGAGATCGTTTCGTGCGTACTCCTGTTAAGCCCTAAAACTGTACAAAACTATTAAACTTTTACTTTTAGCATACAAATAGGTAGCGAGGAGCGAAGCGACGAGCGTGTTAGGTTAACATTTGAACTGCCGCACGAGCCGAGCGAGCGAAGCGAGCGTGCCGCGGCAGCGGCCGGCAAGTGCCAGAAGCGACTTTAGGGCGATTCCCACTCAAACAAAAAAAAAACTACAGGTCATACTAATGTCTATTACATTAAATCTGTCATATTTCAAATCAAAGAGCTAATGCAATATTACTAGTATTGAAAACTATTATTGTAAAGTAATAATTAATATTAATTGCTTCAGATCAATGTGGAACTGGAAAAAAATACCTAAAGCAAAGGGGGCGCAGGACTTAGAAAATTTTTGATGGAGTTGGTATCATTATAACACCTATTTATTATTGTTTTATCGTAAAGATTACGCTAATAAAAGCATGTTTTGTTGGGGCAACTTTTCTCTAAACTTGATAATTACCAAGATACATGACGGATTGTAAAATGTAAATTTTTTCAATGATGGAATATTATGTATTCAATATTAAGCTGCGAAAGTCCGAATCTAGCTAAAAAACGTTACGCTAAAATAAGCATTGCATTATCATAAGACTTGCCACAGAACCGAAGCTGTCAACCCCGAATTCCACGTGGTCTTGTTTGCCCTACCCCTAGAGTGTATGTAAAAAGCCGGAGGCGCGGAGGGAGAGCAGCCCTCGCCCGCCGTGACAAAGCTCGGGAGCCGTGCGGAGCGGAGCGGCTGAGGCTGGTCGCCGAAGGCGACCAATAAGCTGAAGCTGCGAAGTGGAGTACGGGCGACCGTGCTTTGTCACGCAAGGGCGGAAGGGCTGCACTTCCCGTAGCGTCGGAGCTAAGGCAGTGTCTGAGACAATATAAAAAAGACATGAGGAGATAGGGAAAGGGTTAGGTTAGGTTTTATCATCAATCTTTGAGGGCGAATATCTCGGCCATTTTTTATTTTAGAGAAAAAGTTTTTTTTATAAAACATGCTTATTTTAGCGTTTTGAATAAAAATTATGTATTTTATGATTCCTATACAATTTTCACTTTAGATCAAAAATTTTCTAAGTCCTTACTTTGCGCCCCCTTTGCTTTAGGCGGACCAAAACTTAATTTGTAAATATCTCGAAAACTATTAATTTTCGCGCCCCCCCCTTTACAGGGGAAGTTCCTAGTACCCACCCCCCCTCTCTCCACCCCCCACTACCCCCAAATTCCACGCCCTATAATGTACAGTTTTACCAAAAATATTCAGGTTAAAATTGAAATAAAAAACAATTATTTATACAATAATTTATTGCTTAGAGATCATAGAAATAGAACATATATTTTAATTAAATTAACCCTAAAAATGTTATTATTAAAAATCCCTTGCAACACAAAAGGTAGGCAGTTGAATATTATGATTTTGTTAAATGTTAAAACTTAATTTAAAATGTTAATATTAGAAATTGTTGAATACAATGAGAAAAAACAATACCCACATATTTTAGTAAAAATTGACTGATATTGAATTACTATGAATTGTTTTATTAAATCTTGAACAATGAAATATTATTTTTACATTACACACAATGTTAAATAACAACTACTGAACACTATAAAATATAATATTTTAAATGATGTTTCTGTACATTTGCCATCACTTTAAATGCCATGTGAGATGATTTGTACCTAATAAAAACATCATCTTATACACATCTAATATTTCTGCATAAACTGTAAAACAATGGAAACTTATCTTTGGTTGCTTAAACACTTGTAAGCTAATTGATCATTGTTTTAATGTGTGAGTATGTGGCTGATGTATAAACAACCTCTTTTTATAATTATCCATTTTTAATGTATTTTGTTTATTCAAAACAACTTGTAAGATTGAACCAAAATTTGATGTAATAATCTTGAGTGACTTCTATAATTAGGTACAAATCATCTCTTTAATACAAACTACACCTTATTTATAAATTTATACTATTTTTATATTAATTATTTATCTTTAATCATCATTGTTGACTTGAATCTCTTCAAATCCTTCTGCTTCATTCACTAGAGCCCTCTCCAAAATGACTCTACCTTCCTTGTATCTGTAAACATAACATAACGTCATTATTAAGCTTATAAGTATGACCTATTTTACTGTAAATCTATACTTAATATTATAAAGCTGAACAGTTTGTTTGCTTGAACGCGCTAATCTAAGGAACTACTGGTCCGATTTGAAAAATTATTTTGGTGTTAAATAGCCCGTTTAATGAGGAAGGCCTATAGCCTTAAGCCTATGCTTAAGGCTATATATCATCCATACTAATATTATAAATGCGAAAGTAACTCTGTCTGTCTGTCTGTTACTCAATCACGCCTTAACTACTGAACCAATTTGCATGAAATTTGGTATAGAGATATTTTGATACCCGAGAAAGGACATAGGATAGGTTATATCCCGGAAATCCTACGGGAACGGGTTTTTCTTTGAAAACGCGGGCGAAGCCGCGGGCGAAAAGCTAGTTACTATTATAAAGGCGAAAGTTTGTATGGATGTTTGTTACTCTTTCACGTAAAAACTACGGAACCGATTACATTGAAATTTAGCACACATATAGAGGGTAACTTGGATTAACACATAGGATAAGTTTTATCCCGGAAATCCCACGGGCTCGGGAACTATGCGGGTTTTTCTTTGACTGCGCGGGCGAAGCCGCGGGCGGAAAGCTAGTAGATAATAAAAGGTAGTACCTACCTCTGATTCTCTTCAGTAGCAAACTCATACACCCATCCGAGTTTAGTGCAGCAGTTCTTGCAGGACACATCACGTACCATGTGTCTCCCAGTGAGCATCACGCGATCTTGCACCTCAGAGTAAACTAGGTTCACCACTTTGTGAAAGAGGAAAGCACGACCTGTGCAAATAAATAATTATATAAATGTGGATTTTAGTCATTAATCGTATAAGTACACTCAAAAACTTGCAATTCATTGATTAAAGCTCTATTGACATGTATAACGCCTAACGCATTTAATTTTTAATGCTTATTAGAAACTAATCTCGTCTTCAATGTTATCATACTACTTTTAACTATTTAAGCATATCTAATAAACAACAGCAATACATTGATAGTAGTATTTTATTTAACAACGTTAAGTAAATTTCCTCAATGACGACTTTCATCTACGTAACAAAGGACGTACCTGTAGCCCCAGTGAATCTAGTGCTTATAAGTTCTGAACGATTCGTTAACACCACATCACAAGCTGCGCAGAGAAATAAACGAGCCCCACCGATGTGGTCCAGAAATATTTTTCCCATGATTATTTTTTAGCCAAAAAATTCTTCGCTGCAATATTTCATAAACAAAAATATTTTGATCCAAGTTCTGTCACTACGAACGAAAACCACAACGAAAACAATGACGTATATTTTTTGACGTTGATTGATGACATATCAGCTGAGACTATAATATTTGACATTTGACAGCAGCAAGAAATTGAGAAAAAATTACAGGACACGACTATGAGGACATTGGGCATTTAATGAAAAAGTCCGCTGAATTTCAATCCTTAACAAATTTAAAATTTTCTATTTTAATGCGTAAAAATTAATAAGACGAATATTAAACGATAGTTCCTGATCGCTACTCATTGATAAAATTCGTAACCAACTGAAACACCTGAAACAATTATCGTTACCATAGCGATAAAATGACAGAAAATACTTTTATTCAAAAAAATAAATAAAGTCCAAGCTTTATATTTTATTTGTAACAGCTCTTTAATTTTAGTTAAAAGGCACAATGGATAATATCAAAGAAGATGCTATCCATCACACAGCTATGAAATTGGCGGAAGAATTAAAAAATCTTTCAATTTATAAATCATTTTACAGTGATGTTCAAGTAAGTTTTGCAATAGCATAAGATCATTATGACAAAAAAAAATATTATTTAATTAAAATGCTTTTATTCGTAGAAATTAGTATCATTACCAAATGTGAAAAAGGAAGATTTTAAGCAGACACTACAACAAGCAATGAAAGAAAAAGGCTTGGATACAAAATTAAGGAACACTGTGTTTCATTGGGTTCGGACACAAAATAAACAAAACGTTAGTTCTTACATAAATTAAATTCTTTTCATAGTACAGTAGCATTCCATGTACACCTTTTAATTGAATCATGATGTAGATTTTGATTTTGAACGAAATCCAGTTGGACTTTCTTCAGCCTATCTATCTCTATAAGTTATAAAACTCTATATGTTGATCTACCTATATCTTCGTGGTAAATTCCTCGGTATTTACAAAATAATTCTTACTATCTTTCCTAAAACCTATACTTGCTCTGAAAAAATATTTTTTTTTTTTAATTCTTTCGTCGAAACCCGCATTAGAAAAATGTAAGTATTATGGCCTTTGTATTTTTTTCTAGAAACTAAATCCATTGACGTCCCTATCTAAAGCTAGTGCTCAATGGGAAAAACGGATCCATAAGTCTTTAAACTCCATGTGTTCAGATTTGGAGACGTCGTTAGCTAAAGTGCGGCCGCAGAGCGAACAGGAAGAGCTAACTGAGAAGTGGAACGAGCTTAGTACTTATAACTTAGGTAATTTCAACTTAACTGCTTAGTCTCAAGGAATTGTCGGCGAATTTTCAGAACACATCTAGGTGCTAGAGTAGGTACTCATAGGTAAGATGCCTTAGATATGCTATGCCAGTCTATTTTTTTAATTAGGTGGTGGTGAGTATAAAAGTAACCGCAGTTCGGTCTAGCATTTCACTATTTCCGACATAGAATAATCTCTCTATTTTCAATTTATGCGATCGCGAATAAAAGATAATTTTCTCATCAACTATATTTTCCAGATTTATCAAAATACAGACCTGTATATGCGCCCAAAGATTTTTTAGAAGTTTTACTCACGTTATCTGGTTACATTCCATACACGAAAGAGTAAGTATTAAAATAGGATAAAAAATCTAGTAGATACCCATATATTTTTCAAATGAAAATATTGTAAGTACTTAAACTTTACAGAGACGAACCCAAATGGGAATTTGCTCATCTACCTCTTCAAGTTAAAAATTTAGATCAATTGGTAAGTACAATTTTATTCAGAGTAAACAGTAAACAGTTAACATAATAATTAATAAGCTATGTTCATCGGGCATACCTAAGTCTGCATAAAATAAATTAATTGAATCAATAGTTTTAATTCCTACTCAATAATCTCCGACCGTTCCCGGAATATCGATAGAGCTTCTTAATTCATACTGTTTTTTCTATTAGAGTCATATTTTTTTTAATTATTTTCGTCACTAAAAATGCCTATTTTATAGCGTAAAATATACATAGAATGGTCGAACGGAGAACCGTTATTGGGCGTAAATGCAAATATGCCCAGTTCAGTGCCAGGTTTTTCAACACTGGAGGCAGAAAGGATTGGTCTGGGTGAAAGAGTCGCTGCATTAGGATATGCTCCAGTTATCCAGGAGTACTTGAAGAAGGGCAGCCCTCAGTGCCTTCGAGCTAAGTTGTGGACACAAGTTTTAGGTGCTGAGATTTCGTCTCAGGTAAGTTTATGGAATATATTCCAATTTTCTACAACTACGAGAAAATAAATGTGTGGGACGTCGGGTATTTATGAGAATTATAACATGGCAAACCTGCGATTTTAGTGATTCATTTCACTTTGAATTATCACACAAAGTTCTTTAGGGACCCAAAACTCTATAACTTCCTAACTTTACTTACATTTTAGCAAGTGTCATATTTCAACCGATTGAAAAAGAGCGTACTAGAAGTCGATTTGATGATCGATAAGTTAATTTTCAAAGACGTACAACTGACTGCCTCGAATGACGATCAATATTTTGTTTTCGAAGATTTGTTATATCAGGTAAGAAATTTCATTTCATAATATTTTACACAAATGCTTTAATTTATTTTATAAAATTCGAAATAATTAAACTACAACACTGTGTGCCCATTTTTTACCCTTCTATATTTTATCACGAAGACATCACTACGACAGAAAATGCTACATTAAAATATAATGTAGGGTTGCTTTGATTTATTGTGCTTTTCACAATAGCTATAGTTAAGATACATTCTCATTTTCTCAAGCTATCGATATTTTCAATGAAAATGAAAATGCAAAAAATATACAGGCCGAATTGAGAACCTCCTCCTTTTATGAAGTCTGTTAAAAATATCGTTAAATTTCAAGTTCTGTAACGAAATTCGAAAAATTGTGGCTCGGTCACGGTGTTCATTTTCCATGTAATAATGCAATTTCAGGTAATGCTATGTTTCTCTCGAGATTGTGAGGTAATGCAGTATCTAAAGGGATGTATCGGGAATCCCCTCAATGTCACTATAAAGGGGAAACAGACTTCTGCAGACAGTGTTACTGTGTTTCCGCCGAGTGGTATCATACCATTTCATGGCTTTACAATGTATGGTAAGCTTTTAGTATAGATTAATTATCACACACATAGAAATATATATGAAATTAAAAATTGGATTTTCTATATGTTGCCATGTTTTACCTTATAATATGTCGGTTAAGGGTTTAAAAAGTTACGATACCGCGTCCTCACTAAATATGATTAGATGTGAAACTTCTTGTATACCTACACATTTGAGATCGTTCTTAACAATGTAAATGTGCCTAAATTCATTCGTTCTCCCAATTATTATTCTTATTACCAAGTTTTAAATTTTACATCCAAAGCGTTTCGATGGTAACTAATAAATAATAATTATTCGAACTTTAATTTCAGCAACACCGTTTTGTTATTTGTATGATGACCCCATGCAATTATACTTCATATTTCGAGCGTTTTACATACGTTATTGGCATAAACTTCATTATATTTCTACTCATCCACAGGTAAAGATTTGAAACTGTAAAAAGTAGAACGTCTCTTTTTTCCGTTTCACAAAACTTATACATATTTTAATTTCTAGGGTATTGTATCGCTATGCTTACTGTACGAAAGATTGTTGGAAGCAAATGAACCTCTGCTATGGATTCATTTTAGGAACATAAATGTAAACCCGTAAGTACAAAATTAATAATTAAAACAAAATTTCTATTTCTGACATCTATTATTTAATAGAACTTGTTTCTTACAGAATAAGAGTGGTTTTCAAATGGATAATGCGTGCGTTCAGCGGCCATTTACCGCCGGATCAGCTTTTGCTGCTTTGGGATGCCATTTTGGGCTACGACTGTTTGGAAATACTGCCATTATTAGCGCTGGCAATACTGAGCTTTAGAAAAGAGAATATTTTTCAAGTGAACACTTTACAAAATGTTGACGCCGTTTTAGCGGATTTATCGACTATTTCTGTTATTCCACTATTGCAACTGGCTTTGATGAAACCGTAATTTTATAGGTTTAGGAATCGGAATCGATGATTGTTTTTTATTTTGTTACATTTTATGTAAACACGTTATTTTGACCTGTGTAATCGATGATAAGGCACTTAAAATAATTGTTTTACAGAGATAGAATTTTGTCTCGTTCGTTGCTAAAATTAATATTTTGTAATTATGTGTTTGTAGTTTTTTATTTCGATGTAGATAAAGCAATTTTATTTTTTAATGTTGCAATACTCTATAGAAAGTTATATGTTTCGCAATCAGCTTTATATAATCATGTTATTAGTTAAAATAGTTGTTGTTACACTTTGATCTTGTATCGTTAATGTTTTTAAAATGGTTTATTTTGTAGATGCGTTTACTGTAATAAAAAACAAAGTCAAATTTATATGGCGTTTCATTTTAGACATTTGTCAATAAAAGACGAGCATATGGTAAAATAAAATATATTTAATAAACATTATACAAAATAATACATATTTACAGTTTTTTACAAATAACACACCAATTCCCTTCTTCATAGAAACTGTCCTCTATTACTAAATCGGGTAGATCACATAACTTATCCAATTCACCCTTTTCGAACACGTGGTAGTACCGCAAAAACGTCGTATTCGCTTCATTTGACAGTTTTTTATTGTTCACCTGTCTCAATTTCCACGGAACGAGTAAATCGTTGTGCTGGAACTGGGTTCGGTTTTCGTGTACGGGTAGATTGAGTCCGCCGACAGTTGTGACGACGTTTGTGTCGGAGGTTTCTTTAGTTGGGACGATGTAGTTGGATTTCTTTTGGTCTTTTGCCCAGACTGTGATGAGAGCTCTGCCGCCGGGCCGCAAGAGGCGGGCGATCGTACTAATCGCTTGTTTCCTTCTTGCCTGGAATAAAAAATATTACGTTTACTTCTGCATTTAGTCATTCATTAAGCATGTTATTTTACAGTAACGTTGGTCAAATGGTGTAGGTATAACTATTCAATGAAGCTGTAATAAACACCTTTATTTTTCCCATTACTATAAGTTATATCAATAAGATTATCTGACTTAATAAGTTTGTAATTATGTAACTTAAGTTAGCCAGTATAGTATTTTTTTATTAGAATTATAAAATTTATTTAACAAACATTATTACACAATAAAACATTCAAACAAAATTATAGGGGGTATAGCAGTAGCATTATCTTACCCAAAATCCGATAAATAGTTCTAAAACTATACGTACCTCGCTACAAAAGTGGTGCACCACAGCGATGCACAGCGCGACATCCGCGCAACTATCCACGAGCGGCGCGTACAGCACGTCCAGCCGCACGCACTGCGCGCCGCACACTGACGCGGTGTGCGCCGCGCACTCGGCGAGTAGCCCCGCACTGCGCTCACACGCTATCTGTCAAAATGTTTTTTTTTTTCAAAACTGATCTTTTTTGACGTGACAAAGTCTTATAATTCGATAGAGCTGCTGCACGCACGAAAAAACATGACTCATGCGGCGTTACCTCGCTCTGAGGCGTTCCATGTAAGGCTTGAAGTGCAAGCGAGAGCGCGGAACGAGCGACAAAGAAGCACAATCGGACGTTGTCACGTTCAACTATCGTCAGTAAATCGACTTTACAGACAACCAATTATTTATTTTACAGTAGAGCAAGCAAAGGAGCATGTGGTCTGGCTTAGCGACCATAAACAATCGCAACACTGATTTTGCTGGCCTGTCCTGTCCTTTCTATGCTCTTATTTCTCCAAAAAGAGAAAAAATCATTTCCAAAGATGGAGAGATTTTCGATTCTAGATTAAGAAAGATAATGAAAAAGTTTATTACTGATCAATATTTCGGTAACTTTAAATGCATAAAATGTAATAAAAATCTTGGACAAATATAATATTTTCGCAGTTTTTTTACATACCTGTATAATATCATTCCTATTAAGTATATTCTTGCCGTTGCCAGCTCCAAGATCCAAAACGATGGATCCAGGTGGAGTATTCATCATAAACTCCTGCACTTTGGGCCAGGGCTTGTGCCGCGTTGTGCTGAAATGGCCTGCAATTTGTTCGTAAACCTGCACAATATTATTGGCCTTAAATAAATTATTTAGTAACTTATAAGGACAAAAAGAAGTAATAACGGCTGGCATCACTGGATCTCCCGCCCTACAAGTCTCAATACATTCATAACCAAGTGCTGAATGTTCTATGAACAGATTGCATTTACACATACATAAAAAAAAAAACTTATAAGGACGGAACTGTAAAATTGAATAATATTTATTCAACCATGTAATGTTTAGTGAATTCTTATAATTTTTTTTTAATTCTAGCAAAAATAAAAATTTATAAAATGACGATATCCACATTTTACTGAAATCTTTTATATTATAACAAGTTTTTACAAGTTACTAATAAAACAAAAACATATTTGATACTATTTCAATATTAAACACAAATTGCCAAACTATCAGACAATAACTACAAACCTGATGTACATGCAGTTCCTCAAGATGCGACGCCACTACATCATCGATCTCTTTACTCCCTCTATCACAAAGCACTTTATAACCACACTCGCAAGGCCCCTGCCTCGTCTTCCTGAACGTCAGAGATATTCTTGTACCACGGGGTCTTGTGTCACTGGTTATAACTTTAATATTGTTAGAAGTTTCTGGATCTTTTCTCATTTCTATAATTGGGTCCCATGTACGCGGCTGAATGCCGTGCTGCCAGTCGTATCTTAAACCGATAATGTAATATTGTACTTAACAGTGTAAAATATTGTTTAACTAGCTTACCGCCCGCGGCTTCGCCCGCTTTGTCTAAAACCTAATAAAATATATACTAAAACCTTCCTCTTGAATTACTCTATCTATTAAAAAAAACCGCATCAAAATCCGTTGCGTAGTTTTAAAGATTTAAGCATGCAAAGGGACATAGGGACATAGGGACAGAGAAAGCGACTTTGTTTTGTACTATGTAGTGATTCTTTTGGTGACATGCACATTATTAAACTTTGAAAGTATGGAAGAAATGCGATGAGACTAGATTCGAACCCGCCTCTTATCACCGTAGAGTAGCAACGGCTAACCGCTCAGCCACCCATATATTTATTTGAATGCTACAAAACTAAATATTTGAATTACTAAAGTTGTAAAGATACAAGGGACAAGACATGAGAACTAAATTAAAAGAGAGAGAAGTTGCTATTCATGAACTTACAAGGTTCTTTAATTCATTATATCCACCAACAATGATGAAAATTAAAAACTACAATATATTGCATGTTCAAATCAATCAAAATATAACATGCAGAAATATCATACCTAGCTTCATCTTGCATAACCATTATGGAGCGAGATGGAACTATGATTGGAACATATTTGCCACTATAATGTTTCCAGTCCATCAACACAGAGGATCCTAAAGAAAGAGACAGGATTGTGTCTCCGAAAGGACTGTGACGGTCAACATGGGATGGAATGCCTGGAAAATATATAAGGGTTAGTTTAGCATAATAACACTTACTGTAAGTGCAAGGAAATACAGATAAAAGTTGAAGAGAACTCTGCAAAATATAGTGTGTGTGTGTATAATAATTAATAATGTTAATTTTTAAAAATGTAAATGTTTCTATAAAACAAAAAAAGCCATCACTGTTTTTTGCAGTTAAAATGTACACCCACAAATTATATATAATTGAATTATATTGGTGTTATTAATAATTTACAATGGAAACAAGCAAAGCATCAATTAATTGCAAAGCAAAGCAAATAAATTGAAGCATAGTTTGTTGTATTCAAATAATTATACCATTCCCTACCTTGTCCTGGACTATATTTGTTAACTGTTAACTGGTCAGGTACTTCAATGTCAAAGCCGTGTTCCTGTAATCTTTTCCACAGAATATCACACTCTGGTGGTATTTTTTCTGACAAAGGAGCATTTAAATCTACATCATTGCTCCCAAATCTAAATTCGTAGCCATAATGTTTCACTTGACGATTCTTTAAATTAGAATCGTCTATCCAATCAAATATTTGTAAGAACTGTTGTTCTTCTTCAGCTGATATGAAGTCAGGTAGTACTTGTAGGCCTTTAGGATTGTCTGCTGTACAGATTATTTCGTCATTTGGTACTGAAAAATATTAATTTAACATCATAATAAAAGTGTAAGATTTGGTCTGAAATTACACCATTTAAATTGAAGACAATGACTTACCATCTTCAACATAATTCATATAAATTAATGTGTCATTCTTTTTTGCTTTTGCTGTACCATTGAATGTGTTGTAAAATAACTCTGCACTCTTTGTATTAGCGAAAACGACATAGGAATGTGATTCTCCTTTTTCCGCAATATATTTCAAAAGATTAATGTCTGGTAACAGTTCCAACATTTCAAATAGTTCTTCTTTACTAAAGCCTGTAGCTTGTCCTACATTGCATAGAACAATTTTCTAAAATAAATTACAATAAACATTGGTATTTGAAAAAAAGCTACAGATTACAGACTATTACATTATTTATTTCTGTAACTTCTAATGAGGTTTGAACGTTTTTTAAAAATTGATTTTGTTGCTGTTATGAATGCTAATTCGAACGAAATATCATACAATTTAATAAATAAGCATTGACCTACCGAACATGGTTTATCTATGCATAAAACTCCCTTAGAAGTTTTTAACCTCGCTGAAAACCTTTTACATTTTTTACCGATTTGTTTGTCTTTGTCCATTATATAGAAATATGCATATATTAATGATATTAAATTTATTTAGAGATTTTCTTAGCATCTAACCTCTGTTAACACGGTGATGTGTTATTGAGTTATTGACATATGACAGGAGCAGTTAACGTTCAACAACCATGGTCTATCAATGTCATGTACCCACAGAGCAAGTAATATAGGTACCTACTACCAAAAGCTTATGAAGTTTATGAACGCAATCCAGGTGATAAGTGACACATTATTTTGACAATTGACATTAAAATATTATCAACAAAATAATCAACAGGGGGGTAACCGGCATCTCTTATAGCAAGCTTATTATAACATTACTATGTCTTTTCGTACCGTGACACCCTTAACGCAAGCTTGTTGCAGCGTTAAACTGATTTTGTCTTTCTAGCAATTTTGATGACGTCACTCGTAATAGTTCACTCAATTATTGGGACCGGTGCGAACTGCGATCTATTTGACAATTTGACAGTTATCAGATAATAATAGAACTTTACATCGGCTTGTTCGAAGAAAAGGCTTCAAACCTTTTGATTTAAGAAGAATCGTGTACCTAAATAGTAAACAAGTGCGTAATCATCACGAGTCCTTATGAGATATGGGGGCATCATATGAACAACTTGAAAATACAATATAACCTACAGATTTATCTGTGTAAGTACCATATAATGTAAGTACCATACCCAATGCAAATCTATTTAAAAATACGTCTGTATAAGTACACATTCTCCACTTGTTATTTCTCTGTATAATAAAATGCAACTCTACTTATTCCCTAAACATAAATTTTATCTAATACTTAATGTAAATCTATAAAAGATTGTATAATATTTCTTCATGATTCAATATATTTTATCATGTTATTATTTACCTATATAGAATATAAGACTATAAAAGTAAATCTACACTCAAATACACTACCCATATTATACTTATGTAATCTGTTGTTAAGGATCTCATTTAATTTTGAGAAATAAAACCATTATTTATTTCCAGATTCTACAATCAATTCCGAGCACTAGGAATAAGATTACCCAGAGTAACCACATGGAAGCATTGATAGTATTCAAGAAGCCATAGTGCCAGCGCAACATGAATATATTTTTTCAAGAGGAAGCAATATCATACTTTAAATGTTTAAGTGCAATAAAAAACATTTATAAATCCAAAATCTTTATTTAGTCCTTTTTATTTATTTATTGACAAATCTTTTGCTCCTTTACTTCTCTTGATATCATTTATATAAAAAAAAGTGATAAAACATGGAAGTAAGTATTCGAAATTAGATTCAATTCTATTTAGCTTAAATATTTATTAAAAACAATTAGGTAGATATATATAACTCAAATCCAAATTTGTAAGTAAATAGCATATTAAAAACACCCTTGATTAAAAAAAATTAAGTTTTATTTATAGTACCAGCCTTTAAAACTTAAAATTCAATAAACAAAAACTTTACATTTACATCACAATGAATAATTCCTACACTAATAGATTAATGGTATTTATATTTTTATTTTAAATTTAAATCAATTATTGTATTTGCATAATAAAGAGTAGATAAATAATTTAAAAACTTGCAGTACTTATGTATACTTTTAATTTCATTTTTATTAAACTTAAAATGAAAACAATGTAGGTACTATATTAAGGTACAATTAAATTTTTACATTTTCAGATGTATGATACAAATATGAATATTTTAAGTGTAGACTGTAGACATGGTGGCGCCTCCCCCAACTTGAAGTTCTTCTACCACATGATCATCTCCCAAGCCGGTACTTCCTTGTTCAATGTTTGGGCAAGCCGGCAATCAACACAACTGTGAAAGATAAATTGGACCTTAACTGATTCTTTGTTGCTTTAAAATTTAATAAGTACATTTAATATGTTTACTTTTATTATTAAAGGGCTTGTCATGGTGTATGTAAACGTCTAAAAAGAAGTTTTTTAAACAATGTCGGTATGGTTTGTTAAATACCTTATTTGTTAATAATTTTTCAAGTATTTCAACGTTTTAGTTGTTAATCTTGCAATTCTTAATATTGTATTAAAAAAAACTTAAATGTGTAGGTACAATGCCTTAGAAAACTTTTAATATAAGTAGCTTCTAACCAAACATAGATAGGTTTGCTTATAAATTAATATAAATATTTACTTTTGACCAGCTGCTCTAGTTTTTGTGAACTCCCAAATCATTTGCACTTATACTTTCAGAGAATTCTATCAACTTCGTCTCAGCATAACTTTTAACTCGTTGGGAGTTATTTATGTACCTTTGTCTTTGTAACTTCAGGGTCAAGGAGCTTCGCGCACTCTGCACAATGTTCTGCTGCAAGTTAAATAAAAATTACTTCAATTAACAATAATCAAAACAGACGAAATCATGCAAAAACCAATACTTTATTCGTAAAAATATATCTGTGTTATCATAAATCGTCCAATGTTTTAGATATATTTATTACTCGTATATATTATCTTACCTTGCTATTTCAATTGCTCTTTCATGCATTCTTTAATGCATATTACTTATCTTTCGCAATTTTTCAATTTGATTTATCCAAATTTTAGATAATAATACGAGGACAGTGATTATGACATTTGGATTTTTGACGTTTAATTTTCAATCACCGCCATTTTTATAATAACAACCTTGTTTTGTTGAGTTCACAAAATAATCTTACTTTATTTTGGTACCGGGAGCCTTTTCAACATGATTACTATACGATTGCCTACAATGACCAATGACCGAATGAATTCCGAAGTTTTGTCTATTTTTTTAAGATTAATGGCTTGGCTACGAGGCTTTTAGGCCAAGTCGTAATGATTTGTATCGAACATTAAACGTCAAAAATCAAAATGTCATGTCACTGTCCTCTTAATTCATATTATTATCTAAAATTTCAGATAAACTTAAACTTAAATATGTGAATCTCATCTCTGGATAAATGAGAAAGTGCGAAAAAGCAATATTGAAATAGCAAGGTAAGATAAAGTACGAGTAAGGACGATTTATGTTATCAGACTACAGAGATATATTTTTACGAATAAAGTTTTGGTTTTTACATGATTTCGTCTGTTTTGATTATTGTTACTTAATTGAAGTAATTTTTATTTAACTTACAGCAGAACATTGTGCAGAGTGCGCGAAGCTCCCTGACCCCGAAATTACACAGACAAAGATAGGTACATGAATAACTCCCAACGAGGTAAAAGTTATGATGAGACAAAGTTGATAGAATTCTCTGCTGAAAGTTTAAGTGCAAATGATTTGGGAGTTCACAAAAACTAGAGCAGCTGGTCAAAAGTAAATATTTATATTAATTTATAAGCAAACCTATCTATGTTTGGTTAGAAGCTACTTATATTAACAGTTTTGTAAGGAATTACACACCTACACATTTAACTTTTTTTTTAATACGATATTAAGAATTGCAAGATAAACAACTAAAATGTTAAAATACTTGAAAAATGATTAACAAATAAAGTATTTATTATTTAACAAACTATACCGACATTGTTTAAAAAAACATCTTAAATTACATACACCATGACAAGCCCTTTAATAATAAAAGTAAACATATTAAATGTACTTATTAAATTTTAAAGCAACAAAGAATCAGTTTAAATCCAATTTATCTTTCACAGTTGTGTTGATTGCCGGCTTGCCCAAACATTGAACAAGGAAGTACCGGCTTGGGAGATGATCATGTGGTAGTGAGAACTTCAAGTTGAGGGAGACGCCACCATGTCTACACTTAAAATATTCAAAGAAAATGTAAAAATTTAATTGTACCTTAATATAGTACCTACATTGTTTTCATTTTAAGTTTAATAAAAATGAAATTAAAAGTATACATAAGTACTGCAAGTTTTTGAATTATTTATCTACTCTATATTATGCAAATACAATAATTGATTTAAATTTAAAATAAAAATATAAATACCATTAAACTATTAGTGCAGGAATTATTCATTGTGATGTAAATATAAAGTTTTTGTTTATTGCATTTTAAGTTTTAAAGGCTGGTATTATAAATAAGACTTTATTTAATATGCTATTTACTTACAAATTTGGATTTGAGTAATATACCTAATTGTTTTTAATTAATATTTAATCAAAATAGAATTGAATCTATTTTCAAATAATTCCATGTTTTATTACATTTTTATATAGTATATATAAATGTTATCAAGAGAAGTAAAGGAGCAAATGTTTTGTCAATGAATAAATAAAAAGGAATAAATAAAGATTTTGGATTTATAAAATATGTTTTTAATTGCACTAATACATTTAAAGCATGATATTGCTTCCTATTGAAATAAATATATTCATGTTGCGCTGGCACTTTATAGTTTCTTGAATACTATCAATGCTTCCATGTGGTTACGCTGGGTAATCTTATCCCTAGTGCTCGGAATTGATTGTAGAACCTGGAAATAAATAATGGTATTACTTCTCAAAATTAAATGAGATCCCTAACATAAGTATAATATGGGTAGTGCATTTGAGTGTAGATTTACTTTTAAGTGTTTTATTATATAAATAATATAACATGATAAAATATATTGAATCAAGAAGAAATAATAAACAATCTTTTATAGATTTACATTAAGTAGGTATTAGATAAAATTTATGTTTAGAGAATAAGTAGGGTTGCATTTTATTATATAGAGAAATAACAAGTGGAGAGTGTGTACATAAACAAACGTATTTTTAAATATACTCTTAAGGTTTGCATTGGGTATGGTACTTACATTACTTTTATCTTACACAGATAAATCTGTAGGTTATAATTGTATTTTAAGATTGTTCATATGCTGCCCCCATATCTCATAGACTCGTGATCATTGCGCACTTCGCAATAATAAATTATTTACACGATTCTTCTTAAATCAAAAGGTTTGAAGCCTTTTCTTGGAACAACCCGATGTAGTTCTGTTAATTTTGCATTTTTAATATAATAAATGTATTATCTTCTTTAAAAGCTTCATTTATTAAATAGATTTCCAACTACATACGTTTCACTTAAATTTGATGTGTATTCTTTTAATAATATTCAAAATAATGTTATAAAAGTTCCATATTTACAACTTCACTAAAATTGCTTAAAACTGTCATTATTGACATTATAACAAGAATGCTAAATGTCAAAGAGAGCGTGCCGGTTCCAATTTTTCGATTGACGTCTCGAAACCGCTCGAAACAGTCTTGTTGCAATTGGTTTTCATATGTTTTAGAAGGTCCCGGTGCCAAAAAAGTAAGATTATTTTGTGAACGCAACAAAACGTACCCATAATAAGACTGTTATTCTAAAGGTGCCGGTTACCCCCCTGGGCTTATTGAATGATGTATCATTTGGTTAAATTAAATTTAAAAATTATTCCTTACTAGAATTGTCGTCTTTTTAAATAATATCTAAGCTCGATTGGTTACTGTATACGTAAAGTACAGATGTTAGCATTTTTCTCTCACAAACATGACTACCCAAACAGTAAGTAGAAATTATGTTTCAAGCCAATAAATAATGATATATGAATATGTAGGTAAATTAGATAAAAAGCTTTTTAATTACAGGAGCCTATTATAAAAACCAAAAGGCATATAATATGCATGGCGTCAGATTTTTTCTATCCGAATACCGGCGGAGTTGAAGAGCACATATATAATTTATCGCAATGTTTAATAAAACGAGGACATAAAGTAATCGTAATCACACATTGCTATGAAGATAGAGTTGGAATTCGATATTTAACAGGAGGTCTTAAAGTATATTACTTACCCATAAGAGTGTTTTACAGCCAATGTGCACTACCTACGATGATTTGTAACATTGCATTAGTACGATACATTTTAATACGGGAAAGAATTCAAATTGTGCATGGACATTCAGCTTTTAGTGTACTAGCACATGAAGTATCTATAATAGGAAAATTAATGGGATTGAAAACAGTATTCACAGACCACAGCCTTTTTGGCTTTGCAGACATGTCAGCAGTACTGACAAACAAATATCTTCAAATGTGTTTGTGTGAATGTGATCATTGTATCTGTGTGTCTCACACAGGTAAAGAAAACACAGTATTAAGGGCTAAAGTGAAAGCCCATAAAGTTTCAGTCATACCTAATGCTGTAGATGCTTACACATTTACACCTAATCCAAGTCAAAGAGATCCTAATGTTATAACTATCATAATTGTGTCTAGATTAGTGTATAGAAAAGGTGTAGATTTGATGGCAGCTGTAATAGCTGATATGTGCCCTAGATATCCAAACATAAGGTTCATAATAGGCGGAGATGGACCAAAAATGTGGTTGTTACAAGAAGTCAGAGAAAGAAAAGGTTTTCAACATTGTGTAACACTCTTGGGAAGTTTAAAACATTCTGAAGTAAGGGATGTATTAGTCAAAGGTGATATATTCTTAAATACATCTTTAACAGAAGCATATTGTATGGCAATAGTTGAAGCTGCCTCTTGTGGGCTTAAAGTTGTTTCAACTAAAGTTGGAGGCATTCCAGAAGTATTACCAGATAATATGATATATTTATCTGAACCCAATGTTACAAATATTGTAGAAAGTATAGAACTGGCTATGAACGATTTGAAAAACGGAAACATTGTCTGTCCGTTTGAATGTAATAGAAATGTAAGGAAGATGTATAATTGGATGGATATAACGAGAAGGACTGAAATAGTGTATAATAAAATATTGCTCAACAAGAACAAACCATTAGGATTACAGTTGAAAAGTTATCTCTCGTGTGGTGTGTGGCCATTCCTTCTAGTCATAAGTTTAATGTATTTATTGTTGCAGTTAGTTGAAAGGGTGTATAAGAGGAAACATATTGATATTGCTAGAGATTTAAAGTTATGATGCATCTCTAGTGATATTTTAAGATGAATGTTGCAGATAAGAAAAGCTAGGTACAAAATGATATTATTTGGGTTGTTTATTTAGGGGAAATGATGTTATTTAGTTTTTATAAAAAGTGTATCTTTCATGGATGATTTTAAATATTGCTTATTTATTTCTATTTAACATAATTTCTATAATATCCAATTATATTGAAAGGAGATGAAATAAAACAAAACTAACTCTGGAATGATATTTATTTATAATTATTGATCAAATAAAAAAGATACTCCAATAACATTAGCCATATTGAACAATAAAAAATAAATTTAATAAATAACAGTCTGTTAAGCAATACAATAATTATTCTATAAACATCACATGTTTTTCTATTACTTTTGTTGTAATTCAATGTGATTTATTCAGAGACTGATTAAAGACAAATATTTAGGCTAACAACATTTTCTTATTTATAAACCATCTTCAAGCTCTGTAACAAGAGAAAACATTGTTATTAAAACATGCTTATTACATTTTAGTAGTTTATTTTCTTTTAACCTTTGATTCAATCAGCTGGTAACCCTTAGGAGACAATTAATTGTTAATACATGTTTATAGTAACATGAATGAACTATATTTTTAAACTGCAATTAAAATAAGATCATTATAACATTTAGATTTGTCTAATCAAAGGCCAGTTAAGTTTAAATGTACTTCATACAGTTTCATATAGTTTTTGTGTATTTGTTAATTAGATTAATAATAGAAAATTAGAAACAACATACAAGCTCACTTAGGGCCTTTACACACGACACCACGGCGGCAGCGTTTTTGGCCACCGTGGCATAAAGACTCGCCGTCGCCGCCGCGGCGTCGTGGCTCCATATATAAATCAGGCAGACTATCGCAGCGGCGCCGCGGCGGCGACGGTGCCGCTGCCGCTACGGCATAATGTGTAAGAGGCCTATTATTTGGCACTTTTTACAGAATATATTCATACATTATGTATCTTTTAACTGACAGTTAAGCTACACACAACATATCCAGAAACTGAAAACAGTCACAAAAATTACTATTACCATATATGATGTACTAGATTTCCGCCCGCGGCTTCGCCCGCGTTTTCAAAGGAAAACCCGCATAGTTTCCGTTCCCGTGGGATTTCCGGGATAAAACCTATCCTATGTGTTATTCTGATGTATAAGCTATATTGTGGTAAAGTTTCATTCAAATCCATTCAGTAGATTTTACGTGAAAGAGTAACAAACATCCATACTTACAAACTTACGCCTTTATAATAGTAGTAGGATTTACTTACACTTTAGTTGCCCGCGGGGGGTACTTAGGGCTGACTCCCGATTGCTTCAACTGTAGTACAATGGATCTGAGACGAGCCACATCCCTTCCGCGTCTCGGCCCAAAGTCACAAAGTTCCGCCACTCGAGCCCACTCGTTACCCTCCTCAACGGTACTCTCAGATCCACGGGCTAGAGCTTTCTCTGCGTTTCTAGTGATTAATAGATACACTCGTAATGTATACCCAAATATGATAAATATTTGTGTTTTTTTTTTAAATGAGAGATAATGTTCCACCAATAATGCCCAAGAATGTTTTAAAATGAGATTGAAAGGACTTGTATTTTGCTTACAAGACTATTTTTGTTATATTTAAGATTTGAATTACATATAAATTTTAAAAGAGAAAAATAAAATCAGTGAAATAAATTTTATGTGAATAATCTTAATTGTATTTAATGTACTTAATGCAAACTGAAATTCACTAACTTAATGGAATCTGGATTTATTTTATTGTATCTTAAATAATGACATTGATATTAAAATACTTTTTATTTTAGGAAATATATATTTTCAATACATTATCAAATACCCCAATGAATAACAGATGCTTAGTACATAAATTTTCATTGAAACTAAAATAACATGAATTCGACAATATCATAACCCTGTTATACCCACAGACGTACATAAATAAAGTCTTAAATATATGTATATATAAAAATCCACCACCCACACAAGTTAGTGAATACCACTCTAGTGTACTTACTTAGCGGACTCCCTGAGTGCATAGAAAAGAAAATATACAACTTTATAATACATACAAAATACACAATATAATTTAAAATGCTGCAATCTACTCGCAAATGGGTCAATAATAACCAAATTTTACAGATAAACACTGCATAAAGCCATTTTTTACATGCAGTATGTGAAAAAAACTACATAAGGAATATATTCAAATTAATCCCTTAGTCCCCGGAATCACAGACACAATAGAAAATCTATTGTGTCGCGGCCTGATTGGGCCGCTCGGTGGTCAAGGGGTTAATGAGATTCTACAGATAAAAAAGCATTTTTTTTTTAAATCATGTACAAAGCAGTTGCATTAGAAAAATATTTGTTATCTACAGAGTGTTTTAATAAGATTTTTACCTGTTAGCTGCCTTAGTTTTAGCAATTTGCTCTTCATGTGTTTTGTACCAATCCTCTAATTCCTTTTTAGCTACCTTCAACATTTCTTGCTTCTTTCTCTCCTCCTCAGCATCTAAAGATAAAAAGAAATTCATTACATAATAACATATTGTATTATATAATTACTTCTACTCAATACAATTTTTTTTTTCTTGTTTCTCAATTTATTATCTCGCTTCTTTGCCTTCTCCCTGTGGTTGCCTGGCAGAAATCACTGCATAGTGATAAGGCCACCCTTTGTGCTTTTGTTTATTGTAAACTGTTATTTTATGTACCTGGTTTATTGCACAATAAAGTGTTAAATAAATAAATAAATAAACATAAATTAAAAATTTAGTGTACTAGGGGATACCATGATGTCTGTATACGTAAATATCTGTATGTACACCATGATGTCTACAAACAGTATTCATTCCATAGTAAAAAAATGGAGCTATGTAGGTCATCTTGTATGATCACTTTACTAAACTGGAATTAATACTGCTTAAAGATGAGATGACCCAGAGAGCTTCATACAGCATTTTATTAATGAAACAACATGACATTTCACAAGATTTTGAGTTAAATATAATAGGTTTATTATATTCACTAGCTGCTCCGCGCGGTTTCACCCCCGTGGCTCCACTCCTGTTGCCCGTAGCGTGATGAAATATAGCCTTTAACCTTCCTCGATAAATGGACTATCTAACACCGAAAGAATTTTTCAAATCGGACCAGTAGTTCCCAAGATAAGTGCGTTCAAACAAACAAACTCTTCAGCTTTATAAAATTAGTATAGATTAAGACAATTATTTCATGTCACCTTTCTCTTCCAATCTCTGCTTCTGTTCCTCTCTCCATATCTTAATCTTCTCAGGTTCTTCCCTTTCTTGTCTGAATACAGAGACTGCGGGAGCAGCTGGGGCTGCTGCGGGGGCTGGATCATCATCGAGCAGACCATTGGCTTCAAATGCTGCTGCACTTGGTACTTCTGGATATTTAATTTAATTTTTAAAGTGAAATTTTTATTACATCGTCTCAAACTTTTTGGTCTGTGTAGCGCATGTCGCGTGATGGTCAGCTGCTGAGTAGGTATAAAGCAGTGTTCGGAACCGTACGATAAGTTTCACTTTTACCATGGTTTCATAAAACCACACAACATTTTTTTTTATTGGTTTTTGAATATGTAATGTTGTTAATTTGATTAATAATTCTAGACAAATACTTGTAACCAAGGATGATTGTGAACTGCAATTACTATAAAATATTCAAATTATAAGTATTCAAAATCAAAATTTTACTTTGTCTATGAAAGACAAGAAAATTAAAACACTGGCAAAGGCTGAAGTCCCTGAATTGGGTGGAGCCATGAAGAAATTTTTAACTTTTCGTAAATAATTTGTAGGTACAATAAAAATTGTGAGTAGGTAGGTACTTGCAAAATGTACAACTTTCACATCTACAAATTTCCAATTATTCCTTCATTTTAATGTATAGTACAAATTAAATTACCAACAAAATCATCAAGACCGTTGGAAGCTATACTCGACGCAATAGGGGGCGGAGCACTGGTTTCTAGCTCATCTTCTAATCCCGCCAGTTGGTTTTGCTCTCGAGCCAAGAAGTCTGCAGCTGGGTCGACTTCGGGTTGAACGAAATTGTCGCCGAAATCATCCATTGTTCAGAATAATATGAAATGATTCACTGAATATGCGAAGCCAATAAAGTTGACGTCGATGAGAAACCAAGAAATCTCGTTAGAGAGTAGTATATTCTTTGCAAGAAATACAGCCAATGACAGTTGATAATTTGACACTTGACAGCCGTGAAAGACAAACATTTATACAGATTATTTATATACAAATATTCTACTTTTATCTAGAAACGTTTATGTTATCTTTAAAATATTTGAAAATTTGTTTTGATTTTGACAATGACACAAGTCACAAAACACATAATTAACCTCCAAGGTTTATTTTCTAAAAAAATTGAATTTATTGTTTTAATTAAGAGTAATCATGAATTTGTGTGTAAGACCAAAACTGCTAAGATCTAGTCTTATAAGCATTATCCGTTCGGCAACAACTGTTCCAGAGGTGGAACAAAATGAACAAGTTTTGTTCGACGATACTGAAGATGCACTCGCAAAAGAAGCAGAGATTGAGAAAAAGAGAAATATATCACGACTGTCACCTGCTCATCTAAATGTAATGCATAAAAGGCGGCCATATGAAGAACCTAAAATATTAGCACATCTTACCGTCAAATATAATCGCAAATTGTATGGGAAATATGGTGCGGTCAGTGGCATTAATCCCAGTAAGTATAATTTACGTAAAACTGTGATATAATATGATTGAGATTGATGATACTATTAGGGAAGCTTAATCGGTAATAGCAATTTATAGTAAAATTATTGTTAAGATTCCATACGAAAAATCATTCACAAAATAGTCACAAAATGCTTCCAGGTATTTGCTGGCCAACCAAAGAAGACATTCAGGAAAGACAAGAATATGAAGCCGTTGCATTTCCCTTTACTATACAACAAATGATAGAAACAGCTGCACAGAGAAAACGAGAGCAGCAGTTAAGGATAGAGCAAAGGGATAAGGATGTAGCGGCCAAGTTTGCCAAGTTGGACCAGATGAAGAAGGAATTGAATGATAAAATGGCTAAGAAGGCTGCAGAGATTGAGGCCGCTAAGGTGAGTGATACTACTTTATTTAATAATACATGTAATTTTAACTAATTCAAATTTTTAAATATACAGGTTGTCCCACTGTTGGTATACTAAGCTCAAAGGAGGTTATAGTTTTCTTTCGTGTTTAGTATACCAATAGTGGGACACCCTGTATATTTAAAAAATTGTCACCAACGGGCATTAGCCCAGTTGTGTCAATGAGAGAAAATAGACTTAGGTTGTTGATTTTATCTATTATCACACAAAGAAAATTATCTGACAAAATACACATGCATCTTAATTAAATACTTAGCAAAATATGTTTAAATGTGCGTGCCAGTGTTTGTTGGCATAAGCTTTATAATCGAGTTTCTACTGTATCTGAAAAAAATTCTGCAGTTATTTACTTATTAAATTTTTCAAATTTCTGTAAACAGCAAAAGAAAGAAAGGCTAGTTGAAGAAGTGCGGCGCCACTTTGGTTTCACGCTCGACCCTCGTGACGAGAGGTTCCAAGAAATGTTAGCCAAGCGGGAGAAAGAACAGAAGAAACGAGAGAAACAGGCCAAGATTGAAGCTAAAGAGAAAATGATGCTCGCCAAGTTACAACAGAAGAAAGTCGATGAAAAGAGCACTTGAATAGGTATTTAATTTTTTAGTTTAGTGTGTAATATACTGTTAATTTAGAATGTTTGTTTCATTTAAAAATTTCATTGCAAGTTCCTAATGCACCATGATAAACAAACTGCATAAAAAAATTATTCATCACTTTGTACAAGGAGACAAAGGCATCCTAATGAATTTTATGTGCCAGCGATTTGACGATTGGGTAGGGTTATTTAATTATTTATTATACATGTTTCTTGGGAAAAAATTGTTTTTATACAAAATTGATGTTCAGGAAAAGACAAACCACCAAATAAATACAAAACTTTAATCTTCGCAAAACATGTAACAAATAAACCGTATCCAAAAGTTACGACTCGTCGTCGCTCGAGTCGAACGCGTCCCGCGGGTGAATGGCGCGGCGCGGGGAACACACGAGTGTGTCGGACGAGTCGCTCACCGTGCTACTGGCGGGACTCGGCTTGTCGTATAGCGTCTGGGAATTATTACAAAAAACATGGATATTTATAAACATTATATTCAAAGGAATAGCAGTTTTTTTGAGTTTGGTATATTTTAAAAATAAGCATATTATAGAAAAATCTTGTCAGAGAATTATGATTTGTAAAACTATTTTTCAGTTTGTATGTCTATTTTTATGATAGCTATTGAAGATATTTTGATGAGATTACTTCCTGAATTATATTGCTAGTATAGGAAAATAAAGATGCAAGGAATGTTATAATTTCGAATGCAAACACAATCTTCAATATTTTACTAACCTTTTTCACATCTTTCTGTCCTGCGATAATTTCGTTAAGGATATTCTGTTCGTTGGTATACGAGTTCTTTGTGTCTCCCATTTGTTTTTCTATCATCTCTGGCTTCTATAATATTACATAATAATTATATTTAATTAATTTTTACATAAAGATTGTATACAGTCATGATGCAAGAACATTGAAAAATTTTAACGGTGTCCCATGGCAATATACGTGTTTAAAACTTTGTATTTTACACTGATAAAAAATGTAAGGAACTTTTCTCTATAATGGATCAAAAGAAGCAGTATTTTCCTTTAACCTGGGATGCTGTAGTATCTTACCATCTCCACTATGTCCCTATAATGCACGTCGCTCAACAAATGTGCCGATTTGGTCATCTTGTTCCTGTTGACATTGTCGACCATTTTCATATGTGTACTCTGCGCTTTCTTCGCTATCACATTGACGCGAATTTCTTCTTCTTCTCTATCTGACTCTTCCATTTGTGACGATTCTGTATCCTTCTTTTTCAATTCTTCGCATTGACTGTTATCAAAAATCTTTTAGTATGATGCTAGTTTAAGTACGAAAATAGATGATAAAATATTTTAAATTTCATCAATCTAGATTTATGTCTGAGATCATTCTCATCTACATGAATGTCTATTAAATCGGTTGTTATTTCTATTGCGTGTTTCAGTAGTTCCATTAATTTTAGCGTAGCAGAAAGCGTTGCAATTGGGTTCTACTCATTTACTGCGTTTTATTTGAATTCTAGTTTTTCTCAAAGCAGGATTACGCTAAATATGCTGGCTATTTACAAATGTTTGTTTTCTCACCCGTGACATTGATTGTTTTTGATAAATGCATATATATCCTTGAACGCTTGCTGTATATAGGCGAGCGTATTTTGATCGATTGGCACAGAGCTCGTAGATTCTGAACTGCTTGAAAAGTCGCCCGAATGGGAACTGGCTTGGAATGATTGTTCTGACCCTGACGTGAAAGTACTATTGTTATTGATACTTTAATACCGAAGTTATATTGCACTTACACTAAAAAAAAACACTTATTGCAAGTACTTAGATTTTCCAGTAGTCTTATACCTCAGGTTATCTACAATTTCGCCCTAAATACTTGTCCAAATAATTTTGTTTGTCTTCTATATTTTTCCACATTTGTCTTCTATATTTTTCCCAATGCCACTGTTAAAATTACCAGAAGAAGCCGTGCCATTCGCCCACAGCTGCATCTGCTGCCGTTTCAACTGTTTCATCTGTTCCACCAGCTGCAAGTTAAGCTCCTCCAGCTGTTGCCGGTGCGATATCTCCTCTTGGAGCTGCTCTTCTAGTACCTCCGTGTAATCTCTAGAAAATTTGACGTATGATAAACACTAGGTATATGGTCATTAATTCCAAATTATGGTATCAGAGTGTCTTTATTTATTAGAAACACTGTGAATTAAGCGTTGCAAAAAAGCAAGCAAAAAAATTGGTTGTCTGTAAAGTCGGTTTACTGACGATAGTTGAACGTGACAACGTCCGATTGTGCTTCTTTGTCGCTAGTTCCGCGCTCTCGCTTGCACTTCAAGCCTTACATGGAACGCCTCAGGGCGAGGTAACGCCGCATGAGTCAAGTTTTTTCGTGCGTGCAGCCGGCTCTATCGAATTATAAGACGTTGTCACGTCAAAAAGCAAACAAAAAAATATAAACGGCGCCTTATTAAGGTGTGTTCTTGAATAAATATGATAACTTTATGAAGGAAATACTTACTTTTCCTTTTTCATTACCCCTGTCTTCGTCGCATATTTTCCTGGTGCATTTCTTACGTTCGACACCACTCGGTCTTTTATTGTTCCGTTTCTAAAAATCATGTTTAAGATATAAATAAAGCATTATTAAGGTATAAATAAAAGGGCATTTCAATTTAAAGGATAATACTCACTTGGAAATAGATTTCACCGATCTGGCGTCGGTTGAACTTCCACTTACACTCAACCAAGAATACTTTAAACATAAATAGAAATAAATTAAATGTGATAATATTTCAACAATATACAAATAGATTATTTAGTTTATAGTATTTCTATAGCCTTTGTGTTATTCTAGTACATAAGTTACATCACTGCTATGAATCATCAAAATCCGTTCAGGGATTTTCAAGTGACAGAGTTACGAACATACATCCTTGCAAATTTTCTCGTTTATATAAATTAGAAGGATTATAATATAAACAAGATATTTACCGCTCCCGCTGCTCCCCTTTCGTTATCTCTCAACACTGATCTGATTTTCGAGAGAAATTCACATGCAATAGAGTTATGTCTCATGTCTAACACCACGAGGGTAGTATTCGAATGCATCATTTGCAGCGCCGCCGCCGCACAATCCTCTGATAGACCGCAGTTTTGTATGTCCAATGCTATAATTCGTTAAAAACTTATAATTATGCGTGGACGGGAACAACGTATGATAAATACGAAACATTACAAAAGCTACTTGTGAATTTAAGGAATTCGTTTATTATCGATAGCTTCAAAAGTTGCGTAACATACCTTTATAGATCGCGTGAAAATAATGATAACACAATTTTGTTTTATTTGCAATCTCCAAAACCACTTTCTTTTCTTTTTTTTTCTAATTAATATATTTAACCATCCTTACCCTTGATCCATAAATCATCAGCCAACACGTCAAACAACTTGCCCACCCCTACATCCCCGAGCTGTGTATTGCCACACAGCGTGATCCTCCGCAAGCCGGCCATTGTGTCCAATTCGGGCAATCTGTAGCGTAACGTGTGCACCCAGTTCTCGCTGTAGCGGTGTATCTTTTGGTACTAGTGGATATAAAAGGAAATTCATCTCGAGATTTTTAAGAATAAAAAAAGACGGGTTGCACTCCGGGAGTGCCGGCAGAAGTGAAAACTTGATTATTAACGTTGAGCATGTTTGATATTTTGGAATGGTATCCGTCTTACGCTTTTTCGATCAGGTCACGTGTCCTGACGCGAGTTTAAAATTTTATACCCATTACAGAAAAAGTACTCAACGCCGCTAAAGAAGTTTTCACTTCAAAAACCTGTATAATATGTAGTAGAAAAATTTAAAGCACGCAAAAAAAAAGACGCTACCATAAAAACGACATTCAAGGTAGGTAATGAAGTCGCGGGCAGTCTATACTAGGTAATGTTAGGTATAGAGAGGAAATATTTTCTTGTTTGTTCAGGTGGTATAAGCTCCGAAACAACTGGACCGATTTTAAAAATTCTGTTACCAGTTGAGTGCTAACTAAATTATTACAGATTGATCGGAGTTATTATTTGTTTAGCCAAGTTTGTAATTTATTTCTTCGAACAGATTTTTAAGCCATGACTTTTAAAAATTTGTCCCTATGTATCTTATGCTTTACCTTAAGTAAATCGGCAATATACCCAGCACCAAGCGGTGTAAGTTCGCAGCCACTGAGGTCCAGCGTAAGTATATTGGGCAGACATCGCACTGCTTTACACAGAGCCAAACAACCCGCGTCACCGATAAGACATCGAGGTAGATAGAGGTGTTGCAATGAATTGTTCGCTAGAAGTGCCTGCAATGTATTTTTGCTGTGACACATATTTTAAGAAGCATTGTTTTGCATCTGCAGTGCTTAAATAATTGTTTCGTGCCCAACTTTTGATAAAGAATTAGAGTTCAAACTTTCAATTAGATGATGAACCTTCTGAATCCTGCCAGAAAACACTTATTTTTTGTAAGTCTTCGCTGGGAATCGAGCCCAGGACCTCTTGATTCTGTGTTCAGGAGTTAACCAAAGAAAGCGAATAAAATATCTTACGTATTACGTGGACACAAAAAAACAACTCTTGAAAAGTAATTTGAATAAAGAATGATTGATAAAGAATGATTTGAATAAAGAAGGTGTACATAAATCATTAACCAAATCATCTACGAGCATAATAATATACGAAACCTCACAAATAGGGTTCAAATAAGGTATCTTCAAAGGCAGACCCTCTAACATCAGCGAATTTAGTAGAGTTGTATTTGAGAGTAACTGTGAGGTCGCTTCCACAAGGTTACTGAGCATGAAGTTTGTGAGGATCACTGCTCGCTTGTTCACTGTCTTCGCTAATCTTTCGCAGTCTATGTGTTCTAGGACTGTTTACAGAAAGGGTAAGGGTGATCATACAGGTGCATTATGATTGATGTTATTAAATTTGAAAATATTATATTGATAGACTACTTTTAATTTTAAACAATGCTGTTGTTCAAAAACTTGCAAAGTAAAAAATAATAATAAAGCTTTGTTGAGCTTATGACATAAATAATTTTAAAACAATTTTTAAATCAGTAATTTTTTTTAGTGTTAAGCCAATACTAAGTTCAACACTACCTTGCTGAACTCAATAGACAATAACATACATACTGCCTGGAGTCAAACAATAATTTAATTAAAATCTAAATCTAAATGTGTATGCTATCATTTTGACTATTACCAGTTTTGACTTGCTGGCGACATTTAATCGCAACAGAGTGAAGACTCAAATCGCAACTGAGTGCATTTAGAATGGGAGGCCATTCCGCATATTTTATCCTATCCACACAAAAGTCCAGCACCTTTCCATTACCAGTCGGAATTACATTAGCTAACGGTGTAAGATTTTGCAACTTGCAACATTTCAAATAACATTGGTGGAAGATTCGACTGCTTTTAACTTCACCTTTGCCGACCATGATTAAAAAAATACATCAAATTACGCGCCCTTCGCTATATAAGGAAGGCCTATCGCATAGAAACAGAAAAATTGGTGAGAAATATGATAAATTGGTACAAGCCTCAAAAATTACAAAGTCACATTAGTTTGAAATAAGAACTTTGGCGATGACATAGTCAATATAATTTTTTCCTTTTCGTACCTATATGTCAAGTTTTCATATATATTTTCAGATATATTGACTTGGGCTAAATTTTATTATCAACCTATCTACAGATTCTTAATCTTAATATGTACTAAAGAATACATAATACCAACTTTATAAAACGACTGTACAGTGCGTACATATTGCAATTTAAAATATAAGGATCATCAAGGCACATTTAGATCATACGATAAATGGATAAATAGTTAAGTTTTATTTTTAAATTTATGGTTTTTCCCACAGGTTTTTCCTTACAAATCTAACTCTATGGTACTGAATCCTAGTAGGTAGGTTTAAATGTATCTACAGACGCTCCGATTTGGTTGGTGCCAACCATATCGGAACCGACAAGGCAACCATTCCAACATTGCTACAGATTGTCCGACGGTTGGCCTTCCAGCCGTCAATTGACCATAGAGTAATATGTCAGTTGACCATAGTACGAAGAGAATGGGCTAAATTCTACTATAGAAATAGAGAAAATTACAGTCATATGCGGCTCTTACAACTTATTTTTTAAGGTTTTTAATGTAGCCGCACTGTCAATTTTTTTTTAATACTTCTAACATAATAAAATACGCTTGATTTCTGGCATCTCTATTTGCGTAATCTTTGTTACTTAAGTCCCACAAACAGGGAAAGTCTTTATATAGTTCCAGCAATTTTATTAATATGTCACGTTCGGTGACCGTAACTCCCTCGGCGTTCATGTTGACGTCCTACACCGGCGGCGTTGCGAATGTGAATGAGCCAATTACCTATATTACTCTATGGAATGAGCCGATTTGGTCGGAACAAAGCTTCCAGACGTTCCAATTTGGTTGGATCGGATAGGAAGTTGGTTTGGTCGGTATTGCTGGCGCATCCGACCACGTCAAACCAATATTAATAATAATTATGTCGGACCGACCGCTCTCTACACTTTCCGATTTGGTCGTGGTCGGATGGTTGGCACCAACCAAATCGGAGCGTCTGTAGATACAGTTAATGTGTGTAGAAATATTTTGAAACAGCTAGACTTGTTAACAATCCAATTTCAATCATAGAGTTGAAAAGAGGTAAGATTAAAGCGCGTCACACACGGTGAAGATACTATAATATTTTATCTTAAGATACTGTTATATTTTATATTACAGTATCTTAACGCTTCCGGTATCAGCGTTCGGACCATCATTTTTCTTTTTGTCATTGCGTACCACCCACCCCTGTAGAACCGCCATCCTGTTACAAATGACGCGAAATTTTGTGGGTCATTTGTAACAGGATGGCGGTTTTACAGGAGTCTTAGTACGCAATGACAAAAAGAAAAATGATGGTCCGAACGCTGATACCGGATGCGTTAAGATACTGTAATATAAAATATAACAGTATCTTAAGATAAAATCTTCACCGTGTGTGACGCGCTTAATAGTGTTCATAGTAATTGAACACTCATAGGGAGTATTCAGAGAGAAAGCTTGAAACTTATAAGCGCTTATCGGCGCTTGTCATGTTCATATATTTTCCTGCGCGGGTTGACAGCACTGACAGGAAAATATATGAACATGACAAGCGCCGATAAGCGCTTATAAGTTTCAAGCTTTCTTTCTGAATACGCCCATAGGTAATATTTGTAAATAAATAAAACACAAAGTCCCATATTTCAGTACTATATTTGTGACCGTTACACGTGTATAAGAAAATCTTAGTCATAAAATACAAAAATATTATCTTCAAGCTGTCTTAAAATATGTAACAAGAATACACAATATTCGTAAGGTAAATATAAAATATTTAACTAGATTGGTATTACTTAGTAACCGTCTTACATTCAGTCAATACAATGAAGTTAAAAGTTTCAATACCAATCCAATTAAACAATACAAAGAGTAACGCAAATATTAAAAAAAATATATTTCCTTAACTGTACCAGTTAACGTAATATTTATCTAGGAAAACCTATCGTAGTTAAAAAAATACTTTTTTATAATATTTGGAAAATTTTGTTGGCTATGGTATAGGAACCATAAACTCGATAAAAAACTTACATACTAAATGTCAAACACTTAACCGCTATACGAATGCTTTGAAACAAAAAAAAATATTTTTTTCTTTTAAAAAATGGCAGCTTTACATTCTAGAACAATTTAAATACTTCCAAAGCAAACGTGTTTGTGTTAAATGATACAATAGCCTACACCATTAATTGATAACAATGATAACAAAATACTTATAGCATGTTAACAAACAAATAAATATTTCTTATAAAGAGATAAAAATATTTGGTAATTGCATTGGGTATTCTATGTAATAAATATTTAGGTTACGTGACAAATTAGTTTTTGTTCAACCTTTTAAGTTTATTTATGATTTATTTATTTAATACAATCGCATCGTAAAGTTTATACTTTTTAATTGAATAATAAAGCAAGTAAAAAGTAAAACAACACTAGATTTAAACAGTATAGTAAAAATACGAGCAAAGGAAATGAAATACTTTGATAAATTCAATGAAAATTTTGTATTTCATGGAAAGATGAGAAAAATGATAACTACTAGGAAAAATAACTTTTTCATGTTCAGCTTATATTTAGAATTTCCAAACATAATATAACGGTGACTTAAACCTCTTTTACGATTGAATATTATTTTGAAATAAGACTGTTTTATAAAATTCGATTTTGTATAGCGCTAACCTTGTCTATCGCTCTTATAAGTGATAAGTGCGAAAGAAACAATACTATCGAAAATCAAACGACGATTTGTAAGACTACATTTTAATGATTTGTCATATTAAAAGTCGTGAAAATTAAAATATATACAAATAATGAAATTAAGTCTTAAAACCAAATTATCACAATACACTTTTACTTACATATCTTATTAAATAATTGTAAAAATAAATACTTGTTTTTTTATATTTTAACAATTATTTTTTTGAGTTCCCTTATTGCAGGTAACTATTTTTTAAGCTTTGCTTAAGTTCAGGTACACAGTTCTCAAAGGGTAATTGAAATGAAAATTTCGATACTAAACAAAACAAAACTGTTTTTCTTATTTTATTCAAACTGTATTAAAGCGCGAAAATTGTGATATAAAATAGTTAATGAACTACATTTTTGTATAAATTATTTTTATGGATTGATCAAACAAGCAAATACATTAAGACCCTCAATAATAAACGTGTCATGTTTTTAGTAACCGAACTAAAATTCAAACAAACTTTTAGAGTAGAAGGAAAAGAAACAGGAGCTAAAAGTCTTCAGTACAACAACTTAATAACAATTTTTTAAAGCTTCGTAATCGTACATTTTGAATTTTATTTTTATCTTACTGCAAGACAACAATTTTTGGTCCCTTTGCATTATCCTGATTAGTCCACAAACCCAGTCTCTGTAATTATTAGTCTCTTTCAGCTTGCTAAAATGTCGATTAGCGTACTGTATAGTTTGCAACTATTCTGCTTACATGATTGTGATCATGGACGTATAAAAAAAGACGGACGCCGTATTACGAACAAACAACGTGAAGCCACCATAGTAAGCTAGCGATCGTGTAAAGACAATAAACGCACACACTCTCACCATAGTAAGCTAGTCGGCCGCCATTACGTCGTGAACTACCGACTGATTAACTGCGTCACTGTTTCACAAAAAATATTTAAAATGCCGTCTTGCGTGGTTAAATGGTGTCGCAACAGTACAATTTTAAATAACAAAACACGAGGGATTACATTCCACAGGGAAGCAAGTTATTTCTTTTATGTTTTAATGCCAAAATTATTACGGCAAAATTTATAGAAAAAAATACAGCCGCCATTGTCAACAGGACAGCTGTTGCCATGGCAACATGGCACACACACATGGATGTTTCGCCGCCATTACTAGGCTTCACTCAATGTTTAGGCGATATACCGTCCGTCTTTTTTTATACGTCCATGATTGTGATTGGTTATTATTCCGCTTGCTAGACTGTAATTGGTCGACAAAAACCCGCGTTCTCTATAAATAATTGGTAGCTACTCTGCTTGAATGATTGCATTTGGTCGTAAAAACGCTTGCTTGGCTTGTTTTCTCGTCGTAAAAACGCTTGCTTGATTAGTCGAGAAAACACCGCGTGATCTGTGATTTTTCTGCTTGCTTGATTATCATTGGTCGTTATTCCGCTTGCTTGCTTCTGATTGGCTGTTACTCCGCGTGCATGAACGTGATTGGTCGATCGGACTCCGGCTGGTCGCCATCACTACTGGAATCAATGGAGGACTTACGTGTCCATTCGCTTTCTGGATCGGAGAATATATTGCGGTCTAGCTCTTCTATGTCTATGTCTGCTTCTTCTGGAAATGAAAGGAGTAATTATAATAATTAAGTTAAGAGCGGGTCCTCCTGACACAGGTTTTATCTTAAACTTACTAGTACGAAATTGTGTAAAATTTAGAAACGAAATAAACTATTTTTATTTTATTTTTTAATTAAACGCGAGATAGCTAAGATGAAGGCAATCTAGTTGGCTTTTTTTTTTCAAGTTTAAAAACATTCGATATTATGTGTGGGATAAATGAAATGATAGGAAAGTTACATTTTTGCGATAATGGGTAATGTTAATATTGTGTGATTATTACAGGGAATTCTACCCTGTATATAATTCAGGATTGATAGAGGGTTTTGCGTTATAAATAATTATACACATGTAATGTAATATTTAAGAAGATGGAAAATGGCAGCTCTGTTAAGGAAAATTAGCATTATACTGTTTCATAATGAGACAGTTAGAATGGAGCTTTCCGTATTATTCCTGTATTATAATTATATGGAAGAATGCCACCTCTATTATTGATACAAGTAAGCTGTAGATACGTTTATCTACAACTTACGTCAATCTCATACATTCGTAGTCTATTCTATTGAACGCTACGCTAACAGAAAGCCACTTGACTAGGGGGGCTGAGCCGACGGTCCCGGGTTCGATCCCCGGTCAGGACAAATATTTGTGTGATGAACTCAATTATTTGTTCTTGGGTCTGGGTGTTATCTATATATTATGCATTTATTAAATATTATATTTATCGTCGCCTAGTACCCACAACATTAATTGAGCCTTAATTGAGCTTACTGTGGGACTAGGTCGATTTGTGTAATAATGTCGTATAATATTTATTTAGTAACATACCATCCGCAATGAGCTCGCCGGACCAATCGTTATCGAACTGCAGCTGATGGTTGAGGTCTCTCTCTGCGGGAGACTGCACCGCGTCTGTGTCCGCGTCCGTCACGTCATAGATTTCCGTCATTTTCATCTGGGGAAATTAATTTTTATTTTAGAGGCTTTTTAGGGAAACTTCATGTCATGGAGTAAGGCGACGATTTTGGTATCTGAATCTTGCCATAGAAGTTTCACTTCTGACACGTGTGTTCGGCACACACGCCCTGTTTTGTTAATGTTTTCATACGTTGTATATTTTGCTACAGTCAAAACCCTGAACCAGTCAATATCCTTATTGACGGTTATTACGGTTATTGACTAAGGGCGTCGGTTAATATCCTTATTGACTGGTTTTATCTGATAAAATCAGTTAATAAGGATATAGATAATATTCAGGGTTTTGACTGTAACATATTCACTCCATGAATTCCCATTTTATTTAAATTATAGGGATAACTAAAAAAAAATTAAAGTTATAGATACGGTGTACCTAACTACTTATTCTCTCTAGTGGTAATAAGGAAGTCAGGTAGTTACCTGACTTAATCGAGCGAACGAGATGTGTTTTCTGCGTGTGTGTGTGTGAAAGATCGATACTTATAATCACCGGTTGTCCTCTTGAATTACAAATAGTTAGTATGTAACCTATCTTTTTGATATGTGATTAAAGGAAAAGATTTATATTATGAAGGAAATGATGAATTTATTTTGAACGTTTTTATACAATATTATATAAAACACTTAAAATAAAACGAAAACATTGCAACTTATTACGATAAAGAAATTGCAACAAAAGATAATCACCTATTACGCACAGTACAAAGTGCCAAAGTAAAGTTTTGCAGTAAACAATATGAATAACACGTGTTTACGTATTTTCATATGTTATTAATTGGCTCACAAAGGTTTCGTAAATAACTTTATCGCGGTGTAAAACGTAATTAATTGCATTTAAAATTCTCATGCTAAAATTAAACACGCAGTTAAATATAAACAAATTTAACATGACATCATATTATATAATATTTTTTTTGCTCATTGAAGTTAACAAAATATATTCATTTCGCAAACCGTACCTATCTATACTAATATTGTAAAGCTGAAGAGTTTGTTTGTTTGTTTGTTTGTTTGAACGCACTAATCTCGGGAACTACTGCTCCGATTTGAAAAATTCTTTCGGTGTTAGATAGCCCATTTATCGACGAAGGTTATAGGCTATATTTCATCACGCTACGGGCAACAGGAGTGGGGCCACGGGGGTGAAACCGCGCGACGCAGCTAGTATTTACATATAGGAAAGTGTGGTCCGTAGGTACTTTATGAATATTAAGATTCCCTTTCCTCGAAATATTAACCGAGTTAACAATAGGAAATTTCACAGTTTTTATAGGGTAGCTATTTTTTTTTTAATTTAAGTACCTCTTTTTATGATTCCTTTTGTTTTTGAATACTGGTTTTTTTATGTATCATTTACATTTTAACCAGGTTACTTAAATATTTTTTTTCTTATACCTACACAAGGAAAGGCATACTTTTATCATATAATTGACGTTAGCGTCACAAGCGTATCTAAATCGATTTATTTCAAACAGCATCTACCAATAAACGAGCCAAGATATATAATCGAAAAATTGCAAAACAAACACATCGATATCAAAGTCATAGGTTATGAAGTGACAGTGGTGCGATATACGTCATCTTGTTGAGATAACGAGTGTTTATTTAACGCTCTTTGAAAATATTATATTGTACCTATTTTATGGGATTCTAGTGTTTTAATGTGTTTATAAAGCTTAAGTCTTGTTATCCTTGGATTGGAGGCAGATTGCTGTACATCTACTTTAAAGATCTTTTCTGTTTACTAATTAATAATTAATTTATTTTATTATAATGTACTTATATTTAGATATGTCTTTCTCTCTAGATAACAAAATATAAGAATGAAGTGAAAGGTTAATATAGAGCAGTATAGTATAAAACAAAAATTTGTCTGTCCGTGCTAGTAATGTGCAAAGCGTATTGTAGTGTTGACGCTCTATAGAAAACTCTGCCTAATACACGCGCAGGCAGAGTTTTGTTATTGTACGTACGTCAATGCCTGAAAAACAATATAAATAACTCACCTTATTATCCCCATCGAGGTAATAATAAGCCAGTAGAGCATCATTGTGATTGGTCACATTGAGTATGTGTTCAAACGTGTCCGCGTCTGCGGGCACGTCGCCGTATGTCACGCAGAGCTCACTCGCACGTCTGAAACAAATGTTTGTAAATTAGTTACTGTTTAATTCTGAAATGTAATATAAAATATAATCCATACTAATATTATAAATGCGAAAGTAACTCTGTCTGTCTGTCTGTTACTCAATCACGCCTAAACTACTGAACCAATTTTCATGAAATTTGGTATGGAGATATTTTGATACCCGAGAAAGGACATAGGCTACTTTTTATCCCGGGAAATGACGCAATGCCGAAAATCCCACGGGAACGGGAACTATGCGGGTTTTTCTTTGACTGCGCGGGCGAAGCCGCGGGCGTAAACCTAGTGGGTAATAAAATTAACCAGGTAAAGTAAAACAATAGGTTATGTCAATTAGGAAATAGCTCTAAAAGAGAACTTTTCAAATTTATTGCATCCAACCAAAAAATAGAATGCTTACTCTTTATTGTGATAGTGTTAATCCAGACATTACATCTAGAACTGCTTTACTATTTCATTAACTATAGTTATTGATAATAACATACGTTTAGTTTGATTAAAACTTGACCCAACTACAAGCAGAAATAAGTAAAACTGATTTAGATTGTATTCAGTTTATAGCTCTAAAAGCTCGTTAATCAAGTGCAAAATGACATATTGACACATTATCAACACAATATCATCATTCTGTGTGCTCAAAAACGTTATTATAACTATAAATGAGAGACCCATAATTAACAGAATTACATTTGTAATTTATAAAATTCATCACAAAAGCAGTCACGTGTACCGACACAATACTGTTATCTCATTGTTTGTGTCATTCAAATCCTCGTGAGAAATAAACAAACAGCAATAATATTAACTTCGATAAAACTATATTTTTGTTTACTTTCTGAAAAGAAATGCTCATTTGTGAAGGAAACAGTTTACTATTCTTAATTATCAATTCAATTTGAAAGAACAAACCTATTAAACATAGCAACTTATAGACTATCAATAAATAGATTTCCTAAACAACATTGAACATAATATGAACTATATTGTAGTTCATGACTAATAAACATCGAACAATAAAGCATCCAACGACCAATGAAATCAATTTATTCGTACTAATTAGCAATCAAATAGCCCAACTGCTTTCAAACAACAACGAAAGTGATAAGTTATCATTTGCGCACAATTATTTGATTGTCGTAATTGTGTCATGCTATCTGCTTGTTAACAGCTGTGGGTGACGTCAATGCTGTTGTGTTCTGGATGTGAAGGATATCTGAGATTTTGTCGGAAAATAGCTAATGATCGAGCTATAGCAATCTTGATAAACTAAAATGATGTAATCTGAAGTTAGATAGGATGATTGGGCTGGTTTAAAATTTGAGGGTAGAAATTAATATGACAGAAAATTCTGGGTTTAAACCGGATCTAATGAGGTTTCTGTAATAAGATGCTTATAGTTTGGAAATAGCTTAATTAAGTGAGTATTAGATGGTAACAGACAGGTGATTTGAAGAGGTTTGTCGTAAACAGGACAGAATACTGAACCTTAGCTGGATAAAAAAGATCAAAGACATACAACAATACATACAACCAAAAAAGAGTGGCCTCTTTTTGTAATTCTTAAGGGAAAATTTGAAACAATCGTTTATACGTAATATAGAGCTTATTTTTAGTTTATCGCTTTGATCCTATTAAAAGTTAGGTTTGAAGGGTATCTACTCAAGCGGTTTAAAGTTATCAATTAATAATATGACTAAAACCTGATAATTTCACAAATTCGCAGAAAAAAAAATAATTCGTTTAATACGCAACTGAATGATAAGCTTCAAAATGTAAATAAAACAACAGTGAATTTTTTATCAAATAATACAGGAAACAAACGTAATCAGGGAACTTATGCGAAAACAAAGATACCACTGTAATTTGTGCCAAAGTTGACACAATTTTAATTAAAACATGATTACATTGGACTATATTTTAGAAAAAAAAATACATGTACAAAAAATATATAAAAAAAAGACGTGTGGCATTCGGGAACTGCCGCGGTAAAGCTATTGCATGCTATGCCTTCAAGCCACACCTCCGCGCCCGTCGAAGTGGGGAGCGTGAGGTTTTTCGTTACTAAATTTCTGGATTCGGTCCCCGCGCTCAAGGCCCGCGATAGAAGCTATGCAATAGCTTAAAAACCTTAATGATATTTCAAGACCAATGTCTGATGCTACAGAAAAACCATTTTAAACTGAATACAAGGAAACATGTAATTTTATTTATTTTTATTAATGTAAGAAAAAGCTCATATACCCTCTAATCAAACTCTAAACTATCAATTAGAACACTAATCGCCATACATAAATACATTTTCCGGCATTATTTCTATCGCACAATACCTACAGTTCCGGGAGTACATTTGACCGCTAAGTTAGACAAAAAGGTCGTTTGAAGTTAACGACATGATTATATGATAAAAACGTGTCAAAGAACTTTCCATCTTAAGGTTATATGATATAAGTCATAAATTTCAATGTCACATAACAGCACTATTCAGTATTCCGGCATCGATATAAGATTACGATAATTTCTTACATTTTATACATCTATTGTTCTAGAAATTCATAGTAGGTGAAGTTATGTAATGTGATTTTTGTTGCTAATAGAAATATCTAATCTATTATTCCTACATCGACTGATTATAAATGAGGGTATTTACGATTTAATTTTTATTTTATTATAAATAAATGAAGTTCTTTTGTCATAATGATGAGTCAGATAATTATTTTCATTTCTCTCTTTTCAGTCGCCTTTTCACGATGATGCGAACAATACTTGAACGACTGTATTATACTTTTATAAGCTAGCTAAAAGGCAAGGCTTATGTTTTCTTGGAACGATTAAAGGACCGCTTACGAGGCTTAGATACAAAAAAATATATAATATGGAACAGTTCCATTCATGGGAAAAAGGCCTTTAATAAATAAGATTTTCTTTTCGAATAATGATACCTGGTTTCTTTACTTGCTTCATTAATCAGTCAAATCGTATCAGCTTATAATCCAATTTGAATTTCTTACGAAATTATCATATTAACATTCAATAATCAGTTCCAGATATCGATGCAATTAATATAGATAAGGTTATCTGACAAGCGAAGGTCAATAGATTAGATTCTACATCGAACATTGTGAATACGTCAACCCGGACTCCGATGGACTAAGATATCAATTTGGGAATTATGCGCATTTTACAAGTAGGTAAGAAGTACCAAAACAAAGTGACTCTCAAAAACAAATTATGCGTATTACAGAAACTCCTTGGTACAATCTTTTATTTGCACTCAATGATACATTTGAAAGTACAAGAGATAAGGGTAACTTTTCTGTTTGATTTTGATCTGATAAAAAAACGTAACAACGAAGACCTGACAAAAGTCTGACTTACTTTAAAACAGTTTAATTACCACTTCCAGAGACAATTTCCAAAAAACAATTAGTTACTTGAGCAACACATTAATATTTCAAAATCCTCTATAATAAATACCCCACAACTCTCCTGAAATAATTCTACTAACCTCTTATCCAACCGATGGTCATCTCTATCCATGGTCAGTTTATAGTACACCCTTGCGACTTCGGAACGATCGTGGGCTGAGTACATAAACCCGTGTAACTGACGAAGCAACCGCCAGCTGAGACGCCAGAGCGATTTGCTCATCTTTGGAGTGCACGCTACGAACCTGGAAATAAGGAATAAAACAAACAATAAATAAATCTGTTACTTACTAGGTTTGGTATAAATCAGCCTTCGGATATTCGTTGACCGCCCCCTTAACATTACACTTAGAACCGAATGATCATAAGTTCGATCTCTGGTATATAGATCTGGCAGAACATGAAAGCTGAGTCTCAAATTTTCCGTAAAAAAAATGGTCAGTGAAGCAGATTGTATATTGCATCTGTCTACACGGAACTCCTCTTATAGTCTTCGCACATTTCTGTGTAATGTTGCGTTCGATTTTTGCCTTATGATACCTTAGAAAAATTTGGTTTTATTCGGGAATGGATCAGGAAAACATCAGATTTCAGACTCAAGATGTTCTATTAGGTCAAGACAATTCCTGTAGGAGTTACTACTTTTATTTATTCAATCCAGTAATCTATACATATAATAAAATCGTAGGAAAGTCAAAACTGTACATTGAATATTTTTTTAAAAGAATACATAATCCATGATCTATAATCGATATAGAAGCCAAAAATATAGTTTTTAGAATTTTTGTCTGTTTGTCTGTTTGTCTGTTTGTCTGTATGTTTGACCGAGCTAATCTCGAAAAGTACTGCATAGATTTACTTCAAATTTTGCATGAATATTCCTAAGAGGTCGGGTGAGGATAGTTTAAGCATATTATCATGATATCACCTTCGGGGGCGGAGCTGTGAGCCTTTATTTTTCTTACATATTCCGTGTACTACGACAGCGTTCAATCTAAAGACTCATGTTTAAATATTGGTTTCGAGTAAGCCATGCTATTATCTAGCTTTACAAAATAAAAACTATGTCATTTACGTAATTTGGGCAGAGAAACAGTTAAATGAATCTTAGCAGTATAAAGACAAATTTGAAACAGCGCCATCTATGAAGTGTTAGAAAAATCAAATACACGTTAACTATTGGAAATTAATAATCAAATGACGCATATATAAATGTTGTTTGACAATATCTAGATTGACACTATAAAAATTATGCTATTTAAGTAATTTGGGAAGAGAAACATAGTTTAAAGAATGTAAGTTGTATAATGTTAATTTTGTAACAGCGCCATCTATGAGATTTCGTAAAAATCAAATCAATTTAGATGTTAACACTACTGAATACACAGTTGGAAATTAATAATTTAAATATAATTATGTTATTTATTTATCCCTTTCCCTATAAGGTATATTTCGTGTAAATAATAAATATACTACATTTTTTAAAGTGAGGGTAGATGTTTATTATTTTAAGTAAAACTAGACACCATTATCTACAGTTAAATCTAATATTGATTGCGTTCATTAGTTACAATTTTAAAAATCTTCGTATTTTATAAATTTACTAGCTTACCGCCCGCGGGTTCGTCCGCTTTGTCTAAAACCTAATAAATTATATACTAAAACCTTCCTCTTGAATCAGTCTATCTATTAAAAAAACCGCATCAAAATCCGTTGCGAAGTTTTAAAGATTTAAGCATACAAAGGGACATAGGGACAGAGAAAGCGACTGTAGTGATATTTATAAAGCAATTGAATGCCATAAAACCAAAAATATCAAATACAATCTTCGTGTTTTGTGAATTTTCACCATCATGCGTTCCCACAAAAAGTAAGTTGTTACTTATAGGTATTTATTTTTTATAATGATAGCAATTCATGTTTTTTGTTGGTATGTATTATATTACACTTTTAGAATGAAATAATAAAATGATGAATTCTTTTATTATTTTGAGGTGCATTGGGAACAGTAGTTTTTGATAAAATTTTATTTGTAAGTAGCTTTTTTATAGATTTACAGTTAACTTTTGATTTTGTTATTTACAGATTCAATGCTCATAAAATTATATCGCCTTTGGAAGACGATTTCTGCTGATATTTTTACAACACCACTTGAAAATTGATGATTTGATGGTAAAGATAGTAGCAGCGAGGATTAAGTGGAAATTAGTAATCATCCGCTTCGTCAATTTTTGACTGAAGTTAATGTCCAACGTCCAATGGTTCAATCATTGGAAGTATCTCGGGAAATTTTGGAGGATATTTTTCAGGAAGGAGAGGAGGGGCAGCCAACCACATATCAAACGACTACGTTTTAGTACCGAAAAAAATGTTATTCCAAATGAAACGTAAATTTTGCACTCACAACTGTACAAGTAATGTTTTTATTTTGACTTTGCGGTTATCTGATTATAATATTTATCGTTATGGCTATCGAGGTACCGACCGTACTGGGATCAGAGTACATGATACAGTTCATCATCCAGGATTGCTAAGAGCATTTTAACACTGAAAAAGATGTTTTCTTTGAATCGTAGTTGCTTCATTTATTTGTTTTTAATCATTTTACATAATATGTTTTATATTTTATAAATATAATATCATTTTCATTAGATAAAATAAATTATGTAACGGTTTTATAAGAAAACACAGTATATTTATTAGGCGACGGTGATTTCTTCCAGGCAAAAGATATTCATCAGCTCAATAAAATTGAATAGTATGTTGTTAGTTATTCTTTAGATTCACAATAATAATTGTAATGGGCATTTCCGCAAGCAAGTTGTATCGTAGTTTAGATATATCATAGTTTTGACATATTAAAGTTCCAACAAAACCCTCAAATTTTTGAGCAGGGTTGAGCAAGATAATTTGAAAAATGTGCCGTGTTAAGTATTATAGAAAAGGTTAGTTCGTTGGTAATTATTATTTCTTCTTCATTTACATGTTGTTAGTAAAAATAAACTTTGACTAACAGTCAAAGTACCTATATTTTAACTAATACTACTTAATATCTATTATACCTACTTATGTTCAGTATTTATCTGTATTATTCATCATCATCAGCCCATATACGTTCCCACTGCTGGGACACGGGCCTCCTATGAGGGTACAGGCCATAATCCACCACGCTGGCCAAGTGCGTGTTGGCGGATGACACATGTCATCGAACTTTTTAATTCTTCGACATGTCGGTTTCCTCACGATGTTTTCCTTCACCGTTCGAGCAGTGGTGATATTACAACATGCGCAGATAAATTGAAAAATCAATTTATTTCCTGCGCGCTCGCCTGGTCTCGAACCCCGGACTTATCGATTCGAAGTCCGAGGTCTCACCACTGAGCCACCACTGCTTATCTGTATTATTATTGCTTGGTAATTAATATATTTTCATGTCGTATACCTAATTATAATCATAAGTTTGATGTGTAATTAGCTGGATTTATTTTTACACACTCACAGACTTATATTTTATGTTAAAAGAGTGTTAATAGTGTACCTAAATCATGATATTTTTTCACAATTAATAATAATCCTTTTTTCTAATGGTCTTGGCATTAAATTAAACCGCGCTGTCGTTTCGTTCACAAAAAGTGATGTTATGAGGAGCATATTCGGTCCTCATATCATAAAAAATCTGTGCGAAAACAATAAACACGTGTGAGGCCCTCACGGCAGATCGGGGCGGTCTGACGCGAAGTGGGGACAGCGTTGTCACTGTATCGCTCTTGCCACGCTGTTCAACAGACTTATTCGATAGTTCAGTTTTGTGTTAAGACCGCTGTGACAACCAACCCGTGAGACAACCAAACCCGGTCTCCCCTACTATCCCGTGAGACCGAAACCTTCACTGAGAGGGTATGACGTCTCACAGCTGATCGCAAACGGCATATTGTACTATCCCGTGAGACCGAAACCCTCACTGAGAGGGAATTACGTCTCACTACTGATCACGACAGTCATATTTTATCTCGAGAATCTGAAACTTTACTCAATATGAAGACCGTTTGACAAATGATAGGGTGCATCATAATATTATTCGATCTCTTGAAGATGAACATGAGTATAAGCAATGACTAGAGTAGGGACGCGAATATTACAATTATATGAGACAAGAACGATTAATAAGTTTGTTTAATGAAACATTAAGAATTGAAACTATTCGGTCTCTGGAAACGGACGAATAGCGAGAGGCCCGTCTTACTGCAGACAGATTTCGTCATAGTCTTAATGACTTGAGGTAAACAATCTACGAATTCGGTGGTGTGGTCTGACAAATATAAAAGTGGGTTTGCTTATAACCTCACAATTGATTACAGATCATCTTCTGTAAAGGCGTAGTATGTTCTTTTTGTAATGCTTTAAAGTGTAGTAAGGAGTCGGCTTTCATTTGAAGATACACCGGAACCTTTGAAATCACTACTTTTAGAGGAACATACTGTGCAATGTAAACTTTTATTAGACAATATTCGCTCTTATAGTAGCGCGTTTCAAATGATCCTTTGGTGCTCAATAATTATCAGAAGGTGCATGAACGGCATGCTTACTTTTAAGATACAAGGTCAAGTTTACCATTTGATAGGATCCCTTTTGCCTGTAGGCCAACCTAAGTTTGTTTAAATAGGGTAAAAGTGGGATAGATGCCCCACTTTTTGAAATAGCCTCATAATTTTAAAAACATGAATCTTATACGAACACTTTGTATGAATATAGCTAGGTTAATTATCTGTTTTGTACTATATGTATATATTTTTTATCCTATCATTTATAGATAATGTGTAATAAACATTTTTGTAGAACACCTTTTTTGAGGATAGATGCCTGCAGAGTGGGATAGATGCCTTACATACTCTATAAACGCGAAATCTAATAAAATTTATATGATAAACCAGCAAATGTCATGTTAACATAGTTGTTCTGTTGTCCAAGAATATACTTGCGCTCGCACTCCTTCTTTTCTTTTGTATTTTCGTGGCGTGGTTCTCCTACAATCAGTATAAGGGCATCAGGGGTATCAGGTAAAAATATAAACGGTACCTGTGATTATCGATAATAACATACACATAATATGTATTGAGGGACAGATGCCCTTAGAGGCCCTTAAGGGCATCTATCCCTCGAAAAAAAAGGGGCAACTATACTTTTTGATAAGGATAGCTGCCCCAGTATTTTTTTTATTAAATAAAAACAAAAGAGCCACTATTTTCACTTAGATTTGTAATTAATGAACCAGTGTATAGACATAATAAGAAATATAGTGAAATTTATTAATGCTTATAAAGTTATGCAAAGGCAAATATCAACCTTTTTAAATTTTAACGTGTTCGTGAAGTTCGCCGCGGATATTACAACACGCACTAGCGAAACACGTCTTCACCAAACAACAGCTCATGCGTACCCGAGGTGCGGGGTGATAGGAGCTCCTATTTAAATCATTAATTCGTTGTCACGACTCTGGGAAGTGAGGTTTTTTGAAAATGAGGCATCTATCCCGGTGCGGCATCTATCACACTTTTACCCTATATTTTGTATTCGACTACAACGAATAGTGGAATACAAGAAATCAATATTTCTCAAATTTAAAACTGAACTCATTTCACAATTTTAGAACAGGTTAATTCGTATGTATGCAGTTTTAAATCGACATTAGAAGCTTTTCCTCAAGATGGTGATATCGGCACTCAGGAACTCCCTGGACGTGTTATAACGCCCAGGCCACAGTATTACAAATTTTTCCTAAAATAGAGCAACGAATGTATTTTCGCATAGCAACGGAGGGGAACTCGCGGGGGGTCAAGTGACGCGTCACGCGGGCCACTTACCACAAACATGCTTAGTTTGTGGTACCGAGCGCGAAAGAAAGTCATCGTGTTTTTAGTAAAGTTACTATGTTAACTAACGTAATTTAATACTTAAGTACATATTCTATAATGGTGTGCTCAAACTGTTAATCTACATTTAATTTAGATTATTATATTTTGATACTAAGTAATGTAGAATTTAAATCACATTCATTCATGTTTTCTTCAGATTTTAAGATTTTCTAATCAGAGTGTTCAATTTTAATGTAAGTAGTTAAATTTTATAAGAGACAATAATTAAGAACATTCAAAAATAAAGTGTCACGTATTTTTTTTAAACGACGAATGACGAAAAACGACCTAATCGCGGACGAAGTCGCGGGCAACAGCTAGTAAATAATAATTTATTAACGTTGCGCTGCTTCAGTTTCATGGATTAATGAAAATTTCTAAGTAATCGTGTCATAGAAAAAACTACAGAAGCCTTTGTGTTTAAAATATTACGTCATAAATCGTTGGAACTTCTACTTTTTTATCTAGTTTCGTTTCATGCAATACCGTTTAAGGAATTTAATCAAGGTATTTACTATTTAATAATACTCAATACGTGTTCACGCTTGCGTCCATTTAGAAATCGACATTTCATATGCAATAACAATAATTCTATCGATGACCGAAGAAAAGTGCGCAGTAAAGGCCACACCGTTTAATCATCGTTTAATAGATTAATGTATGAATCCAAAGTGCAGCACGTATAAACATTACGTGATTAATTAACATCATGAAACATGATGATCTTTATTATGCATAGACGAATCTGAGATAATTTTCATCTTTAGAAAGATTTTCCGAAATATTGAATAGTACACACATTGCGACAAGACAAAATGCTTAAAAAAATAGACAAAAAGTTTTATTAAAAAAAATTAAAATTTAAATATAAGATGATATTAATTCTCAGAGAATGAATTTATTAGCATAAAGATTTTCAATAACAATCAATTTCTGCGTTATTGACATTGGCATTCTTATTTCTCCTTACTTTAAAAATATTTATCATACAATGTTGTAGCTTGACCGCTTATAAAACATTATCCACCTACCTGATAACGTTATCTTTAAGATTATTTCCAATCACATACAGCAAGTAATTAAGGAACAATGAAATAACCTGATCAATAATAACTATGTAGGTAGGTATTAATATTATTCAAATTAAATTAAGGAATTCTTTAACAATCTCCTTTCAGATCTTATGATAAAATTGTATTTAAGTTATTATTGAAATGATTTATTAGCAGTGTTTAATTAAGATAATTACCGAACAACTTTTCTCTATATAAAATAGAGCAAAGGACCAAAAATAGAACCTTGGGGAACTCACGAACATAATAATATACATTACTACATAATTATCATCCCGTACTACTTTCAACAATGTCATTGTTTCTCTACATAACTGTCTTATAAATTAAAATATACCGATATTAAATAGAAAAACAGGAAGCGGTGTGTCATTACTAGCAACGTTATCAATAGGCGGTTCTATTATGCTCTTATATCAACATGTTCGAGGTCATTGCAAATTATGATAATGTAGTAACTAATTAAATATATTTAATTTAATAAATCATTATTTTAAGATGCAATTGTACTATGTGTAAGTAAACGCATTATAAAGCATTGTTTTTGACTTTGGTATGGATAGCGCGCTTTTACTGTATGATGATTATTGAAACTTATTCACAATTACAGTATATTGCAAAACAAAATATATATGAAACATAAAACATTTTTTTTATAAATACTACAAAGCGAAAAACATGATGAAAGACGTCACAACAACTCTTGACCCCTGCAGCGAAATAAAAATAATGCAACCATATATGAAATGATAAAAGAATTTTACTTGACCTCATAAACGAAATTGGATACAAACATTCATATTCATCTTGTTATTATTTAAATTCTTATATAAAAAAAACTTATCCGTACGATAAAACCGCTACTCGTTTTCAGCACTTCCGAACTTTGAATCAAAAAGCTTTCCTATTATTTAAGTACCTTTTTTCAAAACAAAGCAAAGCAATCCGCCAAATAAATAAAATAGGCATGCGGTGGACCGTGGAACATCTATATTCTATCACATAAGTATAATAATCACAAACAACCTCCACCAATCGACAAACAATCACTAACCACTATTTTACAATTAAATTCATTTCAAAATTCGAACACACTTCGAACTATTCCGCGAAACATAATCCCTAAAATTGTAGCTCCCATAACATAACCACGACGCAAAGCCCTCAAACTCGATCCGTAATCCTGTAGATTGCTACAATCAACCAACAACAAACAGTGACCACCACCAAGCACCAACCCGCCAACAATCAATCACTAACCTAGTCATGGTGTTGTTGTGACGCACACACCTCCTCCTAATCACGCGCACATTGCCCACCACTGAGTACTGTTGCGCATGCGACTCTACTTTACCACCGACATAGCTAGAAAGCGACCATATTATTATACCAAAACCATGCATTTTGACGGTAGTTCATAAAGTGCGTATCTAAGAAAATACCGCTAATCTAAATGCTATTAAATGTTCATTATTGCGCATTTAATGTGACCTAATCATAATCGATTCGATCGATTTAAATCTACTATAGATATTTAATCTATAATCCACATACAATTAAAAAATTTAATACAGCATTTTAATCCGTCTCTTCGGGACTCGAACCCGAAGTTTTCTTTTTAACTGAAACAGGTGACTCTACATATAATGTACAAGGTCAGAAGTTATTAAATTACTAAGTTATTCAAGACCTATCAACTCGAATAGTCGAGTTTTGAGTTTACCTACAATTTGATATTTACATATTATTACTAGCGGTCCGCCCCGGCTTCGCCCGTGGTACATATGAAAAATAGATGTTGGCCGATTCTCAGACTTACCCGATATGCACAGAAAATTTCATGAGAATCGGTCCACCCGTTTCGGAGGAGTATGCAGACTAACATTGTGACACGAGAATTTTATATATAAGAGATAATGATTCATGAGTAGAATTGCAGAGTTTATTTTCATTATATACCTATGCAATAATAAATGAATTCTATATGAAACATTCCTGTCGTAATTCAAACCGACAAGTTAAATAGAGCATGCCATACGTCCGCACATTTGTAAGAAAGTTGAAAATGGATGGAAAATGTATGATTTCCAACAAGTAATAGTAATTATGTTTAAATGCAAATCTTGATACAGGGAAGTGGCAAGGTGTAAGCAACATACGTCATGCACAAGCTTCTGTAACTGGACACATACATCGTTATAATATATTCGCTTGCATCTATTAATAATTATAACACAGTGTAATAATAGCTGTGTTTTACCTGAAAATAAAACACATATTAAATACTTACCTATATTTGAAGCTTACTTCATTGAGAAGGTACCTAGCTTTTTCCGCCTATTTTGCCCTCTCTTTCCGTTGTATATATGCTATCTCTCTCGCACACCTCTCCACCAGGTGGCGGGGCGCACGATAATGTGCGGGCGCTGGATGTTTTTTCATTGAGTCGAAATCCACAACAGGTGGACGTTAAGTGTAAGCTTCAAATATAGGTAAGTATTTAATATGTGTTTTATTTTCAGGTAAAACACAGCTATTAAACACTTGACCGTAATTTGAAGCTTACTTCATTGAGACCTGTCTGTTACCCACCTGGTGTACAATGTGACGCCAATGTGAATTTGAATACATAAGTAATTACTTATTTCTTTATTTGAAAGAGTAAGGTGTGCAGATAGTATACCTACTAATAAATCACACAAATTTTTATATTATATAATATATTAACAATCCCAGATGAAAAGTTAATCAAATAAGAACCAAAAAGTTAATCATAATGATTAAAAGTATTAGAACTTATGAGATTGGTTCAAGCGTACCTTAGTTAACCTTTTTGGGCTTGAAAAGTTAAAGTTACTACAATTTCCACTATCTTTAGCGTAAATCTGCGAAAGCGCCAGTAACGACTTTCAATTACGCATTTAGATGTTACTTACAAAATGAAGCAACAGCTGATCCCGACGAGGCAAAAATACCTCAAACTCAAACCTTTATTTATTCAATTAGAACTCTGCAGAAGCATCATTGAATCATCTTAACATAGAATTACCAAATGTCTCAACTCACACAGTTTTAACCCAACCTGCTACAAGCGGACAAGAAGAGACCTTGGTCCTTACTTTTGGGGTCAGAAGTAAATTTAAAAGGTCACCCCTTGAATAAGGCAATAAAATAACAAAACAGGTAAATGGTTTAAATTATAATACAGATTTTTAACATCCAACTAAACCGTGCGGTATCTTTTAATGTTTAGAGCCAACGTCGCAATCATAATCTAAACATGGCTGGTACTTTCAGTACAATGCATGAATTATTTATTTAAAACTGATAGGTCATAAACTCTGTACTGGAAACAAATATACTGAACTCAAGAGACTAAAATGATAAAGAGCTTATCTGTGCCCCAAAACTGCAATTACTACAGCTAAGTACGATACTTTTAATCAATTCAGTTTTAAGATATAATTATGATTTACATCAGAACTTATATACCGAAAGTCTCGGGACTACATAACGTGACTTATTTATAATAGTGTTTGTGCATAACACTAGGCAGTCAACAGCTATATGAACGTCAGATAGGAAAAGAGCCAAATTTATCCAGTCAGTAATAAAGGATTTTAACTATACTTATTATAATTCAACCAACTACTACTAGCTACTCCGTACGTCTTTTGGGTAGACGGAGGCAAATAGGATTTTTATTCCAACTATATCATTTGATATTTTGAAAATGTACTCCACATTTTCATACCGTCAGAGTCATTTTGCAGATTATAGCAGTGCAGCACTGAACACTGTCTATTAGGTGGCTGGTGCTGCTGACCGGGCCTTCAGTTCCGCTTTCCAGAATACCTTCACCCTTCTAGGTGCTACTACTACTGAAATAGCGGTACTCTATCGCGTCGTTCAGGTCTCTAACTGACAGGATTTCTCATATTATCGTAACAACCTCGCTCGTTCTAATGCTGGGGCCACACTAACAGGAAATGCCATTAATTAACGCGATAATGGACGTTAACTTTAGGTGTAGCCAGTATTATTTAACAACGGCATTAACATTGCCGTTTGGCGAGGCGATAGCTTTATCGCGAGAATTAACGCAATGAAGCGGTCACACTACGTCCATCTTGCTAGAATTTTAGTAAAATTAACGCCGTTTTTATCGCCAACAATCGGCATTCACGTTGACCGTTCAAGTGTAGCCACCCACTTAACGCCTTAAAAATTATCGGAATAATTATCGCGATAAAGGGCATTAGACGTTAGACGTTAGTGTGGCCCCAGCATTACGAGAACAAATTATCGCCAAGGAATTCTGCTGCAGGATAATGGCAAGAGAGATTATAAGCTTAACTATGCATTATTATGCTCAGGAATATGGTGGATTTTGAATACTATCGTCGTCTGAAAGTATCTCCTTTCGATTAACTTCATTAAGGATGCAGATCTGATCCCATCTTTGTTCCGTAGGAATGCTACGACAGTCTAAACGTTACACTGGACAAAGAAAATTGCCCTAAATATAGTCGGTTGTTCCAACATCCGTAATATGGCTAGCCTACCTTGCTAGCCCTTGATTGTAACTGCTACCAATGCAGGCATTGCTCTCGTGTTGTCCACAGTTGTGCGAGTGCAAAAATGAAGAACAGAGCTCGTGGGGAGCTATGTCCAATGAATCTGTGTTAAGATTATGACAGTATAGGACAGTTAGCTGTGGATGCGAAGACAGGACATTACTTTATTCATCCGTAAACACGAGAGGCAGCCACGGACAGCGATATAGCAAGAACTAAACTAGCAAAGTTTAGTTCGCTTACCAGACTTATATTTTAAAAGCCGTATAGTCTGTACCTACTGCATTTCATTTATTGCCCCCCCCCCCCTCAAAGCAAAGAAATGAACAGTCATTTGGTTTCTCGTTAGGGTAGGGGTTCCAAGTAATATCTAATAATAAGAGGCTTTTGTTTGGATAGATTCACTTTCCGTTATTTATCCTCTATCCTATGTAACTCAACAGTCAGTATTCTCAGTATTCGTTGAGTACTTAAACGTTTTACGTAAATAGTTGTATATAACTTTATTATACAATATAATAATCCTGGTGGGATGACAAGAAACTTGTCTAACAAACGATTATCCTAATCCCTCAGCGATTTATTGTTTGAGCCCTGAAGAAAAAACCTCATGGGTGCAATAATGAGGTCAAATGGGTTGAAAAACGAGTCAAATAAATTGCCTACAAGACCGGGCAACTAAAATAGGCCTATGAGAGGTCAAATATACGTAATCAATCGTTTGAAATTTGAAATTTGATTTTGAATCAATCGTCATTTGTTACATTCAATCGCTTTGCGATTAAAAAATCTCTTCCGATGTTTTTATATGAAAATTGGTCGGCTAGTGCCATTGAATGACGATACCAAACATACCGTTGACGCAAGGCTTGGTGACAATCCTCGAAACCACCGCCACAAATCATCTGCGAGATGATATTTGATCCGACTCGCCTTCCTTTGTTGTGAATAGGCTTTACATTGGTAAATACGATTTGTTCAATTCCAATTTCCATAATAATTGGTAAACCAATGGTGGTTTCCTGATTCCTGAAGCGTAAACTTTTAGGATACGAAGTATCAATTTCATGCGCCCATTATTTGACGTCTCTAACCTTTATTGTATTTATTAGGTCATATTACTATACTGCCCACTGTGAAGAAGATTTCAAAACCTTTTTCTACCTACCTTAGAAGAGTGAAGATCCGATACGGTCATATCCAAAACTTCTTTCGTGGGTCCTCGTTGACGAAAGCAAATATCTATGATCATTTTAATGATCAATCCTTTGTATATTTGCACCAATCGCCATCAAAGCCCCGCGAGGGCTGATATATATTTGCACCATGTCTCCGTGAGGTACTGTTGTAGTCAAAGCCCCGCGAGGGCTGATATATATTTGCACCATTTCTCCGTGAGGGACGGTTGTAATCAAAGCCCCGCGAGGGCTGATATATATTTGCACAATCTTTTCCGTGAGGGACGGTTGTAATCAAAGCCCCGCGAGGGCCGATATATATTTGCACCATTTCCCTGCGAGCGACAGCTGCGCGAGGGATGTTTGTAACTAGAAATAAGTAGGGCCTGCCAAAAAATGCTTAAGAGACACCCTGCGAGGGTGGATTTGACCTGGCTAACCCCTGCGAGGAGTAGTGGCCACATTTATGTATTCTGCTTCGAGCAAGAATACACCTTAGTGCTAATATAAAATTAGCAGTAAATAATCATTTAAATAATATAGCAATTAACAAGGTCCTTTAACTTATTTTCCAATGTTAGCGACAACTGTCCAGGATGAATTAATAAGAATTGATTTGACAATGGTAATTAATTATTATGTTTATATAAAAAAGAACTAACTATTTAATAAATTCATAATTCAAATCAATTCACTAAATTTTAAAATGAACTTCGATTCATATTTATTTTTGTTCATGCAATCGATGTAACATTTAGTTGCTTTATATCCGTTTTAACATTCCTTACGAACGCAACCATACCGTCGTAGGACGTTATATTTAATTGCACAAAATAATCTCCACTCACCCGCAATTTTTTACTTTTTGTCAAGGTGTACAAGTTTATAATATTATTCTAAAACGTTAGAAGTGAATTGTAAATCCTTTGAAATAAATGTATCTAAATCTAATTTATATTAAGGTATCTCGATAATTATTATACGATAACCCTTTCAGCACAAGTTCAGTAAACCAAAGAATTGAATTGTAAAATTTTGGTACTTACTCGTTTAAACAAAAAAGTTGCATCATTTGAAACATAGGAAACGTAATTTTCAATCAAATTAGCCGTGTGTAATATGTCTATTTTCACATAAAAACGGATCAGAATAATACTCATAAAAAGGACACGTATAGACTACGGATAGTTTTGAATGTGTGGTACATTCATGGTACGTATCTACTATACATGAGCGAATTCCATCATTATTCAGTTGAGCGGTAACTCCCGTACGATTTATAAAATAATATCACAACATGTTCTGACATGTCGTGACTTCTTGGAGCTGACTCATCTCGTTCGATAATTTTTAGTAATAAACTATTATAGGAATTCCGAACCGTTCCTAGCGATAACGACAATGTAATAAAGTCGTAGCAATGGATCGTATGCCTGTAAAGCTTTGAGTTGGCTCATATCCATACTAAGTAGGTATTAATTGTAATTTTTCCAAGAAAAATTCACTTGTAACCTTGTAATAAAAACACATTATTAAAAATGAAATAAATAATTAAAAATATCTATATACAAGAGAGGGTATTTGATATATCTAGTAATATCAAATAATCACAAAAGTAATATTAACGATTCGAGTAAAGCCGAACGGTAACACCGTTAAAATAGCTTTACTCACAGTATTAAAAATTCAAATATTAATTAGTACATATTGCATAATGAAATATTTCAAAAGAAAAGTTACTATTTCAAGTAAAATGTAACGGTTGTATCGTTAATTTTAAATATCTTTATTCATGCTATTAAGTATTTAAGTATATTGAAAAATAAACTATTGCTGAAGGATTCATTAAAAACCTCAGCATTTTAAATAAAGTCCAACGATTATACCGTTGACTTTAAATTAGAATAGATGTAAAAATAACTCACTGTACCGATCCGACGGGATACACTTTTTAACACTTTTAGCACTTGCTTTAAGCAATACTTAATACTTAACAGCACCAAGGTTGTAGTCTTGTAGACAACCTTCTCGCGGCGGAAGCTAGACGCCAATGAAAAAACATCCAGCGCCCGCACATTATCGTGCGCCCCGCCACCTGGTGGAGAGGTGTGCGAGAGAGATAGCATATATACAACGGAAAGAGAGGGCAAAATAGGCGGAAAAAGCTAGGTACCTTCTCAATGAAGTAAGCTTCAAATTACGGTCAAGTGTTTAATATATTCTTGTGTATTTATGGAAGTATAAATGCGTCAAATTACCTATCTATAGGAAACAGGTATGCACTTTCATGCAGTTAATTTTTTTTCCGCGACGTATTCAATCGTTTTACATAACTTTAGTAAATATATTTTGTTATTTTTTTGCTCCATTATTATTTTAACGTAATATGAAAATCTTATCTCCTCATAATGAGATATCAAAATTATCGACGTCAATGCCTAAGTTTATATAAAATAAAAATTGTTATGATTTTAGAGCCTTTGTGTTGCGTAAGAGTTCTTATACGTTGTCTTTCTATCGTTTTATATTTATAATTAAACGGTAGATAAGCATAAGATTACTAAAAGACAGTATCACGTAAAAGAACGCGGATAATTTTTTAATTATTTTAATGCATTTAGGTACTTAAAAGATAAAAATGTCATCAAATATATTAAGCCACAAAAAAGTTTCAAAACATTCGCCTCAATATATTGAGCAATATGTACTTAATTACTAATTACCAATCGATATGAAATTAAAATAGCTCCAATTTATCTGATAATAATTATTATTAATCATACATTAGGTTATACAATACAGTTTCTTTGTTTGCCCTATCACATTTGCGTAGAACAAATATATCCACGCAGTTTACGTTTATTTTGAGATACTAACAATAAATAAGTATATTAATAATATACTGTTTATCTACATTGTAAATAATTGGTTCTATGTATGACAAGGAATTTAATAGAGCGCCGTTTATTGCATCTGTAGTTTTATTATGATCGAACTATTCCCTCGATTTAATCCGCCATTATTAATCCTATTTCTTTTATTTTTTTACGAAAGTAGCCTATTTTTTAGTTATTTCACTTTTTTTCAATGAGGATCGGAAGGCTGTAAGAATAGCTGCTGTGTAGTTTTATCTCACAGCAGCTATTATCTAAGATACATTTTTTTCTGCTTTCTAACATAATTCGTACCATATAAATTATAATAATTCAGTAAATCTGTTTTTATCGATATCACAATCATAATATAATTTTATCGATTGGTAAGGAAAATTTATTATTTGATTCGTGTAATAACATAGGTAACTAACTAAAAAAACAATAATATTGACTTAGTTAGTCTTTAGTAATAAAATCATATTTTCACCAGATCAACAACAAAACTGACTCATACAAAATCAAAAACATCCTGGTTCAATAAGAAATCAGCAATACCTATCTTTACAATTAGCACTTTCGTAAATACATTTTATTGCCTTGATTAATTGTAAGCTCTGTATATATCCTTAAACGATATACCTACTTATTATAATTAAAGATAAAACAACATTTGTGCATTCAAATTATTATTTATCTACAATCTATATTCTACATTTTATTTTTATTATTCTACCGAATGGTTAAAATTGGGCTAAATGGAACGTTAGAACCTCTTTTCAGTTATACATAGTTCCAGCCTAACTTTTAAACTCATCATAATTACTGGTAAAATCTCGCGTCGCGCTAAATCCAAAATGGCGTCCTTTAGAATATTAGTTTTTACTTTTTTAGCCTTTTTTTACAGCAAAACGATACAACATGTGTTAAAAACTTAGAAGACGATTAGCACTTTAAGCGGTTTTAGCAATTATCAGAAAAAAATACAACATCAAAAAATACAGATTTGACCTTTGACACCAGCCCCCCTAGACTAGTGGCTTTCTATTAGTGTAAAGTTTAAGGCAATTACACGGTTCAACGACCTTAATGATTCTGTCACTACATTTGAATTTGTTTTTTTAACCGCCCTCTATAAATATACATCGTTGTTGAAGTAAAAGTGACCAAAGATTATGGAATTGTATACTGTATCGTATTGTATCGTAATGTGTTAGTTGGTTTCTACCTAATTTATTTTTTCTCTGAGAGGCAGTAACATATTACATTTATGAATAGTAAATATTGTGTACTATGTATGTTGTAAATGTAATGTAGGAAGACTCATCTTTCAACATTAACCGTTATAAGCAAAGTCTCTACTACATGACCCATTCTGGAGACCTTAAGATGACAAAGCAAGTAATTATAAGTTCTAGAGTGGGGAACAGTTAAGAAAACACCGATTTAGAAATTAATTTTATTCAACACGGACTCTACTATATTCTGGAGACCTGATGATGGCTAGGGTGGAGAACATCTCACCTACAGAGATATAAAAGATGGAGTACATTATTTGACGTAATTCTATAGAACGGCCTCTACCATGTCATGGTGTATCGAATGGTAATGGTGACCAGGCAAATGTATTTAGCGTTCTCTGAATATCTCTTCATACCTAGTAGGAATATATGCATGCAACCTACACACACCGAAAAAATAGGGGAACGGACAAGAAATCACGTTTTTTTCGACTTGTTATGTATTTTGTAGTTAGTTTGGGGTTAATTTTTGAAAAACTCGCATAGTTCCCGTTCCCGTGGAATTTCCGGGATAAAACCTATCCTATATTACTCGTGGATAATGTAGCTTTTGAATGGTGAACGGAATTTTTAAAATCGGTCCAGTAGTTTATGAGCCTATTCATTACAATCAAACAAACAAACAAAGTTTTCCTCTTTATAATATTAGTGTAGAAGAAATCATCGGTTCACCCAGTTAAAAGTGCGGAGGTAACGGAACCAACAAAAAATTCAGTTGAATTGAGAATTTCGTCCTATAATGGCGTCGGCTAAAAATGTTGCTATACGTTTATGTCAGTTTTGACTTTCCTACGATTTTATACAATAATATAAAATTAAATGATTTTATACAATATTAAAAAAAATTGCTGATTTTCGGCGGTATGGCGACCATTTGGAACTGTCTGAAAAGTATGGCATGGCGATTTTCGTACATGGCTACTGGACTATGATTACCTGTGCAAAAATTAGCCTGGTACAAATGGTTGAATTTTTTTTTTAAATCAACGCATTCACGTCGGTATTGTGGGCTGTAAATTACACCGGAAAAGTATGGCATGACACTACCGCCTACTTCTTTTTTATGGGCTATCGGTAAATCCTAAAATTTTTGTGTTACAAATCGTTTGCCTTCCGTAATTTATCCGACGAGTTCGACTAACGCCCACGCGACTAGTCTGCCGGTACCGCACTGTTCTGACTTCTGACCATGATTTTTCTTTTTGTCATTGCGTACTAAGACCACTGTAGAACCGCCATCCGGTTACAAATGACCCAAAATTTTGTGTCAGTATCTCCCGGCTTTGGATTGTTTTGGACCCTTAAAAATATATACGATAGAACAGCAATTATTAATCTTTTTTAAAAAATATTCAAGGCACAGGGAAAATCTGGTTACTGTTTTATAGGTAGGTATGTGTTTTCTGATAATATTTTACTGTCAAAAATTATCAACACTGGATATTATTCAATGACGCCTTTCAAAAACAAAACTAATTTACAAACAGATTTTTATATCTTTACATACCTATTTTTAACTTTCATTTCATGAACTGCTCATGTAAATACCTATTACAATCTGGTTTAATTTAACAAAACATTCAATTCGGTGAATTTTAGCGTTATTTTGCAAAAAAAACCGCACGTACAGTCCCCCGTCCGAGTCGAACTGACACCGTCAAATTTCATCGAAAATATGCAATAGAGGTGAGGTTTTATGTGGGTTTTATTATAAATTGAAAAAACAATCAATACAAATTGTTACAAATATCATAACATATTTTTTGGTATAAATTTCATGTATAAATATGTAGCCGTTTTCCTAACAAAATGCGTTTTATGTTCAAAAAGGGGTTGATTTGTATGTATTTTTTTTATGTTTAGGCCGTTCTAAACTGAAAAGTAAACAATACACTTTGTTAATTATATCCTTGAGTATCACATATATTTTTTTTAAGACAATCGTCCCAATAGTTTCCTCAACAAAATACAATATGTATAAGGTGTTTTCCGGTTTTGACCATAGTAATCCCCTTAATAGAATAGATTATGAATGTGTGAGATTGACGTTTGATTACGACGACGACGACGATTGATTACGTCAATCTCATACATTCATAATCTATTCTATTAAACTTTACGCTAATAGAAAGCCACTTGTCTAGGGGGGCTGTTCTTCAGGTGTTTAGGTCCTCTAAAGGTTTATCGGCAACACAAAAACAGTCTACATTCAGTGACAAAGCATTAATAAAAATGTAAAAATATGTGAAAAAAATATTTTAGAGATCAAAGTTGAGGTGATCAGTTCATCTCAAAAAAGTAGTAAAAATATACCTTTTGAGAGCATCAAAGCTAAATACTCTGCTATTATAAACTAACGATAAACACTTACGTACTAAGTATATAACCTAACACCTAGTTTTAAAAACAATAAAAATATACCACAATCCCTTACATACACCCAGACATTCTACCTAGTACAAAAATAAAAAATACCACAAAAATGTATAAACCACTAATTCTAGCTTGCAGTACTAGTTATGCCTAGCACAAAAAAAATAGAAAAAATTACAAAAAAATGCACTCACTTAGTAAATGTAGCGTACATAACATCCACGGGTATCCTGTACGGTAGTGTTAGCAGCGAGACACACCTCATACCGCGGTTTTGCATCACCCAGTTAATGATACCATTGTTCGCGGAATCTATCGCGTTTTGGAATATCGTCATCACTGTGTCGGGGAGATCGTCTACTAGCGCATCCTAAAAGCGGTTTATTTATTAGGCTAGATTTAGAAATTATTAAAAAAAATAACATTTTTTTTTTCACATCTTGTCAAAATTTTGTGTAATTTTATTCTTGTAAAAGTAAATTCACCATCAAGAAAAAAGCCACTTGCGCGTTGGCTTTCATAATACATATTTTGAAATAATTTTCTGCGTTTCTTTATATTTTCATTGCGTGATAGAAAAGGAAAACACATTTTACGAAAGCAAATGAAACATGACGTAATTTGATTTCACGTGCATTTCGTAATATTGAAAAAAATTCTTCATGCTTGTTTGATGAAAAATATATTGTATATTGTTTCTAATACATATCACTAGAAAGAAGACTTCCCAGTCGTCATTATTAGATAACGAAAACAGCACTTTTTGATACATGCTATTATTTCTTTTCAATAGAAAATAATAATCATAATAATTCGTCATTCGCTAATTTATTCAGACCTTGTAATATATGTAAATAAAAATTTTTAACAATTAAATATAGGATGTATGAATTATCTAATGTAATAACGGCTGCCTATATAATGGTCATAAATAATATTGAAAATTATAAGGTATAATTTTTAATAGCTCAGCATAATCTATCAACTTTCACTAAACCAGTCTGGACCGGATTGACTTTCTCGTTGAATCGTTTAAAAATAAATTTTCAAACATAAGACAAAATTACAAAAAAATACAAAAAATATATTTTACTCACTTCTCTATGGGTTTTGCATTCTTCACATTCGGGGTTATATTCAAAAGTACTGTCGTCTAGAACATCTTGTAACTGGTATGTTGATTGCACTGCGAGACACCTGTTCAAATTATTGACATTGTAAATAGAGAAAACTATTCTTTGCTAATATTTTTTGGGGAATTTCTGTTATGAACTGCAGATATGCAGAGAGAATCCTATTTTTTTATTTGGCTTGACTACATGTCATGTGTTTGTCCGTCGCGTCAATATGTCTTATCGCATACACGTTAATAATTGTTCCTGTATTAGGATTCAGTAAGAAAGATTACTTTGACGATTGGCAACATAATTTGAATAAAAAAATAATGAACAAAACTCGTAAGATACAAGAAACAAGTGGAAAAAACGATCCATTTAAGGCAATCTTTTCTCTTTCAAAATTGGGGTCAGCTGCTGCGTAACACAGTAATTGGCTGTTTACCAATAATAAAAAAAAACCTATTTACAGTTTTTATTCGCCATCGCTGAATACATACCTCGTACACGATATCATGTTATTTCTATGTAGAAATCGTAGAGCATCATCAAACCCTTGCTTGCACATATTACTCAAAACTTCCGGTTTTGGCGGGAACAGAATCCGCGCGAATCTATTCATATTCTGCTTTGACAGTTCTATACTTGTGTTTGCTAAATTTACCTAAAAATTAATCGATAGTAAAGTTAAATTATTATTAATTTAATGAGCGATACAAATTAGAGATCTTGTTTTGTTTCAATTTGTTTCTAAAATTTATTCGAAATTCGTATTTTATTTCTTTTTGTCTTTTTTATTAAACAGCCATAGACAACACAAAACTTTTTCCCATTCAAAAAAAGTAAAACTAAAACTCCCATTCACGCTTACACTTACGTGAAATAATTGTGAGCTAGTATCCCTCGGGCAAATATCGCTTTCGCCGCAGAACGGGCTGACGGTGATCGTGTTCTCATCGAGAACCGGGAGGTTATCACTAAATCCTCCGTCCATATAGCGAATGCCATGGAAACGGGGCGGCAGCATCCCAGAGAACACTGGCACGAAACATGTCGCTAGCAAGGCCTGGAAGGAATTTTGGGATAAGCCTCCAGGTTGATTGGTAGATAGACATTTTTTTTATTTAAATTTTAAGTTATTTTTTTCTAAACGAACAACTTCCTTATTCATAAAACTTAAACACAAGTAAAAGGTCTATGATTGAAGACAAAAAATGTGTAATCTGGGAATTCATAAAAGAAACAAATTTATAAATAAACACATAATATACATATATCAGAAGTCTACACTGAATAATACTTTTTTGGCTCGCAATCAAAAGGTTCTCAATCCTGGAACAGTGTTACAACCTCATTTGTAACATTTATTGAAGGGACTTTTTAGTTTTTACAAATATTAAAATAAAGAGATCCAATAATCACCTGCAAGAGGTCTTCCCTTGTCGCAAACTCTGATACAATGACATTCTTGCCATCGTACACCCTTGTGAGGGAAATGTGAAGCTTGCCGCTGACGATCTTGTGGGCGTCCAGCGGCAAATACTTTTGCATACTATTGAGTAGTACATTTTGAATGTTAAACGAGGGACTGAACGGTCCTAAAGACCCGGCCCGCGCTTCTCTCACTATTCTTAAGACATCACTTGTAATTTCACCTTGAAAAAATTGCTGTGGTAATTAAATAAATACAAAAAAATAAACAACAAAAATTCAACAGTGCCTAAAACAAGGCTGAAAAGTCGAAATGGTTTAATGATAGCAGTTAGTAAATAGTAAATAAACTAAATATGTACCTAGAAACGAAGTTGTAAAAAAAATATTGATTTATTATCATGAAATTAATTAATATTACAATATGCTTTTTTTGCATTTATTAATATAATTTTTTTATTAACAAGTTATTTACATATTGTCTTTACGCAAGCAGAGACAAATTCACCAAAACAAAAAGCATTCAAATCTGCTCAGCTGTTCTTGAGTTTTTAAGTAAGTTGAAACCAAAATAATTTAAGTAAATTATTTGAAGTTCAGAATGTAATAACAAGACTTGCCTCAAATTACAGCTTTATAGAGATAATAAAAATAAGTCTAAGAAAGGAAGACAAATCTCAAATTTCATGATTGAAAGTAAGTACAAATTATTCATATTTTTCTTAAGAATCAAATAGCAGAAGAATTTAAAACATAAATGGTTTTAACTACAAAATATACACTAACTATAATGTTTTTAATCTGGGGGTAAACAATCTCTTTGTGCATATTGATGATTCAAAAGTGCATCTAAACACAAGTCTAGTATGTTAAAGTTAGAAATGAAATCACTCATCAGAAAGAATATGAGAGAATATACCTGGGCATACAATTATCTACAAATAATAATGAATCACCTAAATGTTTGTACACACATTACAATTTGTACAACTTCCATATTACTGCATTAAAATTCATACATGTTTATTTTATGTGTTCCGTAATGCCCGGCAAACTTGTTACTATTACAAAGAATTGAATACAGAATGTTACTCAGAGTATGTGATAAAAGTTTGAAACTATTTATTTTCTTCTCTGATTCAAAATATTTTTTATTTTCTACAAACTTACCTATTGGTAGGTCACAAAGCAAGCAACAGGCAGATATAGCGCCGAAGGAGGCGCCAGATATATTGCCTAAAAGCAAATGTGGAGCATATTTTTTAAGACACACTGCAACACCAACATGATAAATACCAAGAAAACCACAACCAGCAAACGATAAGTTCATTATTATTTACACATACAATTTTAACTTCACACAGGTTTAACACAACACAGTAAAATATTCAATAAAAACACTAGAACACTCGTAGTTGTGATATCATTTTACAGTTAGTTGTCGCAAATAAACTATAAAAGTATACAGAATCGTTTGTAATACAACACCACACGACCGTCTCACTTATTAATAGTTTCGTTATTAAAATAGGACTAGTTTCAAGGCAGTAATTTATTATTGTGATGATCACTGATTAAAGAAGTCGATGAGGGCTGTCATAAATTGAAAACTTCAATTTGAAGTTGAGAAATGTCAATTATGTGGTTGGCTCGAAACTAGTCCCGTAAAAATAACGTTGCCAGTATTATTAAATTCAAATTTCCCCATATTTTGCGAATTTATATAATATAGAAACCTTACCTGTCTTCCATCATTTTTAATATCTACAAAAAAACTACGAGACCGTTTTACGATTTACGATGCAAAAATTATATTAAACCATGGACCAATTTAATTGAGTATATTGGTCCATGGTTTAATATAATTTTTACATCACAACCATAAAGTAAAGAGCTTAGTGTTATTTATAAAAATAATGATCTAAAGCGTCTTATTTACGGTCCATCTTGATGTACGTCCCGCCAAGGTCATACACGATGCACGACGCAAAACGACAGTGAATAGCGTTGACGTACGTCAATAATTATTATTATTATCTTGCTGGATGTGCACGACCAACTTTTCATCCAGCAAGCACCCCCACCACCGCGAACGTCGTGCAGATGGACAGTGAATAGCGCGGACGTACAGCAGATTAGTGTTGCCAACAGAAATTAATGTAAATACTTGGAAACGTGGCCTATTGATATGATTTTTTGTGATAACTTAGTGAGTACATGAGCAAGCAAGAAACGGTTATTTTTGATTTTTATGTACACAGGAAATCCCAATTATCATTACTCTTGGATCAACCTTGTACACATGGACAGTTTATATTCAGAAGTTATTATTTTAAAAGAACTCCAAGGCGAATTGTTGAATAACACAGATTTTATGCAAAAGTCCACTGCAGAAAAATGGCAATTTATTTAAAAAAAATATCTTGACGAATTTGTTTGTTTAAAAAAATATGATTAGCTATATACTCTCTGTTCCCGCCACTTTAGCATTTACTGAAAGAGTCTTTTCGGTCATGAATGTGAAGTGGCGGGAAGAGAGAAACCGAGCTTCATTAAAAATTAATTAAAAATGAGCTCTTGAAATATATAAATTTAGATTTGGAATGTTTGGATTCATATAATTCATTTAAAAATAATGAAAAATTCTTAGTTACTGCCATGGAACTATATATATGTACTACGTATGGAACCCACACTCCCTAAGAAAAAGTAAAGTCAAAAAATTTGACCTTGAATCTTATCGTTTCCCCTCCGTCTCTTTCTAGTTACGGTGAGTCATAATATATATAGTATGTCTATATTTCCGTGGGGTGAGTATAAATGTAAAAAATTCAGGATATTAAGGAAAAAAATAACGGATACATCAATTTTATTCGTATTAAAATTTTACTATAATACTAGATTTTGCCCGCGACTTCGTCCTCGTTGAAGTCATAAAACATAAAATCCCATTTATCCCGTGGGGATTTCGGAATAGCCTTTCTAAGTGCACCTTTAGGATACTCTAGATATACAGAGTGTGCCAAATTTCATGTCTTTAGGTCCAGTGATTTTAGGCTGTGCGTTGTCTGTCAGTCACTAAGTAACGGGAGAGTTTTATATTTATTGATTGATTGATGGTTGATGATTTACGGCGGAAATAAATTACGTAATTTCATTTATTATTCTAATATAGTTACTGTAGAATTTTTGCAAATAGATAAAAAATAGATGTTCAAGTATTTAACATTGGAAAATTGTAATGTTCCTTTCAGCGTTTTTTCATGTTTGCGTCTTCCGTCTTGCATCTTCAGAACACAGGACCGCTATAAATTATGACAACATTTTGCTGTATAATTTGGCGTTACGTCCAGTCATTTGAGGAATTAATGAAGTAAAATATCAATGTGTTTTTAAAATATTTATTTATCATTACAATGCCAACTGCCTTTACAAATTTGCAAATTATAAGATAATAACAATAAAAAGTAACGAAATCGGTTCACTGAAAATATTTTTATCATTCCATACCCTTAAGTATTTAAATAGTTTTAAGAGTACTTGAAATATAAGATCGTGGTCTAGCGCTTCCCTATCATACAATAAAAAACAAAATATAATATATTCAGGGTGTAATCGTTAAGTGTGCACAGGTGATTATTCCGTAACTATTGCAGGTATCAAAAAACTTTAAACTGATATCGATATGATACTGATATGATACTTTACCTAATGAGTAAAATAACAATAATAACTTTTTTTAAATATAACAAGAAATATCTAAAAATGTAACTTTAAACCCTCCCATACATTTTATTTCCCGTAACGTATATATTACGTTCCCACTGCTGGGACATGGCCTCCTATGAGGTTACAGCCACATCCACCACACTGGCCAAGTGCGGGTTTAAAATGAATGTTGCATATCTTCACTTTTTCAAAACAGGATATTTTTAATTCTACTATATTTAGCCATGTATTACGTTCCGCTAGATTGGACGGAAACCTGTAAAGAGAAAAGAAGATTATTTGCAAAATATAAAAAAAAAATGTCATTTAGATACAGATAACACAAAATTTGTGCTGTTGTCTTGTGCTTCTATTTCAGTAGGTACCATATATGTATGTACTTTGAGTTTTTGATTTTACAATATATCATTATATAAAAGTAGTAAACAACGTTTTTATACCATTAACTTTCACGCCAATTGAACTAACTCAAGTGGAGAAAGACTTCTCCTCATATAAAATACCATACCGAAATATATGTACACAATTTTATAAAGTATGGACACCCTAGTCTAATATTTATTACAATCATGAAACATTTAATAATAAGCAAATAACGATGTTAAATGGAAAAAACCTAATCAAAATTAACATTATAATCACAACTTCGATCTATTATTCCAGATTTAACAACAATTAAAGTAGAAATATTACTAAACTACAATTTTACATGAAGCGTAGTTTATGCATGGTTTTTTGTACTTACGAATGAAATATAATATCACATCCTGGATGCCATTCACTTTTGCAACCGCGCACAATATATTTACAACCATTTCTATTAATTTTGGCTCAGAATAATTCCAAAATACAAGAACAAACTCACGAAATGAACATAAACATCCGCCATTTTGCAGTAAACATTATTTGACACCTAGAATTGGGGCTGCCGCGCAACGATTTTCATAACATAATTCAAAATATGGGAAAAAAATTATGAGCGTGTTCGATAAGCAGTCCATTTTAAAAGTTGTAAACCTTTGTTATTTCAATGGAAAAGCAAACCTGCATGAATCTCGTTTAAATTTCATTTTTTTAGCGGATTTTATTAATGATTTATGTCATATAGACTATTATTACTGACAGTCGATTTTTTAATGCACGTCAATAGGGGAAAAATTTACAATCACGCTGGCTACCCTATGGGGTAAACAGGGGTTACTTGCGGTCATTCTATCAGTTTTTTATTTATTCTTAGGAGTTTGGGTTCCAGTATGACTATAGTTCCATGGTTACTGCAAAAAGTAAAAAAAAATACATTTTTAAAAATATTTATTTACTCTTTATTTACCTCCTTTAAAATCAGATATACTCTATTTCTTCGAATAAAAGTTGGCAACCCTAGCCATGCTTGATGCGCGCACGATCGTCAGTAGGATACATCCAGCACCGCGGCCTTGAGCCGACGTACGTCGGGGATTGACCGTGAATAAGACGCATAAGATAAAAATAGATTTTATCACAGATGTGGATTTTATGTATTCTTTTTTATCTGGCACCTGATTTTACCAATCCTTTACCAATCTGTGGACTGTGATTAGAGTTGTCAAATCAAATGACAAATCCTCGAAATATTGATTGATATTGATGTTGTTGAATATTGAAAAATATAAAGTGTCCGTAAGATTTATGTATAGTTTCCGTGTTTAATTACCTTCAACACAAATATATAAGAATGACACGTCACGCAAGAAATTGCACAGCAGGAGCGGTTTATACTTACCACGAAAAGAAGAAAGATGCTGCAGCATCAGGGTATGGCACTCAAAGTGAAAGAGTTGGTAAGGACTCGGTCAAAAGCTTCGATTGTTGTAGTCTTACCTTACAACCTTGTAGAAATCCAGTCGTAACTAAAGACGGATTTTTATTTGACAAAGAAGCTATTCTTGAATACATAATAACTAAGAAGAACGAGTATACACGTAAGTTAAAACAGTATGAGAAACAATTAAAGAAAGAGGACGAAGAGAAAAAAGAACTCGCTGAGGCGGAGAAAGAGGCAAATTTAATCAAATTCATGAACAGGGAGAAAAATATAACGAACAGTGGATCTAAATCGGAAGGCCAGCCAACAAGTTCTATCTCAAATCTTGCAAATGGTAAGAATAAGCAGCTACCGAGTTTCTGGGTGCCCTCTCAATTGCCTGATGCAAAAATCTCAAAGTTAAAAAAGCCAGATCCTACTGTATATTGTCCATTAAGTGAAAAGCCTTTAAAAATGAAGGATCTTATTGAAGTTAAGTGGACATTAGTAAATGACCCAGATGATAAGAAATCTCTTATTGCAAAGGAGAACAGATACATGTGTCCTGTTACACATGACATATTGAGTAATGCAGTACCATGTGCTGTAATCAGGTGAGTTTGTATTCTTGAATTTGAACTCTAATCATTTATATTGTTTGAACTTAAATTGGTATTATTAAAAGGTTTAAAGCAAACAAATAGAATTAACGGAAGCATTACTTACGTTATGAGAAATAATGCTCTTAATTTGTTTATAAACCCATGATAACCTTGTATTGGTAATACACTAACTATGTACCTATTTATAAAAAACATTTTTAGTAACCTCAATAATTTTTCAATCAAACATTATTCTATAAAATTAAAATGAATTTCAGAACAACAGGACATGTGGTCACAATGGAATGTGTTGAAAAAATAATAAAGAAAGATTGGTTACATCCTTTGACAGGGGATAAATTGAAAGAAAAAGACATCATTCCTTTACAAAGGGGAGGCACAGGATATGCACTTACAAACCAGAGTCTGGAAGCTAAAAATGAAAGGCCAGTGTTGCAGGCTTAGTTAAAAATAGCTACAATGCTATAATTGTTACCTTTGTAAACCTTTTTTAGAGCTTTAATGTTGTTACTTGTTACGGTAACATAATGTAACAATTTTTTAATTTACTGTAATAAAGATTAACAATTAAGTTATATTGTCTTAAATAAAAATACAAATACTTTAAAATGTATAATTATTTCTTAGAAAAATAAAATAAATCAAATCATATAAACCTCATTATTTACTATTTAATAATACTATTAATTGCTAAAAGAAAATAGATCTAGTTGAAAATCAACGGAGTGATTTCTTATTGTAGTATCTGGGTAGGATAACTCAGTAGTTCCCAATGAATCTAAAAAGTTTAACACTGATCCTTGATTTGATAACGAATGATCACTTATAGGTAGCTCACTTATACTTATTTCATTTTCTACAGTTTTTGGTATATCCTTCACGTGAATTAATGAAGGTTCTATTGAGGCATTTGATTTTAAATAATCTGTATTTTCATTAATTAAACTATCAGACTTCATAAAGCTTCCAGTGTCATGTTCGGCATCCGTATACTTTACAGTCCATTCTTTTGACGTGTCAAAATTCAAATCTGGCGTATCATTACAACTTGCCTCGGATTGCACTCGATTATCAATAAATAAATCACTCTGTATATTTGTACTCTCATTTGATTCAGTTCTGATCGTCTCTGTAAATTCATTCTCTTGACTAATTAAAGGTTGTATCTCTTGTATATCAAACTTTGGCATTTTCTCAGGATTTATTTGAAATTTTCTAAAAACTGTTGACGTCGGTTTGATTGGTGATGATCTGATATCAAAATGTGTGCTGTGAAATTGTATGTGTGGTGGTTTACTAGTTGAAGTTTCTGAATGTTTTGTTTCGTTGTTCTTTTGATTACTTATATCAATTTCCTCTGTAACAGTCTTATCCAATGAGCTAATATCAGTCTTGTGGTTATTGCTAAAGAACGCGGCAATATCGTCGTCACCTAGTTCTATAGGCACTTCCGATTCTATCAGTTTAATTTTCTTTGCCGTGTTTTGTTCAGGTTTCTTGCGTTCCATTCTTTTGCTGACAGTCGGCCATTTTTCAGCCGAGTTAATTCTTGCACAGTCATCAGTTTCTGCCACTTTTAATGTTTCTTCATTGTTTTCATTACTCCAAGTTTGTGATGGTTTACTTGGTGGAGCCGGGTTGTGTAAGCAATGACCGTCTTTGTCTTTAACACAGCTAAGTGCATCAATGTTTAAATTGTACTTCCCAGGACTTACACCAAATAATCTGTAAAGACAAATAGGCAATGTTAAATGTTATTATTTAGAAATTAAAGATTTTTAACGGATTTTAAACGCGATTTATTCATTATATTATTTTCCCGACGTTTCGAACACTTTACAGTGAGCGTGGCCACGGGCAGACTATTTTTTTTTTAATATTGACTTACATTTGAATTGGTTAAATTATTATTTAGGAAATGCAATGCAACACATTAAAAATAGGGGAATAACGAACATCACTTTACTAATTTGTTAAAATTAGTTTAATAAAATCATAATAGTAAAACATACCTTCCCACATCTTCACTAATTGTACTTAGTTTTCCTTCACCATCGCTTTTTAATAAACACGGTATTAATGATTTTATCTTCGTTATAACTTGTTCCAACTGTTGTAAGAAGATATTGGCTCTATCTTCCTCGGAACCAGTCTTGATAATGGCTAGAAGACAGTGGAATAGATTCGAGTGTATTCGAGCCGGTATATGCGTGGGGTGGTGTTCGTAATGGCGTTGTAAACGGTACAGACTGCTGAATTCCTGAGGAAATAATTTATTTATTTATTTATGCTTTATTGCTCAAGATAAATTACAAATTGAGACTTAGCCTAGGATACAATATAAGAAACGGCGGCCTTATCGCTAAATAGCGATTTCTTCCAGACAACCGGTATATAATATAATGTTGAGGTAAAATAAAGAATGAAGACCATGAAAAAAGGGTAGCAAAATTATCGAAGATGGATTCCTGTGTCTGTGTGAAGTTAACTGCATGTGGTAGGTATAATATTGGTTCACAAATTATATCGTAATTGACCATAGCTTTTAAGTTATTTCCCTACTTGTGTTTTGAACTTCAAAACTACTGAACTGATTTTGATCCTGTGTAATTTGTTCAATTTTAAAATTTTATCAAAAAATAAACAATAATATTGTTTTAATTCAATAATTTACTTGTATAACTATTTAAAAGTGGGTGCATAGTATCTAAATAGCAAGGAATAATATATTTAAGTACAGTAGAACTCCAATTATCCGAATTAATGGGGACCGGGACCCATTCGGATAATCAAATATTCGGATAATCGGATTTTAAAAATAAATTGCCATTGGAGAGAATAAAAGCTACGTTTTGATATTTCACTATTTTTTTATTGAATTAAATGAAAGAAACATGAAATTTTCACATGTTTTAAATATTTTTCAATCATTTTTCTTATTTCCTCTAGTGACAACGAATCTTTATCATCATCACCCTCTCCATATTCTTGTTAGGGGAAGAATAATAGCGCACTTAGACTTTTTTGGACAATTTTTTGTGGTTCGGATTGGAGTTCTACTGTACCTACCTAATTTTATCCTAGTGAAAGAATAACATGTTTTTTTTTAACTAGTTTAATACAAGGTAACATGAGAACTTACTGATGAGCATTGAAAACAATTTGCTATAGTGCCACTCTTTTTCTTTGGCTTTTGGTGTATTTCCTCTGGTAAGATATTTTTGGGCAATTTGACTTTTCTGCCGCTCCTTGTAACTTTGGTCTAGAATTTAAATGTAATATTAGAAATAAGAAAATATTACCTGTTATTATAGCAAATACTATTTATATAAATATTTGCTACTTTTTCACATGGAAAAAATGTATCATTTTCTTCAAATGTTGAATTGAAACTTATTTACACATGTTGAGAGTAAAATTTAAAGGTAGTGTCATGGCAATACCATAACGTCATGAAGTAGGCGAAGATTTTGGTATCTATGAATCTTGCCAAAGAAGTTTCACTTCTGAATCGTGTCCTCGGCACATTCGTTTTTTTTTTTTACTTACTTCAACAGGAATTGGTTCATTAATTACTTCAGGTACCAGTTTTGCTTCTTTCTTTTCCTGTCTCTTCACAGTTTCCTTTTTTACCTCTGGTTTCTTTTGTTTTATTACCACTTTATTCTTGCCAACAACTGTAAGATCTTTTGGTGATACCACCCTAAAAAATATAGAAAAATATATTTTAACTTGTTGTAGTAGCCATAGCAAGTCACTACATAGTATTTATACTAATATTATATATTGCTCTAGCAAAGTCGCTTCCCGCGTCTGTCTGTATGTGTGAATGCTTGTATCTTTAAAACTACACTACGGATTTAAATAGTTTTTTTAATAGATAGAGTGAACCAAGAGGAAGGTTTTTGTATATAATTTATTAGGTTTTAGAGCAGGCAAAGCCAAGGCTAGTGCAAGCGGAAAGGCTATTAAATTAATAAAACATTTAATGAGAATCTAAAACAATATTCAAAGATATGGTAGTTTATTATCAAATAAAGAGTGTTATTATTATATTAGTCTTTCTGTAAATTAGCTGAGTATAATAATAATAATAATACGGGCATTTCTCCGCAACTCGACGTCAAGCGCCTATTTTGCGTGATTAGCTGAGTATATTGAAGGCAATAACGGCAATAAAGAAATGTCTTAATTCATATTTTATATTAATATCACTAGTTATAGCAATACTTACTTATAAATAAACCTGGTATTTGTTACAGGATCATAGGTTGGTTCTTTAGGAGTATTCTTAGGATTACTAAATATTTTCAGGGCATGATTTACTATCTTCATTTGATCATCGCTCAGCTCATTGAGACTGAAAAGAATTAATTAAAATAAATTGAATTTTGAATTCTCCTCCTGTATAATGGATTACAAAGCATGGATTATATTGACGGATATAAAAAATAAATGCAAAATTTACCTATGGTATGTCTCTCCTAGTTTTAATAATTGCACTGATGTAGTTTTACTGTTGCTTATGGTGGTACTAAAAAAGAAAAGATTGTTTTAATTCTGTGTAACTTAAATAAAATAAAACATTGTACATAAACAAAAAACATACTCCTCCTTTGGTTTTTTCTTTGGCACTATTTTTCCAGTTCTTTGTTTTGGTATACTTGGTAGGTCTTTTAATTTAACAATTTTACTGCATACATCAAGTTTAGGGACAGTGTTTTTGACAGTAGGAGTACTAGACGTGTTCGTGTTAGCTACATATACAGGTTTCAGCACAACATTGTTGACAGGTGCTATGTATTGTTTACTAGCTTCGATCTGTATTCCCGTTTTCGGTAAAAAAAAATTTGCTAATTTCAGATTGTTTCCAATAACGTTTATATCAGTTTTATTAACGATTCCTTCAGGTTTCGTAAACGAAACAGTATCTGTACTCTGCAGGAGGTTATTTTCCAGTTTACCGCTATTTTCGTAAAACGTTTTTAATGTATTACTTATGGGTTTTGGTTGATTCGCAGTAACAACTATCGATCCAGTCTGAAAATAAATATAAAATTGCATCATAATATGTAAGCATGGTACAGTATTAAAAGATTATCTCAATATATTTTAATGTACCTGGTTAACACCAGGATCTTCAATAAAATAAACTGGCGTATATTGACTTGAATTCACAATTATATTCTCAATAGGCGAATTCATTTTATGTAAATAGCTAAATCTTTTAAAATAAATAGTTCATTTACATATTTTATATTGTTATAATCATCGAAGATAAGTTAAAAAAATTGTGTAAATCACTAATATCAACAGTGTTTATAAATTATGTGGCCACAGATTATGTATGATGCAAGAATGCTATGACATATAGGACACGTTCAGAAACAATTTTACTTGTAGGCGATGTTAAACATCGATGAATAATTCTTGGTAAGCTTATGTATTATCATAAGATTATCATTTTCTGATACGTTTAAAAAATTATATTGAAATAAATTAATATAGATTAGTTGTAAATTTAGAATGTTTTCTCAATAAAAATCATTAGTAACATTGACATTTCTAGAATATATATAATTTCTGAACGGAATGAGTTTATATTGGTTTTGGTTGGTATGGCCATGTGAATATTTTCATTTTGCTCAGTTGATATGAAAATAATTTCAAGGAAGTAGTGCAATTAAATATATAAATAAAATTTATTAATAATTATGTTATTATTATTGACGTAATGTAGTGTAAATCTTTAGAATTATTTCAATATTGTATAATAAATCAGTATGTTAATAATGAACGTACAAATATATTAGGATCACACACATACGTGAAACTGGTATTTAAAATAACAAAAAAAAATTAAATTATTTATTTTCATATTCTTACGGGAAAAATTTTGTTTGTATTTTAAAAGCATAGCTTCCTAATTTTCTACAAAATATTTGTATATGGCAATCTTGGCCTAAAAAGTACCAGAGACAACATAACCTATTCTTTCTCAATAGCCAAGCTCTGTCAAGCTAAGGTGAATTTTATTGAAAAATTGAAATATTCGATAGATTTATAAAATTAATGTTATTTTGCGTATTCACATTGTTTTTCTAATAAAATATTTGTACTGTGCATATTTATCAGATAGTTTTTGTGTATATTTCTCGTAGCGTAAATATCGCAAGAAGCCACGTGCGATAGCTCGATCAACAAGGGTTTGTTCTGGTTACAGGCATCAAAATGACGAACTCCAAAGGTTATCGTCGTGGTACCAGGGATTTGTTCGCCCGCAAGTTCCGCACACATGGAACCATCCCACTTTCCACGTATATGAAAGTATACAAAGTCGGCGACATCGTTGACATCAGGGTAAGGGATGCAAATCATGATGATAAAACATTGATGTGTATAAAATCTAGTTATAAATACGGTGTAGTTCATTTATTTTTGCAAATATTTGCTAAATTGCTTATTTCTTATAAACATTTTTTCGATTATTCGATTATATTTCAAATAGTAGTCATACGATATTACTTGATGATTTCTAAATAGGCCTATGTTAAATTTTCAATCCGATTGTAAATTTCAGCTGATTCTTATTAAAATTGTTTATTTCAGGGTAATGGTGCAGTACAAAAGGGTATGCCACACAAAGTATACCACGGAAAGACCGGCCGTGTGTACAACGTAACAGCCCACGCCCTCGGAGTTATTGTTAACAAGAGGGTGCGCGGCAGAATCATCCCCAAGAGAATCAACATCAGAATTGAACACGTCAAGCACTCAAAGTGCCGTGAGGATTTCCTCAAGCGTGTCAAGGAAAACGAAAGGCTATTGAAAGACGCTAAGGCGGCGGGCAAGACAGTCAACCTCAAAAGGCAGCCCAAACCCCCCAGGGCTTCTCACATTGTGAATGGAAGCGAAAAGCCAGTCTTACTTGCTCCCATCCCCTACGAGTTTGTAGCCTAAAAATAAATATTTTTTAAGCATACTAGATTTTTATTTGGAGTTCCTCTTAAATATATTATAATAAAATATGTATTATACCTGATGTTATGAATATTTTTTATTTATAAACTGTCAGGTAACTATGTTTATTTTATCTAAGTAGGCTGGTAGTATTACTTACTAAATTTGACACTATATAAAATATATAACATATTCTCACCACTTGCAATCATGGGAATTGAAATGTGTATTATAATAATTGCTGATCAGTTAGTAAATTACAATACAATTGAGATAATTTCAATTTCTATATTATATAGCTCTGGACACTAGATCAAACATACCGCTTTTCAGGCTTGAGACTACAGTACTATATAATTATTTATTTTAACCATGATGTTCTTATTAATATTTGTAGGAAAATTTATCTAAAGACATAGTTAAATATTACCTATTACTTGTTATATGACTTCCCAGAATTGGGACATAGGCCGACCAGCGCAAGTGCGAAAAAATCCGAAGAAAACAAAAAAAATATATTTAAACTAGCGGTCCGCCCCGGCTTCGCCCGTGGTACATATTTACGTTTTCTCTACATAAAAACCATCCTCGTACTTCAAGGAATAAAATAAAAAAAGAATTATCGAAATCGGTTCAGCCGTTCTCGAGTTATGCGCTTACCAACACATTTTGCGATTCATTTTTATATATAAGAGATACGACAAACAGAAACGCAATAGGCCGGCTTTTCGCCGATAAACATTTTCTTCCAGGAAATGGGAAATGTTTTAGTTTGTACATTGGCATACAGTGCATTACAATGTACAAAATCTAAAAATCTAGTACGCACATCAGCAACAGAAGATATTTTTAATTTAAATATGGCGGGATTTGAACCCACTGGTTTCGCTTTACTATAAAAGTATTATTATAATATTATCTGTGGCTTTTAAATCTCTAAATCCATACTATAATGATATAACATTCTCTCAATAGATGGCGCTGAGTGTCAACTTTATAAAATATCAGGTATATATTTTTACTACCTGTGTCCCGCGGTTTTAACCGCATTGCTCTCCGCTCCTGTTGGTCTTAGCGTGATGATATTATAATCAGTGCCGGTGTAAGGGCCACTGACACCCCGGGCGAAAATATTGTGGCGCCCACTGGATGTGTTCTGAAGGTTTGCATCAGGAGAGGCAAGAGACTCCAACTTCAGACCTTGGCGCCCCCAGAATTTGTCGCCCTGAGCCATCGCCCCCACTCGCCCTCCCCTAACGCCGGCACTGATTATAATATAGCCTATAGCCTTCCTAGATAAATGGACTATCTTACACCGAACGCCTTTTTCAAATCGGACCAGTAGTTCCTGAGATTAGCGCGTTCAAACAAACAAACTGTTCAGCTTTATGATATTTGTATAGATTTATAGGATTAGCCAGAATAAAAAAAAATCATGATACTAAACTATGTCCCTGTGCCGCGCGATTAAACCCGCAAACGACCCGTGGGCAAAAGAAAATACTTCAATTATTACTTAAATATGTCATTTATCATCAGACTCGAGGCAAGAAATAGGGTTATGAAAATAATACAACAAACTAAAATCACTTCTTTTTATTTTCAAATGAATTATATTTACAAATGGATGAAATCTAAATAAAGACAAATAAACAATAAATATGCCGCTCCAACGTTAACAAACTGGGCATATTAACATGATTGAGTGCCTATGTTAAATAATTTATACTATATTTAGTGAAAACTTAACAACTAGCATCTCTAGACTGATAAAATAAAATATATCCAGTTTCTGATGATTTCTGTATATCTGATGTTAGGCCGTAGAAGTCTTCAATCGCGGACGCGTCGATTTTCTGGAAAGGATAATATTAATATAACCTAAAAGATTTTCAAAATACACTGTATAAGTTCTAAATAACTATAAGAAAACAATCTTAGATATGCTAAAAACCAAACATTTCATCTGACAAATTAAAATGCTTGTAATATACTACATTGCCGTCTGCAGACACCGTAACTCATGACGATAATGATCCATCTCAATCCCCACACACTTCCTTTTCTCCCACTTGAAATTGGGTAATTTCCATTCAGATAAGGCTCCTACATTCCACAAATATCCCCAACTCACATCGACCATATCGTCATCGAACAGCAGCCAGAAGCCGTGGCTCTTCACTATGCTGATGTAATGTCCCCGGTTGGGCCCCGACCCGCAGTGCACCACCACCGCTACGAGATCGTATAGACGGTCGGGGTTTACTGCGTCGTCCGACTGTAATAGAGTTATTTAATATTTATCATTCAATATGTACGTACAACTCGAAAGCTATGCGATAATAAAAAGGGGAATAATAAAAATAACTGCGTTAAAAATAACCGACTTGAAAAACGGAAAAGTAAGAAATAAAAAAGGTTTTATTTCTTATACTTTTCCGTTGTCCCCTGCACCGACATCAAACCTTTTTAGTAAATAGCACATCTAAATAATATGTTATAATTAATAATATCAAATCTTTTTTATTTCTTACTTTTCCGTTTTTGAAGTCGGTTATTTTTAAATCAGTTATTTTTATTTGATACTTTTTAGTGCCTTTTTCAACACGAATCAAACGAGCCCAAACTCGATAAAGTTGAGTCAATATATTACTGAGTTCCTATGGCCACCTTCTGATTCCATCATCAAATCAGCTCTATGTCATGATAGTGTTTCATTGCTATCCAATTTACATACGTATACAAAGTTTCAGCTCAATCGGTTACCGGGAAGTGAATCAAAGTTACTTGCTACATTTCAATTTAGTCATCGAGTACAGACAAAAATGCTCATAAAATAAAAATGTTGTGTGGTTTTATGAAACCACGGTAAAAGTGAAACTGTTCGAACGGTTCCGAACACTGCTTTGTGTAGCGCATGTCGCGTGACGGTCGGCTGCCGAGTAGGTATACCTACTCGGCAGCCGCGATACACGCGACATGCGCTACACAGACCAAAAAGTTTGAGACGATGTAATAAAAGTTTCACTTTAAAAACTACTGGGCAGCTATTCGAAAAACAATTTTATGGGACCAATTCGATACCATTCCGCATCGAACAAAAAAAGAATCACGTAAATCGGTTCAGAAACCTCGGAGTAATCGGTGTACATACATAAAAAAAAACATACCGGTCGAATTGATAACCTCCTCCTTTTTTTTGAAGTCGGTTAAAAATGAACAAGGGCCGTATTATGACCTCTCATTCCCAGTCAGTTTACGCCGTGAATTGACGGGTTCAGTAAGAAAGTAATTAAGACCGCAAGATGTTAATTAGGGCATGAATATCGGAATCTCGGAATCTCGCAATATCGGAATCTCGGAATGAAAATTACGATATTACAATTCCGATACTGAGTGATCCAATATCGTTATATCGGAATTAAGATTTTTTTTATTCAGTGCTGAATCATTAAGTTGAGGTTAAAATTTGCGGCAATTTAAATAATTAGCCAGATTTAAAAAAAGAAATAGGTATAGTGGTGATTGAAATGACGCATCTCAGTATGCCTATCTTACTCTTTCGCAGCGTATAACTCACTTTCTTCTTCTCTCGCACAGAGAAACAATTACCTGCTGTGTGCATCAGTCACTTTCATGAACTGTGATAGTTAGGAGGTGTTTGCGTTTTCTGGCGATGCGATGAATAGTGTGCAAAATTGTTAAAAATGGACTCATAAAAAAAATCGTTCTCAGAATTTCTCAAAAAACGCTCATCAAATGTATGGGATCATTTTCATCGATCGGATCACGGATGACGGCCAGACCGAGATACGTTCAAAAATAGTAATGCCAGATATTTTCAAAAATTGTATTGCTTAAAACATGTTTATTTTGAGTCAGTTAAATTAAGTTGTTTAGAATTAAGCAGTAAAATAACTATTTTCATACCGAATAAAATATTATGATTATAATACCTACGTTTTTAATTAATAAAATCCACCTTTTTAACAAATATGTCCAATTCCGATATCAATATCGGAATTCCGATATTGAGCTCAAATATCGGAAATCAATATCGGAATTCAAAACTATTCCGATATTACATGCCTTAATGTTAATGTAAAGGGACGTAATTATATATTGACAAGATTGATTTAACATTACGTATCTAATCATGAAACAATTTTATGAATGTACGAGATAAAAGGGACTGGAAAGTAAAATTCCGTACAGTTTTTGAAGTGAAACTTCTTTATCGGGGTTGGAAAAAAATTTAGTGTAACATTTTTCCGTTACGCGCTTTTTTTTTCATGTCCTTACCACGCGTGATTCGACGTATTTCTGTAAAGTTGCATATAGTAAATTATTTCTTGAAAAATAAGGTCATAAAGAAGTTTCACTTCTTACGTGTGTACACTAGTACACGTACACATTTTTTTTGAGTGAGTTACAATTGACTACTAGTATTATTTCACTATTTTTTATCGGGTGGAGCCATTAATTAAGAGAAGAAGATTATTTCACTGATAAACAGTTACAATTATTGATAACATGATGATTATATCTAGTATCTACATACAGACAGCAAAAAAACTCACCGTATTAAAAAGCCTCAACTCCAGCGGAAAAACAACCCTATGGGACACCTTAATATGCCTATTGTACTGTTCCATATATTTGAACCGTTTCAAGTGCAAAGCCAGTATTAGCGGTAATTTCTTCACTCGCATACGTTTCTGCGCCTCTTGGTAGCTGCTACAGTTATCGCATTTGAATTTGTTGTCGTTACACAGCGTTTCTGTGTCGCTGAAACACTTGAGGCAGTGCGTAATACTGGTGTTCTGATCTACGTCCACCTGGAGAGGAAGTTTATTTACTTTTAAAAAATGAAAAGACTATATTAAAATAAAATCAAAATAAATATGTTTATGATAGATAGATATCTGACGATTAGAACTGTCGAACATTTTTATAGCATTAATAATTCTTATCGACCGCCTCCTTGGTACAGTGGTTGACGCGCAAGCGTAGTACCGAGTGGTCCTGGGTTCGATTCCCGGTGGAGACGAAGAAAAAAAAATGTCTCAGTCTGGCAGGGCACAGAAGGCTGATCACCTACTTGTCCCTAAAGAAAATCGATCAGTGAAACAGATATAAAAATTATAATGCAACTGCCCCTTACCCCACTAGTGGACATGGGACTTCACTATATTATAATAATTCTTATCTAAAATAAAAATAATGATGTAGGATTCGAATTTTAAGCACATAAAACACAAAATCGAAAGATTAGAAGAATATTTGATTGATGAGGTTCCCACCTCAGCAATCGAATTTTCGTGTGGTCTCGAATGACCAGTAGCCGCGAAAGACGCTCGAATCCCGCTTCATAGAATTTTTACTATTCTAATCAAAATGCGAATTTTTAACTCAATCTAAGTCTTTCGAAATGAAAGATTATACTTTAGAACCTATGAAATGTTCATAGGCATATGTATTTCAGTTGTACTTAACAATAGGCGATAAAGACAAATCAAAATCAAAATAGACCATCACTAATAGGTAATGTGTGATTCATATAATAGACGAATTGCTTTGTGACCCAAATAATAGTATGCGCTACTAAGATAATTATTATGGGCAAAAGTAGGCACTTTATATTACTAAATGACCCACTAAATCCTTTGTCTTCGTGGTCTACATAAAAGTCAAGTGTCTTACGCATACAAATTGATATTGATCGTATGATAGCAACAGTTATCTTAAAATTTTACGAAAATGTACGTCAATCATCAGTTTTCCTATCGCGTAAATTGATATCTTATAGATTTTGCAATCATGCGTTGTTCTTATTCATCTAAAACTTCTTGGGATTGATATTTGGGCTTATCACAATTAAAAAAAAAAAATTATCAACGATTATGTCGTTAATCGCGGAGCAATCGAAAGTCTAAAGTTGCAATAAAGCAATTTTGATGAATGAATTTAGATAGTAGTGATATTTTTCTTCCTTTTCTTCAAAACCAAGTAATTATAATATATTCTTCTTACACATTGTATGTGTAATGTCTATATCTATCATTGTATCCTATATCTATATTTAGAGTTATGTTTTATGTTTTATTTTTCAATGTTTGAATTTTATTTCGCAAAATGTTTTACATCTACTATTTTATACAATCCTTCAAAAATCTCGAAATTATTTTTTTTTATATCAAAAACTCACCTGTAAATCAAAGAAGTGTTCATCCTTACTGCTGACGGTTTCGCAGTTGAGACACCTGGTCTCGCTAGTGAGGGTACCCTGGAATATCTCGTGCACCCACGTGGGCTCCGCGCTCTGCGGCACCGAGCCATTGCACGTCACGCTCTCGCCGGAGCCGGACGTCTTTTGCAGTTTTAACGTGCTCTGATTGCGTTCCGCTACAATTGATGTAAATTTTTCTTGTGATAAGTTTGTAACTGAACTCTACTGACGCTTTGCAATTGACTTTTTATGAAATTGTTCACACATATTTTAATATGTAAGTCTGAGAAAACGTCGTAAAGTAAATAATTCGCAAGGTGACTGTGGTGGGCGGAAAGCTAATTTTAATATAAAAGTTACCAAAAAAGCAGAAATACAAATTTATTGGTAAGATACATATCCTCTGGGTCATTTGTGATGGGTCACAAATGACCCAGTTTATAGGTCATTGTAAGTGAAAATGTGTTATTAAGTATTAATATTATACTAAACCACAATGGTCATATTCTAGTTCAAGGGTAAAGGAATGTACAGTTTTTGTAATGAAACTTTATACTTTATAATTGATGATGATTTTTTTTATATAATCACAGAAGAATTGGTAATAAGATGGAATTTTGGAGTGTATACTTCAAATTAAACCAGCATTTGGGATATTAACCCTTTTCTTTATTAAACAACATTTCTCACAATTAACTTATATGTATTTACTTGTATCAGTTGATATGTTACGATTTCAATCAAAATGTCATTTCGTCAATTTAACTGTATGGCTTTACACTTACATTGCTATAAAGAAAAGCAATTGTAATACAGCTAAATCCCATTTCATGTCTCAGTAGAGTGTAGACAAAGAAGCCATTTTATGTTATCACAGCAATTATTATTTGAATGCAATCCAATTACATATCTTTGAATCTAATCTTATGTGTAGGTTGTTATTGGTAGATTTCTTGAATTAACATTCATCTATATATATAAAAATGAAACCCGTTTCGCGTTGTCACGGCATCACGCCTGAACGGGTGGACCGATTTCGATAATTCTTTTGTTTTTCTATTCCTTGAATTACGAGCATGGTTCTTATGTAGAGAAAACGTAAACATGTACCACGGGTGAAGCCGGGGCGGACCGCTAGTATTTTATATATATAAAACTTCTTGTAATTTTCACTTTTTTACTAATTTAAAATTTTATAAGCATTAATGAATAGTCATTTAACATTACATTTTATTATGAAATAACATAACAATCTTCCTCAAGATAAACTTTTCCACTCTATCAATTCACAAGTAAATGTTAATAAAATATCAGTATACTAGTAACTTACCTAAAATAATTTCATTTATATGGTTAATGAGGAAGTTGAGGAACTCATGGGCATCCTGTTGCATATAATTATCAAACTCTTCTGCAAAGAAAACATATTATTTGATATACAAACAAAATTAGACTTATAAGGCTAAAAATTATTCTTTATGAGTAAGTCCTAAATATGAATAAATTACATAACATTTCAACTGATGACTCTTTTTTTATTCTCTGTTTTGACTTAAGATTTTATTTAAAGAGAAAGATACAAAATTTTTATTAAACTAATAAAGATCCTTCTTGAAAGCAACATAAATATTCAACCTTTACAAATTGGACATATTCAGACAATTTTATAGTATACTAGCTGTGCCCTGCGGTTTTACCCGCAGTACTCCGCTCTTGTTAGTCATAAGACTATCACAGACATCACAATAATGTGATGATATATAGCCTATAGCCTTCCTCAATAAATGGGCTATCTAAAACTGAAAGAATTTTTCAAATTGGATCGGTAGTTCCTGAGATAAGCGCGTTCAAACAAACAAACTCTTCAGCTTTATAATATTAAGTATAGATATTATATTTAAAAAAATATATATTCCACTTACCTTTCTCTTTCCTTAATCTAGCTATAAACTTCTTGGGCGCAATGGAACCAACTTTTTTCTTCTGTGTTGCAATACTATAAAACAAATCTGCCAGACATGTTAGCAATGTCTCCTTGGTCCTCTTGTTTTTAGCTTTGTATTCTAGAACCTTCTCTCTGAATGGACGGCAGAAGTATAAAGCTTGAAGCACTGAATTACTATAGCAAGTGTTGCCAAACTGAAAAGAGGTTATGAGAGTTGAATATAGGCTGATACTGTACTGATAAGATGTCTAGAGATTGTTTTAGACAGTTCTCAAGAACTTTTAATTTAATTAAATGTATTTATGTAAACATTAATTAATGAATTAATAAATATATCGAACTAACACTAGATATGTAAGGTAATAGGCCATTTCCTTTATTGCAATCAAGATAGCTGAAGAAGAACCTATTTACCAAAATGTTTTATTTTTATTTCAAGGTATGAAAATACTAGTAATGATTAAATATTACTTACATTAACTAAACCAAAATAATGTTCGTTCGGCGGAAACTGCTCTGATCCTATATCTCTCTCCAATTGCGATATGTTTGCGCCCTGCAGATCATTTATTAGGTTATAACTTCCAATTGGAATATCACATTTATATTTATAACTATATTCAAAAACATTGTGCAGATATCCTTACGTGATAATTAATAATGCTTATGGAATAAATAAACATCGGACGATGTTTAAAAATATAAATTACTCACGCTATTTGTAATGGAACAGCATATAATTCTTACATAAATTTCTTACATTTTCATTACACAAACCGGTTGAAATAATTGTAAATCGAAATTATAAAACAGCATTCACTGAAACCAAAAACGAAGAAACCTACCATTCTCTGTTGGAAGTTAAGGCCGAGATCCTGACATATTGACATTTGCAATCCTGTTTTAGCTACACTTATGAGGAACACATGCAATGCTAGCCAAATTTAATTTATTAAAACAGCGTTGCTCCTCTCTAAACCATAATTAAGCACCGCATATAATATTACGCGTATGCAAAATAAGCACAACAGTCATGTTCTTGACATTCAATCAAATCAATCAGATGACAGCATTATATTTTTTTCTAAAATGTTTTTAGACTGGATACTTAATTTTTGGTACCCAATAATAAGGTTTTGTAGTTGCTTTTGTAAAAATCTTTTTAATAGGTAAAAATATTTCGTTGGGAATTTTAAATCTTAAGCTCAATCTTTTGAAGTTTTGGAGCATTTCCACACTCTACTCGCGGGAAAAGTGAGGTGACCAGTGAGGCGAAAAACGAACATCCACGTGTAAACAGTTAACTCGCTGTTCGCCTTGCGCGTTCGTTCTTTTAGTTTTGTCTCGATAAAAATAACACCAATACGTTCGTTATTTTGAGAAAAATCAAGCTCTCGAATATCCCTAAGATAAAATTTAAAAACAACGAATGCTAACTCTTTCAAGCAAATGCTACCCCTTTCTGTGTATTACCCCCTATAAAACATTTTTATATAGATGGATAAATTTGTATATCTATTGAATAATTATAGTAATATGTAATTAGTATGTTTCGAAAATATGCCTGATTAGGGATGATTGAGGATGAAACCTCATTAGGTTGGAGGTTTTGATTTTAACCTGTGATTTTAACCAACTTTCCGCACTTTGTTTTCACTGCAGTGTCTGTAGAACAAAATTATCTTGCAAGTTGCAACTATTAGCAAGATTGAACACAGAGAGGATAATAAATTATGTTTCCACTGAAATATCTGGGTTAAAATTTTAATTGTGATGGCGAAATAATTATTCTTGTGTGAATTTTGTGATAGATGACAAAAAAGAGGGAATTCATGACATATTAGCTAGCAATACTGGATGCTGCATCCTGCACAGATTGACATAAATTATGACGTTTTGTATCAAATTCATCTCGCGATTGAACTGTTGCCGGTACATAGAGCGTACGCCTATTATTTGAAGTTGGGAGTATTTGAACGGGAATAGGGAACAAACTGGTAACTAGGAAGTTTACGTGTACTTTGTTGACGTGGCCAATTCCACCAACGCAGGTTCGTATTTTTAACTGTGTCTTTAGTTTTTGTGTAGTTTAAAGGTCAGTACAAGAATGTAAGTAATTGTTTTATCGCATATTATTATCGCAATGATATCATGAGCTTTTAATTGTATGTCGATGTACATCCATACCGGCATTTAAAAGTTATCGTTGCTTTATAGTTTCCTAGATTAGACCACAAAAATTTAATATAATAATTCATGTTCATTTTTTGATTAATCAACATCATTGTTACAATATTATAGTGTCCTTTAGGAAATCTGGGGTGTACTTATAAACTTACATGGAATGTAGGTCAAAACATAAAAGTAGCAAAATTACAAGTAGATAAACTAGGTAATAAAAGGGTAGGCTATGTTAATTTATTTCTTAAAAGTAATAGAGTACATGTTAGTCATATTTGCAGTTACTGTTATCATAAATGAAATAGTTTGAATTTAATAAATTTACTTCAAACAAATAATCATGATCTTTTCTTCTTTTCTCACTTAATCCGTCAGTCCTCGAATCACAGACACAATAGAAAATCTATTGTGTCTCGGCCCGATCAGGCCGCTCGGTGGTCAATGGGTTAAATCACACTAAATTACCCTGTAAAATTATTCTATCTTTGCAATTTGCTATTGGACTGCCAAACTATTAAATAATAAACTTCTGATAGGATCTTCAAAAAATTATTTCTCTTGCAGTCACAATGCTGACAACACTATACATATCACTGGCCATAACGGCAGTATTTGCCGGAGTCCCAAATCCAGAGGACACAAAGAGGATGATGGACCACCTCTCTGACGCAGAGCATTATAGGAACGAGCATCACAATAAGCAGTTTGACCATGATGCCTTCCTTGGTGAGGATCAGGCAAAGACGTTTGATCAGCTACCTCCTGAAGAGAGTAAAAGAAGATTAGGGTGAGTTTATTTTAATAATATTATTCTAATTCTTCTATTATTGATTAAAATAATTACGTCCTCATTTTGATTGTATTTTTATGTGCGTTAGATATGAATATGGTGAACTATTTGTAATGTTTAAGTTTTTATGGTAAAAGCTCTTATGTTTTTCTTTTTTAAACATTAATAAATATTGCATACTTATTTACTCATGTTGGTAATTTGGTAATATTTTTTTGGTATTTCACCTTTTGTCATCTTGGTTAAGCCATGTTTTCTAGTTATAATTATAATTATTATTAGAAATATGGCAAATTTTCTATAAAAAATTGTAACGTTTTTTCTGCCGGTATGATTAACTTTTGTTTACTTAAGTGATAACTACTAAGATAATATAGTAATGTGGGTTATTCAAATGTTCGGCTCTGTAAGATTTGAGCTAAAAATAGATATACAATATGTGGGAGAAACTCTGTTGTTGCATTGTAAAGATTTCACCAAGTATGTAGTTTGTAAGATAAAATGACACAGAAGAAGCTTAGCTTATGGTAATTTTTCATTTGAATACTGTTTATTTTCAAATCTTTATGGAAAGATGATTAGTATATTTGGGAGTATAAAAATTTTATAAATGAATTTAAATTTATATTGACCAATACAAAATAATTTAGAAAATAAATGAAGTCCGCAATTAGTCATCTAGTCAAAAATCCAATGTTATGATTCCAAAATCATAAGAATACTTTGTAAATCCAAATGTTTCTTCAATAGAGCATTGTTCTCTGTATGAATCCAAACTGTAAGCAATTTGCATCTAGCCATTAATCATCTAAAACACTCAAATTCACTCTGCCGCGGAATCTTATCAAAGTTCACTGACCTCATTATCTCCGGAATGTTCTAGAATGATCGTTGACAAAATCGACTCTGACAAAGATGGTTACGTGACGCCGGTAGAGTTGAAGGACTGGATTAGATACACGCAGAAAAGGTATATAGAGGAAGATGTCGAACGTCATTGGAAACAGCATAATCCGGAGAACACTGATGTTGTTACTTGGGAGGTTCGTTTTAGTGGTTTTTTGTTTTTGAATACAAACTTTTTTTGTGTTCTTGATTACAAATTCTTTCTACTTTTGAATAATTTAAATTTATTTTAATGTAATCTTACACTCGTTTAGTTTAAATGGGCATTGTTTATTATTGGTAGTCTAATAATCTGGTTCAGAAAGTTGCAAGATTAATAATTATGATATTAATAGATTAATATATATTCAGATAGATATATTTATGAGATAAAATGTTAAAAAAATTGTATGAAAGCATAAATAATATAAAGATTTCAACTTTAAGCCTATAGGTGACGCAGTTTCGAAACCCATTCGTTTTTGTTCTTTTCACATATTAGTTAAAATAGACTTACAATAATAGATTAAATCTCTTTCAGGCATACAGGAAAAATGTGTATGGATTCATGGATGAAATGAGTCCAAATGAATTGAAAGCTAACACCGAAGGTTTTACATACAGCAACCTGTTGAAAAGGGATCGCAGAAGATGGCATTATGCTGGTGAGATATTTTTTAATTTTTTGTCTTATAATATTTATATTCATTTGGTTATCTATCTATATATATAAAAGAAAGTCGTGTTAGTTACTCCACTTATAACTCAAGAACGGCTGAACCGATTTAGCTGAAAATTGGCAGGGAGGTAGTTTAGAAGCCAGGAGAAGGACATAGGATACTAAATATGTACCACGGGCGAAGCCGGGGCGGACCACTAGTTAATCATAATAATCGTAATAATTCATATCTATGTATGTATAAAAATATCGATATGGAAAATATTTAAAAATTATGTTTCATACAGATCGAGGCCAATAAAACGAATCGAATTTATTTATGACTAGCATTCCGCCCGCGGCTTCGCCCGCTTTGTCTAAAATGTAATTATATACTAAAACCTTCCTCTTGAATCACTTGTATCTATTTAAAAAAAACCGCATCAAAATTCTTTGCGTTGTTTTAAATATTTAAACATACATATGGACATAGGGACAGAGAAAGCGACTTGGTTTTATACTATGAAGTGATTACTTTAATAACTATATTTTACTAGCTGCTCCGCGCGGTTTCGGCCCCGTGGCTCAACTCCTGTTGGTCGTAGCGTAATGATATAATAGCCTATAACCTTCCTCGATAAATGAGCTTTCTATCACCGAAAGAATTTTTTAAATCGGACCAGTAGTTCCCGAGATTAGCGCGTTCAAACAAACAAACTCTTCAGCTGTATAATATTAGTATGGATTTCCATTAAGAATTGATAGATAAAGTGATTACGAAATATGAGTAAAATTGTAATAAATGTAATGAATTACGTTGCACTAAAGGAATGCGTTAGAATCAGCGATTTACGTTCCCGTGCGACCCGTGTCAGCGATGTAGTAGGAACCCGTAATTGTGCTTACATGGAAATAATTTTCATGTGCATAGTAAAAAATATATTGGTTTTTGTGAATCAAAATATATATATTCATCAATATTCACATTAGTTTTCTCTCAGTTCTCAAAAATAAATATAGAAATTACCATTTATTACAACAATACATTTTTTATATTAAAATTTCATATCTTAATATATATAAATCTCGTGTCACAATGTTTGTCCTCAATGGACTCTTAAACTACTTAACCGATTATAATAAAATTCGCACACCATGTGCAGTTCGATCCAACTTGAGAGATAGGATAGTTTAAACATGTAGGTACCACGGGCGAAGCCGGGGCGGACCACTAGTCATAATAATAAGTTTTTGTAAATCAAAATATATAAATTCATCAATTTTCACATTGGTTTTTTTTAAAGTTCTCAAAAATATAGAAACTACCATTTATTACAACAATACATTTTTTTATATTAAAATTTCATATATAACTAGCAAACCGGGCGAACTCCGTTTCGCCACCAGAGACACCTTTTCTTTGCTATAAACCTCACGGAGCCCGAGACCTTTCCAACGAATGCAAAACCGTGGAAATCGGTTCGTGCGTTCTGGAGCTATAGCGTCAGGAAGGAAAACCCGACTTATTTTTATGTAGTAGATTAAAATATTTCAAAACATTCATTAGTTTTACAAATATTTTCCTATTTACAGACGCCGATCAAGATGACGCGCTAAACAGAACAGAATTCGCATCGTTCCTTCACCCGGAAGACCACACTGGTATGAGAGATGTTGTTGTGCTCGAAACTCTGGAGGATATTGACAAGGATAAGGTAATTTTTAATTATTTAATGTGCTAGTTGTGTTCTGTGGTTTCATTTGTAGATTCAGCAGTTTAGACAAACAATAGGAATATGCATACAATTTGAAATGGCCTAAAATATTTTTTTCTCGAATACTTATCATCGTAATATTATAATGAAAAGTATTTTTTTTTATTTACTTATCATTTAAACCCCTAAAATAATATTCAAAAAGTGCAAAATAAGGGAGCGAAATTCAAACTTCCAAAACGCGCCTCAACTGGTCGAACGAAATGTGACGTCATCTGATACGACATTGTATCCATTACTCCACAGTAAACACTAAGGTAAACACCAACTGGACGTGTCATGTGACGTCACGCAAAGCGCGCGCAAAATGGCAGCGTTTGAACTGCTTAAATTTTTTTGTAAGTTTTAAATTTCATTTTTAAAAATATCTAGAGTATTTTGAAGCCCATTAATATTTTTTTCTACGTTATAAAATAGTAAACTATTAATTTAAGACAAAAAAGAAAAACATGAATATTCCCCATTATATGCTATTGTGATAAAAATTTTAAATTTTGTGTAAATTATGATTATGACGTCTTGTATATGAATTTTTAATAACCTATTTTCCTTTCCTTATTTATTTCTAAAAATATAATAAACGCGTAATAATAAAATACACATCACTATTACTTTAAATATGGCAACATTATTTTAAAAAGCGACATTAGCTGCTGTCAGCTGACTTCGTCTAAAAATACGACTATAATTATTGTTTTAGTCACAGTCCACTTTTTCAGCTATATTATATTTTATACATTATATGTACTATTGCATATTCGAAGTATAATATTTATACTAGATTTCCACCCGCGGCTTCGCCCGCGTTTTCAAAGGAAAACCCGCATAGTTCCCGTTCCCGTGGGATTTCCGGGATAAAACCTACCCTATGTGTTAATCCAAGTTACCTTCTATATGTGTGCTAAATTTCATTGTAATCGAATTCAGTAGTATTTGCGTGAAAGAGTAACAAACACACACACACATCCTCACAAACTTTCGCATTTATAATATTAGTGGGATTAAAATTGCTTTTTACATTATCTCTCTGATTAAATTTTTTAATTTATTTATCAAACTCAAACTCAAACTCAAACATTCATTTATTCAATTAGACTACTATTTAGTAGCACTTTCGAATCGTCATTACATAGTATTTTTAACATTTACCACCGATTCGGAAAGCAGTATCTATGGAGAAGAATCGGCAAGAAACTCCATAGTTGCTCTTTTAAATAATGTCAATAAATTTACATAATATGTAACTTATATCTACCTAACTACATAATATGCCAAAGAACTGTCCTGTGGTTTTTACGCGACAACCCTCCATGGGTCTTTATCGTCCATATATTCCTGAATACTGTAGTACGCTCTCTGAACTAGTACATTTTTTATGTAAGTTTTAAATTTAGAACTACTAAACTCTTTAATATTGTGAGGAATTCTATTGTATAAGCGTATACCTTGACCCATAAATGAATTTTTAACTTTAGCTAATCGGAAAAATGGCATTTCAATTCTATTCTTGTTCCCTGTGCCATAATCGTGTCTATCTCCTACTCTTGTGTGTAAGTCAGAGCTTTTGTGTACATGCAAAATATTATTAAATATATACTGTGATGGTACAGTAAGGATACCAGTATTCTTAAAATGATCTCTTAGTGAGTCCCGAGCACGTAAATTATATATAGAGCGAATGGCTCTTTTCTGTAAGATAAATATAGTTTCTATATCTGCAGCCCTGCCCCACAGTAGAATTCCATAGGACATAATGCTATGAAAGTAGCTGAAATAAACCAATCTAGCCGTATCTTCATCGGTGAGATGCCTTATTTTTCGGACTGCATATGCAGCAGAACTGAGCTTACCTGCAGCGGTGTTGACATGGGCTCCTCACTGTAGTTTCTCGTCCAATGTTAACCCTAGAAATACAGTAGACTCAGTAGGATGCAATACCTCCCCGTTCAAGGTAATATCTCTGTTCAACTTTTTTACATTAGGAAGTAAAAATTCAACACAAGTGGTTTTTTTGGCATTTAATAATAAATTATTGGCAGTAAACCATTCAGATATGTGTAAAAGAGCACTGTTCACTTCGTCAACATTAGGGTCATGCCTATCCACATTAAAAATTAATGAGGTATCATCTGCAAACAGAACTATTTCACACCTATCCTGCAAATAATAGGGAAGATCATTGATATATACCAAGAACAAGAAGGGACCTAAAATTGACCCCTGTGGAACACCAATGTTTATTGACGCACCGCTAGAACGTTCTCCATTAACAACTACAGTCTGTATCCTATCATGCAGGTATGACGCTATGAGGTTCTGGGCTTTTCCTTTAATTCCATAGTGATTAAGTTTACGTAACAAAGTACAATGTTCAACGCAGTCAAATGCCTTGGAGAGGTCACAAAATATCCCTAGAGTATTTTTTGAGTTTTCCCATGCCTTATATATATGTGTTAGAAGTGCAACTCCAGCATCTGTGGTTGAGCGTCCCTTTGTGAAACCAAACTGTTTGGTGTGCAGTAAATTATTAGATGCAAAATGACTACTCAATTGGTTTAATATTAACTTCTCGAATACCTTACTTAATGTTGGTAAAATAGAGATAGGTCTATAATTGTTACAGTCTTCTTGATCGCCCTTCTTAAATAAAGGTATAACTTTACTAAGCTTTAGTAAATTAGGAAATGTACCATAGTCACAACACTTATTAAATATGGAAGCTAAATTTTTCGCAATATTTTCTATTATATTATTAACTAAATTTACGGACATTCCCCAAAGATCACAAGTATTTTTAAGATTAAGCGTCTTAAAGGCAGTAACAATATCATTAGCAGTTACGTGTCGTAATTCAAATAATGTACTGCACTCCGCAACATGGTCCCTCAAAAAGGTCTCTGCAAGTGCTGAAGACGAATTTAAACTATTAGTAATAGTAGCAGGGACACTACTGAAGAATTCTTCAAAAGCAAGCGCAACATCAGCACTTTTGTCAATAACCCTGTCATTATTTACAAGTTTTATGGTATTACTTGATTTGCTTTTACCCATTTCACCATTAATAATTGACCAAACTGTTTTAACTTTATTATCAGAGTCGCGTATTTTTTCTTTGATATACAAACGCTTTGCAGTGAAACAAACTTTTTTAAAATTTTTTGAGTAATTTCTAACATAACTAAGAAAAGATGGGTCTTTATTATATTGCTTCATACCATATAATTCATAAAGAATGTTCCTGCACCTATGTATACTAGCTGTCGCCCATTTACTAAATGGTAAATCCTTGGTAATATTTAAAGATTTAACTTTAAATATTTTTTCAAATTCTTTATGTACTAAATTAAAAAGATTTTTAAACATTTCACAAGGACTGTTAGGATAGGATTGATCATTTAGTACGGGCAGGTTTTTATTAATATTATTCCTAAATTTATTAATGCCTTTTTTAGTTATAGGCCTAACATTAATCCTTTTAAATGTAGGTATGCAATCCCATTCAAAAACTACTTTCTGGCCACAGTGATCCGAAGTCAATGTATTGAGAATATTTTTCTCTAAACAGATGCAGTCACAGTATATATTATCAATACAAGTTGCAGAAGTAGGTGTAATTCGTGTGGGTTCGTTAAAAAGTTTATATAGATTAAATGACTGAAACAAATTAACAATTCGTGTAGCCGTTTGTGTTTGTAAAAGTAAATCAATATTAAAATCACCACATACTATAACTTTTTTTTTACTCCTGCTTAGACGCTTTAATATTTCTTCCATGACTGTCTCAAACATATTATAGTCACTGGAAGGGGGTCTATAAACGCAAACAATAATATAACGCTCCAGCTCCACACAGGACAGTTCAATGGTCCGTTCTACAGAAAGACTAACAATGTCAGTTCGTTCTTTACATTTTACACTATCATGTACAAAAATAACAGAACCTCCGTGAATAGCCTGTGTCCTAAAGTATATACTTTTTAATTTGTAATTTTCAATATTTACTAACGACTGACATTGTTTAAGCCAATGTTCTGTTACACAAAATATTTTAATATTGTTAACATTCAGAAACAATTCTATTTCTAACAATTTGCTAGCCAAGCCTTGAATATTTTGATGCACAATGGAAAAAGACTGCTTAGCTGTTGTCTTATATACTAGTTTAAATCTAGCTTAGGGCTAGATTGTCTGTCTACACTTAATCTAGGTTGATGTATAAAATTACTACTACATAAAATTATAGTAGATTGATGGTCTGATACCGAACATGTACCAGACTGGTTAATATTATATGCTATTAACATAGCAAGTTCACGCTTATATCTATATGGCAGATACACTGTATTCTTTGTCAAATTAAAAGATTTAATACATGAGTTAATGTCAAAGTAAATAAATGCATCACGATGATGATTTGTTAGGTTATACAATTTTAAATTCATATTATGAATTAATCTATTTTGTTCTTGTGTTAAACCAGGTAGGTATGGCAAGGTACACAACATAAATTTACATTTAGTCTTACTACTAATATCTAACATTTTTTTTAATCCTACATCAATATCCTTATTATTTATATTTAAACTGTCCCCATATAATATAATTACAATATTATTCTTATTAAAGCTGAAATGATCCAGTGATTTGATTATATATTTAAATGAACTGTTAGGCGTACAAACATTAGTAACTTTAAGCCCTAAGTTGTTGAGCATAGCGCCAAATCCCTGACCAATATTATCTGACAACACAATTATTTCCTGCTTTGAAAGGTATTTAGTATTACTGGTTGTAATTGTGGTAGTGGGTTTAACACTATGTATGTCTGTGTAGTCAGGCTTATGGGGCGACGGTTGCTCATTGTCATTGTTTGAACACTGACATACATATTTATTGGTCAGCGACTCAAAACGATCCATGTTCTCATTGCTCAACTTAATAAGATAATCTGCCTCTTGTATATGCTCGTTAATTTGCATTTGGGCAGAAGAGTATTTCTGGTTCACATCAGTTAACATTTGACTTAAGGAGTCTATCTTCTCCTTAAGTTCAGTTGTTTCTACATCATATAACAATTAACAACAATCAAATCAAATACTTAATTAAATAAGTAATAATATTACCTACACAATCGCCTAACAACGGTTTAGAGCAATCTTCCGTATCCTCTCCCATCTCACGGAACCGTTGTATTAATTAGTAGTAGAAATATAAGGTTATTTATTATGCATACCATGTTTAAATATAAATTTATAGTTGAATCGTTTCTATCGCCTTAAATACGTATATATCATAATTTATTTATAATATTATTTTTTATTGACGTATAGAAATTTTCCTGGCATATAGAAAATTTCCAGACGTATATAAATTTTCCTGGCTTATCGAAATTTTCCTGACTTATGGATTTTTCCTGACTTATAAAAATTTTCCTCACGTATAGAAATTTTCCTGGCTTATAGAATTTTTCCTGACGTAGAGAAATTTTCCTGGCGTATAGAAATTTACCTGGCATATAGAAATTTTCCTGGCGTATAGAAATTTTCCTGGCATATAGAAATTTTCCTGGCGTATAGAAATTTTCCTGGCGTATATAATTTTTTTTGACGTATACAAATTTTCCTGACTTATAGAAATTTTCCTGGCATATAGAAATTTTCCTGGCGTATAGAAATTTTCCTGGCGTATAGAAATTTTCCTGGCGTATAGAAATTTACCTGGCATATAGAAATTTTCCTGGCGTATAGAAATATTCCTGGCATATAGAAATTTACCTGGCGTATAGAAATTTTCCTGGTGTATATAATTTTTTTTGACGTATACAAATTTTCCTGACTTATAGAAATTTTCCTGGCATATAGAAATTTTCCTGGCGTATAGAAATTTTCCTGACGTATATAAATTTTCCTGGCTTATAGAACTTTTGCTGGCTTATAGAAATTTTGCTGGCTTATGGAAATTTTCCTGTCTTAAATTTTCCGTTGTCATGGAATTTTCCCTGACGTATAGAAATTTTCCTGGCATATAGAAATTTTCCAGACGTATATAAATTTTCCTGGCTTATAGAAAATTTCCTGACGTATATAAATTTTCCTGACGTATAGAAATTTTCCTGGCATATAGAAAATTTCCAGACGTATATAAATTTTCCTGGCTTATCGAAATTTTCCTGGCGTATAGAAATTTTCCTGGCATATAGAAATTTTCCTGGCGTATAGAAATTTTCCTGGCGTATATAATTTTTTTTGACGTATACGAATTTTCCTGACTTATAGAAATTTTCCGGACTTATCGAAATTTTCCCGACGGATTTTTCCTGACGTAAGGAAATTTTCCTGTCTTAAATTTTCCGTTGTCATCGAATTTTCCCTGACGTATAGAAATTTTCCTGGCTTTTAGAAATTTTCCTGGCATATAGAAATTTTCCAGACGTATATAAATTTTCCTGGCTTATAGAAAATTTCCTGACGTATATAAATTTTCCTGACGTATATAAATTTTCCTGGCATATAGAAAATTTCCAGACGTATATAAATTTTCCTGGCTTATCGAAATTTTCTTGACTTATGGATTTTTCCTGACTTATAGAAATTTACCTGGCATATAGAAATTTTCCTGGCGTATAGAAATATTCCTGGCATATAGAAATTTACCTGGCGTATAGAAATTTTCCTGGTGTATATAATTTTTTTTGACGTATACAAATTTTCCTGACTTATAGAAATTTTCCTGGCATATAGAAATTTTCCTGGCGTATGGAAATTTTCCTGACGTATATAAATTTTCCTGGCTTATAGAAATTTTGCTGGCTTATAGAAATTTTGCTGGCTTATGGAAATTTTCCTGTCTTAAATTTTCCGTTGTCATGGAATTTTCCCTGACGTATAGAAATTTTCCTGGCATATAGAAATTTTCCAGACGTATATAAATTTTCCTGGCTTATAGAAAATTTCCTGACGTATATAAATTTTCCTGACGTATAGACCAGACGTATATAAATTTTCCTGGCTTATCGAAATTTTCCTGGCGTATAGAAATTTTCCTGGCATATAGAAATTTTCCTGGCGTATAGAAATTTTCCTGGCGTATATAATTTTTTTTGACGTATACGAATTTTCCTGACTTATAGAAATTTTCCGGACTTATCGAAATTTTCCCGACTTATGGATTTTTCCTGACGTAAGGAAATTTTCCTGTCTTAAATTTTCCGTTGTCATCGAATTTTCCCTGACGTATAGAAATTTTCCTGGCTTTTAGAAATTTTCCTGGCATATAGAAATTTTCCAGACGTATATAAATTTTCCTGGCTTATAGAAAATTTCCTGACGTATATAAATTTTCCTGACGTATAGAAATTTTCCTGGCATATAGAAAATTTCCAGACGTATATAAATTTTCCTGGCTTATCGAAATTTTCTTGACTTATGGATTTTTCCTGACTTATAAAAATTTTCCTCACGTATCGAAATTTTCCTGGCTTACTTATAGAATTTTTCCTGACGTAAAGAAATTTTCCTGGCGTATAGAAATTTACCTGGCATATAGAAATTTTCCTGGCGTATAGAAATTTTCCTGGCATATAGAAATTTTCCTGGCGTATAGAAATTTTCCTGGCGTATATAATTTTTTTTGACGTATACAAATTTTCCTGACTTATAGAAATTTTCCGGACTTATCGAAATTTTCCCGACTTATGGAATTTTCCTGACGTAAAGAAATTTTCCTGGGGTATAGAATTTTTCCTGGCATATTGAAATTTTCCTGGCGTGTAGAAATTTTCCTGGCATATAGAAATTTTCCTTCCTTATGGAAATTTTCCAGCTTATAGAAATTGTAATTACTATTGTTAAAATCATTTTTCTAAACTTCCTAAAATTATTTTTTACGACTGATTAAAGTAAACCACCCACCTATTCCCACCCACATCCCGTACGCTATGCTCTCTATCCACAGGCTGCGCGTGCGCAGAATGGCTCAGTATCTGCATAGCTAGCGAACGTATAAACTCGACTGGTCGTTGGGCGCTTTCACCAGGGCCCTGGAATTATGGAATTATTATTAATTTCATGAACTATATCATCATCATCATTTTTATTGAAAACAATATTCATATATTTTTCTTTGCCCCCGGATTCCCCTGATGTTAAATTCGCATTAGTATGAGTCGTTTAACCGCTGTCAAAAGTTACCCATGGCCATGACACATTAAAACGAATAAACACACTTTCGCATTTATAATATTATTAGAGGTCCGCCCCGGCTTCGCCCGTGGTACATATTTCGCAATAAAAGGTAGCCTATGTCCTTTCTCGGGTATCAAAATATCTCTATACCAAATTTCATGCAAATTAGTTCAGTAGTTTAGGCGTGATTGAGTAACAGACAGACAGACAGAGTTACTTTCGCATGTATAATATTATATAAGTATGGATATGTACTATTGCATATTCGAAGTACATATTATATACTAGCCGCTCCGCGCGGTTTCACCCCCGTGGCTCCTCTCCTGTTGGTCTTAGCGTGATGATATAATAATATAGCCTAATAGCCTTCCTCGATAAATGGGCTATCTAACACTGAAAGAATTTTTCAAATCTGACCAGAAGTCCCTGAGATTAGCGCGTTCAAACAAACAAACTCTTCAGCTTTATAATATTATAGTATAGATTTTATACATTACATGTATATTGCATATTCGAAGTATAATATACTAGAGGTCCGCCCCGGCTTCGCCCGTGGTACATATTATTTCGCCATAAAAGGTAGCCTATGTCCTTTCTCGGGTATCAAAATATCTCCATACCAAAATTCATGCAAATTGGTTCAGTAGTTTAGGCGTGATTGAGTAACAGACAGACAGACAGAGTTACTTTCGCATTTATAATATTAGTATGGATTATGGTTTCTCATATATTTTCTCAACAGGACGGCAAAGTATCTCTTGAAGAGTACATCGGAGACATGTACAAGCCAGAGGAAGGCGAGAGCGTTGATGATGAACCAGATTGGGTGAAACAAGAGCGCGAACAGTTCACTGGATATAGGTACGTACAGGATTAAGGAAGAAGTAAATTCTAATTAATTTCATGTATTTGTTTGTGGAAAAAAAATTAGAAAGTTTCTTTACAAATGTGATAAACATATAAAATTTATATTTTGACGTGATAACGTTTTTAAAATCGTTTTAGTCAGGTGACATGTTCAGAAACTTGTGTCACACCAAAACCTCACGAGCGCGATCGCAGTTATAACGAGAGAGAGACGGACCGATCTCCTGTCTCATCTCGAGCGCTGCCACCAATAAGACGTTATCACGTAAACATCTCGATCGTAAACCTTTTTTTTTTTTTATAGTGGGGAAATCTTCCAAAGATACCCACGGCCCCCGGGGATGGAGCCAAGGGTTATGTCGGATTCTTACCGACTAAAACCCCACTGTGTTCCGTCGAGCCGCGCAGTTAGCCGGGGCCGCGGGTACTCTTAGAAATCGTCCACGACCATCTCGATCGTAAACCTACTTTACAAACATTCAATATTTTTTTATAAACGATTTTTGAGAATGTAACTTATATTGCTATGAATAATTTTCTAATAAATTGCAATTATTCAGGGACTTGAACAAAGACGGCTTCATGGACGAGCACGAAGTAAAAGACTGGATCGCGCCTCCCGAATTCGATCACGCGGAAGCTGAAGCGAAGCATTTAGTTTTCGAAGCGGATTCGGACGCTGACGAGAAACTAACCAAAGAGGAAATATTAGACAAATACGACCTCTTTGTCGGTTCTCAAGCCACGGACTTTGGTGAAGCGCTCGCGAGACACGACGAGTTTTAACACTTTTTTTATTACAGCGCCATCTAGTGGTTGGCATTGACAACTTTAACTGTCAAATGAATGGCGCCAATTTTTTAGTTTTTTTTCAACACGTGTCTTCAAATTTACGATGTATGTAAGCAATACAAATGTCGAATAATATATATTGTTAATGCTTTTTTATAATGCCGTATGGTTATTGAACGTAATATAACGCACAGCCTTGTTATATCGAAGTAACAAATGTCAAAACTTAAGGTATAGTAAATACATTGCCTTGTTGACTTTGACATTTTTGAATTGAAATTATTAATATTGCCTTATATTATACATTAATTATTGCCTTGTATCATTTAAGGTTTCTACATTCGAACAAAAAATTACGTAATTTGTTATTTCGTACTTAGCAATACATTATTTTTAATCAATTGAAATTGTAATGAGCCATAATATCTAATATTAGCGAAGGGTAGGCTACAATTGAATGTTTTCTAAAGCAATACTAAATATTTAACATTGTAATACCATTACTTACTGAACTCGTCGAAATTAATAAAATTTAAAAAATTTGGAAGTATTTAGTATTGACGGAAAAGCGTTTGGATGTAAGTACTATAATGTTGCCAGTATGAATCTCTCCTCTAAAATTGGCAACTCTTTTACTTAACTTAGCTCTTAAGTAGATGTAATATAAAACCAAAGTTAATTCCTTGAATCTGTGAGAATCTACTAATTTTAATATTTTCAATAATAATTGTAATAATTCCATTGTATTTTAACGCATTTATATAGGATATAAGTTGAAAATTTTAATATTTTTTATCTATGTTTAACATACGTAGTTCGGGAAACTGCTTTTATTTTTAATAAATGTGTTTTGGAATTAATTTGCCTTTTTTATTTCTGTTCACTCTACGCTTGAAATAATCTTAAATAATATCTTCTTTTTTGGACTCGTCAAAAAGATTACTACATACTTAATATTCTGCAGGGTTGGAGGTATAACAAACCATGTCAATCTGTAACAGTATATAAAGTTAAGCTTTTACCAAGTCAGCCCTTACCCTTAAAAAAAAAAACTCGCATTGAAGAATCAGAATAGCAACATGGTAGAATCCACAAAGGCACATTTCTCGCGGTAACATTTTAGAACATAAAATCTATAAAATAAGATAAAGTAAGTACTTATAATACCTATCGTGCTTAAAAAAACAAATTAAATCACAACACAATTTCAATTAATATTATAATATACGTTATAATACACTCTAACCCGTTAATGTGCTATTTAATCTGTGGCGTATCGGATTTCCCGCCCATTTCCCGCACTTGACGTGAAATCAACCGCGCCAGGCGCTCGCACACTTGATGTCGTTCCGTTCCACGTTTGACGTGTGCTCACTGCCGTGCACGGCGTAGATGCTATGCGCTCCGACGGCGTGCATTATTTTTTATTCTTACGGTAATATGCATTCTGTGGTACATTGAACATGTTACTTGGCTCAAAGTAAATAGCGATTTTAGTAGAGGTACTCAAAATGAACTTGAGCGTGATTTGTTTTTATATTTTGGAGTATTTTGTATTTGAAACCTATTTGAGGGGTCCGGGTACACTCCCATTGAGTTTTATTTTCTTTAATGAAAGGGATCATTAGGGCTCAAAGTATGCGGAAAAACCATATTTTTTAGCTATCTGGAAAAGGTACATATACATAATTTGCGCTGACTAGGTAGGTACTATATTATTTTCTGGTAAATAAGAATTATTTCCTAATAAAACAGTAGGTTAATATTTATAATGAAACCAGTATTATGTTTTAAAACTAAAACCATTTTAAGGCATTAGACTTTAATAATACTTGACCAGATCGTGTTGATAAAATAAAAGCTGGGTACCTACATCTGAGAAAAGATTTTTGTTCAATATTCACAAGTCTCTTGGTACGTAACAAATAAAAGTCTGAAAAAACGACACAAAAATTCGCATATAAAATGTTATTTTTGCAGTAAGCAACACTCACAAAGTGAAGACAATCGTGGCCGGAAAAATGCAAATTACGATCGTATAAAAATTTAACGTACAGATACGATACACTCGTAATTTCACGTTAACATCTGAAAGGCAAAGGAGTTTCATATTTTTGCATACTTACGCCGCGACAGTAACGGCACCGTTCATACAAGAAAGGGAATTTGTATGATAATTTTCATTTTGCATTCACTTGGGTTATTCTTCTTCGTGGCTTGTTGTGGATCGCGCTCGGGGGAAATTCTGCCTGTGTCGCATATTATTGACGCCATGGATATAAGAACACTGGATAAGAAAAAGGTTGACAGTTTAAAGAATGATGCAGTTCTTGAAATTAATTTCAATAATAATTACTATTTACAAATAAACGAATAATAATCCTAGAAGAATATCTTACAATGTCGAATATTATACTACATTACATTGCATAAACTTATTACAAACGAAATTGCAAAACGAAAGGAAATTTTATAATTTGTTTTTAATTTGTATATTGTATTGTTTTGATAACTTTTAATGAAATGCTACAAGATATAGCTACGCGCTACGAGAATGTCTACGTAAATAGAGCGACGTAGCAGCTTATTTCTAGCTTTTGGGTTATTCCATTTTTAATCATAACTATAATATTTATGACATATCCAGTACTTTAAACCTCTGTCTAAGTAATTGTCGACCCACGTTATATCAATATCAGTACATCCAGAGGGCCTAGCGAGTGAGACGAAAGGTTGAATTATGATCTACGCACGTATATGCGTTCCTGTTACGGTATGTTTTATATTACAGTTGGTTTTTGGAAGTTATTGAAATGTCTTGGTATAATATACAAGAGTTGTGCTTGTGAACAAATTGATTCTAGCTCTAGTTTCGGTGAATAGTAGACCGTCGTAGAAGGTTGCTGTGAAATATAAGTATTTCATACGTTGTTATAATATATGTGAAGATTCTATCCCCTACGTATCCGTAAAGGATGTCAGTTTTATTCCTTTATTTTATGGCTACGTAATATTTTAGAACCCTTTACTGTCGTTACGCTTTACATGTTTAAAAACATTTTATATAAATAATAAAGTACCAAATCTACACTAATATTATAAAGAGGAAAACTTTGTTTGTTTGATTGTAATGAATAGGCTCATAAACTACTGGACCGATTTTGATGAAATTTGGCACAGATTTAATCTTTTATTGCGAAATATGTACCACGGGCGAAGCCGGGGCGGACCGTTAGTTTTATATATGATAAGATTATAAAGCAAATCAAACAGTATTTTACATACATCTTTTGACGCTCAGTAATTAGTCGTTCATGTTACAAAAATGTTCATGTAATAATAATAAAAAAAATCAAAGCTTGCTAGTGGCAGTTCAGTAATATCTAAATCACAATGAACAAAGTTAATTTCTAAACTTAGAGTTTAAATTGGAATATACTGCTATTTATAAGCTGCCAAAAGATAAACTACTACAAACTACTCTTAACCTATAACGTCATTGTATATAGAACACTATTTCACGATATCTCGCTACATTTCCGCGACGTGGACCGAATTCACAACAAAATAAACATCTTATACAATAACATTCGGTGTGCAAATAACAACAAATCCCCATTTTCTAGTCTGTAATTTTAAAGTTACTACGCAACAAAGGTTTTCTTAACTGCTTTTCTTGCAAGTTTGTGTGTTTGTTGTTTACGATGTTAGTACATTGCAAGTTATATTAGGAGTCTGTTGAGTTTTTAACCAACTTCTCTATGGAGACGGATATTTTAAAATGTTGTAATCTGACGTTTTTCAGGCAAGCAGTTTCATGTCACTTTCTTTGTTTAAAATTTTCTCGCACAAACTACTGAATTAGTTTATCTTAAATTCGTTCAAACATAAAATGATAGATTTAGCTTTGAATTATTTATTTAAAAAAAAATTACATTCTATAATTTTGTTTGTTCGTGACTTTGAGTGAAATCGAGTCATTCAGCATAAACAATAACTGCAACCTTTCTTTGTTTTAACTAAAATGTTCACACGTTAAGTGAATGAATATTATTTTAAAAAGAATTGGACATTGTACAGTAAATGAGCGTAAAAAGGTACACCTGTTTATTCATAAATTAACGTAATTCATTTGTGTGTATGCAGCTCGCCGGAATTTTTGTGGTGAGCCACAAATGATGGTAATATCGTAATGCGACAGTTTCAGTTTGGGAAATAATGATCATTACATCGCCGTGTAATTAATTGTATTGAATATGTTATTATTTTATTTATTTGATACTTTATTGTACATATACACCAAGCATGGAAAAACAAAATACAATAATTAAAAAAAGAAACATAAAGGCACATACATACAAAAAGGCGGCCTTATTGCTTAAAAGCAATCTCTTCCAGGCAACCCTGTTGGCACGGAATATTGAACGAGAACGCGATGGCACAAAATAAATAATGAGAATATGAATAAGTAATACGTACTTAGTTATATATATATCAGTGCTATAACAATATAAAATATATTAATTACTATTAATAATACATATTTCACAAATACACATACAATATACTTATAAAAATACATAAACTACATACACTACACTATATACACTACATACATACTAATACGGTACGAAGACGTACGTATTATAATAATAATTAATACTGATCATTTAATAAATAATTTAGGCAAAAGCACAGGCAAAAGATAAGCAACACATTCTAATGACAAGAAATGATTTTTAACGAGCTCTTTGAAGCTATTGATAGTATTTGCACGTCTGATGGATTCCGGCAGAGCGTTCCAAAGCTGGATAGCGCGAACAGTGAATGAAGAGCCGTAAAAATTAGTGCGATGAGCTGGTGTGGAAAGAGTTAGAAGGTTGGATGAGCGAAGAGAGATACAGTTATTAGTACCAAGATAATTAAATTGATTTTTTAGATAACTAGGCGTTTTAGGGTCAAACAGCACACAGTACAGAAGCTGAAGGATGTGCGCATCCTAAATGTTATTGCGAGTAGCAAATGTAACTTTGTAAATTTTGTAATGTTGAAACTTGAAAGTAAAATAACAGCTGTGATTTAACTAGATATGATTTGTTTGATCAAGAAATTGATTAAAATAGTTTTACTTTATTGATGCTATAGTAATAGATAAAGTGTATAAATTTTGGAACGAAGTTTTTTTATATTATAATTAAAGGTCCACAGATCTGTGTCCAAATGAACATTCAAAGACTAATATTGCCAACGTCAACAGAAATGAAAAAATAATCTCACTTGATAGCTATCCTCACCTGTGCATTCCCTTGCACGGACCGTGATAAAATAAACATTCGAGAAATCTATATTCATTAGAGCAACATTATATGAATATAATCACTGTGAACCTAAGAGGAGGCGACCAATATATGTATAATAACTAAATGTAATGTCATGTCATCTTTTTATTATTAACTTACATAATTAGGTTATAATTAATCTCGACAGATTTTAGTGTCAAATAACAACACTAACCATTATTATCTTGTCGCCGTCTCAACGAAGGAAAAATTTCATTATCGAATTTTTAATTCGACCTACTTTTTTCGTGATAAATTTTCCGCGAAGTTTTCTGAAGTCATAAAATTCGAGTAATAGCTCAGGTGGTAACTAGTTCCAAAGTGTGAAGGTACAACGCTGAGAGGCAACTTTCAAAATGTATTATTACTTCAATTTACTGCTGGGACATTTCGGTTTTCGACCATTACACGTCGAAATAGCAGAAGTTGGAGAAAAATTGTAACTTATTCTATAAATTGAGTCATTTGTTGAGAAAAAGACGAATTATATAAATCATTAGAAAAGCAATTGTTCGAAATATCGTCTGTATTTGGTAACAATCATGCTTGTAATTGCTGTATTTATTTTATTAATACAGTATACGTTTGTCAATACGAAATTATAATTAAAAACGTGATCGCATAAATTGATGAGATCAGAATAAAATAATACAATTGAATGCGTGATGTATTAATTATTTTAAACACATTTAATCAAATAGGTCTCCTATATAATTACTACTCTATAATCAAAAACTCATGCACGAATGGGCAAAAAATGTTACCAGCAAAATTTATTTATCCGTAGCGTTTATAAAGTTACATTGGAAATTGTGCACGCTAATTATAGAACTGAATAAATATGTTTGTATAATTTGTTGCAGCCACACGTCGTGCGACTCCTGTATTTTGTCCACAAAACTGCTCTTTAATTAGTACGAGCTTCATGAATAATCCCGATTTTAAATTTGTTCCGTTCCAATTTTATTTTTGAATTTACCAAATTGCTATCGATTTAAACGCGGCTATTTTGTGCGTGATTAATGAAAATAAAAAGTGAGCGGACTAATTAAAATGGTTTTACGTTCGCCATTTCAAAAATTGAGTCCGTTTCTTAAATCAAAGACGACGACGTTGTATGTAAAATGTAAAAAGCAAAAGTAGTACGCCATCGAAACTTTAATATGCAAAACATTCCAAGTTAAGAAGGGAAATGTTCGTAATAAAAAACAACTTAAGCCTAAGTTTTAATTCTCGTAAGCGTGCTAAAGTAAACAGATGGAAAAGTATGACGAACTTTCAGCGGGACACGCAACGACGGAAGTCGGATATTATGCCCATAGATTATAAAGGCGCCATTTTATTTGATGCTCGTTTTGATTGCGTTCTGTTTTTGAAAAGTTTTAATGTCCTGGCAATAATAATAAGTTGTGCAAGCAATTTATACAAACTCGAATTATTATTTTGAACTTATTATTCTACTGAAATTTTTATCCGCCAATCATGTGTATTTGTATGCAGTGCAATTATGTTATGATAATTATTTTACGTATGCATTTTATTTGTAGGTACAGCGGTGGTTTTTGTTTTGTCTTGATACTTCACCGCTTATTTCATCGTTAGGAATTGATTAAATAGAGTAGGCAAAGGTAATATTTCAGAAATTTCAGTCAAATTACAGAAACATTAACGAAAAACATAAGAAGACGTAAAAGAAACGACATTAAGTTGAAAAGTTTCCTCCTCGTATATAGATAATGAATTAATCCATGTTTGAACATCCCTCTATAAGTTAAGTAATCTATGTCCACGTCAAACGCTCGCCGTGGGACGCAAGCAGAAGTTTTTCACAATTTTTGGCGTAATCTTACAAAGGAGCAAAGTTTGGAACTCATTAGAGTAAGAGCAAATGTTTACGTAACGGTTCGAGCGTGAAATTTAATTTGATTTGCTCGGACGCTCGGCCGCAAGTTTGCATGTAAATACCGTAATTAATCCTTCTACGGATGTATGCGATGCTGCTGTCACTTTTGTTTTTAATTTTAATCTTTACATTACATGCTTGTTTTATATTATGTGGAATTTATGCAGATGTTTAATGTTTTTTTTACTACGGTTGTTTGAGAGTTTACAAATACCTAGAGAGACATTTTAATTAGACAGAAGAAACAAAGAAATAATGTTGTCCTTTGTGGGGTTAATTTCTGTTTCATTGATCGAATGATTATGTCCCGCCTCCTTGATACATTAGTAGGTACATGTAAACAAATGACTCAAATCACAGTCACCGATACGGATTTCGAATCAAGAGACGTGGTAAATATTATGAGACGATGCATGCATGACAAATGACTGAATCCAGGATATACTTATACATTACATATTTATAAATCACACATGCAATGTAGTCCACATAAGTATATTTATTTCATGTCAATTCTACCCAGTCGTGCGTAAAGTGACACATTCGCAAACATTTGTCGATCACCTCATTCAACGTCAAATTGGAAAAGTTATCTGCCTGGGCACACTGAGTTTCCCCACTCAATACGCTTCCAATCCTCCTAGGCCCAGAGATTTGCCTTTATAAATTGTTTTATCGTGTTTTCAAGAATTCTGAGCATCCATCAAGATTATCATGTTATTTCATCCAATTATACTAAGTGGACATTTTGACAGGTGAAAATTTTTTAGCCGTGTATTTTTATACGAGCGTTTTATACGTATTTTTAGTCGTTAATTTTTGAGACGTAATTTTTTTATACGTAATTTTTTATGCATAGCTAGTAACATTCAATACATCATTTGGTAAATATTCGAACTCATACAATCTATGCTTGAAGGCTCACGAAATAAATCTAAAATGAGTTCTACATCGATATGAACCGAATAAACTAAACAGGAATTCTTATGAAATAAAGCTTTTAAAACTATGTATGTTTAAGAAGTTCCAATTTTCGAAATAAGTTCAGAATTTATAGATCTATCTTCAATTAATTATAAGTAGTTCTACTTAATAATATGACTGCTGAAACAGTTAAGTATAACAAACAAAAAATAATTATCCCTATATTATAAATAATTATTCGAGAAGGAAACAGTAAAGTAATTATTACTCTCGATTTTATTGAAGGACGGAATTTTCAGCTCGTGTTCTAGGTCAATTATTTATTAAGAGACATTTGATGGAAAATTTTCCGTAGTTACTAAACTATCGAAAGATTCCTGGAGCGACCCCGTTATATTGTTATATATGAACAAAGCTATACGAGACAAAGCAGCCCACGTAATAATTTGTCAAGTAACATAAATGAAGCTATTCTGCTGTAGCCCAATGTGAATTTGTTAGACAGTTGGCGCTGTTCCTCGCCTTATATAAAAATACAAGCGACATGTCCTCGTTTTATTCCGGTTTTCGTAAGAGATATAATACTAGGTGAATTTGCAAACGTGCCTTATTTCAGTGTCGGTGTTTATTAGGTGCAATATAGCGCTCTTTTTGTTGATTTTTAAAAGCTTTGGTAGTTGAAACAAGCAAATGTGGTTGTCTATGTCTTATACAGTTTAGATATCCCACTAGATACTTTTTTCTTTAATGGGCGTATTCATTTTATTTATAAAAAATTATAAAAATTTAATTTCTACTTCTTTCTGATTTAAACGCTACCGATACTGAACTAATAATATTACTAAAATGTAGACCAATTTCCAAATTGATATCCATGACTGTTTTAAAATTAATCCTTTACATTTTAGCAAAATCCGATCCGATTTTTTAGTAAAAGAATAAAAACATTTTCATTTGGCAAAAAAAATCCTTACACACGCAGGATGTATCTGCGTAATTCAAGCTAGTGCATCAGAAAACACAGTGTAGAGAAAGTTTTCGTTTAACGAATTTTGCATAGTTTCGGAAAGTTGTTTCACGTTCGTTAACAAGCACTTTTGTTTTGTTGTAATAGTTGTGTGTACAATGTTTACCCAGTTATATTGTACGTTGGGAACATTCCACGCGAACTCGAGATTAAATTGCACTAAAATAAAACGATTTAAATGTTAACGATGTGATGGTTACATTTGGAAGATTTGAGTTGAAATTTCTATTAAACGTACGTTTTATAGGAGTACGTTTTATACATGTGGTATTGCATCTTGGTTTATTGCATTTCAGATAGCTTAAATATATATAAGTAATCTAGTAGTTTATCTGTTCAATTCTAATCCGAATTAAATTTAAGACTCCGTATTTTTCCTGGATAGTAAAGGTTAATTACAGGGTGTAAGCAAATGTGAGACGCTCAGTGAGCCGTGGAGTATGCACCAAGGCTGATTGATTTGCCCACTTCAGTCGCAGTAGAGCGTTTACGAGATGCAGGTGATGCAGGTTTTGTTGTAAAATAATATTTTGAACCAATTACATGGATATGACTCAGATTTAACTAATATTTTAAAGACGGTACTGGTATTTGATAACCTTCTTTTTCATTTAATACTTCATAAAAAAATGATTACTTCAGTCACTTGATGCTACAGTCAAAAAAAAGGGGAAAAAAAGGGTGTATATCATATACATCATATAAATAAATAGTAAATAGTATTAATAATAATAGTATAAACATATTAATAATTTACATATTTAATAGTCTTTCTATGAAATATGTAATTCAGCACACGTATCCTGTGACGAAAAAACAGCAAAATGGCGCACCTCATTATTAAGTAATCAAGCTAAAATGCGCTACAAGTATCGCAGCGAAATTTTGTTGAAAAAATTCGCGAAGCGCTCTACAGCGCTGTATCGGGTAACAGGCCAGCTAATAACCTAATTGAAACTGTGCTTAATAGGGTAATGGAGTTTCCCTGTAAGGCCCCATTTGGTCCTCTGGAGTGTTGTAAAATACGAGATCGTACGTACATTGACCAGTGCTCGAATGCTCATGGTAGATTGGTTTAAATTTCACTGCGGTTCCGAAAATTGGATATTGTTCAGTTAATTTAGGACAAAGGTTAATGATGGACATTGTTCTTTGTACAATATGAATACAGTGGAGAGCCGTGAGAATCATCGTACATTTTTACATCAATGTTCTAAAATGAAAAGAATTTCATGGACAGATTTAAAATGATTTCCCTGTTAAATTAAATTATTGGCTTCTAATTATGTTAATAACATCGTTTTGTTCTGCTAAGCCAAGAAGCTATTACTACACTATAACATACATTTATTCCAGACCTTATAGAAATGTTTTTACATCTTATTCAAAATAATTAGGCTCTACCATCTCTACTCCTAAACTATTAAACTAAGGAAGCACATTAAACAAATATACCAGCACGTGCACATATTACAAACAATAAACACTAATGAAAATTGATATCAGTAGCTTGAAGCATGTCAATAAAGCATAAATCACACAATGAGGTCATATTACTGAACAAACAGGCAAGTTCATACCGCTCCCAGTGGTTCATAAACAAGTAATAAAATTGCACAGCATTTCAATATACTTATTCAACTCGTTCAAATGAACGTATCTCGAATGTATTTGCTACATTTGCTTCCATTTTATTTATTACGAGTCGACGCTGAATATCAATGTTTCCTGTTTCATATGTTGAGGATAAATTACACATCATAATTTTGAAAGGCTCGATACAGCACAATTTGATCGTCAATAACTTTGCGTATGTTATAATGCGGAATGATCTGTATCGTATAAATTGTAGTTGTTTTCATGATAAAACTTATTTTCCAGTTTTTGGTAGATATGGAATAAGTTAGTTGTCGAATTGTTTAGTTTTAAGAACGTAATTGTAATTACTTACCAAGAACTGTTTTCATGACATACATATTTTCCTTTTTACTTATACATAGTTGTAGAAGTTAGTTGGTCGTATTGTTTAGTTTAAGGAACTTTGGTACGAAATTGTAATTACTCACAAAGAACACAATTTGAGATGATGTATGATATAATTGTAATAAAATGCTTTTCACACGTTGAGTTAGGAACTCTGACGTCTAAATTATGAAGTGTTTCTTTTGAAATCTTATAAGGTTTTGTAGAGTATGTTTTTGGGTGGATATTACTATGATGAATAGGATACTTCGATATTGGATGTCTTGTAACGTTTCTTATCTCATGTTTATTTTTTGTCTGTTATTTTGAATACATCTACTTGCTAAGATATCGATACATAGTTTAAAAATGTAGAGCGTATCTGTTTCTTAAAATAAAAGAGAGCGTGTGCCGAGCACACGTGTCAGAAGTCAAACTTCTTTGGCAAGATTCAAAGATACCAAATCATCACCAATTTCTCAAACCACATATTATTTAAAAACTGTTCAGCCGTTTTGATTAATGAATATATTGTTAGCTATGGGAAGATCGATTCATTGAAAAACTTAATGGAATATTATTCATCTACTGTTGGTATTCATTAAAAGCAGAACAATGTGGTACATAGCTTAAAATTTTCTATGAAAGGGACTTGCTTCAAACACGGCTCGGTAGATAAAATGAGCAATAGCTAACCCGAAATCGATATTAATTCCCTTCTGATCCGTGTGCTTTCTAAAGAGCATGTGAAGCGTAAACCAATAAAACCCAACGATGTTCGTGTGAACACGTGAAATGTAATAAAAATACTTGAACGTAAAACTTCGACGTCCATTGTTATACTTATACGCTTCGAATAAATTAATATCGGGCAAAATTTCACGTTCAGTTGCACTTCACTTAGGATCATTTTTAATCTAAATTCCGTCGAGCCCTCGGCTTTGTGTTCAAGAAATCTGTACATTTGTGTTATTTGTTATTGGGACGGAATTTGTTCCGGATGGCCGGCACTACGGATATTTCCCGCTCGTATTAAGTTTCCGTGACTTAGCGTTTAATCTTTGCCCATTGTTCATCATCTTACAGCGGCGTAATAAATGATGAGTTCCTTGTCCCGTTACTTTATTAGAAATCGATCGGGATTGAGATCTAAAGAACAATGAGATTATTTTCCACGCGCTGGTAACGTTATGTTGTTTTAGAGCTTTGAGCTTCTGAATGAAAGGAGGGGAATAAGAATCAATGGGGATATGACTGCATAAGAAGTAATAAGTTCTGAGTTCTTATGTTCTTATAGGAACATAAGAACGTAGACGTTAAATGTAAGATATATGTACATTATGTACTCGTATCTCGAGACGAAACATTAATGAACGTCGCTCCAATAGCGACGCGAGGAATCCAATCAAAGTTTTATTCAAGTCAGCCGTATTCCGTTATTATTGCAAGAACCAACTTGCGATGTGTTGTTTGCTTTAGTTTGTTGATTGAAAACATTATAGCATGTTTGGTGCTTGTTGTGTCTGAATTGGTTTTGTATTTATTAGCTGTTTTGGAGACAGTTTTTAGTTTTGGCTTATGACTATCGTTTGAGAACTGAAGTCGATTCTTAAGAGTTTTGTGGTATAGGTATTATTCATTTTTGATGAGTGAGTTTTTAGGGTAAACTAAATGGTCAATCCAACAATCAATAATAAGTATGTAAAGATTTATTATAAACGATATAGCATTAAAAAGTTTTTAATTAATTCGCTTAAAAATTGGTTTGAATAATTCACAATAAAGTACAAACATAAAAGTTAAATACTCAAAAGCTTTTATAAAATTCAGTAATTACCAGCAATTTCACGTCAAAGACATCGATCGCGTCATCAATAAATGAATGTCCGGAGCCAGCGGCGGTGTGGACACAGCCTTAGCTTTGTGCATGTGTAAATGGGTTTACTGAACGGAGACCGCTAATATTTAGTATTTGCTCAACAGGCCTGTACTTGCCAGTACTGAGTGGAAGTGCGTACGTGTGGAATTGTGAATGTATTATATGTGGTAGGGACAAGGCAATTTTTTCTATTGATGGGGTCGCTAATTGCTATATTGTCTCAATATTCCCTGTTCATTTTATTTTGTGACCTTGTTTTAATGTTTAAAAAGACATCGGTATAAATTTATTTGTATTTCTATAATTATTTAGAACAATTTTTTTATTTATAAGATAAAAGTTAAACTTTCCTAAGTGGCAAATTAACGCATGATTTCGACGCGATTTAGGGTGAAAATAATTAAAACAAGCTCAGAAGCTCTCGCACATTACTTCGCCAAGTTATGTAAGTATATGACTTACTCTTAGCTTGAGGATTAAACTCCATATAAGTTGTACATAAATATGTGCATCTTGATCAAAGTGCTGCCATGGTATTATGCGTTGTCATTTGTTGTAAAATATCGCAACGTATATGACTAGATTGTTAGAATATACAGTGGTGTAAGCAAAGATGAATTTGAATACTTTTTTTTGTATAAGTGTTACGGTTTCACACATGTATTTAAGTAAGACTTGGATAGGAATGTTGGTCAATTACATTTGTTAACATGTGAAAATTTGCAACCTGCTTCATAATTTATAGACAGATGTAAAGATTTTCGAATTTAAATGATAATTGCGTAATTATTATAATATAATATATATTATATATATATATATATTTGCGTAAATAAAAATTGCATAAAAGCGTAATTATTTTTCCTGAATGATCTTAATTGTAGAGCAGACCTAAGAACAAGTTTACTTGTAGAGCGTAAGATACCGATCATTTGCAAGCTAGGACAGGTCATATAATGAAGTATTAAGCAGGAAAGTTGCGGGTAGTTAAGATGTTATAAATTATGAGCGCGAGTTGGGCTGAGCGTCGCGTTAATAGTGAATAGTTTGGGAGTCTCCGGGAACTCTTGCACTCAAGGAATTTCCGCTGAGGTATGGCGGGACTCAAGGCATGTTAGCGAATCAGTATTGGTGGTTATAATTCGTTTTGTGGTGGGGTTTATAATTTATAAAGACTTGGTGCTTGGTCTGGACTATCTATTTATTTATCTATTAGCAGTAGTAACAGATTGGTGAAAAGATCGAAGGTTAATTCAGCACTAGATTCCATATCTATTTCGAGTTCTGAAATATGTAGAGTGTGTAAACGTAGAGTGGAGGATATTTTGATTATTTAAAAAAAAAATGACTTATGCTGCATATGCAAATTATAAATAGAGACTGAATATAGAGACTGAATTTAGAGACTGAATATAGAGACTGAATATAGAGACTGTTCTGGTAAATAATTTGAAAAAAATCTGCTATTGCATAGGCTATGATATCAATATCTGAAAATACGGAGTTTAAAATCTAGCTCATGAATTTGTCTGTTGTCATGTAACAAAAAAATTGGTCCTACCTAAACCTAAATCCACCACATAATACAAATTTAAACATCCATCCTGTTATATTATACCTATAAAATATATAAAATAAAAATAAAGCCTATCTTTATTATCTCCTATCCACGAAACCATTAAATCAAAGATTTAAGGAAGACAGTATGAACTATGATATGAAACCTTATTAATGCCTCATGTAAACCCCTTACTATTTCGATAACTTGTAACTGATACTTGATGGTATTCAAATTGAAACCGGGATAGTATAAACGCTTAGCTTGGTTGATTAAATTCTAATATAAGCAATTAGTTTCACATGTCATATCTTGTCAAGGCAAGGTATAGGAGGAATTCTCTAGAAATAGTTGTGATTACGCCTAACCTAACTATTATATTAAAAACCTAAAGCCGCATAGTATTAAGCATCAAAAACGCGACAGAATAGGAGCTTAGAAGTTAGGTAAATGAAGTAATAATATTCATTTCTTTTACAAAATTTTATTTTTCAATGTAGTATAATAATACATCACATGTACAGTCAGAAGCATAAATATATTACCATTTGCAGATTAGCAATAATATCTGTCATAAGAACGGGTTCAATAATATCTGTCTGCCCGTATACAGCAAAAATATCTGACATTAGTAGGCAGCATAATAAAGTGGCATCAAAATTATGTGACGAAAATGTTACAGCAAATAATTGTGACAACCTCTCGAAGCATAAATATGTGACGTCACCTAGGAGGCAATAATATCTGACACAATTTTATATTTCTATATTGTAAAATATAATTGATTCCTCACAAAAAGCATAAATATGTGACACTAGCTTTCCGCCCGCGGCTTCTCCTGCGTTTTCACAGAAATACCGCATAGTTCCCGATCCCGTGGGAATTTTGGGATAAAACCTATCCTAAGTGTTAACCCAAGTTACCCTTTATTTGTCTGCTAAATTTTATTGTAATCGGTTCAGTAGTATTTGCGTGAAAGAGTAACAAACACACACACACACATACACATCCTCACAAACTTTCGCATTAATAATACTAGATTAGAAGGATAGGAAGTAGGATTATAGTAGGACTAGTAGGATAAGATAGAATAGGATTTTAAAAAGGCAAAACGTTATTTATTGAATTAGTATTAGGTATGTATTTTGCTGGGGTAAGAATATGAACAAAAGACACATTATATTTTGTAAATATTTTTTTTAAATAAAATTACGATAATATGATAACTTGCCATAATTTTCGATACTCAATTTATTTATTTATTTTTTTATTTTTATTAAGAATTTCCAACAAAGAAAACATAATTTATAAACTCTTAATACTAAAATAGCTTATCGTATAATAACAATATATGTTTCTATACTTATAGGAAATTACAACAATCGTATATTTAAACTCAATAAAATAATAGCAACATTATAGGCTAATTATTATAGGTAAATGAAAATAAATAACGGAGCAATCGTGTCAAACGCCGCTAACGTCAAATATAACAAAACATGTGACAAAACAATTTCTAAATAATACATGAAGGTTACACTGAACCTTCAAATAAAATAAATCTACCCAAGTGGGCATTGATATAAGTATATGAATACTTTAATTTTGTCATGATATGATATTATCCTTCTAATATTATAAATGCGAAAGTTCGTGAGTATCATGTAAGGATGTTTGTTACTCTTTCACACAAATAAAAGAGAAAATGGAATTTAGCACACACATAGAAGGTAACTTGGATTAACGCTTATGAGAGCTTTTATCCTGGAAATCCCACAGGAACGGAAACGATGCGGGTTTTTCTTTGAAAACGCGGGCGAAGCCGCGGGTGTTAAACTAGTAGGATATATTATGTAATATCTAGACATACAATATGTAGTATACAACGACGGCACATATTGATTAATATGGTAATAATGTTTTAAAACAACGTAGTTAAAATAAAATTTATTTATTTTGTATTAATTCAATATTAAATTAAAAACAAGATTATTATTAAAAAAACAAAATACCCGACTGCACACTAAATAAAGGGAAATTTAGAAAAAATATTATTATGTCTTTATCCCGTGGGACTTTTAGGATAAAATGTATCCTATGACACTCCCGTAATCAAGACAAATCTAACGATACCTCATACATCAAAACCCATCAAGCCGTTTAGGCTACAGGTGGTCACAAAGGAAAAGACATACATACATACTTACATACACTCGAAAAACATTACCCTCCTTCTTTGGCAGTCGGGTAATAAAATTGTGTCAGATATTATTGCTTCCTAGTTGATGTCACATATTTATGCTTTTAGTGTGGAATCAACGCAAAATACAGAAATATAAAATTGTGTCAGATATTATTGCCACCTAGTCGGTGTCACATATTAATTATGCTTTGTGTGAGGAATCGATGCAAAATACAGAAATATGAAATTGTGTCAGATATTATTGCTTCCTAGTTGATGTCACATATTTATGCTTTTTGTGAGGAATCGATGCAAAATATAGTAATATGAAATTGTGTCAGATATTATTGCTTCCTAGTTGATGTCACATATTTATGCTTTTTGTGAGGAATCGATGCAAAATATAGAAATATGAAATTGTGTCAGATATTATTGCCACTTAGTTGATGTCACATATTTATGACTAGCGGTCCGCCCCGGCTTCACCCGTGGTACATATTTCGAAATAAAAGGTAGCCTATGTTCTTTCTCAGGGTCTAAAGATTATCTGTGCCAAATTTCATCAAAATCGGTCTAGTAGTTTATGCGTGAAAACCATACATACATACATACATACATACAAACCTTTCCTCTTTATAATATTAGTATAGATTTGTATGAGGAATCGATGCAAAATACAGAAATATGAAATTGTGTCAGATATTATTGCTTCCTAGTTGATGTCACATATTTATGCCGTGAGAGGTTGTCACAATTATTTGCTGTAACATTTTCGTCATATAATTTTGATGCCACTTTATTATGCTGCCTACTAATGTCAGATATTTTTGCTGTATACGGGCAGACAGATATTATTGAATTAGTTCTAGTGACAGATATTTTTGCACATCGCCCCCTAGGCATATATTATTGCTCGTGACTGTACAGTCAGAAGCATAAATATATTACCATTTGCAGATTAGCAAAAATATCTGTCATAAGAACGGCTTCAATAATATCTGTCTGCCCGTATACAGCAAAAATATCTGACATTATTAGGCAGCATAATAAAGTGGCATCAAAATTATATGACGAAAATGTAGAGCAAATAATTGTGACAACCTCTCGAAGCATAAATATGTGACGTCACCTAGGAGGCAATAATATCTGACACAATTTTATATTTCTGTATTGTAAAATATAATTGATTCCTCACAAAAAGCATAAATATGTGACACTAGCTTTCCGCCCGCGGCTTCGCCTGCGTTTTCACAGAAATACCGTATAGTTCCCGTTCACGGCATAAATATGTGACATCAACTAGGTGGCAATAATATCTGACACAATTTCATATTTCTGTATTTTGCATCGATTCCTCACAAAAAGCATAAATATGTGACATCAACTAGGAAGCAATAATATCTGACACAATTTCATATTTCTGTATTTTGCATCGATTCCTCACAAAAAGCATAAATATGTGACATCAACTAGGAAGCAAAAATATCTGACACAATTTCATATTTCTGTATTTTGCTTCGATTCCTCACACAAAGCATAATTAATATGTGACACCAACTAGGTGGCAATAATATCTGACACAATTTTATATTTCTGTATTTTGCGTTGATTCCACACAAAAAGCATAAATATGTGACATCAACTAGGAAGCAATAATATCTGACACAATTTCATATTTCTGTATTTTGCATCGATTCCTCTCACAAAGCATAAATATGTGACACCAACTAGGTGGCAATAATATCTGACACAATTTCATATTTCTGTATTTTGCATCGGTTCCTCACTCAAAGCATAAATATGTGACACCAACTAGGTGGCAATAATATCTGACACAATTTTATATTTCTGTATTTTGCGTTGATTCCACACAAAAAGCATAAATATGTGACATCAACTAGGAAGCAATAATATCTGTCACAATTTTATTTTCAATTTAATATTGAATTAATATACAATAAATAAATTTTATTACGTTGTTTTTTTTTTTTTTTTATTTTATTTATTATAAGGTACCTTACAGCTAGTGATACAATTTTTGAGATGAATAAATACTAAGCTACGCCAATTAAAAGGTACACCAATAGGTAGTAAAAATAATCTACGTATGTGAACAAATACTAGTATAAGAATTTTACAAATGATAAGAGAAAAGATTTTAATTTTTTGTAGGTATAAGTAAGCATTGATCAAGCCCAATAAGTATTTATAAAGAAAGGAAATGTTTTAAATATCTTCGAATTCAAATAAATTAAAACCAATTTAATGTAAGTAGGATGTGATTGTGTGTGTGTGTGTGTGTGTGTGTGAAAGTGCGTGTATGAGAATGTGTGAGTGTTAAAAGCTAATGTATTATATTATTATGTGAGCTGAGCTTCAGTATTAATTAATTGTAAAATTTGCTTTTTAAAACTAGTACGTGATAAATAGAAGGGATCCACAGAAGAAAATTTTTTATTATAAATGTCCGGGAGCCTGTGGAACGGTGACATTTTTAGATAATTAGTTGATGTAGCCGGCACGTGGAATAGGCGTGTGTGGCGAGTACGCTGTGTGGGTACAAGATACTTTATATTTTCCAACGCTGTGGAATAGTCAAACTTGTTGTTCACGATATCGTATAACAACATAATGTCTATTATATCTCTCCTATCCTCCAAAGTATTTAACCCATAATGTGCGCAAGCCTGTTCATAATTTAACGAATAATTTTTTGTTTTATAATTCATTTTGTTCACAAATTTTTTTTGTATCGCTTCCAATCTTTTAATGTGACATTTATATTGCGGTCGCCAGATCACACTTGCAAATTCGAGAACACTACGTACGTAGGCAAAATAAAGAACTTTCAAGCAAGTAATGTCGTTAAATGGATCAGCTTGTCGCAAGATGAAACCTAGATTTTTGTAGGCTTTATGAACAATAAAATCCACGTGCGTACGATATGCAAGTTTGACGTCCAGAATCACACCTAGGTCCCTTACTGAAGTAACAGCAGGTATAGATTCACTATTAATTTTATAATCAAAACAAATAATATTATTATTTCTATTACGGGTAAAACTTATTTTTTGGCATTTTTTTATATTAATTGATATTTTATTTAATTTATAATAGTCACTTAATCTATTAAGATCATCTTGAAGACATTGACAATCGTAAGAGGAAGTGACTTTTCTGAATATTTTTTTATCATCAGCATAAAGTAAGAAATTAGAATTTACAAAGCAGTTACCAATGTCGAATAAGTAAATGTTATACAATAAGGGACCGAGATGCGATCCCTGCGGGACGCCCGAAGTAATATCAACAAAATCTGATTTAAACCCCCCTAGAATCACCGATTGACTGCGGTTCCTGATATAAGACTCTATCCATCTGAGAAGATCACCCCTGATACCCACCGCATAAAGCTTACGGATAAGAACATTATGACTTACTCTATCAAATGCCTTCTCGAAATCTGTGTAGATTACATCGACCTGTGCTCCTTCACTCATGTTGTTATTTATGTAATGTGTTAAGTCTAATAAGTTAGTAGTAACGTTCCGTGATTTAATAAAACCGTGTTGTTTAGTTGGAATACATTTAAGTGTATGAGTGTAGATTTTTTGGTATACTAGTTTTTCCAGCATTTTAGCAAATATATTAAGTAGTGATATGCCCCTATAGTTAGTTATATCTTTCTTCGAGTCTTTTTTATGTATGGGCACAATTAAAGCCTTTTTCCATAAGTCTGGAAAAATACCTTCGGTTATGGAACGTTGGAAGAGTATGCGTAAAGGAGTTCTAAGACTAGTTCCACAGTTTTTAATGAAGACAGCCGGTATGCCATCGGCCCCGGCTCCCTTTCTATAGTCCAAATCCCGAAATAGCTTAATAATCTCCTGATCTTTAATTGTGATTGAGCAGAGGCTATCAGCAAGCTCAAAATCGTCTACAGTAGTAATTGGGTCAGTATTATCATCGGATTGAAAAACGGATAAAAAAAATTCACTAAACGCTGAACAAATGTCGTTACCATCAGTAAGGTTGCGTTCACGGAAAATCATACTGCATGGGTAACTAGAGTTATTTCGTTTGTCTTTAATATACGTCCAGAACTCTTTAGGCGTGGTTTTAATAGATTTTTGACAACGTAAAATGTATTTTAAGTACGCTTCGTCCTGAAGTTTTTTTACTCTAGTTCTAAGCAGTGAAAAAGATGCGTAATCGTTTGGATTTTTGTATTTCTTCCAACGAAAGTGAAACTTATATTTTTCTTTTATTAAATTAATTAATGCAGGCGTATACCATTTCGGATATTGACGACGAGATGAAATCCTAACAGACGGTACGTATTTCTCTATTAAAGAATTTAAAACATTATAAAATTTATCGATGGAAATATTAATAGATGCGGAATTTAAAACGTCAGTCCAATTTATTTTACTAATTTCACGATTTATTGCAGTATAATCAGCCTTATAGAATTTTTTTATTTTTGAAAACTGGAAACGTAACGGTTGTATATAAACATCTTTTATTGTAATTACAAATGGTTGATGGTATCGATCAATATTGACTAGGGAATCGGAGGAAATAATATCATTACAATCAATAGATAAATTAGAGAACACGAGATCTAAAATATTACCACAACAGTTAGGTGAAAGGTTGTATTGATTAGCCCCCATTAAGGTTGTTAAATTCATTAGGTCCAGAGAGGCATCTAAAAGATCATTGGTACAGGGATCTGTAATAATAAAAGAGTGATCCTTCAACCAAGTAATAAACGGCAAATTAAAATCGCCCACTATCAAATATTTGTTATTAGGGTAACATTCATACAAGGACAGTAACGCTGCGTTTAAAGATCTTATATTACCAGGCAAATCAGAATTAGGAGGCAAGTACACAGCAACAATGTGAAGGTCACCTTGACTTTTACCAAATTGACAATTAAAAGACTTACCAGGTATAGTTAGCCAGACACTTTCCACGTAACCGCACACAATATTTTGAGTTAAGTAACCACAAAACGCTTTTTTAACGCATATAACAACGCCTCCGCCTTTCATTTTATGTTTCCTATCAAATCTGAAAACGTCATAGCGAGAATCAGAAATCTCTGAGTCAAGAATTCCATCACACAACCAACTTTCCGTTAAGATAATAATATCATAATTGCTTAATACGATATTTTTATGCAGTTCCGGTAATTTAGTTCGCAAGCCGCGAGTGTTTTGGTAATAAATGTTAATAAAATTACGTTTGGAAGTCATTGAGAACAAGTATAAAACAATTTAAATATAAGTAAAGTACAATAGCGAAGTAATCGATTAAATCGAAATAATATCAACTTACAAGTTATATAAAGTATTATCGCGGCAATACATATACCTATCTTAAGTTTTTTTAGTAATATTACACTATTCACATGAATATTATAAAGATAATAATTATAGAATAAAACTATCGGAACATGACAAAAATTGTTAAAAACATTGCGGGCAGTTCTGAAAAAAGTAATGCAGTACAGGGGAGCGGAACCTTTTATAATGAAGTCGTAATAATAATTATTTATATATGAAGTTGACGTAAAATAATTTATTGAGAGCTCACGTATAATGTAAATTAAAAGGTATTTGTATTGTGTAGTGTATAAGTGTGTTAAGAAATTGTAAGTGGTAGATACTGAAGATATAAAAGCGTATGTAATATTATGTAGGGCATGATCAAAACTTAAAATTAATAACATATCTAAAAGAAGTAAATTGCTATTGAAATAAATGGTTAAGGGCAGGTTTCTAAAAAATTCTTCAGGTCTTCATCCGAAGCTATGACCTTCGCCGGCGCTTTCTCATTAGCGCGTAAATAAATGGTGCAATTTCTGATCCAAACGAACTTTATGTTTCTTTCTTTGGCACGTTGCTTGCAGTTGTTAAGTAATAATTTATTAGCGATTGTAAGATGTTCATTAATAAATATCTTCAGGGAGTTACCCGTGAAACCAAGGTCATGTGATGTTATGCCTTTTACTTTGTTAGACTTTTTAAAGTTATTGATCAAAGTATCCTTTGTGGCTTTGTCTTTCAGTTTGACTATTATCTTACGTGGGCTGTCCTTCTTGTCTCTGAATGATTGAACCCTTGTAATGAATTCGACATCTTCCTGGTTGAGGTTACAGCTAATAGCAGAGGCTAGACGAAGGAATACTTTTTGTAAATTTTCATTTGATTCTTCAGGCACACCGATAATTTCCACATTTAAAAATCTATTCTTTTGTTCTGTGCGACCTTGTTCAAGTTCCAGGGCAGATATTTTCGCTAGAAGAGTATTTATAGTGTTACGACTCTTAGCTGCTTCAACTTCGGACCTTTGAAAACGTTCTCCAAATCCCTTCATATCAGACTTTAACTTCTTCATATCTTCGTTAAGTCTGTCAACTATGGATAACTTGCAGTCTATATCTTCCAGTCTTTTGTATAAATCTTCAATCACATTTGCATTTATTTTGCTCGTTAAGTCGTTCAAATCACTCCTTAACTTTTCAACCTTTTCCGGCAGAGTAGAGAGCGGTGATAGCATTTCCTCAATCCTATTCAAAGATGACTGATAGGAATTAGGCTCAGTACTAGGTTTAACGGCGTCACCGGATGAGACAGAGTTTCTACAGTCAGGACAGCACCAAGAATTTTGTCGTTCAGTGCCAAGTCTCCGCCAGCCAATTTCAGATAACGTCGCACAGTGGAAGTGGTAAGTGTTACGGCAGCTCGAACAAAGAGCGCCATCAGATACTTTTTCGTTGCAGCGCTTACAATTATTCATACCGAAGGTTGGGGACACCACACAAATCTTATACGACGTACGTAGATAAGCGTTCACGTATTTCGCGCGGAGTCTCTTAGCATAAATAGCTGCGCTGTCGTAGGGTCGGACTATCGAATTAGAAATCCGAGTTCTAATCCACACGGGCGCGGTGAGCAAAAACTTTAATTTTAAAAAATTTAAACACTTCAAACAACAATCAGGAGAATGTCTAGTCACATACGACACCAGATCTAAACTGATTACCATATTAATTAATATGTGCCGTCGTTGTATACTACATATTGTATGTCTAGATATTATATCCTACTAGCTTAACACCCGCGGCTTCGCCCGCGTTTTCAAAGAAAGACACGCATAGTTTCCGTTCCTGTGGGATTTCCAGGATAAAAGCTCTCATAAGCGTTAATCCAAGTTACCTTCTATGCGTGTGCCAAATTTCATTGTTTTGTCTTTTATTTGTGTGAAAGAGTAACAAACATCCTTACATGATACGAACTTTCGCATTTATAATATTAGAAGGATATCATATCATGACAAAATTAAAGTATTCATATACTTATATGAATACCCACTTGGATAGATCTATTTTATTTGAAGGTTCAGTGTAACCTTCGTGTATTATTTAGAAATTGTTTTGTTATATTTGACGTTAGCGGCGTTTGACACGATTGCTCCGTTATTCATTTTCATTTACCTATAATATTGCTATTATTTTATTGAGTATCGAAAAGTATGGCAAGTTATCGTATTATCGTAATTTCATTTAAATAAAAACTATTTACAAAATATAATGTGTCTTTTGTTCATATTTTTACCCCTGCAAAATACAAAACACTAATTCAATAAAAAAAAACGTTTGGCCTTTTTAAAATCCTATCCTATCTTATCCTACTAGTCCTACTATAATCCTACTTCCTATCCTACTAATCTAGTATTATAAATGCGAAAGTTTGTGAAGATGTGTATGTGTGTGTTTGTCACTCTTTCAACCAAATACTACTGAACCGAATACCGATTACAATTAAATTTAGCAGACATATAGAGAGTAACTTGGGTTAACACATAGGATAGGTTTTATCCCAAAATTCCCACGGGAACGGGAACTATACGGTATTTCTGTGAAAACGCAGGTGAAGCCGCGGGCGGAAAGCTAGTGTCACATATTTATGCTTTTTGTGAGGAATCAATTATATTTTACAATACAGAAATATAAAATTGGGTCAGATATTATTGCCTCCTAGGTAACGTCACATATTTATGCTTCGAGAGGTTGTCACAATTATTTGCTCTACATTTTCGTCATATAATTTTGATGCCACTTTATTATGCTGCCTAATAATGTCAGATATTTTTGCTGTATACGGGCAGACAGATATTATTGAATTTGTTCTAGTGACAGATATTTTTGCACATCGCCCCCTGGGCATATATTATTGCTCGTGACTGTACATTTACCAAAATTTACCGAGTCTACCTGTACTTTCGAATTCTCATCTGCACTCAGTTGGACAGCTTACAAGTGACGGCATAGTGCTGAATCTTATTATTTTATGCTCTTATATCGATCTAGATAGGTTACCTGGTGGTTCAAATGACCCATATTTTTTTTCTATACGGGCCTGTAGTCTAATACGTCAAATAATGCAACATCGGTAGTTGAGGAATACAGGAAAAGGACACCTGGGTTCTTTAAGATTGCTAACTGTGGAGCTTCATGGAGCAGCAGGGGTGGTATCAACTTTTACTGTTTTTCCTCCATTTCACACAAAATAGGCATAGAATTGAGGATATATTGCCTCTATATTATTCCAAATACATTTGCAAATGATCATGCCTATCTAAATAGAGACATAGATGAAACATAGCACCACTTTGTCTCGAACTTGGGCAAGCAATAACCGCTTAAACATTATTCACCACTGCTATAACGGTCGAAGATAAATACCGTGAGGTCGATATCCTAAAATCATCATACGTACCTACGTACGTAACAGACCTCTGTACTGTGTATTTTGCCGTATCGAGTTAAGGTGTACCCTCATGACACCCCAAGCTACATAACAAGCTAATGCCACGTGCAAATACGTAAATACAAAGTTCGTGATCACCGTGAATGCACTGAACAAATCTCCACGAACGAAGTTCCCTCGTTAATCCTATTCCCTTTATCTAGAAACTGGCTTTATTAAATAACTTGGCAATTTCAATAGCCGCTGAACGCATCGTGTTTACTCTTATAAAGTTTTAGGTGTTTCGGTTACTCTGATGTAATTTGATCGCCCGCTCTTTCCAGTTTGCGAACTTTTTTAATTCTATTAAAAGTGTAACGAATTTTCTAATAAAGGCGACGTTGTGGGATTTTTAAGTTTTTTAACTAAATTTTCGGGCTTGCTTGATTTTGTTTCAGATATTATTTTTGTGTATATTATTTTCACAAATTATTTGTGCTACATTGCTAAAACTTTTCTTCATCTACTTGGTCGAATACTGCATTCAATCTTGCAGCAAAGAAGTCATCAGCTAGACAAGGACTAAGTACTTATTATCAAACCTAATGATAATGTTTAAACAGTAGAATTATATATTTAATACACGACTTCACAGAGAATACAGCCCATAGGTACATTCTAGAAACGGCAATGTTCAATAGAAGAGTGAACTAATTGTACTGGTTTTATTGCGCTGCAATTATTGGAAAACTTTGTGATATTGTGCCGTCAACTTCCAGTTTACTCGCTATATTGTTTTAGAACGAGACTGTCTGTACATTGTAAGCTTGTGTAATATTGACAACTTTAGAAAATGATACTGTGTACGAGAATTGTAAATGTGAAAGGTATAGTATAATGGCATGTAGGTTCCTCATGTAGTTTTTTTATATATTAACTTAATATCTATCTTAATAAGTTACTAGGTCCGATGTGTAATATAGTTATCATTAAATTTAAGAATAATTTTGGTACAAGCATTAAATTTCATTGCAAATAGTTGACATTAATTTAACTTCTATTCAATAAATAAAATTCGGGGCAGTAATATTAATTAATACTACCTACAGTTATTTCTATACATCCATATCTGATAGGATATATTACCTATGTTATAAAGTGTAAAAAGTGTTTTCTTATACAGTTAAGTGCGTATTTAAAACTTATTTGAGATAACAATTAATAAATGACTATAATGATTCATGGATTTTATTTATGTGAAGAGTCTACCAGACTTTACTGAGAGTACTACCAGAGTTTCTAATAAGATGAAATAATAATATTCACTGATCTTTTAATCGACTAGGAGTGTAGAGAGTAAAAAGCCCTAACGAATGCAAGCAACTTTAAAAATAAAATAAATTCCTTTAAACAAATAGAGTTGGGTAGAAACGGTAAATTGGAAAAGCTTTTCAGCCTTTTCGTCAAACTTCATTTTTACAAATCGTGTTACAATTTAGACTTTCAAGTTTTGAGTGACGATGGACAGAATGAAGATCTATGCAATTTTATATAGCTAACTTTTTGGTTTTTAACAGTCAGCGTTAAAGTGACACTTTTTGCATTACATTTCGTGCGATTAATAGAACTATAAGAATGTAACATAATTATTAATGTATTTGGAATGAATTTGTGAAATTAGATAAGTATTATATACAACGGGAACTAAGCGGGTTTTTCTTCGACTACATGGGTGAAGCCACGTTTGGAAATCTAGGTATATATTCCTTAATGTATCTAAACCAAATGAGAATGATCCATTACACTAACCACCACTAATTTCAAACGATTATCAATTTTAATCCCCAGTAATAAGAGTTCAATATGTTTCGGTTAGCAAAACAAAGAGCTGTCGAGCTAGGAAGTTTTATCAGTAAGTTAGTATTGCATGCATTACCTGCATTGATGTGAATGGTTAACAAAAGACGTCAGTTGAAAAATGGTTCATACGCTGATGGTCTGATAACGACCGACCTAGTTTGTAAGCTTCTGTTTACTGGGTATGGCATATTGTGATCGTGGAATGAGGAAATAATTGTCGCATTACGTTTTACAAGCGGATAAACGGCATTGTAAATGTGTTTGATAAACAGTCGCTTAGGCTGATTGATCTCTTAATAAAGACTTGCTTTTTTAACCGACTTCAAAAAAAGGGGAGGTTCTCAATTCAGCCGGTATATTTTTGTAAACTTATGCTTATTGATATGTTTTGATTTAATTAAATATTTTGGTATAGGTACTAGTCATTTTCGTGTTATTGTTATCGTGTCTTCTACATTTTTGCTAGCTTTTTTTATACGATTAGTAAATTAACCATTGTTGCTAGGATATATTTGATTAGCATAGTGTAAGATTAGACTTTTATATTTATCAAATGTACCTAATTGTACCTAATTTTTTACGTCATGCTCAGTTATGTGAACTTAGGCCCGTGAAGCGTTTTTACTTGAAATCAAATGAAAAATACACATTTACATATTACATACATTCTCAATACAGTGTTACGAAATTAAAATTGGTTTTATATCATCACTTTTATGCTTTTTACAAATACGAATATGCATATTCCAAATCCACCGACAACCAAGAAGAAAAAGAATTCAATTGCATCATTTCACTTAGTGCTGGTAAATTGGCAACGTTGCATCCTAAAAACTAACGGCCGAAGCAAATATTGTAAAACCGCATAACCATTGCCGTAATAAAATTAGCCATGAAGACTATCTATTTGCGCTGGCAGCTTTTCAAATGCTGATATAAAAATTCTATCTTCAATGGTATGGGTTAGACGCAATGCTTTATAAGGTAATCCATACTAATATTATAAATGCGAAAGTAACTCTGTCTGTCTGTCTGTTACTCAATCACGCCTAAACTACTGAACCAATTTGCATGAAATTTGATATGAAGATATTTTGATACCCGAGAAAGGACATAGGCTACCTTTTATTGCGAAATAATATGTACCACGGGCGAAGCCGGGGCGGACCTCTAGTAATTGTATAAGGTAGGAATACATTGTAGGTGTATATAAAATGGAAGGAATCTGTGATCATTACAAACTTTAAAAAAATATGTAGTTCCTTGTAAACGGTAGAATGTGTTATTTATCAATGTATTAAGTTTCTGGGGTTGTCGTACTATAACAATATAATTATAATTAGTAACTGGGGTTAAGACACCATACTTTTAAAATGTAGAAAATATACACGACTTTTCGATTGGAGACACCGTGAACGGATAGAAATAGTATCGTATTTGCATACTATAAGCACAGACTAATAATAATATACTACGAATCTATAAGATATTTAAATAATTTATTTGTAGAGAGAAAAAGCAATTAGAAACAAAAGCTTTAATTGGGATATCGAATAGTTGTTTATAAGTGACATAGAAATAAGGTTATTTATTTATCAAATTTCGAAAAAATCACTGAAATCGAAAAATTTTCCGTTCAGAAATCGCTCGTGAACGAAATTCCAAAGAATATGTGTACAATACATACAGAAGCACACATACAGAATGCAGCATGGGGTCTAGAGCTAATATTTGTACACGCTTTAAAAGAGCAAAGGTAAACTCGACATTCTGTAGACTGTAGGACAAATGCTTTTTGATTCGTTTGCACTCTTATGTTGACGAATGCCTTTGTCACATCTGACACGACTTTACAGATTCAGAACCTTACTTTTTACGTACAACGTATGTGGGATATCTTTATGTGTATAATTTGTTCATAAATTATGTTATTCTTGCCTAGAGTTTTCAGTGAGAGGTGTTAATGTAGTGTTATGACTTATGTTATATTAAAATGTTAGTTGTTACTTATGAGTGCAATGAAAAATTGAATATATACTTTCAGTCATATAAAGCAAACGATAAATAAACAATCAATTCGTTCAAATCATCTTGCACAAGTTGAAAACTGAATACTCTATTTTTACTATAAGACCTTTGCATTCTCATAATTATTACAGTTTATAACCCATTGACCACCGAGCGGCCCGATCGGGCCGAGACACAATAGATTTTCTATTGTGTCTGTGATCCGAGGACTGACGGAATAACATAACTTTTTATATTTATCTAAACCTAGATATCGAGCACACAGTCAGTAGCAGAGATCAAAGTAATTCGTATCTAAACTCGTAACACATGTAATTGAAATGTTTCATTTGGAATTACGCTTTGTCGTTATTCTCTTTGAGCAAACTGTCTAAACAGCGAGTGTGAACAATTTCTTTGGTAATTAGATAATTATTATTAAAGGAGCTACGGGCATTGTAAACAGTGTCTTTGTTTTGTTCGTGTAATGAGTTTTGTTAAGTGTGTAATAGGTAGTTGAATACTTTATCGTGATATGTGTAGGCCCGAAACTTTTACAGTAAAAGGCACAGTTTTTGTGGTGCATTTAATCGGTACGTTTATCTTTACAGGCACTTGCCTGAAACTATCTACGCTTTAATTCTAAGGTTTGCCTAGCTGCGATTCGCTTTCTTTTTCTAATTGACCTTGCTACGTATAGAAAAAAAGAGCATGTGTACTGAGCACACGTGTCAGAAGTGAAACTTCTTTAGTAAGATTCAAAGATGCCCAAATCGTCGCCTTACTCCATGACGTGACGGTATTGCCTTGAAATTTTACTTTGAACGCGTCTAAAGACGTTCCACTAAAATAAATAAGTAATCAAGTTCACATACAAAACACAAAAACACAAACAAAATTGACCTCATACATCGTCGAATCCCATGATGTGAGTAGTTTCAAGATAAAATTTACATACATAATACCGAGGCACTCTAAATTTCTATTGACGTTGTTAGAGAATAATTTATCATTTCCCTAAAAAGACAAAGAGTAAAGACTCTCAATTCCTCACCATTCCTAGTCCCACTTTAGTATACAATTGTGGCTGTATGTCATATTAAATAATAAAGAGCATGAAATACTGGAATAAAATATACGTGAGGTTTTGCCCGTTATCATTCGATTCTTATCAAGCTTTTTTAAACATACACTCACTATTCATAAAGTTATTAAAACATTTCAAATTGAAATAAAACCTCCTTTTAAACCTTATCACATTGTTACACGATAAAACTATAAAAGCTATCACATAAGGCTTTTACGATAAACTTCCACGAGTCGCATTATTGTTATTGCACTTTTGAAGTCATTATATGACAAGGAATTGCATGCACTGTGTGTTGATTATAATGTTGATTATGTTATTTTTGACGTTTGAAATGTTGCGTGACTAAAATGCGGTCACAGATAACATATAACAACTGTTTTTTAGTCTGTAATCTTATTTGACGTACGTTGGGCTGTATTACTAGATTAAATTGAAACTTGGATATAATTTATAGCGTTTGTTCTTTGAATGTAGAGCTGAAATTGTTCATATTATGGAAATAAAAGCATTATAAAATAGATATATTGTAGAATTTAGGACCGTCTTTGATTTTATGAAGTTTTTTCTTGTTTTAGCCCCTGAAAGGAAAAATTTGAGGAACTAAGTCTACGCTACATAACAAACTTACGTAAATAATATAATATTAATAGACGAAGCAGCGTGCAATAACTAGTTTCAATACATACACGGGAACGCCAATAGCAGACGTGTTGTGACTAATTAATTAGGTAATAAGCTCTGCTGTGAATTTAAAATGTAATCAGTATGTATTGAATCTTGTTTACGCTTTGACGGTGTTTCAATATAGCATTGAGTATATAGAACGGTAATTTAATTAATTTTAAAATTCTATTAAAATTGTGACTATAGGTTGATTTTTAATTTATACTCAAGAATATAATATGTATACTCAATCTCGAACGTTTTGTTATCCAATGGATTTACCATTTACCACCGATTTATAAAGATTCTACAGAGAAGAGCCGGCTAGAAACTTTATATAGCTTTCCACCCGCGGCATCGCCCGCGCAGTCAAAGAAAAACCCGCATAGTTCCCGTTCCCGTACAGTTAGACTTTAATAAATTGGGATTTCCGGGATTAAACCTATCCTATGTCCTTTCTCGGGTATCAAAATATCTCTATACCAAATTTCATGCAAATTGGTTCAGTAGTTATGGCGTGATTGAGTAACAGACAGACAGACAGAGTTACTTTCGCATTTATAATATTAGTATGGATTTGTATATGTAGGTATATAAAAATAAAACATATGTAACTAATACCTATACGTATTATATTATATTACATGTTTGTAGGTAATAGGTAAAGACTAAGCAGGCATGTTTGGATTTTAATCCTTTAAGAGGGTGAGAGAGGGCACAATAGTGATACTGTGGTTAATAGCTATTAACGTACATTAGTAGCTAGTTAGTAAATAGATAGGTATAAAATATGATACTTTGAAGGTAGAGGATATATCTACTCTATCTGCGGACTATACATTTATAATGCTTTTTCCAAGCTTTACTTTGTTAATTTTCATAAGTCGTTCTTAAATTACGAACAGGGTTATAATTGAATAAAAAATATATTGTACATATAGAAGATGAACCTGAAAAATGAAAAAATGAACCATGTCTGAGTTTATGTATTAACAATTGTTTTTAGATATAAACGAAAATGAACCGAAGCATAGGTTTTGTAGTGAAGGAGAAGTATATTATTTCACTTAAAATCTTAATACATATAATATAAATCTCGTGTCACAATGTTTGTCCTCAATGGACTCCTAAACCACTTAACCGATTATAATAAAATTCACACACCATGTGCAGTTCGATCCAACTTGAGAGATAGGATAGTTTAAACATGTAGGTACCACGGGCGAAGCCGGGGCGGACCGCTAGTATTATATAAAATTTTCATATTATGTTTCACGATAGAAACAAAGTATCATTGACAAGATTTAATTATTTTAATTGAATTTATGAAAGTACCAGCTGTGGTGTATACTGCGCTAAAAGTTTTACATAAAATGTATGAAACCACCCCTACTGTTGTGTCTCGATACAATGTAACACGTTGTATAATTGTGTCCTTTGTGAAATAATTACTTGGATTCTAATTAAGTAGGTATATTATTTGTGAAATCTTCATGAAATTGTATGTACATACATAGTAAAAAATAAAATCGCTTTTCGCCTTCTGTGTGTTTCGGAAAATGCTTGGCTATTTAAAACTGCACAACGGATAATGATGCTGTTTTAATAGATAATGCAATTCTCGATAAATGTAATTCTCGAGGATTGTTAGTATATAATTTAATAGGTTAACTACGCTTTTATTATGCAAGAGCAGACTAATAAGATGCATCGCTCGATAGTAAGTGTTCACATACATATTTGCAGAGGTGAGGTAATGCCAGCTAATTAAAAAAGAGAAGGAACAAAGAAATTTATGATGGAAATATGGTAAAGAAGAAGAAGAAACTTAAGAGTACGATAAATAATCATTGCTTCTTAGTTTGTTCATTAAGTATAAGAAGTTTAAAAATAAATGAATTTACAACAAAATGTTTCGCAAACCCTGTGAGATAGAATCGAGAACCCTTAGTACTGCTATTAAGAGCAATCTGTAAATGAGGTTTGTTGTAACACCTCACCATTACTGCGCAGCGGGTTACAATTTATGGTGCATGCGTGGTTTTAATACCACCACGCGGTCTACCTGATATGTAGGAACTAGGAACATTATTATATAGGTGACATGTATAATCCTATTATCCTATTATCCATACTAATATTATAAATGCGAAAGTAACTCTGTCTGTCTGTCTGTTACTCAATCACGCCTTAACTACTGAACCAATTTGCATGAAATTTGGTAAAGAGATATTTTGATACCCGAGAAAGGACATAGGCTTCTTTTTGGCCCCGGGACAAAGGATAGGTTTTATCCCGGAAATCCCACGGGAACGGGAACTATGCGGGTTTTTCTTTGACTGCGCGGGCGAAGCTGCGGGCGGAAATCTAGTTGGATATATTTTTGGGTTATTTAAAGCACTAACTCTAATAATAATGTTTATAGACACGCTAAAATATAATATGAATGATGTTGTGAAATTTTATGATGTAAAATTAGTTGAAGATGAACAAATCAATGTGTTGTATTTACTCTTAACATGAAATACACTGTTTGCCAATTAATGTTATTGGTGTTCATTTTTAAGTAATGGTATTAGGTAGGTATTAGGTTATGTACTTATAATGTCAAGGTTATTTCAATATAAATAGAGTTGTTTGACAATTTATACTTAAGCTATTATATTATTAAAAATGAAATCTTGGAAAGGTCTTGGGAGTATTATTGTATTCTTAATCAAACAAAGACGATTTCTAGGATTTTCATATTCTTGGAAATAAAAGTAAATATTGCAATAACATTTTATTTGATTTACAAAGAGCAAATATAAAGATACATTGGCTTTTGTATAGAATCGAGATTTTCTTACATACTACCTACGAATGTTAGAGACTTTTGAAATAAGACAAGCATCTAACGATAGAATGTGAATTAATATTTACATGCGATATTATATAGAATAATCTTCGTTCATCTTCGTCCCTTCAAGTTTCCTTTATTATATAATGTCCAAGTTTCCATATCCATCTACAAAATTCATCAAATTTAGTCCAGCAGTTCAGGCGTGAAAACAAAACAAATAGAAGTATTATTACGAATTTAATATATGCGACATTCCACAACAAAATGAAAAAAACATATCCGAGGATTAACGCGCAATTTATCACACGAAAAACGAAAATGTCAGCGGATTTAATTAAAATATCTCCGATCGTGTTCAGTCATGGCTTCTTAATTAATAAAATAAATTCGTCATAATTATGTATAATTTAATGACCCACTTTACTCTGAGCAATTATATTTCTCATTAGCACGCACTTGGTAATGAAATAATAGGCGCATGTTCTATGGTATGCATAAAGCGCGTCACACACGGTGAAGATACTATAATATTTTATCTTAAGATACTGTTATATTTTATATTACAGTATCTTAACGCATCCGGTATCAGCGTTCGGAGCATCATTTTTCTTTTTGTCATTGCGTACTAAGACTCCTGTAGAACCGCCATCCTGTTACAAATGACCCACAAAATTTCGCGTCATTTGTAACAGGATGGCGGTTCTACAGGAGTCTTAGTACGCAATGACAAAAAGAAAAATGATGCTCCGAACGCTGATACCGGATGCGTTAAGATACTGTAATATAAAATATAACAGTATCTTAAGATAAAATATTATACATAGTATCTTCACCGTGTGTGACGCGCTTTAGAGAGGGGTGTGTGATGGAAATATTAATTAGATGGATTTTTAGAAAATAGTGTTATTTTTATAACCTTGCTATAATTCTTTACTTGGTTCATTAAATATCTAACAATAATTAATTTATAAACTACATTTCAACGTTTTAAAGAGGAAAATTTTAATAATCATCCATATTTTATTATTAGACTCTAGTTCTCTATTAAATATTTAGCAGAATCTAAATATTTATTTATTTATTCTTTATTGTACATATATACCAGATAGAGAATAACAAGATATAATAATTTAAAAAAGAAAATAACACGAAGGCACATACGTACGAAAAGGCGGCCTTACATCCGTATATTACATCCGTATACCGTCTTACACAGCATGATACAATGCCAGCGTCTACATAAATCTGAACTAACTTGTGCCAAACTAATTTTCCAATAACTGATTTCAAGACGCATAAGAATATCTATAAAAAATCCTAAATTTAATAAGAATATGTTACCTAAACGGTTCAATAGATTAACTAAACATTGAAACTGTAATTCGATTATCGGAACCATTCGACACGGCCGAGTAGAACGTTTGTTAGTCGAATCGATTTAATTTTATGAACAATATCTACTCGATGCAAACATCACGCGACAATCAAAGTCCATCAATCGAATGTTCAGGTTATAATCCGAAATCGGATAATCGAACGCACGAATTTCAATAGTGGAGATTGGTTTCAAATTGCTTTACGCGGATGTGGGCTTTAGTTCGCAAGGGTTAAGAGCGTTTGTCGTCAGATTGTTTTACGTGATTGCCAAGTGGTATGTTAGAGGGTGTACGAGTAGATGGTATATGCTAATTCATTGTTTGTTAAATGTTCAGGTCGTATGGGCACAAATAGTGACGCGTTTCTATGTTTATTCATCATCCCTGATATATTACTGTTTGATCCATTTTGATGAATTTTGTTTGATTAAATAATATATTGACGGAAAGTATTAAAAGTTTCATCAATTTTTTTAATTTAGTCTGGTAACTCTCTTCACTTGTCACTTAAAACTTGAAGGTTGACGCAAGAATTTATCATTACAAGATTAATATTTACAAACTAGATAAAAAGTAGACGATATTCCCTCATTACTTACTGTATAACAGCTTTTTTTTTCTAACACGGTCTAGAGATTAACCTGAACAAACAGAAAGATAAACAGGCATATAAAAGCCAAACCCCGCAGCAAATGCACTGGTTTAATACATATATAATCAAATATAATAAGGCTCTTCGTTAGCCATTCTTGCTGCCACTGTAAATATGTAAATATAAAACCATAGAAAGGTCTATAAGGCCATAATCCACGTCAAAGTTTTTGCCATGCCAGTTACTTCATGATATTGCAATTATTTTATTATTATTATTTTATTATTCAATATAACCAGTTTGTATGATAAGAATAAACACTAAATAGGCATACTAAGAAATGTTGAATCTATACATATAATAAATCTGTAGAAGGGTCAATTCTGTACATTGAAAATATTGAAGAAATAAATAGCAGGGGGTGTTACTGGATCGATACCAAACCCAAATATGTGATTAAAAAAATTTTTGTCTGTCTGTCTATCTGTCTGTCTGTCTGTCTGTCTGTCTGTCTGTCTGTCTGTATGTGAAGACATCACGTGAAAACTACCGGTTCGATTTCGATGAAACTTGGTATAATTATACCTTATTATCCTGGGCGTAAAATAGGATACTTTTTATCCTGGAAAAATACGTAGAAAAAAATTAGTCTTAATTTTTCAGTTTTATCCATAGACGTTGTTCTGTAGAACCGCGAACACACGTTGCGTATTATTATAGGCCTAGCCGTATTTGGGTCCAATAGATATTTATAAGATGTCATTGTCAGAGTTACTCAAAATGGAGAAATAAACCATCCACGCGAAGACCGACATCCGCGCGGACGGAGTCGCGGGCGGAAGCTAGTTAATAAATAATTTTTGAAATTTCATGTAAAAGGAAAAAAATATAAATATTCATGTAAATAATTCATCTCTATATCTTTAGATAATCGTTATTTCAATCCAACAGCCACTATAATTCTATTTATTTGAAACGCAAAATCGTCTGAAACATTCACTAAGCTTTCATTTACTATGTAAACCGGCGTCATAACTTCATTTGGGACGGTGCGTTGATGAAAATTTATGGGGACACCCCACTAGCCGACAAATTATGCCTAATCCCCCGTCCAACTTATAGAGTGACTTATTAATAAACATTGCCTTTTACCCTTCACAACGTCAAACACTTTGATAAAACTATTTAAAGAGTTTGATTGGGGCGGTAAAAACTCTAACTGGATAACCTTTTTGAATGGACCCGCGGATACGACTATTGAACTGTGAAATTTGTTAGGTTATAGAATGTTCTAGTGGATTTTTGGTTAACGAATTATTCAATAATGATGGTTGTAAAAAGTTTGCAGCTTTTTAAGGTCGTAAATAAATGTGTAATAATTTATATACTTCGGATTATTCAATAATGAAGTAGGTTTGTTAAATTTTTCAGGTTTTTTAAGCATCATGTACATATATTTGTTATTAATTTATTATATTCCGACTTATGAAAAATAAGTTGTAATTATTTCATACATGTATAATAATGTTAGTAATCGTACATTCTTAATAAGTATACCATTTTGATGAAACTAAAATCGAGCTGGGGTATTTACTTTATTAGTAATTCTAACTACATTAGATGCCTTCTTTGGCTGTAAAGGGCCTTTGAGAATATAAATTTGCAGGGAAATATAATATTATTTACGCTGGGACCCGGCTTTATCTTCAGTAATTTACTTTGAAATATTATTGTTCTTTAACTTTAAAATTTTTTAAATAAGACATAATATGTATTTTTTGGTAAGAAGCTAGGCTTTAAAAGTATAATTAAGTGGAGAAAAACAAATGAGTTAAGGTTAAGGGCGTATTAATTTCTAAAGTGACCGATGTTTTTCCATCTACAGGTTGTTGTTTTTTCCATCTACAGGTTGTTGTTTTTAAATTTGTATAAAATTTATGTTCGCTTCTGGATTGTCTCAGCCAAAGGCCGTAGTAAAAGTTTTTTTAAACCTAATGCCTAAAGCTGCTTGACCGTGAATAATACATTCATACATAGCTCGGTTTGATCATCTGTCATGATGTGGGCGCTGCACCATCCATTACAGAAGGGACGCTCAATAACACTATATCACGCCTCCTTGCGGTTCCTACAACCCATATCACAAAGGATTTAGAACGGGGAAACAATGCAAGCCGTTCTACTTCTTAAAACAATGGAAATACACACTATTTTCTCTTGTAACAGCTTGATATATGGCTAATATCTTAAGTGGTGGGTGTACTGCGTTGAATCATAGTTGATGGGTATGATATTTATTATGACTGTGCTAGAATTATAGTTACTGACCATTAAGGTATTTTGTTTGAAGCTACGGCGAGAAAGTGCATGCTTCAGCTGTAAAGTAGTGCAGAGAATTTAATGTTTTAGCATTTACGAAAGTTTCTCGAAACAAAAGAAACACAATGTTCTTATATAAATGTTAGCTCTAGCTAAGACTAAGAGCTAAACTTCTTGAAATATATATTAAACAAAATCACTGTATAAATTAGACTTCTGTCTTAATGAGTTTTACTCGTCGATCTTCTTGGAGGATGGAACTTTTTCTGCCTTAGAAGACTGTGATCGATTTACTAGATCAGAACAAATTGGTAGAAATATTTAGTTTGTAATTACGCGCTAAAACTAACGTAATGAAAACATATAAAACTAATGCATATTGTAATTTTAATTCACAAATTTAGTGCCATGAAGAACTAACGTAGTAAGTAGGTATATTTATCATTATGTACATATTTTATGTTAATTAATCGATGTTGTTATATTTAAGACATTCACATAGATAAAAGATATAATTATATTCCCCTTCATATTTTAGTCAAATCTACAAACAAACAAGTCCATAATTTAGTCACCAAAACACTCTCTCACTCACTCACTCTCTACTCTCTGCAAACACAGCCTAACAGATTTAATAGACACCGATGTATAGACTAAATTAATCTACCATGCTAAGACTAGCTTAACCATCGGTCACTACATTACGGATGACTAAATCTAATCCATCACGAACCTATATAAACTGTGAACTATAATTGAATATCATTTCTATCTTTGACCTATTAATTTTCGACTTGTGATGAGAACGTCCATAATTATAATCTCCTGAATATTCAATATGGAGTACGCAAAACATTCTATGGTCATAATAAACTTGAGAAGTTAACTAGTTAGATTTTGATTAGTTATAAAACGGTGAGCTGTTATAAGTAACAATTGTACAACAATAAGTATCAATTTCATCTGAAAATCTTACCAAATTCGTTATTTACTGTTTTAATAAGATATGGAAGCAAGAAGAGTTTTAATTTTGTATATATGAAGCAGTGATTTATATAAGTATTTTTAATCAGGTATTGTCTATTGATATGCTTTTCAGATAGATTTGGTAAAAGTTGTTTTTGCAGAGATATTCAGTTCTAGACCAGTGTCATTTCTTGTTTCTATAATCATCACTACATAGTATAAAACAAAGTCGTTTTCCCTGTCCCTATGTCCCTATGTCCCTTTGTACGCTTAAATCTTTGAAACTACGCAACGGATTTTGATGCGGTTTTTTTTAATAGATAGAGTGATTCAAGAGGAAGGTTTATATGTATAATAACATCCATTAAATAGTGGAAAAGTACTGTTATTTTTGAGGTTTCTAATGTGATGTCGTAAAAAATTACATTTTTTCCGCTTACATTGCAAACGCAGGCTGAACCCTACGAGTTTTATCAAAATAATGTACTAAGTATTATACACATTGAAAAGGTCTACAGAAAAGTCCGCGATGGTATATGTCTATCTCTTATGGATAACCCACAATAACTTTTTTTTGTCATTTACTTTTTACGACAAATATTGGCTAATTTTCGATGCGATTTTAACCAATACAGCATTAATCCTTAGCCAATTAAATACCTTGAATACATTGTTGATTTAATATAGATCTATATGGCCCTTTATACCGTATGATTTAAGTGAATATTTTCGAAGATATTACAGATTTAAAGATTGCGTAGCGTTTGCGGCGGTACCGGCCGGCCGCGGCCCGGCTATCTATTTTATACACGTGCGAAGCCGGAGCGGGCGCCGCTATGTTTATTTATATATAGGTACAACGTTCACAGTTTTTCTGTAGTGTATTTAGTATCAGCATTGCACCCGTGCGAAGCCGGGGCGGGTCGCTAGTATTATATAAATCTTCAATAAACTTCCATGATTTACCCCTATTAACTGTGTTTGTTATTATTTAAAAACTATCCCATTTAAACCCCAGATAACATGACCAATAAAACGCATTTCATTGTACCACTATTTAAAACTATAAAGCGACTATTTTACGAGTCTCATAATGAAGATATCCTGAAAGCGGCACACTTAACTATTTACTCGTTTCATTACGAGACAAAGTGCTATCGTTGGTAATAAAACGAGCTTATTCGCAATCAAATAGCAACTGAACGAAAGGAAGATTAAAACTTGTGCCTTGTCTCAATGTTCTTCCTTTGTGAGGCTATTTGTTAAAGATTTCTTTGGGCCAATTTATAGTGTAGTGTTTCTTGTATTGAACACGGTAAATAAAATGCTTTCATAATCACATTCCTAGATTGATGAAGGTTACTAGACTTATTAATTATATTTTATTATTTTTTTATATTTTAATGATGATATTTATAAAATGTACAAAAGATTGCGGGTGAATCTAGTCTTCTAGTAGTTCTATAAAATCGCAATTATGCTTCGTGTTACCTCGAAACATTTTTACTTTTAAATACATTAGAATAATAAACCGTCTTTTTCCTCCGTTGAAATCACTATAATATATTTTATGCTTTTAAATAATGATACTTCAGCGCACAAGGAGACTTATTTTTTCTGCAACAATTTATTCGTAGAATGCAAGCGTTATCGCTTTGCGACACTGCATTGTTATTTAACATAACGAGGGCAATTTAAAATAATTTCCCGCGCTAATGTCTTCATAACTTCATTTATTTTACGACACGCTAGCTTTTTTGGTTAATTTACAACTACTTTAAATAAACATAAAGATAATTACAATCTTAGTGCAAGGTAATAAGGTTTAAAGTTGAATTTGTGGACCGTCCCATAAATTACGAGTTCCACAGTGCAGTGATTATAAAACTAGTGAAACATCTGCACTAATAAATCAGAGAATATTCTGTCCGTATGTGTTGCAAATCTTTATTAGTTGAAAGTTTCATTCATTAGTCCCTTGGTTATCGTTCACTTTATGAATTGTTCGAGTTAAATCTGTCTGTACAGAGTAGTTTGATATCCGGATGTTATGCTATGTATGCTTAAATCTTTAAAACTACGCAACAGATTTTAAGAAAGAGAGAAGAAAGAAAGAAAGATCGTTTATTTTAGATTTTAGATAGAGTGGTTCTTGAGGAAGGTTTTAGCATGTAATTTGTTTAGTTTTCTATAAAGCAGGCGAGGCCGAGCAGGCCCTTGGAAAGCTTGGTAGACAAAAGGCTGAATTGTATGCAATAGCGAACGAAGTTGCGTGGGTAAGCTATTACGGTGTCCTATGTACGTAGTTTATACACGTAGTTTATATCCTAATGAGTACAATTAGCTCTAAGTTGTAACAAAATAGAGACATATTCCAATTTTATAAATGCCTCTGTAGTTTTATGACCTGTGGTGCATATAACTTTACAACAAATTAATGAATGGTCCTCTTGGTTGCAATTATAGGCGTGGCTCTAGCTCGTAATTAGATAATTAAATTGCTTATTTCATTATATTAAGTAAGTTTAACGGTGTAAGATAGAACATGTAAGTGAATAAAATTGTTTCAGTATGATTATTTGTTTTTTTTTAAATTTCATTTTGGGATTATTGCCAGGTGCATGTTTATTAAGTAAAAACGTATAATAAAATCGATATTTCCGCCATTTTGTGTGTGTTCTAACTACATTTAATAAATAACTTGTCTTAGTTTTATCTGGTAAAATAAAGAGGCTAAGTAAAAGAATACGTATTAAACAGTATTACAAATTTGATATTAACTGGAGCATACAATACTCAGTGTATTTCCTTATCAACTGCGTGCTTAAAATCTCTGCCTACACCTTGAATTTCAAGCGCGTTGGTTTTATGAGAGTTCGTTGAAGATAGAATTAAAGTATCTCAGTTAAGATGATGATATTTAAAGCTCACAAAATCCATTATTATTGAATAAACCCATTTTGAATGAATCAGTGGTTTTAATATTTAATACGATACAAGAACAAAGATAAAGGAATGTCTAATTCCACACTCGTGTAGAAACTTTAACTAACAATGAAAAGCGGCTTTTTAGTTTCCATTTGTTTAATATTCAAACAATATACTTCTATCTAAACAACCCGAAGGACGAAATTAAGGACGACCTTTTAACATAAAGGAACAACTTAAACATACAAAACTTTCTCGGCAAATATTTGTCAGGAGAAATTCACAATAGAAACAATTACTACAGAAATACATACAAATCAGAGACAGCGTTATGTTTACTGAGCAAACAAACATACAGACCGCTAGCCGCAAATTTGGGCAGGAGCCGAATTGTTTACTCTCAAAACTGCCAACTTCAACCCACATACAATGTAGTGCTTATACCCTTTAATATAAAGTCTATTTTCGTTAAGCTAAAACGAATTCGGACAAAGATACCGAAGATTCGAATTTACATTCCTACAAACGCTCGTGGATATTTTTTTTGAGAAAATAATAGTGGAAAAGTAAGAAAAATATATTGCCTAGCTTATAGAATCGGACATACAGAGCGTTAGAAATTAAGATAAAAAAAGCACACCATAAATTTTAGATAGTTCTAATATTTGGAATGATTTTGTTTTTGCAATCAAAACTATAGAAAAAAATAAGAATAATGATGTATATCACCGCAAGGCGAGGTCCTATCAGACAATATACGGAAGTATGGAATGACAAATAGTCATAATTTATAATTCCCGTTAAATTTTGATTACCAAAAGTTCCACATGAAATCCCTTCGTGACGGATTCAATTCGCCTGATAAAGTGCATAAAACCCCTGATAGGGAGAATCGAGAGGCAGATCATGGCAATACATGGCAACTGTAAAACTAAGTATGCAGAGGGTTGCCATAATAGTGCTCGTAAAACGCAAACACTTGGCGTACGGATTGCGGGCTCTGGAGAAATAAAATGTAGTCAAATTTAGGCAAATGCGGTTCAACGATATTTAAATTAAAGACTTGGATAAGTTGGGTGCGGTATCAGGAATATGAGCGTATATGATGGCAGTCGTGAAGTTTGGCTTAGCTGGGTTATTATTTTGACGAAATATGTTTTTATTTCTAGACCGTAGCGTGCCATATATCCTAAGATAATATAATGTTGATGGTACATCTGTATTGTTATATATCCGTGTAATTGCTAAATACTATCATGATTCAATTAGTTCTTAAAAATATATTAAGATTAATAATAATTAGTTGTAATAAATTTCAAAAAAATTGTTACAACTTTAGGAAAAGTCGGTAATTGGGATCACAATCTATTCCTTATTTTTCTTCAGACAAATCAACAAATTATATCCTCCATAAAAATATATAACTTAGTAATAAATTTCCAGTCTCAAACCGGTCACCTGGATACCTGTCAAAAGAAACTTGGATTTCATACACAACAGCCAAGGACGCACCATAAAAAGATTTTAGTACCGCGCCGCATGTTACTGTATTCCTATATTCCGCGTTTAGCTGCTTTATACCTTGCGACTACACAACTCCTAAATCAAGGGCAACATTTTACGATGCCTAAGCAAATATTTCAAGATCCTTAAGGTTTATGGGGACATGTTAATCGCGAAGTCGTGACTTCTGCTCATTTAAGATTATACTTTGGAGGTACGTCGGAGTTGGTAATTTTTGCTTATGCGGTTATAAAAGGTTTTGTGTTCATATTTCTTTAAGTTTATCTTCGGTCTATAGTTTTTGATTACTTCATGTAATTTTATGATAACTTTGTTAATATTATAAATATTAACGAAGTTATTAGGTTTGATTAGGCCTTTTGATTTCTACATATTGTTTTAAACCAAACTTTTAGGTAATAAAAATAATAGCGTTACTAAAACGTTGTTACATAATAGGTAATCCAATTTCAGGCATCCATAGATAATTACATAGATCAGTGACGTCGTTAACCGGAAAACCACAGGCTAAATCCTATCAAATGTATCTGTATTTAGTAGCTGGAATAATCCAATCGTTTTCTTATCCAGGCCGATCTAATCTGTGGGATTTGGCTGGTTAATTATACGGCCGATGTCAAGATGTTCTGGATAACGTATTTGAATTGTTTCTTAATAGGTTTTTAGAGCAACTAGACGAGTAAGGGGATTGTATGGATACCAGATGTATTGTAGTATGATAAGAGCGTTAGATAGTTTAAGCTTTGTTGTGTAGATGCGAATGTGAGAAGTTACGAAATCATCTACGGATTTCGTAGCACGCTCGTAGAGCCAATCTCGTAGGCTGGTAGCTTATTATTGTGGTAAAATAAAGGTAACTATACAAACATTTTAATTACAATTATGATGTACGCGTCATGTCTTTGAGTATTTCATTAAATTTGGTTGAGTACACAATAATTTAGCATCATAGGTATTTCATTAAATTTGGTTGAGTACACAATAATTTAGCACATACGCATGTATCTATAAAAATTGATTGTTCGTAAATCTCACAAAATAAATATGCATCAATTACATTGATTTGTCCATCGCATTTAAATATTTTATCGTTTATTATTTATAATAAACGTTCCTTTGGAAACGTATCAATATCAATTTTATAGGAAATGTTTTAAAATGAAATCAATCGTATAAAGATTTTCGCGACATCTAAAATAAACCGCAAGCAATATTAAAGTATCTATTAAACAAACAGTGCAAATACGCAAACCCGTCGTTTATTCAACGGATGAGACAACATAATTCGGCCATACCTTCCTCCATCTCAATGCTATTGCCTACGTGATTGGGTTCGCAGACAAATTGACTAAAGGTATTTTGGCCATACAACGTCTGTATTATGAACGATAATGTTTCGGTATTGAAATAGTTGGGGTTTGTTTTATATACAATATACATATAGTAGATATATTTGAAAATACGTAGAATGTTATAGTGGTTATGCCTTTAGGGCTTAACTTAATCGGGAATAATTGCAAAATGGAGACTCAAAACAAGAGAATTAAACATTTGAAAGGGATCGTACAATATTTTTGTTCATAGCATTTCAAGTGATGCTTTAAAGTAAAAAAAAAGACGTGTGGCATTCGGGGACTGCCGCGGTAAAGCTATTGCGTGCTATGCCTTCAAGCCACACCTCCGCCGTGCCCGTCGGAGTGGGGAGCGTGAGGTTTTTTTCGTTACGGAATTTCTGGATTCGGTCCCCGCGCTCAAGGCCCGCGATAGAAGCTATGCAATAGCTTAAAAATGTATACATATGATAACACATATTAATAATCACGTAGATGTTATTGATTCGCTTGCGTAGTCAATTAACTTCATCATCTTAATCTCTCTTATACATAGCTTACTTTCGACTCACTACTGTCCAGGTTGTCTGGAAGAGATCGCTGTCTGAGCGATAAGACCGCCTGTTGTGCTCTTTTATTAACAATGTATTGTGTCCTTACTTGTACTTTTCTCTGTGGTGCACAATAAAGTATTTTTGTTTGTTTGTTTGTTTGTCCTTAAAATAATTTACTATACTATTGCGAAGTATTCATTCTAACTCAAATATATACAATCTTAAATTCTCTACCTTATATCGGGTACAATTTATATCCTCTATATTGTCAAACAAAGTCACGTTTCGAGCTGAGAGTTTTAATAATAAAACATGTCAAGGGCAATTTGCTGAGATCAAAGGGGGTTCTGTAGGTATATAGAATTTTGAATTACTTCTGATTAATATGTTGCATTATTAATAAGAAAGGGAAAAGGCATGCTACTACATTATGGTGTAATAATAACAATAATTAATTATTTAATGTACAATACAATTAAAATGAAACCTGTGCTTCTTTGATGTAATTATTCTGTATTTAAGGACGATTTTAAATTGCAATATCGCGATAAAATTTTGCAATAGTGTAGTCGAGAATTGACAAAAAGGTCTATAGGTTTCTTACCGGTTCTTCTCCATAAATACTGCTTTCCGAATCGGTGGTAAATGTTAAAATATGATTACATATTTTAATATTTCATTCGACATAAGACGATTTGAAAGTGCTTCTAAGAGAAGTAGAATATATAAATGTTTGAGTTTGAGTATAATGAAACAACTCAATTTAGCAACAAAAGTTATTAAAAGAAAATCAATATGTTTTGATTTTTGATATGATTCTCTTTTAGTTACTATGACAGTGGTGTTTTTGTATTATTTTTTATTAAATAACTCTTACCTTTTATGACCGGATCCCTAAAACTGAACAAAGTCCACGGTATGACAACGATAGCCCGGATTGGCTCGGCTATTAGAAATATTGGAGTAATAACAGTATACGGATAAAGCCGCCCTGCATTGCTTTTATCACAATATGTGGTATATTACGACATCTACTGTTATAATTTTACGTTTTACGTTGTAGTAGTTCCCGGCCGCGATTTTTGGTCATTTGAGTTTTTTGTTAAGTTGAAATTTTTTTAAGTATGTATAATATTAAAGATACAAATTGTACGGGAAAGTACTATTTTGTATTAATTAAAATTAATTAATGACTGACACTATGAAATCATAGTGTTTATTTTTGCTAAACTAAAACTCAAACTCAAAGCAACTTTACTCAAAACATTTTTCAATAGGATGAAACAAGGCGTGCTGATGTGTTGATGTTGATAGGGGTGTTTATTGAATCACTATAAAATGCATGGAAGATTTTATGGTTCAATTATCATAATATTGTGGTGTTTTAAATTTGCATAGATTTATCATACATTTAAATGTGTGAATTGGCTTTAGATTCCATAATTTTTTATATATATATTTTAAGAAAAATGAGTTGTGTCTGTTATTAATAAACGAAATCAGTTGAATTAATAATGTATTAGTGTAATAACATTGACCTTTTTCCTCGTGTCTCCTTTCATGCAAAACTTTTATAACAGTAAAAAATGCAACTAGCGATGTCGCTTTTTAATAAGTTATTGATATTTTTTAAAATACAAGCACCAGTTTTTTTTTCTACCACAATTTATTAATCAGTAGGAATTTATCCCCCTACCAGTACTTCAATTCATATCGTTTAATAAAACAACACAAAATTACTTCCCTAACAAAATTACCAATCAATTTACGTTAACATAGTAGCAGTCTGCAGTTAAAGACTCCCTCATCGAGGGTGTCATATTATATAGGATTCAATATCACCAGCCCATCCCATTGGCCAGAATTGTGATACCTACTCGATGGCAATTAACTTCTCTTCCGACGCCCTAGGCTACCGGCAAATGGCTTTTTAGATACCCCTGTGTCTGGAAACTGAAATATATAGATAGCATGAGATTTAATATGGGATGTTTAGCGACTTATTGCTTTAAAATGACAAACGTAGAGTATATTCTTAAAAAAATCGTTTATTAAGCATTTGAATGCTATAAAACTAAAGTATGAAACGATAAATGTATTGAGAATCGCCTGAAACCGGAACAAAACGACTCTCGTAAAGAAACGTCTCGTTTGGAAGGACAATCATTGTTATTATTAATATTTGCCTAGCCTGTTTTTAAAGCTAAAGATCGTTATTTTCATTTGATGTTAGATTGTAGAGTCTCTTTTTGCATGAGGGGATTTTTAACGGTTTTTGTATTCGCAAATAGGTACTTCTGACGTGACCAAAAATATACAAACAAAATTACAATGTATTTTGTATTTAAATAAATATATTTAACAGGAAAAGCGCTCAATGCAATCATTATAGTCCACGTTGATTTAACTTCAATTTAAACATAATCCCCGATATATCTCATCAAAAATAAATATTAATAAATAGTAAACATTTCGCAAGTTGAAATTGAAAACGTGCCGGCTCTTCGTGTTTGTTACGCGACTCGTAAACACTGGACCATGATTGCTTTTCAGTTTATAACTATGCAATCATTTCTAACTATTGTTACTCTTTAAGTTTGTTAACCAAGCCCAATTGGATTACTTTTCATTTAGAATTATATTTTGGTTATTCTAAAAATTAAATAGTGGAAAATAATAAACGTATTTGCGAGTAAAAATCACGTGAAACTTAAGTGAACTAATGACGACATAATATTGTATTGACTTTATATAAAAGCTGACAATTTAAGCCGAATATAAAAACAAATTATGTAATACTAGCTTTCCGCCCGCGGCTTCGCCCGCGTTTTCAAAGAAAAACCCGTTCCCGTAGGATTTCCGGGATAAAACCTATCCTATGTCCTTTCTCGGGTATCAAAATATCTCTATACCAAATTTCATGCAAATTGGTTCAGTAGTTAAGGCGTGATTGAGTAACAGACAGACAGACAGAGTTACTTTCGCATTTATAATATTAGTATGGATGTACATGTAAAGATACTCAATTCTTAAACATATTTAATTAAAAAAATCAAGATCATCGCTTAATTAAAGGCAATACAGAGTTTCGTTTACACAAATTACTCACACAAATAACCTTTGACACACTAGAAGCATTCATTTGCAAATGACGCCGAGACAAAAGTCCACAGTTGTGTTTCGGTCCATACAAAGTGGCTCGATTCAATAGCGTCGAAATCAATGCAATCTTACTGTACACTGCTTCTGTTTGAGCGCAATCGAAGCGTTCATCTAATTACAATTCTGAAGGTGTCTCGAATGGAACAAACAATACGTACAGAGTAACTGGTACACGTCGTCGTCTAATGGTCGCCATTTTGGACGATTCTAGAGATATTCGACGTCTTAATGCTTGGAACTTTTGGTTTATAACGGGTTCTGAGGTGGACATGCTGCAGTATTGATTCATTTTATATTGTGTTTGTGCACTTATTGTGCGAAGTAGTGAAATAAGTCACTGGAAATACAAGAAAAAAAGGTCAAATATTTAACACCTTATAAAGACTAGATGATGTCCATTAGAAATTTAATTCTAAGCTTTTAAGTAAGAGTTATAATGTATAAGATAAAATTAGTCACTACAGCTCGTTATATTGCAACCAGGTTTTAATGTTGTGATTACAGTACATGATAATTGCATAAGCAGGAAACGAACAACAAAGATGTTCCTGTCTCCTGAGGACAATTTATACCTAAATATATCTTTTAATTATTTCTTTGCAATTTGCATACTTGCAGAAAAGTATATATTTTTTTGCAAAATATCAAGACTTAATTACTTTAAAATAAATTGTAAATACACAATTACTTTATAAACAACCCAATATTATGGTTCATGACAATTCAAGTACTCCGTGAAATTGCACAGCAGAAGTAGCCTGTAATGAGTTTCCCAGAGATTTACGAATAAAACCTTTTTACTGAAACTATAATATAAGGCTGTAAATTCGTTTGGTTAACCACTGCGTGTGAGCCAACATGGCTGTCACGTGAATCCTTTTTAAAGATACGAATATTCTGCGGTTGGCTTGGCTCAGAGTTTCTGTTAGTCAAGGATGTGTGGTGGCCTATTTTTAAATGGTCCTTTTTAGATCGGGTTTAGAAATATACGCTATAATGTGTTCAGAATATTACAGTAGATTAATAGTACAGTTGATGATGTAGGTGCAGACTGCGGTCATGAAACGATACATAACTATTGTTGGTGTCTTAACAATTTTATGTTATACGGATAACTTATTTGAAAATGTCATTGTTATAATTTATAAATTTCATTGTTGTTTCTATAAAAATAGAAACACACGCCGGAGGATACCTCTGTTTTTTTCCTTAATCTGTCACACTGGTCATGAAGCTGGATCTTACCATATTCGGCAGGGTGCCATAATTGAATAATTATGATGATAATATGAAGAAACAGAAAAATCAATTTAATTTTTAATACAATAATCTTTTCGCTCTTATTAATCCCAGTCCCAACCAATGAATAATCACTAAAGATCACGCATTGATTAACCCCAGAAATAGAACGTACGTCTCAATAAGGCCGGTTGATATTCAAAGGCAGCTTGTAAGAATCGAAAATGATAACCCGGCATATTGGCCACGTAGCGAGGCCCTTTGATCCTTCATACATTGAACCTAATATTGAATACGTGAAAGTAATACCTCAGCGAATTTGTAGACGCTTGCGAATTTCATGGGTATGAATTTTAATGTTGGCTATTTCGTATGAGCGTGATGTTCGATGGAAATTGATCTTATGGATGCTATTGTATCATATTTTATATCATTTTTAGGTTATATAAAAAAAGAAATGTTTCACGTCAAGTTAGGTTTATCCAAATTGAGTAAAGTTATATAGACATTGATTCAGGATGTTATAAAACTTAGATAAAAATAAAATTTAAAAGACATCTTTGTATAAAATTTGAGGGCAACTTTTAGTATAAGTACCTACATTACGAAAATTGTACATAATTATCACGATGAGAGTGTTATTATTTTCGGACAATTTAATCCCACCAAAAACATTTTCATGTAAAATGTTGCCAAAACGAGCCCATATGACTCGCACTGTCAAAAAGTTATCAGATCTCATGTAGAGCCAAGCTTCTAATACTACACGCCCTAACTCTACAAGGCCTAACTTCACAAACTCTACACCTTAGTCAAAATATGTGGCTTGGCCATTTCGCTACATTCACATCGGCGTAAGGTGAAAAATTGTGAACAATAGTTCTTGTAGTAACGAACGGCCAAGCCACATATTTTGACTAAGGTGTAGAGTTTGTGAAGTTAGGCCTTGTAGAGTTAGGGCGTGTAGTGTTAGAAGCTTGGCTCTACATGAGATCTGGTAACTTTTTGACAGTGCGAGTCATATGGGCTCGTCTTGGCAACATTTTACATGAAAATGTTTTTGGTTGGATTTCATTTCTTTTTGTAAGTTGCTTGTAACAATTTTATTTTTATTTTTAGCTACTGTGTGGACGTAAGAGGCAGGAGACGTTCGCAACACTTCTATTCATTCATATTTATATGATCTGATCTGAAGTATATGTCTCAATATATGTCGATTAAATTTTTATTTTTTTTGAACAAGGAGTACCTATACGTATATATATCTAGGAGGACCAAGTTTTAGATTATTAGATTAGACGTCTAGCGTCATCAAAATTTAATTTAAAATTACAGGTCTCATACAAACTCCCATCCCCTAGTTTAAGGGGTTGGGGGATGAAAGTTACAAGTTTTATAATTTTTTTGTTGTTTGTGTGCTAATATTAGCTTACATACAAAATTTCAGCTTTCTAGGACATTAGGAAATACCTTAAGAATTTTGATGATCATCAGTGAGTCAGTGACGAAATTAGCGTTTTTTAGATATAAATAAAATCTGAAGTATAAAAGCTAATGTAATCAAAACTTAATATGTTCAATAAGTCCGCTATTGACAATATATCCCGAAAATTTTGTTGATCTAGCATAATCCAAACCCAAGTTATGAGGGTTCAAAAAAACGTCGAAGCGCTTCGAGAAAAGGTAGGTAGTGCCCGTGCGCGTAGTCGCTTGGCTCGTCTTGGCGGGGGCACTACCGTGCCCCCAGATGAGAATCGAACCCAACTGCAACAGAGCCTACTGATGTGCATAACTTAATTAGTTATATTATGATGAGTGTTAACATATGAATAAATATCTAAAAATAATTGCTAGGCGGAAGTCAAAAGAGTGTTTTATGAAAGCATCATACTAAAAAATTCATTGCTCGCTTTATCGTGCCGTCTGTTTATACAATATCGTTGCGACATTTTTGTCGGATGTCGTATGATAATGTTCGATTCAGCGACCAGCGCTGTATTCAAATGTATGTCTGTGATTCAAATCCTTTTTAGGTGCATTGATAATTATGGATTTTATTAAAAAATGATAAGGGAAAACTGATAAAGAGTCTCAAAATTTTTTAAAATAATTATTTAAAGTATAAACATTATCTTGGCACGCTTTTCGCAAACATTTTAACCTTGGCGTTAAATAGAGTCTGAATTGCATTTTAATTAGTCTTTTATCAATTTATCTCAAGTTCTAAAATTAAGATATTATACCCTCATTTTATTAAGGACATAGATACGAGTATAATCGTAAAAAAATCATGAATTATAATTTTAATACTTGCTCAAATTGTTAAACGAAGATAAAATATAAGTTTAAAGAAATAACTATACAGTAATTTGAATTCTTGAGATTAGAAATGTAGTAACTTCAATACATATTTATTTTTATAAAAAAACTTAAAAGTAATATTTTTGCAACATTTTTCATCGCTGCTCCGCTCCTATTAGTTGTTCCTATTATTAACGAAAAGAAACACACAAACTATTTCACTTTTTAATATTCGTCACGGTTTCATTTTCTACTATATAATATAGAGTCCGCAGTCCGCTGTCCGTCAACTATAGATTCTCAACACACCTTGAAATTAATACAAGTATACAAGGCTATTTGAACTAACTATATGTCGTCTAAACTAATCAAATTACACGTCGTTCCGATATCGTATAAACGGAGTCCAGTATTCACTTCCTCACGTCGTGAATATATTTCCCTCGCGGAGAGTATTTCAAATGTTGTATTACTGCATGACAGTTGGTAAAAAGAGTACACATAATCATTTCTGAACGTTTCGAAATGTCGAAGCTTTATCCTAAAACTAATTAATAAAATGTAATTTTCAAAATTTTTATATTGACGAATTTTAAGTTACGTATTTATAATCTTATTAATATAATGTATAGGTAATTATAATAATATCAATAGTAACGTACTGTTGATTAAAAAAATGTTTGTACAACATTCATATTTATAACAAAAATTACAACCTCAGTGTTAATTTTATTTGTAACGCCCGCCATTTCCAATTTAACAAAACTACTTTATAGAATTTATTTAATAAAAATAACCTTTAAATGTTATTTAGTTAACATGTTGACAAACTAAAAGCTAAAGGGAGACAAGGAGGTTGGATTTCCTAAAAGTTTTCGCTCGTTTAAAAGAGATGTTGGAATTGTTTGGAGGTGTCAGGTATTTACGGTAAAACCTATTGTCGAGGTTTATAACTAAAGCAACTATACACGATTCTTAGAAAGTAAGTTGTGTTGAAATGTCTATGAATTGGTTAGAGTTTAGCGTGAAAAGGAAATTTGGTTTTCCGACTTTTTAAAATACCTAATAGAATTTTATTTGTATTATGATGGTCGAAAAATTTATAAAATAAAGAATACAATAAAAATTACATTCATATATGTAATAAAAATAAATACATTAATATAACATTAAAATAAATAACATTAAACAGTAGGTGTAAAAACACATGTACATTTTATCAAGCCAAATGAAAAAGACTGAAGTTCTACTACAAAACAAAACGGACAAAACTACTTAAAACATCCGATCGAACCAATATTGAATCGTTTACAAACAGCAATCTACAAATTGCATTAACTATCAATCTAATAAACATAAATGCGAGTTAAAAACGAAAACGCATCAATTAATTAAAACAAGCGCGAATTTCGACCGCAATATCATCAGCAGAGATAGCTTGATGCGAATGAAATTACGTTATTAAGAAGGCGTATAAAGCCAGATAATTCTACGATTAAGCCCCGCACATTACGCGCCATGCCGCGCGCCCTCACAATACCCTCATACACCCGGCTCATCCAACGTACGTAAAGTTCATCGCACGCTAAATTATACACAATATTCTTCGCTCGTTCAACGCGTATTTTCGGTAGTTAGTAGGTATGTTGTCTAAAATAATTGTATAAAACAGTGAAGTTGAAATCATCACAAATTATGTAATATGTCTTTTTATTATTATTTGTTTATAATTATTAATGATAATCTATACATATTATAAAACAATAAAAAAAGTAAAAACTGTCTGTATGTAATATATAAAAAAAAAACAATATTAGGGAAACAGTATAGAGCACGAATCCGTAAAAAAAGTCTGTCGAAATAGCGAGTATAGATACTATTTTTAAATAAACATACGCAGTCGACGACACACATTCCTCCAGAACTTTATTTTGATTAATTTGGTTATAGTCCATTGAATGAGTCCCTCCAAGGGGGGTCTAGAGTGCGTGAGTTAGTAACGTAAGATGTTTCTTCGGAAACATGTCAAGAGTCCCTAGGTAATAAACATACTAAAACCCCGGGCCACTAGGAGGAGCCCCGGAGTGGGGGGAGGGGGGAAATGGGTCCATTTTTTTCATTTTTCGCTTAAATCTCAAAAACGGTACATGTTAGAGAAAAACTTTCAAGGAAAAATTGAAAGGCCATAAAATTATCTACAAGTTGTACCTGAATCATTTTTTCCTATATCCTACCGTTTCTGAGTTATACGCAGTAAAACATGATTTTGGCTCAAACAATTTCAACATCAATCGATCAAAAAATATTTCTTTCTTCCAAAAAACTCAAATGTGCAACTTGTGACCAGTACTGATAGATTGCTCTTAATTAGGTCTATAATTGGTAAAATAAACACATTCCTCCATGGAAGCCTTTAGGAGGAATCGATTGTCAAAATATTATATTAGGGCAGTTTGAGTTACTGAACTTGATCTTTTTATTTTTTTCTTCCAAAAAACTCAAAAGTGCAACTTGTGACCGGTACAGATAGATTGCTCATAATTAGGTCTATCATTGCTAAAAATACCAGATTCCACCACGGAGGCGTTTACGGGGAATTGAATTTTATCAGGGTAGTTACGATACATGAACTTTTTATTTTTTTTCTTCCAAAAAGCTCAAAAGTGCAACTTGTGACCGGTACAGATAGATTGCTCATAATTAGGTCTATCATTGATAAAAATACCAGATTCCACCATGGAGGCGTTTACGGGGAATTGAATTTTATTAGGGTAGTTAGTTAAAAAGTTCATGTATCGTAACTACCCTAATAAAATTCAATACCTCCTAAAGGCCTCCATGGTGGAATCTGGTATTTTTATCAATGATAGACCCAATTATGAGCAATCTATCTGTACCGGTCACAAGTTGCACTTATGAGTTTTTTGGAAGAAAAAAATAAAAAGATCAAGTTCAGTAACTCAAACTACCATAATATAATATTTTGACAATCGATTCCTCCTAAAGGCTTCCATGGAGGAATGTGTTTATTTTACCAATTATAGACCTAATTAAGAGCAATCTATCAGTACCGGTCACAAGTAGCACTTTTGAGTTTTTTGGAAGAAAGAAATATTTTTTGATCGATTGATGTGGAAATTGTTTGAGCCAAAATCATGTTTTACTGCGTATAACTCAGAAACGGTAGGATATAGGAAAAAATGATTCAGGTACAACTTGTAGATAATTTTATGGCCTTTCAACTTTTCCTTGAAAGTTTTTCTCTAACATGTACCGTTTTTGAGATTTAAGCGAAAAATGAAAAAATGGATCCATTTTCCCCCTCCCCCCACTCCGGGGCTCCTCCTAGTGGCCCGGGGTTTTAGTATGTTTATTACCTAGGGACTCTTGACATGTTTCCGAAGAAACATCTTACGTTACTAACTCACGCACTCTAGAACTTTTTATTCAATGGACTATTAGATTGTACGACATTTTTCGACTCAGCAATTATTCTAAAAATAAAAATAAAAATTATCCTTTATAAAATATTACAAAGTTCTTCGAAATTTACGTATTATTTTATCGACAGCTGGTAACTTTAGCAGGTACCTTTCTGGAGTATTTTTTTCTGCGTGGCAATAGTCAGTAGACACAGGTTGAGAGTGAGGGTCCACATTTTCCAAATTTAAAATTGTTCTGTGAAATTAGTAAATTACTTTCAAACAGGGTCAATTTGATTGATTGCATTTGCAAGGCGACCGTAGGAATTAGGTACCTACATAACTAAGTATAAAAAGTGTCTTTGTAAATTGTAGGCAAGGCAGTGTGTTGCACTATGAATGTAGGTATCTATAAATATCGTCGCATGAATACTCAACTCGCGGAAACGAATTTACAGAATTTACACAAATAATAATATCCAAACTCGCCTGGATAAACTTTCTCAAATGAATCTATAGTTTAGGTGGTCTGTTGCGGTTCTGCATCAGGTGTTTCAGTTTTCAAAATAAATTATTATTTTATATTTCCCGGATAATATAATAGTACCTACACAACAAAATAACTTTCATTCAAATCCGTCCAGTAGTTCCGGAGATTAGCGTGTACAAACAAACAGACAAACACAGACAGTTTTTTTTATTTACGGGATAAAACTCATCCTATGACCTTTCTCAGGTCTCAAGCTATATCTGCACCAAAATTAGAGCCCAGACATACCTACATACAGACACACATACAAAAATTCTAAAAACTATATTTATGTATAGATATGTACTACATATTACTATGTAATACAGATTATGAATATATTATATATATACATATACATATGTATATTATAAAAAAAATACCTATTCAATGTAAGTACAACTTTGACTTTCGTACGAATTTGTTATACCTATGTATAGATGTTATGTATGATTATCTAATACAGATTGTAAATATAATATATATGTACTATTCACAACCGGTTTACATATTATTGATATTATTATTTACTGGAGCGAACATAGGATCTGCCTATAGTAATAATAATAATATAAATCTTTCTTGACTTGATTGATTGCACCGCGACTGTAAGAATTAGGTACCACTATGAATTTTATTTACCTAACTAAACTTTCTCAAATAGGTAAATCAAGACTTATCTTTTTATATTATAATTATTATTTATTAATATTATAACAATACTATTATATTATACATTATATACATTATTACCTTCGACATTTAGTTATCTTTTCAATTTGAATCTTCTTTAGTTCTCGTTTCTTAAGTCTTTTCATTTTGTTGTTTACCATTTTCAACAAATCAATATTCGGCGTAATTATAAAACACGGCGCAGCAATTTTAGCGTGGTCTACTCGTCTCAACGGAGCGATAGCGTCTGATGTATGAAATAGAATTATGTTTTTAGCTCCCGGAACGTGCGATGGAAGATGATTTCTTGCGTAATTAAAAATATAGTAAGCGCCAAAAGTGTTTTATCGTGATTAAACCAAAACTAAAAGTAATTACACAAAATGCTCTGACAAATATATTGCAAATGTTTTAATATAATTGTTTATGAAAAAAAAATCATAATAAGTATTACCATGTCCAGTAAAAAACGTAAAAGTGTGAAATTTAGAGGTAACTTCGTGAATTTTTTCTATCGAGTCAATTTCAATATTTTATGTTTTTGATCTGACAATATAATCGAAAATATCATCAAGTTTTACATATATTTTATTTTTTATATTTGGTCTTGAATATTACACGTATCAACTAAAAGTTGATTGGTGATTTGACTTTATACGCGCCCTTAAATGCGGGGCTTAAATGATTCCAATACTTATTAAACGGATAATGTCAATTGCACCGCTTTATGACAAGGAAACCACCGTCGCACCGATTCGTGACATTTCATTAATCTTTTCGTTTTTGGCGATCTTGCATGTACATATCGATATCGGTGTCGGTATCGGTATCGGTTTGCGGTTGCGTGTTTAAAAGCTAGCATTTAAATTGCGAATTATTAATATTGTTTGGCCGATGTTATCAAGTGGTCAGCAAATGCAAACTAGCGGATCATCATTTTGAATGATCATTGACATTTCGTTCAATGATAATGCCTTTTACAGTAAACAATTTCATGAGCTTAATTGTCATGCCGAAATAAATAATAAGAATTTTTGGTATAAACATTAACGTTAATCCATTCTTACAAATGGAATGAAATCTAAACGTGCACACGACGTCTATTTCAATTTGCTTTTACAGATCGCAGTATCACAAGACAACGTGAGACTCCGTGATGCATGTTAAACTACATTCTAACTACTTACATTTGAAAATAAATAAAATCTACTATATTACTCTTTTCTCTTACGTATTATTCATTCTATTCTAATTCGTCTTCAACAAAAAATAGAAAATTCTAACCTAAAAAGATCACGTAAAAATATAAATTCCGCTGTGAACAGCCAAAATATTCCAAATGAGTAAAAGCTCGTCTTCTTTTACTTCATCAAGCCATGTGTCTCGTTAGATGTGAGCACTATGGCAGTTGAATAAATGTAATTGTAATGACGGAACCCTCATTAAAATATTCGACTCTTTGCGTGAGGACTTTCTGAGTTAATAATGTTTTTTGAAATGTTCATAAACACATTTCAAATTTGGATTGTAGATATTCAAAATCATACAGACTAGCTGTGCTCCGTGGTTTTACCCGCTCCTGTTGGTCTTACCGAGATGATATTATATAGCCTATACTCTATAGGCTTCCTCGATAAATGGGTAAATCTAACACCGAAAGAATTTTTAAAATCGGACCAGTTGTTCTCGAGATTAGCGCGTTCAAACAAACAAACAAACTCTTCAGCTTTATAATATTTAAATATAAATCACATATTTAAACTAAACATATTATCAAAATGTTGTGTTTAGCAATACATTATTAGTTGAGGTCCTGGCACTGGTTCAAATGAGAACTGAATGTCTTCGAAGCGACTTGCAAGTCTCACTACAGTACGTAAAATAAAATAGTATTAAAGATAAACTTAAATTCGAACATTCATTTCTTCAATTGGATTCATCTAGAAGAAGCACTTTTGAATCGTCATAATCGATTTACCATTGACTACCGATTTGGAAAGCAAACGTGGCATATAAGTTAGTTGTTTCTCTAAAAACGTATACAGAACGAAACTACATATATATAGCACGCAGTTGTGGCTGATAAAGAACCCTACAGGCGTATAACAGCCCTAATGTTAATGTCACTGGAAGATAATCCACAAAGGCACAAAAATAGTATAATGTACTGTTGTAGCTCGCCGAATTATGACCTTTGCCTTTTTAGTATTTGATATATAGATGACAAACTGTCCCGTAATATGGAAACTCGATCGTGAAAAATAATTGAAATTTATTTTATGTGTTCATTGTTTTAAGGAGATATATATTTTCTTGATACATAAATCATACTCATTTCAATAAGTAAGCAAGATTCCTACCAAATTTCTAATGAATAATATAAAGTAAAAAAAAGTAGAGCTAGGATATTAACAAATCCGCAACTAAATCTCATGCTTACCATTAAATCGGTAGTACATTTGCGTACACTAGTAGGGTGCTTTTAAAAGAGCCGAGTGGCTTTTGCAAGATGTTTTTGTGACGTCACTGCACATTATCCTGTTATCTCATGGCTCGGATTCGGTACAAAGCTAGCTGAATTAATGTACTTGGATTTTTGCACTGAGGCTTTATTTAATTCTAGTTAGTCTCTGAATTAAGCATGTTTGTATGTCGCTGAATGAAATATTAGGTTACTGTTTAGCTTGTCCGTCTGTCTGATATGTTTAGTTTGAGTTTGGGAATGTTTACGTAAAGATACACTACTGGGAGTGCTTGCTGCCAACAGAGATTATTTGTTGCACTGCTGCATTAATCGGGAAATGGATTACACGGTTTTTGGAAATGAATATTCTATATGGCATTATGGTATAGATATGGTAAAAACGAGTGTCATGTTATAGTTGGATATTTGTAGAAAACGAATGCCTTGTTGTATTTGAGTGGATGAATATTGGCAAGGATTCTTTCGCGCTTATATCTATGAAATTGGTCTTTAAAATTTTATATGTTACCGTTTTCATTCCAGTGGTCAAAATACTTTTAAGTCTTTGATGATTTTCATACGAAGTGAAGAAGATAGGTTCTTAATACGGTTAGTGACCTCGAAAAGGAAAGTCAAAGACGAACTTAGTTTAAATGCTATACGAATAAAGTCTTCATAAAGAAACAGTCTCTCCCATAACTCCACAATATTTATTATTAATAGCGAAAAGGAAATTGATTCAAAAATAAGTTTAAACGAAGAACCCTCCAGAATTATCAAATAAAATCGTTTTTATACAATTTAACTTTCAATTCATAATAAGTTTCCGTATGCATAAACGGACCTCATTTACGTGTAACAAACTAAAGGTTCTGCTACACGATTTATTTGAGATCAAGCATGTGCAAAATTATTACTCATATAAGTTAATAAACAACAATGATTGCTTTCATTAATTATAAGCAGTATTTGCACCTTTAGAATATCCTAATGACTACGATAATTTTTAATGCGACTAAATAGAAATACAGATTTGAAATTCATACAAAAACATTACAATCAAAACTAGTTTTTGCAAGTCTATAAGTAATCATTCAGTATGCTATAAAAAAAAGAAACTGCCTAATTATAATCATTAATACAACTATGTAGTTAGATTCTCAAATCACTGAGTGGATATTATCCATTTCGTATCGTATTAAAGTAATAAGTATAATAAGTTAATTTTTATTATTTTTAAGTAATGTGTTATCGGTACAAACAAATGTATTTTCTTTCTTTCTTTCTTAAATTGCATGATCGAATGTTCATTCAAAACTTAAAACTCGTGTAGCAGCACCATTAGACCACACTTCCGCGTCCCTCAGATTTCCCTTGCAAAGTTTGATTTATCCTGGGAAAACCATTTGATTCAAACTTGTACAAACATTCAATTGACTTCGGATTTATTCGAGCCGCTTGATATTAAAGATATCAATTGTTTGTTTATGTTATTATTGAATTTAGCTAAAAGGGTTTATTTGTAAAGTTTGTTTATTTTGTTCTGGAATTTTCTTATAATGATATTGAAGGACCATTTTTATTGGGAGATGAAGTACAAGGAATTTATGTTATATTTTTTTGTTTATAAGATATAGTATAAATAAAATAAAAGTTGATAAAAATACTATTGTAATATTTGAAAAGATTAGATAAAGATATTTTGGTCAATTAATTTATTTCTTATATTTTACTTCTTCTAAGATTATTTAACAATGGTTCAAAAATTGTGAACAAACAGCATTTTTATCAGCATCACACTATTTTCTTCAAAAAACAATGATCCAAATATACAATTAGATTACAATGCAGCAAGATTATCAGATGTTAGGAGGAAAGAATAAAACAATTTAAACGTATCGTGCTCTCTGAATAACATGAACGGAAGGACAAAGCTTTAGGAAATTAGATTGGCCTCGCAGTCCGCGCACGTGGCCGCCTTGACTGGCTTGTTATGGTGTATGGGATAACTGCGAACAACGGACTTTTTTGCGAAATCATTCTTTAAATAATTTGGAAAATCCAAAAGTGCACGCCTCATAATTTTTTTTAATAAATATTTATTAATTATTATTTTTGTTTATTTAATAACAATTAAACCACATCGAATCAGACCCTGAAAAATGAAAGGGTTCTATTCCTGAGCATACTCAAGCGTAAGAGAAAAAAAAAGACTCGATTAGTAAAGTATTTCGGTCGCTATCGTGTTAACAAGAAAAAGGATCCGCACATACAGACACACGGACGTCCAAGACAGAACTTTTTTAAACTGTTTTTTAACTAGTTTAAATAACAAAAATGACATCAAAAATATCATGAACGTTAAAAATAGTGTTTTTTCTTAATATGTGTGTGTATGTATTATCTTACAAGTGCAATGTATGATACATAAAGACATTTTAAGTTTGAAAAATCAGATGTTTTGCGCGAAGTGACAGTAGTACCCACCTCAACGCTTCGCTTATCAGGCGTGCAATAGTAAATTGTATGTAAAAATAAGAACCATGAACGTATCATTCATTAATTTAGTGTTAAACAAGCTCACTGGTGTCACTATTACGGCGCAAAACGAACTGGGTCAGTTGAATTTGGATATAGTGTTTTTATCGAAAGATAGAATACGATAATTGAAACATATTTTTCATTGTGTCTATATAATATTGGAGAATACTTTAATAATTAAGTATAAAATTCTGTTGATTAAATCAAACAGATTACAGAATACAACCTTAAATTTGGTCAATTTATTTTTATTAGGTACTTGAAAATTGTCCCGGTTTCCACTTCCCGCCTTCTGTCTTATTTGCGATTCATGTTTCTCAACATTGTATTCACATTATATTCACTACACTTTAAAATACGGTCATCTTTAAAATTTAATTCGAAAAAACAAACAATAGAAAATGCTTAAGTCGCCATTTTCAGTAGTCTCGCTCCCGTTACAAGTTGGCTATTTGCGCCGCGCGAAGCGAAACTTAAACAAGCTCTTTGTCCCGGTCTCACCTGCCGTGAGACGCGTGGTCATTTGTACAACACGTGTCGTTGCCGCGCCAAATTGTCATTGGATCTTATTGCTAGACGAGGTATAGACTATAGATACGTTTTTTTCTTTTTAGAGCGCAATTACTGGCCAGCTTTTCTAAATTTGAAATTCGAACTATTATTGCAATTTTTTATCTGTGGCACTTTGAGATTTGAATTCAACGATGATCTGTTTTTAATTGAAGTAAATGCGAGTTATTTTTTATAGATAACGAATATTTTTGATAAATGCTAAAATATAAATCTAGGCTTTACCCGTCGAGGACTTATGACAGTACCTTATTGTGTTGATTTATATAGGATTCGTTTATTATATAAAATAAGATAATTCGTTATGTGTAGCAATGCCAGCCAGGATTAAAGCAAAACATATCAAGGCTCATGATGGGCTCAACATTAAAAACATTTTTACAGACCATGAAAGTTGTCGTTCATAAGCTCAAACTCTCTTGTTAATTTCTTCAACTAGACCTCTTTTTTAAGCGTTTTTGAATCGTCAAAACACAGAAAAATAATACCTAATTTACTACTGATTTTCAGTTTCTACGGAGAAGAGCCGGAAAAAGCCCCTATCATATTATGTAGCTATGTAATAGCTACAAGTTTAACATATTCACATATATTATTATTAACGATTGTTTCATACAATTTTCTAACAAGAACTTTCTGTACAAGCGATACACGCTGTAAAATGATTAAACAAAATATAAAACCGATAAACTGCCTCCCCAGGTGAAACTTCAATTGAACAGCTCTCGTATTCATGGTCCGTAACAAATTCTTTTATGATATAAGTTTAAAAATCTCGAAAGTTCGGATAACTTTAACTTGAAGATATGGCCACTTTAGGTTCTTAAAAGTATTTGAAACAAGCGACTTTAAATGTTAAGAGTATTTGTTTTTAACGTTTTAAATGTGGGATAGTTTTATGTGCTATTTGTATTTGGTTAAACGTCTTCCTCTTTGTACAGGAGCTTTGGAGTTTTGCTTATATGAAAATCCAGGTGTTTTTGTAGTTATGTAACGCATGTATTACGTTTTTATTTTGTACATTTTTGTTAATATTGTTAATATTCATCATATTTGTGCTATTATTAATAGGAAAAAAACATAAATTATTTATTTATCTGAATAACTAAACTAAACATATTCATTTAAGCTAACCCTACATTCAGGATATTTTCAGAAATGTAATTATTAGTAATATTAGTTTTAGTTAACACTATATACCCATAGGATAGATATCTAGAAAGAATGAATCCGTTTTATGCGGTATTCGAAACATTGATATAAACTTTCAACCGTAATTTATATACCTACAACATCGCAAATAAATATATCAAAGTATTCACTGGAACATCATTAAAAATTTCCGCTGATAATGAGCGATATTTAATCCCTTGGCAATTAACACAAAATACAGCGACCGCAGTACATCATTGGTTCAGTTAATTTAAAAGTTAAAATCGCTAACGACTCCAAGTAAATCACTTTATGTTATCTCAATGATCGATTATTGGTTGCAAGGTTTTTGTTAAGTTTTCGATAGAGTTAGCGATTGGAAAAGGATATTTTTTTTTATTGAGTTGTGTTATGCTGTAGCATAGGATATTCGTTATCTACTGAGTTGTGATTTGTAATATAGTGTGCAAAATAATGTTTGGATATTTATTAAATGTGGCTGAAATGTATGTTACGTGATTATGAGAATAAATCGTTTTTAGAAACCGTTGTTTTAAATAATTTTGATCGGTATAACCTAAGAGGTACTAAAATAAAATTATTTTTATATTAAGTCAGCCGGATTTCTTAAATTTTATTGTAAGGAAGTGAGTACATAACTGTAAATTTGTTTGTGAACGAAGGTCATAAATTGGTATGAATTAATTTAAAATTTCTATTAGGTTAGGTAGGTGTAAATCTGTATCTTTCTATCATAATAATTTAAAAATTACATACGCAAGAGCTTTTGAGGGAGAGAAATTCATGCAAAGCTTTAAAAAATATTTTAAATTTAAAAAATATAAAAAATCTCATCTATTGGTTATGGTATTGAGTTAGGTATTTTTAATTTTTGTAACAAGAAAATTGTATAATTAATAATACATTAACATATGTTATGAATCCATAGATTTAATTAAGTTTCACGTAGTTTCCCTTATGCAGTATAAGGTCTTGTTTCAGCAAGTTGTGAGGAAACAAATTGAATTCCCGGGTGTCACCTGCACTATGTGTGTAGCGCGGGTCGTCTCGCACTGTGGGACAAAAATAATTGTTATTTATTAATTTATTAGTAAGCAAATAAATATTTAATATAAATGTAAGACGTTAAAATTATGTGCATTTTTAAAAATACAAGACTGTAAAGTGCGTCACACACGGTGAAGATACTATAATATTTTATCTTAAGATACTGTTATATTTTATATTACAGTATCTTAACGCATCCGGTATCAGCGTTCGGACCATCATTTTTCTTTTTGTCATTGCGTACTAAGACTCCTGTAGAACCGCCATCCTGTTACAAATGACCCACAAAATTTCGCGTCATTTCGGGCTTCTATATAAGCTGCAACAAAGTTACTATAAAAGCTATGTTCGAGGAATAAACTATGTGTTATAAATGTGGGAGGAAATAAGTGTAAAGTAGTTTTATTCTTTAATAACAGTATAACTTGATGATTGATGGTTAATTCTTAGTAGGCTGAAAATGAAAAGTAGGTAATTTGTGCATGAAGTAATCTTATAACAGATTTTATCTATCTTATTTATTTATTTATTTATTTATTTATTTATCCTTTATTGCTCTTAGATTTAAACTAAAATATGAACTTAATCTAATTATAAATTAAAACAAATGGCGGTCTTATCGCTAAATAGCGATTTCTTCCAGACAACCGGAGTACGGAAGGAAATTAGTTAGAGGAGAGGGATAGGGCAGAGCATAAATATAATATGTAAGAATATAATATAAAGATATGTAAGAATATAATATAAAGATATGTATAAATAAAATATATATATTCACAAAAGTATAGGAAAGAATAATTAAAGCCATAAAAACATGATAATAAATATATAAAGCGACAAAGATATAATACAATATATAGATAATTAAGTACGACAAGAAGAGTGATAGTTATCGCTTACCATTATTTTAAACTTATTCAATGACTGTGCCTTTTTTATTGGCTCAGGTAAAGCGTTCCACAATTTAATAGCCTGAACAGTGAATGAAGTATCGTAGAAACGAGTAAGATGTCTATCTTTTGTTACATCCTCTCGGTTTTGGGGTTGAAATTGCAGTGTAGTTTCACACGTCAATCTGAAATAATATGAAAACAATTAATTTTCGTACTTTATAACTGTTAAAATGATGGGACATACACGCACACAAAGGGAGATTTCAGATTTAACTGTTTAATTATTCATTAACCTTTCTTAAGATATTATATAATTCACCAAAACATGTAATACACTCTTTTCTGATAATATGTCATTTAAAAAATTAACTTATCTAAGTAGTAATCTTAATTGGCTCTTAGTTCTGTACTAATATATTAGAAATTGTTACTTATTGTAATGCTGTATGATTACAAAGAAATAAATAAATAAATAAATAAATAAATATCCAGATGAGCGTGACAAAAGAATTTCTCATACGCTTGGTATTTGTAACTTATACCACACATTAATAAAAAATATGAATTTAACTGATTGCTACTATTGATGTGTTATTTTTCAGTTTCTAAAATACGACATCGTTGCTTTAGCATATTAAAAAATCGTGCATTCTCACAAAAATAATAACAAAATGAATCAAACCGCAGTGTGCATATACAACCTGAGCCATGCAACAGATTTCTTGAAAGGATTGCCAAAGGAACTGTGGCAGTCGTTTGTATAAAACTTTACTCGTATTATTTTCCCTTTACTCCCTGTACCGTCGTTGCGAGTGCAAGTGACAGCTCATCTATTTATCTAGTTATTTACTTATAACTTTTAAATAATCAAAAACTTTATAAATCAGTAACAAGTTTGTTTCTTTAGAATGTTTACAGTTAACTTTCTAGTGATGGCTTTACTTATGTATCGTTTTTGGAAAGGCTAGGTGTAGCCTCGGAATGGCGGAAAGACGCGGGTTCAAATCCTGCCTCGTGATCGAATTTTTTCATTTCTCATTTATAAAGCATTTGAATGCTTTAAAACTATACATATATAAACTGGTTATTATAGATTCCATAAATTAAATGACATCTCGTTTCATTAATTATACCTATGAATATATCTTGTACTTGTAATCTTGTAGTGTACTTCTAGTATTGTCTGTTTACTAAGTCTTGTTGTCTACTGTTGAGAGTTGAGACAAAATTCCTTCAATATTTTTATACCCAGCCCAATTTTGTCAAAATTGATAAACAATATAGCCTAGCTTTTCTCTCCATTATCATAAAATTGGTATATTAGCTGTCCGTCAATTCTAATTAAGGTTTCACCGTCGATCACACGCAATTACGGCTCACATATTCCAAACAAAAAGTTTAAACAACGAGCTTTCATATTTGAAACATATTTCGAACTCGTATCACACATAATTAGAGTTTATTAAAATTTACGGAAAACGGCCGAAAACAGTATGAAACATGATTACTGGCACGAATGGACTAATTGTGATTTATTGATTACACAGCTAATGGACTCTAATCGAATAACGTAGCTGCAAATAACATGAGTATGTTTCATTGAATATTCTTCTTCAAGGTAAGTACTATCGTCTTCAATTGTTCTTGAGATTTATGTTCGATTGTAATTTAATCTGTACATATTGTTTATATAACATTTTATTTAGCTGGATAAAGAGGAGGTCAATTTACATTCATCTCAGTGAGTGTCTGACGTCAAACAGCAATGGCAAAATTTCACGAAATTAATATTATACAACAGATACACAGATAATATAATACTATACTAGTATAAAAATATTATTATTCTGATATTTTTACTTGAATAAGTAAAATAGTCATTAATCTCACGAACCCAAGTGAAATTGAAATAGTTCCCAATTATTAAACATATTTAGTGATGTTTTTTATAAATTTAAACAATTTCCCTTTGCTGTTAGTTTCATGTAGATGTGATATTGGCTGGATAATTACCAGATATTGACAGAGCATCGGAACATGTTATGTGAGACATTAAATAAATTAATTATTGAATCGCAGCTGCTCATCAATTACTCGTGTGGTGGAAGCGAAAAGATAATATAAATTTAATTTAGTTGTTTTATATGTATATAAATTCACATATGTACTGTATAATCTGTTGAACTTTTTAATAATAAATATTTAATAATGAATATACTTTATTCAGCACCAAGTAAATACATAGAATATAAAAAAAAGAAACAGGCTATATGTTATAAAGTTAAAAAGGCGGCCTTATCGCTTCTTCTTCATATTCAAACTGTAAAAAGGACAGGAAAGAATTTCTTAACGCCTACTGAAATTTACTATTTACGGCGTTATAATTGTGTGTCCAAAAATAAGACAAATTAGACCGTAGTTTAACTAAAGAAAGATGAGAAGATACTACTACTCGTATGTAATAAATAGTTATTCCATCATACTACATGATTCAAGTAACTGGAATACGATTTACCCTTGCAAAAACACCTTTATTAGCAACAATGATTGCCATTAATCAGAGAATTTCGATAGTCTTAGGTTAAAATACTCTAAAATTCTACATAATATAAGGAAATGTATATCTAAGAACTATTTCGCTATAGTTTCCTCATTATACCAAACCGCAGAGTTATGTACTTAACATCAAAGCTATCGGATAAGATACCCAAAGGTTCATCTTGCGTATCGCATGTAGGCTTTAAATTAATTACAAATACCCTAGAACCATTACTGAGCAATTTCGATTTTGGGATGGCCTGTCATTTATATTATTTTGGGTAATCAAATTTATAGGCTTCTGTATTGGTTGTGGCGGGTAAGGTCCGCTTGTGTTCTTAGTTAATGCGTGTAATGTAGAATATATAGAGAAATTGAATTGTTATCACTACATAGTATAAAACAAAGTCGCTTTCTCTGTCCCTATTTCCCTATGTCCCTTTGTATGCTTATATCTTTAAAACTACGCAACGGATTTGGATGCGGTTTTTTTTAATAGACAGAGTGATTCAAGAGGAATTTTTTAGTATATACTTTATAAGGTTGTAGACAAAGCGGGCGAAGCCGCGGGCGTTATGCTAGTTTAGAATAACTTATGTGTATTAATTTTTTAACGTAGTAATAGTATAGATACATAGTTTGTTTATGGAAAAACGTTCGCCATCTTTTCGTATTCTATAAAAATATTTACGGCTTAATTATAGTCCGGTTAATATAATCTGTAATTAAAGTACAAAGCTGAAAATAATTCAAAATATGATCAAAAATAAAATATTCAAATTTACCGTACATGGAAATAAAAATGGAAATAAAATTATTCGAACCGAAATGGTAAGTTTTATCGTGTAAACATTTGAATAATCTTTAAAACATCTTTAAAAGTCTTTATCAACATTCAAAGTCCATGTTAAATAGTATACATTTCACTGAAAGCTCACACTTAACACGCGAAATCCCCCATTAAATTATTAGGAAAACTAATTGAATTGACGCGACTTGATAGCTAATTAATCCGTGATACAAAGTCGGTAATTAATCAACGGGAGAGTTGACTTTGCCCGTGATAGGATTATAATGAAACTCAACGAAATGGTGCGGACAACAGTACCTACAATTGTGTTGAAAATCAGGCAATATTGATTTTGCATTATTAACTATGAGTGCACTGTAGCTGCGGGAAATGAATAAATGAATACAGATTAATGGCGTGTAAGTGAACATAATGTTTATTCAACGGAATTGTTTACGGTAATGCCCGGGTGTTTTTGGTAATGCCTGAAAAATTTAACTTTGTATGAGTACGTACGTCGGATTACGTGTTGCTGTTAAAGTGGATTCCTTTGTTATATTTGAGTAGGTGTTGGCTTGCTTAATAGCAGTGTTGTTAATATTATAAATGCGGAATTTAGCGATGCTCTTTGCAGTATAATACTAGTCAATTATGCAAAATCTTCTGAACCGTTCTCGTCTATTCAGGTGAATAGTGCTGACAAGAATTAAATGAACGAATTGGAAGGTTTAAATTTTAAGGCTTATAGTGTTAAATTACTAAATATGTAGGAATTTGTGAGTCGTATGATAAATAGATAATAGTGATTTAAGGCAGACTAATCATTTAATCAATTATATAATGATTATTTTCATATAGTTTACTAAAATAATTGTCAATTCATTTTCAGAGTACAGACTCTACTTTAAAAATTAATTTTGAGGCAGACTAAACTAAAATAATTTTCTGAGTACTGACTCTACTTTGATACCGTTTAAAAATTAATTTGTATGTTCAGAAACGGGAAAATTACTAAATCGTTCTAAAATTTGGTAGCGAGATAAGTCAATTAACAGTGTAAAGGGGAGATGAATGCAACAAAAGAACAACTCGCAAAGCGTAAGTCAAAGGAATTTCAGTTCAACATAGTAGGTATTTTCAACTTTTACAGCACTAAAGTGCATCCAAAATAATTGGGCTTTAATTAAACCACGAATATTTCGTTCACCAATTTAATAGAGCACGATACAGGGGAAATCGACTATCAAATAGTTGGTATGCGAATCGAATGTTTTGGATTTATTATTTATTTTATACTCGCTCTAATTGCTTAGTTATTTGTTTCTTTGTGCCATAACATAGCCTAGATATAACTTAACATTGATAATTATCGTGCTCTAGAATTTAGAGATTTCAATGCTACAAGTAATAAATTATTAACAAAAAATTAAACCGCCTACAAATTGTAAGAACTAAACTAAATATAAACGGCACTTTCAAATTAAAAAAGAATTATAAAAATCGTATAAAGAATTTGAATGCTTTAAATCTAAAAAATATCAAATTATTAAAAAAAAAGGTTATTTTGGGAACATCTTTTCTGAAGTCGGTTAAAAATGAAGATAACTTATATAGCTCCGTCACGCTGGAACCCGCTTTAAAAAAAACCTTACTTTTTTCAGCCTATTTTACCTACAAACGATGCTAATAAATGTAGTATAGGTCAATTTTTTGTAGTCTTATTAGTTACTTAGAAAACATCATTGATATCGTTCGAAGTAAAAAATATAAATAATAGCGTGTTGATTAGTTTTGGAATGGGTTCCAAATTGATTGTAGTTTATTGTAGTGGCAAGAAAATTATTTATTTGCGTTGTTTTATCTCAAATTATTGCAAGAAGGTCACAATAACAAAATTTTAAAAAATAAATAACACTTGTTCAAAAACTACAAACGATGCTAATAAATGTAGTATAGGTCAATTTTTTGTAGTCTTATTAGTTACTTAGAAAACATCATTGATATCGTTCGAAGTAAAAAATATAAATAATAGCGTGTTGATTAGTTTTGGAATGGGTTCCAAATTGATTGTAGTTTATTGTAGTGGCAAGAAAATTATTTATTTGCGTTGTTTTATCTCAAATTATTGCAAGAAGGTCACAATAACAAAATTTTAAAAAATAAATAACACTTGTTCAAAAACTACAAACGATGCTAATAAATGTAGTATAGGTCAATTTTTTGTAGTCTTATTAGTTACTTAGAAAACATCATTGATATCGTTCGAAGTAAAAAATATAAATAATAGCGTGTTGATTAGTTTTGGAATGGGTTCCAAATTGATTGTAGTTTATTGTAGTGGCAAGAAAATTTTTTATTTGCGTTGTTTTATCTCAAATTATTGCAAGAAGGTCACAATAACAAGCAATTTTTTGTAGTCTTATTAGTTACTTAGAAAACATCATTGATATCGTTCGAAGTAAAAAATATAAATAATAGCGTGTTGATTAGTTTTGGAATGGGTTCCAAATTGATTGTAGTTTATTGTAGTGGCAAGAAAATTCTTTATTTGCGTTGTTTTATCTCAAATTATTGCAAGAAGGTCACAATAACAAGATTTTAAAAAATAAATAACACTTGTTCAAAAACTACAAACGATGCCAATAAATGTAGTATAGGTCAATTTTTTGTAGTCTTATTAGTTACTTAGAAAACATCATTGATATCGTTCGAAGTAAAAAATATAAATAATAGCGTGTTGATTAGTTTTGGAATGGGTTCCAAATTGATTGTAGTTTATTGTAGTGGCAAGAAAAATTTTTATTTGCGTTGTTTCATCTCAAATTATTGCAAGAAGGTCACAATAACGAGATTTTAAAAAATAAATAACACTTGTTCAAAAACTACAAACAATGTAGTTGATTGTAGCTAAACTCATATGTTTGTAGTGGCTGTTGAACCCCTGTAAGCAATAAAAAACAAAAAATTTAGTGTTCAATAAGTTAATATATTCAAAACAATTATGAGCCTTGGATTTCGTGTCGTTTGTAGTTTTAGAAAAAAAAATATTCATGCTCATACATACATCTTCGCACACGTGCGTGTTTGTGTATGCGTGTGGGAGTTTCGTAATTTAGTGTACATTAAATTGCACATGATATATGTTAAAAAAAAAAAAGAGTTGGATATCTTTAATGTTCAGTAGTTTGCTGTTCAATGTTACAAAGTCACTTAATAATCCGAAACTGCTGAGACGACAAAAGTAATTAAAATGAAATAATGGATAAATTCCATCCGAAACGAAAAAAAACTCAAAATAGTGCAATATAAAAAATTGGAATTAATATTGTCATTTATCGTTTATTGTAGTACTGGTAAAATAATTTATCCTCTAAAATAACTTCAAGAAAAATCTGATAAAACTAGCCAAATTGTAGTGGCAATAAAATGACACTGGCATAAAAACTACAAACGATATGAACAATTGTCACAGTACCTTTATATTTGTATGTCTTGCTTATTACTGATTATAAGTGCGAATGAATAAATTTACTTAGTGTTTGATAGAGTGATACATTTTGACGTTAGAAAATAGAAAAGGAAATCGTTCGTAATTTCACAGTTTGTCTTCCGACAGCATACCTTTATATGTATATGGACATTACCGATTAAATATAAGCGTGCGTACACAAGTTTACAGTTACTATAGTGCCTACAGTAAATGTAGCATCGATTATACCTCAAAATATAAATTCAAAATCGTTGGACTTACAAGTATGTGCTGTTTTTCGTATTAAAAAATAATGACAGCCAACTATACACGGACTTTCGTAAGTATTGAAAACTTGAGCTGCAAATGAGTTGAATTTTTAATTATAATTTCTGAAAGTGTAAAACTTTTTGATAATTGAAAATTGTTAATCAATAATCAGAGAGTAATTATTAGTATTTTTAACAGCAGCTACGATACAGTTGAAGGATCGTATACTACAAACGATTTTATAAACTGTAGAATCAACTACATTGTTTGTAGTTTTTGAACAAGTGTTATTTATTTTTTTAAATCTCGTTATTGTGACCTTCTTGCAATAATTTGAGATGAAACAACGCAAATAAAAATTTTTCTTGCCACTACAATAAACTACAATCAATTTGGAACCCATTCCAAAACTAATCAACACGCTATTATTTATATTTTTTACTTCGAACGATATCAATGATGTTTTCTAAGTAACTAATAAGACTACAAAAAATTGACCTATACTACATTTATTGGCATCGTTTGTAGTTTTTGAACAAGTGTTATTTATTTTTTAAAATCTTGTTATTGTGACCTTCTTGCAATAATTTGAGATAAAACAACGCAAATAAAGAATTTTCTTGCCACTACAATAAACTACAATCAATTTGGAACCCATTCCAAAACTAATCAACACGCTATTATTTATATTTTTTACTTCGAACGATATCAATGATGTTTTCTAAGTAACTAATAAGACTACAAAAAATTGCTTGTTATTGTGACCTTCTTGCAATAATTTGAGATAAAACAACGCAAATAAAAAATTTTCTTGCCACTACAATAAACTACAATCAATTTGGAACCCATTCCAAAACTAATCAACACGCTATTATTTATATTTTTTACTTCGAACGATATCAATGATGTTTTCTAAGTAACTAATAAGACTACAAAAAATTGACCTATACTACATTTATTGGCATCGTTTGTAGTTTTTGAACAAGTGTTATTTATTTTTTAAAATCTTGTTATTGTGACCTTCTTGCAATAATTTGAGATAAAACAACGCAAATAAAGAATTTTCTTGCCACTACAATAAACTACAATCAATTTGGAACCCATTCCAAAACTAATCAACACGCTATTATTTATATTTTTTACTTCGAACGATATCAATGATGTTTTCTAAGTAACTAATAAGACTACAAAAAATTGACCTATACTACATTTATTAGCATCGTTTGTAGTTTTTGAACAAGTGTTATTTATTTTTTAAATTTTGTTATTGTGACCTTCTTGCAATAATTTGAGATAAAACAACGCAAATAAAGAATTTTCTTGCCACTACAATAAACTACAATCAATTTGGAACCCATTCCAAAACTAATCAACACGCTATTATTTATATTTTTTACTTCGAACGATATCAATGATGTTTTCTAAGTAATTAATAAGACTACAAAAAATTGACCTATACTACATTTATTAGCATCGTTTGTAGGTAAAATAGGCTGAAAAAAAGTAAGGTTTTTTTTAAAGCGGGTTCCAGCGTGACGGAGCTAACTTATATTACATAGTTTTTTCATAAGATACCGCGTGCCGCGAGTTTCGCAGATTATTATTCCCAACGCGGCACCCTATCATAATTCCGAAACACGATATCAAGAGGGCATGCCACAAATCTCGGCTTGTATGTACTGTAAGAGTTGGTTTAGTTTTTTTAGTTTATACCTATTTAATGGCTAGAATAAATAACACAGTTATCAGCAAAATTATAAAATTACGACATTAAAAAATAAATAAGTATAATTTGGTGAAACAATTATAAAGTCCATGTAGTTATCAATAAATGATTATGAGACTCATCAGATTTTAATAATTGTAGTCTATTGATACTTTTGAACTAAATTTTCGTTCATTTTCGGAATATAAATGTTTAATATTATGTATTCCTAACCGTTTTTGGGTGTAATTACATATGGTTGATAAAAAATGCATTCTCACAGTATTTGAAATGCATTTGCCATAGCCCTCAAGGGGACACGGGACCTCAATTTAACTTTTTCATCTAATCGTCACTGAAAACCAGTTTTGCCGAAACTTCTGCAACACATGTTGATATGTGAATGAATTTACCACTTTTTTTGTTCTTTATTATTATTTAATTTTGAATTCAGTATGTGCAACTTCAAATAATCCCAATTTTTATGACTAATTTAATCTATTTAAATAAAACTCAAAGGTGACTGATATATTGATCTATCAACGCACAGCCCAAACCACTGGACGTATCTGGCTGAAATTTGGCATGCAGGTAGATGTCATAACGAAGGCGTCCCCTAAGAAAGGATTTTAGAAAATTCATCCCCTAAAGGGGTAAAATAGGGGATGAAAGTTTGTACTATGAAAATTTATCTTTTCCACGCAGGCGAAGCTGCGGGCAACAGCTAGTCTAATCTAAATTATTTTTTTTATTTTACTATAAGGAAGCTCTTAACCTTGCTCTGCTGGTAACCTAAGATGTGGCCTTAGATGTAGCGCAGCTTATATTATTTTTAAGTACCTAACAATTTTCTTATAACTATAATAAAAGGTAAATAATAATTTTTTTTAACTATCTCCTAGACTAGTTGCATTTGCATGCCAGGATCAGGATGCGTGTTATCTAAGACGATATTTGCATGCATGGCGGCTAAATAATACAGCGTTGCGTTTACACGAAACTTCACAAAATTTGCAACTAAATTACTATTTTGTATTTGTTTAAGCGGATCGCTGTTGGAATAAAATTGTAGGAGGAAACTAATTTTGTGTATTAGCTAGCTACTAGTTATTAAGCTATTGCATAGCTTCTATCGCGGGCCTTGAGCGCGGGGACTGAATCCAGAAGTTTAGTAACGAAAAACCTCACGCTCCCCACTCCGACGGGCGCGGAGGTGTGGCTTGAAGTCATAGCATGCAATAGCTTAACCGCGGCAGTCCCCGAGTGCCACACGTCTTTTTTTATTCTGTGGTATTAGCTAAGGTTATTAGCTTAAAATTTCGGCTGAATGAACTTTGAGTTCTTGAAATAGTGTTGTGATTAATGTTTAATATTGTATCACAATTAACTAGATGATTAAAATAATATTAATTATTTAAATTTATTGTAATTAATGTGTGAAATTTACCTTAATCAATAAATGGCTTCGTTAATTTATACTTTTAAATAATTGTGAATGTTGCTGTATATTTCTGCAAAACTATTTTAATCTTGTCTTATCTTATTACTATCTATAAATATTTATTTATTTTCACTTAATAGTATCTATAAATATAATTCCTCGTACTGTATAGTATTTCTTTCATATTTCAGTCACAAACTCCACATTAACCAAAGGCTCCGTCAGTCCTTTGTGACGTCATCGCTTTGCCCTTTCGTCGTTGACACAAAGGTTAAGTTCACTAGACTGTTTGACATCTTAACTCCCGGTATTTTCGAGTGCCTTGAATTTTATACGGGAATCATATTTATAACTAGCTGTGCCCTGCGGTTTTACCCACAGTGCTCCACTCCTGTTGGTCTTAGCGTGATATAGCTTATAGCCTTCCTCGATAAATGGGCTATCTAATACCGAAAGAATTTTTCAAATCGTTCAGTAGTTCCTGAGATTAGCGCGTTCAAACAAACAAACTCTTCAGCTTTATAAAATTAAGTATAGATAAAAGTCTCTTACTGGGGAATCATATTATAACTTCTCAGTAAGGGATTACTGAGAAGTTAACTTGATCTTTGACAGAAATCTCGCGGGATGACTGGGTGATTGTGTATCAGCTTCGAAAATAACTGATTGACTGTTAATATTTTTCAGATACATTTATTTAAAATTGGTTTATGTTATATTCGATTCAATATTAACATATAAAAAAATAATCACACTGTACAAGGTCTAAGGGCGAGGCCACAACACTGCGTTGCGGCGTCGCGTCGTAAAAATCTACGACGCCGCAGACTTTTAAAATGTATGATACATAAAGACATTTTAAGTTTGAAAAATCAGATGTTTTGCGCGAAGTGACAGTAGTACCCACCTCAACGCTTCGCTTATGAGGCGTGCAAAATGTAGTTATATTCACACGAATTATAAGCGCACCACGTCGTACATTTTTACGACGCGACGCCGCAACGCAGTGTTGTGGCCTCGCCCTAAGCTCTGTGCCTAAAAGTAATCGGTATTATATTACTACGTAGCATTAAATGTATACAGTTTTTCTCGTGTCTTTAATTATTTTAGCCAACAAACTAAAAAAATCAATCAAATTCTTGAAATTTAAAATTACAAAATTACAGTTGCAATGTAGAAAAGTTGTTTCTGGAAGAGTAATTTTCTCTAGAATAACTTGCAAGTACAAAGTTTCAGAATGTTAGCTTTTGCAAGTGAAAACAGAGCCCATTAAGTATGAAGGAATCGTATCGAAGACTGCGTCAACATATCGTCACATTGACCTTTGTCCCTTAATTAAGGTTCGTTCGTGTCCTGAGGCTTCTTTGTCACCGTATTACAAGCTGTGGACATCGGGGTTTTGAGGTAGAAGCGAAAGCGGCTATTTTACAAATCGAAGTTTTTTGATTTGTTAAAAAAACATATATTTATGTAGTTAATTTAATTAAAATTAGATACCACAGTAGAAACAACACAACACAAATATGTTAAGAACAAAAAAAGAAATGAAAATAGTAGAGCATAACGAAGTAGCCTAAGCTTACGTTGCAACGCTGCAGCTGGTGGCTGGTGCAACCGATTTTCAGTAGCCTCTCTATAACAATTGGAGCGGCAGTATAGGCAATTATAGAAAGTAAACAGCATTTAAAATATTCGCGTAAAATCGAACACAAGAAAATACAAAGTAAATACATAAATATTAAATGAATCATAGTTTCATGCAAGTACAATGATACCTCAAGAATATGTCTTTAATATATGCTTATATTTACACCACAGCCAAAGGATGAGGGTACTTGCGGTACTAATTACGGGCACAGTAAGGGCACGCTCTGATTGCAGGTGACCACGCCTTTGCGTGCCCGTGCGGAAATTTGATGGAAAATATATTTCCATTCTTCAAGCCTTGATGAGAATGGAAATGGAACGTCATACGTAATAGGAGCGAGTGATGAAGTATTATTGCAAATTGTTAAATGTACGCTCCGTTGAATTGATTTTTTTTCATCTGTGGTACTTTTGTGGTGCTGTGCGCAATTTGTAGCCATTTGTAGTCACATGTAGGATTTAAAAATGGGAGTTGAGGTTTTCATATTGTGAACTATATATTTCTTCTTTAGACAAAAAGACTTGGTTTAATAGTGATTAGTATGACTATTGACTATTCGTGAGAGAGACTTAAATAACACTTCAAGTCGCTAATCGTGGAATAAACATTCTTAAAATGCAAAAACATTTTCGATTATAAAAACGGAGTGCACTTCGTTTAAACACAATTGGATTATTTCTTACTGCAAAATCAACTATGAATAAATTTCAGCAATTATTGCTTTTATCTCTTGCAATATTATATTCGCAATGCAGAGAAATTGTTGTGATATTTATTTTAACTTCGTTACATTTATTTTCGAGTATTTAAGCATCATTCCTAGAGGCATGCATTTATGAATTTTGATTTGTTATTACTGTGTTTATTGATGTTTTAATTTTTGTTACCTGTAAATTGATTTAAATCAATAATTCTTATTAAAGAGAATCAAAGATATTTTTTTATTTAATATTCGTAGAATTATCTTTATTTTATACTAATAGATATTATATAAATCGGAACAGTTTGTTTGCTTAGTAGACTGCACTAATCTCAGAAACTACTGATTCCAATTGAAAAATTATTTTTGTGTTCGATACTTATGTAATTTATGGAGAAATGATAGATTACATATATAACCAATAGGAGTGAAGCAGTAATGAAAATTGTTACAAAACATTTCCATATAAGAGCAGAGGAACTTGCATGGGTCAGCTATAAATGCAGCATGCTGTGAAATAAAATAAAAATACATGTACAGCTTACACTATCTACAACTCTAGGGAACCTCATAATTCGGTCGTATTGACTTTAAGCCCTGGAACGTTTCGAACCCCAATTAAGTTAAATTTGTTATATCCCACTTTGAATAAGGCAATCTTTAGTTGGGCTGTACAGTCTTAGTTATGAATAAGGGAAAATTGCTAGTGGCATCGCTTTACAGTTATGTTCTAGGAATTTGATCCTCAATTTATATAGGCTAATAAGTTTTATTATACTGTAAAATGTATCTTTGTGCTTAATATGTAGAAGTGAATGTTGAATTATAAATGCGTAGAAGTGTAATTTACTAAGCATTGAACATTGCGAATTTTGGAACATTTGTAGAATTTAAAAGTCCGAGTTTATTAAAAAGTGTAATATAATTTGATATAAAAAAGAATCATGTAAATGTCACAGTTTATAACCATCATCATCGAAATAAAAACAATGAATGTCGAGTGTCAACCGATAAAAATATTCTAAGAAATACTGAAGTGAAATAATGTATTTAATTCAATTCATAAATAAACAAATACTAAATTATTTATTATCCAATTTAAATTGACAAACACACCTACTTTAAGTTTGCAATAAACAAATTCTCTACCGCATTCAAACCGCCACGGCTCTATAAAAGCCGTTTCTAAACTAAAATAACAGATAAAATGTTGGAAGATAAGTGTCAAGAAGTGCAGGTTATATGACTATAAGCAGACGTGCTTCTGGTGCATTACGTTAAGTGCTTGGAAATGTTAGTTATTATTAGTCCTTGTTGGTGGCCTGACTATTGGATAGAACTTTCTAGTTTGTGTATTATATTGAAGGGTTTCTTACTTTTGTATGGACTGTTGCGTTTAATCACTTGTAGAATACCTTTGGTATGAATTATAGCAAGATTTAAAACTGTTCAGTATTGAACATCTTTTGTAAAACAATTGAAATATCAGTCTATTGCCGATGTATATTTTATTTTTATCTATTTGTAAGGCTATCGTCAAAATTTTATATAAAGAAAGAAGACTGTGCGCTGGTTTCACCACTTTCTGATAGTCTCTGAATCCACTTGAAATTTTTTGACGTAAATTTTCATACATTAGTTGTAATTTTAACTGACTACTAACCTTCATAAAACATATTCAGGAACTGTAAAACCAGCCACAAACGATTCAAATATCGAACAATACATTCAATTATAAATTGAAAATTCACATAACGCCTGACCCTACGAATGCTACAAATAGAAAAATAATATAAATTGCCTCTAGGCAAGGTAAACATATTAAGAAATAGTGGGCTGAATTATTCAAGTGTCGCCGTGACAAGCCGGCGATCATTACATATTCCAGCGTTATTGGACGGGAGCTGTTTTATTAAAGACAAGACTGACATGTGTACGCTCGCGTATGTCGAGGTGAACGCGGGCTTCTGGAAATACCGTTGGGGCGCCATCTTGTTTTTAGGTGACTTCAAAATGGCGGTAACGGACGTGCTATGTATGATCGGCAGTCTCTTAAGGTCGATTGAGAACGATGTTTTTTTTTATACATTTGTAGAGATGTTATAAAATATAACGATATTTAAACATTGATAGATGATGCCTTTAAAATACTTTTTATTTTTTAAGTTACATTTATTTTTGTTATGTTTATCACTGTCTAGAAATAAAAGGCTTTTTTATTTTTTTTATTTTATTTATTTAGATGATGCCTTAGATTGTGAAGTTTTGTAAAAATAAGTTAACTAAGATGTTTGTACGTTTCAAAAAATAGATGAAAGCAATGGGAAAAAATAGAGATGCATCACAATCTATCGAATATCGTTAAATCTTTGAAAATCCAGAATAAGGAATGCCGTTTCTTATTTAACTTGTTGAATACATTCGTTTAGTCGTTGTTAAAATTATGTAAAAAAAATATTGTTCTTACCATTAAACAAATATCTAATACATGATTGATCCCATATTACCATTTAATCTCCAAAATGGTTTTTTGCACTACACATCTTTGAACGAATTTTTCTTGTTTTTGTAAATGAAAAGGAACGAAAAGGCATTTTGTTTGATGGTGAGCGACAAATCCATAAGCTTCCGCAACATTAGTTGCGGATGGGTTGTCGAAGGGTGGTTCCTTAAAGGGAGGATTATAGAGCAGTGTGGATGAAAAAAGGGATTTGTTCCTCCTAATACCTCATTCAACGTGATAACAAAACAATCAATATTTGTATATCTTTGGTAAATTTAAAGGTTGTAGGTAAGACACTACGCTGGTTAATACGGTTTGGGAGATGTAGATTTCCTTCAACTGCAACGATTGGAGCAAGTAAACTACGCGTAAGTAAAATTAAATTATAATAATTTAGCTCGAATTTTCCTCTAACATTCGTCTAGTGTCGAACCCGTCGTATTTTTGATTGATGTAAGGCCTTAATCTGTGAGCTACCACTGCTCGTCTGAATTTAAACCTAATACATAAAGAAATAGCATCGTACTAGTATTCCCTGTAGAAGCAGAGCAGATGTATTGTATGTCATTTTGCCCCGCATTGTGTTGAATTTCTTTGTAAAAAAAACTTGTCACTATTTCCATAATCCGAGCACAATATTGGGTATAGGTAATACTTAAAAAAGGGAAGACATAATAATATTAAGATAGTCTATTGCTCTTCTTATTTTCTGCGTGTACCTACTTTAATCGTGTTATACAATGTTTTAATTAGGCAGAATATTTTCTAGACGATCATGATTTCATGAAAATTAGGTTCAAATATTATCTTCATATTAAACGCATAAAATATACAATTAAAATATACAACGCATAAATTTTATAGAAAATAAATTTCTCATATTATTAGCACGAATATAAATTGTATTACAATGTTGATAAAGCAAAAATATTCATTTTTCGAAATTTTTATAAACCAATATGAGATAATTTTCTCTTTGTATTGTAAAAGGTTCTATTCATAAAAGGCGTTTATCGTAATATCGTGAACAAAAGCGTTAAACGTGGGAAAAATTCAATTATAATAAATTCCTGACTATTTTCACGGCTACTACGCTCCCCTTTATCTTTTGTCTCCGATCGGTTACCCTCCATTGACACCCTTCTGTTTTCATGCCTTTGACTCCGTTTACACGACACGGATACGATACGATATGCATGTACGATAACGTGGATTGAAATTTTTGTATTGTTGTATAACTTTTGTTCAAATTATGCTTTTGTAATACTACTTCTTTTTGCATACCTACTATTAATGTTTTCTCATTGACAAAAATCCATACTAATATTATAAATGCGAAAGTAGCTCTGTCTGTCTGTCTGTTACTCAATCACGCCTTAACTACTGAACCAATTTGCATGAAATTTGGTATAGATATATTTTGATACCCGAGAAAGGACATAGGCTACTTTTTATCCCGGGAAATAGGATAGGTTTTATCCCAGAAATCCCACGGGAACGGGAACTATGCGGGTTTTTCTTTGACTGCGCGGGCGAAGCTGCGGGTGGAAAGCTAGTAGTTTTATATAGCTTTGTGTGGCTATTAAAAAGAAAAATAATAACACGAGTTGTTGAGTTCGTCGTGTCGCGTTTTTATTTGTAACTAGCGGTCCGCCCCGGCTTCGCCCGTGGTACATGTTTACGTTTTCTCTACATAAAAACCATCCTCGTACTTCAAGGAATATAATAAAAAAAGAATTATCGAAATCGGTTCAGCCGTTCTCGAGTTATGCGCTTACCAACACATTTTGCGATTCATTTTTATATATAAGATTTGTAATATCATTTCCTTTATACTTCGTCGTAAACTATCAAGTCATATACAATTTTGACCATAAAGCTTTAAAAAATAATTGTATAAAGCGAATACAAATTTTAAAAAGCTTGACAAAATAGTTCGACGTACATAATCGCGAGTTCTAAATCAGCAGTCACATACGAGCGAGAAAACGTGTAATTTCACTCCATTCTCTATGTTTTACATTCTTCCTGTTCCCCGAGAGAGTGTTCCGTCTGAAAACCGGTTATTTCTTACATTCTCTACTAAATTCACAGTTAGGAAATTGAATTTTTCGAATTCCTCGCCTTGCATTTTCCCACGCTTATTTGACCTCCCCTCCCCGCTTCTTGTATGGGAAATGCGGGCGTAAAAAGGGTGACAGGTGCTACTCGAAGGGTCAACTTATATTGGTCACGTTAGGTTTTTGTTCACGATACAAATGAAAGTCGGTATGTTCGCACGTTTACAGCACCTTATTGTAAAGTAATAGCTTTTTATGCCACTACCGCTGTATGTTATTTAAACATCGATGTCTGAATGTTTGTTTTCCGCTGCATATGTTTGAAATTCAATTAAAATTTTCTTTGTTCTGAATAATTGAGAATATTGAATTCCCATTCTATATTCTATATACGTAAACATAGTACTGAATAAAGCCGAATATTATGTATTTAATAAATTTGATTTCGTATAAAGTATTAAATAATAATTGTGACATATTTGTTTTTTCTGATTTTATTCACATCAAATGCTCTACAATAATCAATTTTAAATGTTGCAGGTCAGATGCTGTAAAATGTGTGTATGCTTTAAATAAAATTTTCATAAATTAAACCAAAAACGTAACGTCATTAAAAGTTTTGTTGTGTTTTTTTTTCCTTTAATATTAAACATTCAATTCGATATTGTTACTTCGCGAATGTTCATATATTAAACATTCAATTCGATATTTTAGTTCGCGAATGTTCATACGTAAATGAGCTGTTATTATAATGGATACTCAACCTGTAATAGGTATTTGCTGATTGTTCAATATATCTAATCTGCATCGTGTGATAAGTGATTAATATTTATAAACGCATTGCAGGTACATTAACGAATTATCAAATTTAAACATTGAAAACACTATTGCAATTTTGAGCCTGCCACATGAAATTACAATTGACACTGACGCTTGAAAGTTCAATCTAAAAACAATGCAGCAGAGTATAATTTGCAATAAACTAAATTTAATAGTTAACTGGCAACCTCATTATGTTAGCCTGCAAATAGTTCCGATGATGACATTCTCTATTAAAATTGAAACAAAATTGTCCATTATAGGGGACGATGAAAGCTCTTTAGGGATTGAATATTCGATGTGTTTGTAAAATCAAGCAAATTACCTTGGCAGACGATAATAAGCAGTTGTGTGCTAAGAGTTAAAATTCATGATCCAGATTGCAGTTTCATCGATTTTTCTATATTGGTATAAATCAGAGGGAAGTTGAGTAAATACTGGCGGGTTACTTCGTAATAAATTATCTTTTTTAACTTGTTAGTGTTTGGTTGAATGATCCTGTTTTTAAATTTAATTTTTGAAGGTGTTGGAATGTATTAAATAACCATTCAGATAAATGTCAATTTTTATCAGGCTGGAAAAACAATTACATACGTGTTTTATTGTATACTTCAAAAGAATATACAATTTACATATTCTGTACCATTTTATTGTAAATTGTATATTCAGTTAAAGAAAAACCGAGATAACCTGTGCTGAAACCGCGATATGAATCGCGTAGAAAAGATGTGATTCCCTAGTGTCAAAGAACTTTGCAAGCCGAATGGTAAAGCAAGGATAAAGATTAAACAGAACACAGGAAAATATATCTTATATGCACGCAACAAGGGTTATTTGTGGATAAAGTTATGTTGGGAATGGTTCAAGTTTGAGAAGCAATATTATGGAGCGTCACGGTTACCGACTCATGCTATGTTAACATGTCAAAGATTATTCGGGAAATATTGCAGATATTAACAAATATTTACTTGTTTTCCTTTCTGTATTTATAAAGTGGTACAAAATATTTTCTGTGTAGTATCATGCCTTGGGGAAACAGGATTTTCTGTATGTACCTAATGTTAATACAATACTTTTATGTTCTCATATAATCTCGTAACACCTACTCAAATTGGTTATGGTGGTGATTTAGACAAGCCAAACTGATAGCACAAGACGTTGTACACATATTTTTGCGCATAAAGATGAAAAAAAGATTTTATATGTAATGTTAATTGTAATTTTAACGAGAGCCTACAACATCAACAGCTACAAACCGGGTCGACCACAGCAGCTCAGTTTTAATAAAGTATGTGTAAATGTCACATCTGTAGTTTAATCTCTGTAAATGACTAGGTTAAAAGAGTGCAACGTCTGGAAAGGCACGCTCGCTGCACAGAGCATTTGGCCACAGTGTAATTTAGCAACGTCACCGCAACGATGCTCGCTCTGTGCATAATAGGGTTAGGGTTTAAATACTGTGTCTGTTTTTTACATAATCTATGTCAAAGTTTGTAAAGAATAAACTTGTTAGGTATAAATGTGGTATGGTTAATTATAAAACACGCAGGCCTAATTGGTAAATGCGTTGTGGTTTTTATTGCTAATTAATTAATGTAGATGGCGATAGTTATATTATGTATCTATATGGTTTCGATGTAATTTTGATAATCTATGGCTAGTCGTTGAACGCATGTGTTTAACTTAGTTGCAATATGAAGCAAACTCGAATATGTCTTAAGTTTTTCTGTTTTCTTAGCTCGTCGTCGTGAGCTAATCTAGGCGTCACCATTATCATCATCAGCCTATCAAAATTGGAACCACAGATAAGGAGATATTATATTAAGGAATAAACGTTTTACAAAGAGCCAATTTTTTATTTATATGACTTTTCTCTTTCATTTCTAAATTACAAAGTATAACAATAGAATTCCTGTAATCATGTCATTACATCGTATTTAATAAAACTATGTACGCATAATGTAATATGTACGAGTAATTGGCCACATAATTGATACATAATTGTAATTAAGCGGTCATTGAATTCACTTTCGCTTATAATTAAATGCATTACATTCAAGAACATGCATAATTTGTGCCTTCCTTGTATTATCTAATACTTATATTTCAAGGTTAAATTAATTGTATGCATTTTTGTTGGTAATTAGAATTAGTGCAATAATTTTTAAAACGATTTATAAATAATAAGTACTTACTTCAATTTCATCATATCTTGAAACTATGCCCTTTGGTTACCTGCATTGCTCCGCTTCTTTTGGTGTTAGCGTGATATTATAACCTATAACCTTCAGAGATAAATGGACTATCTAACAGTAAAATAAATTTTCAAATTGGATTCGTGGTTCCTAAAATTAGCGCGTTTAAGCAAGCAAGCAAACAAACTCTTCAGCTTAATATTATGAAAGGAAATTACATTTATTATGGACATATGAAAAAAAAGATATAATTTAGTTGAAAAAAAAGGAACTTAAAATATATACGTAGGCCATTATTAGGCCAGCCACACACTCGTGTGTAATCACTGATTTTCAGTGGCCGCCTTCCGATGTCTTATTAGCATACATAGCAAATACAACATATTTTAGTTTAAATCAATTAATTAAACTAACAATATTGTGGTATATAGAATATTCGAGTCTTATTAATATTGCCCTATTGTTATTGAAAATGTAAGGTTTCCTTGCTAATAATACTTCGGGGCTCAGTTAACATTTGCTATTGAATAATTTAGATGATTTTATATTTTAAACTAGGACTTTTCGGGTGATATGAAAATGTTTACGCAATTTATTTTATTAATTAGTAAATTTATGTTTGATATTTATAATTTACATAGAAATGGTGTGGAAATAAACCAAAATTTAAACTATTGTTGTTATGTTTCTATGTTGCTTTTTTAAATTTTATTAAGTACAGAATGAATGAATACAATAACGAATATTTTTTTTTATATATTATTCAACCAATGAACAATTTTGATTACCGATATTTAAGATATTGAATTATTATTGTAAGCATCTTATCTTATTTAATGGAAATGGAAGTCCTACGGAATTTCCAATTTAAAATTCCTATCTTTAGACTTTAAATATGGAAAATTGGGAAATAAGTTAGGGTTGTCTAATAAATAAAAAATGAGAGTAACAAGGGAATCGTCTTCAATAAAATCTTACACCCTATTTGGTTACTAGGTATATAAAAATTACAAAAAAAATTCTTTGTAAGAGTGTTGTATTTTTCCACAGAAAAACCAAAGTATTAAGCAGTATAATCTGGAACAGTTTAAAGAATTAGAGAAACTCAGAGAGCCAATAACTCGTTGGGAGTATTTCTAACTCATTTTCACAACTTCGATACGTGTTACGTCTCACTACGTATGAACTATTCTCAAAACCATCGATATTTATAGATATTTCGAAGAGTTTTATACAACTGTATATTCAAAAAGGTATAAATTATAGAGCATTCTAACTTCAATATGAACGTTGATTTTATTTCACACGATGTTTTTTTTAGGAACACATTTTGGTATCAGACATTTACGACCTACTTTTATTACCTAATTGGCTTCCAACATCACATAATTTTTATCATACTCAAGATGCAGATGAGTTTTCTATACATGTGAAGTCAAGAAATCTTTTGGGGAGGCCTATGTCCAACAGTGGACGTCCTGAAAATGCTGAAACGACGAACGAAATCTGAAGTAATGCATCAAATATCGTTGGCTTCCAGAATAGCTCCCTACCCTTCGATATCGTTAGCAACTATTAGACGGGTCGACTTAGCCGTTCGACAAACTTCCGTCTGCCCTTCTGCTCTATTATACACTAATCACTGGCTTATACTACTGGAAACGTCACTTTTTATACTTTTTCACGATTGTAGATTCTCCATAATATATCGAAAATATATATACCTAATACACGTATTCTAGTTCATTCTCTGCATATAGTGGGATGATATCTGTGATTTTATATTAAGATGCATTTTTGTCGAATATTTCATAGAGATACGTGCAAAGGAGAATACGTAAAAATAAAAGCTCAAATTTCCACCACCAAGCTATACAAGTTTATATGTTGTTGGTTTAATAGTGATTGAATGGATAAAACAAGAGTTCGATCATTCTTTCAATATTCTCATATATGTATACTCTTATACATGTAGCTAGTCGAGTGATTAAGGTAAGTATGAAATCAAACTATTTGTTTTTATTAATCCTTAATCATATTTATATTGATGCTCCATGCTTAAAACCTAACCAGTGCATGGTGTATTTTTCCTTGGTCTACATTCTACAAGTTGTTATTTACTACGAAAAAAGGAAATTTCTAGATAATTAGAACCTTCTAGTATCTATTATCTATGGTCACAATACTCTTGGTCAGTACTGTTGGAAAGTTAGTGGTAATGTTCACGTTCGGTATCTCACTTAGTATATATATACATGTACATACTGTATTATGTGTACATATATATCATGTGTGTATTTGAGTCCTGTGTGTTTATGTATTTTCTAAGGTCGGGGATTCAACACAAAAATTTGTCGTAAATTGAATTTGTTTTTGTTATATTTTAACAGATAAACATAGTTATGTATAAAAATAATATATCTGGTAACTGATGTTTTTTCTTCCGTTTGAGGTCAGATTGTTTTTAAAGATAAAAGCTAGAGAAGACTAGAAAACTGACGCAGCAATAATACTCTGTTGGTGTCTCGTTATAATGCTTAGTAGATTTGAATGCAAAAGTATTGAATAAGCTTTTTTCTCTGATTTATAGGAAATTTCGATTTCAATCAAACCTATCTATTGTAGCTTCGATTTTCGTCATTTAGGCTCGAGACCTTTCTACATTTAGAAATTCGATCTTATCAAGCAATTGTACAACAGGTTTAGGTTTCAAATACGTGTGCCAATCGGTACAAGTGAATTTGTATCGCAAGTGTACACTGTCTGCCGAAAGATATTACGCAATACTCTAGTTATTTTACACGTGGGGCCGAAGAAAAGGGTACAGTTTGTTGGAGCTTTTGTGCTTTATGTTTAAGAAATGTTATTACGGTTGCCGGTTGTTGAAAAAACAGCAAGGATACATAAAATATAAACTATACAATGAAACAAACTAATTTGTTCAATATAATTTTATATGAACTGTTAAAAAACACCATTTTTATTATAAAAAAGACCATATTCATGTTAGTTATATTGTGTAAGTACGTAAATTAAATAATTATTAAATATGAATGAAAACACACACATTTGTATATTTTGGGCGATTATATTTTATGTATCATGCAATTTAGGGCACCAAATGCATTTTATTTAAAGCATGAGTTTTGTCAATATAGTTGCCATCAGGTGTACAAAGGGAGTGAAGGTCTGTCCAGCGTGTGTTTCGACATGACTGGTCTATCTAGTTCTACGGTCTTTGACACTAGGTTACAACTTTTTAACACGTTCGCTGCATTACGAGATCTATCAGATCCCTTGCAGGACTTTTGTTTTGTGCGTTGAATATAATCGTGTTTTTTCACTCCTTGCGGGATTGTCTAACTTGTAAAGTTCTTTAAGTATGAGTAGGACAAATATACATATTTGCTTCCTACTAAAAGTTGAGTTCAATAACATTAAAAAATAAATTAGAGATGGATTAGGTCCCTAACGCACAGTACTGTAATTATATTCATTCCTTGCGTTAGGAGATATGTCGGTACTCGTGGAAACGTAGGCCTCGTAGACGCAAGAGAGGGAGGGTAGGCGGCGCGGGCGCTGCTTGATTCGGTTTAGTGTTGTCCTAGCATCGATGTGGGAGCTCGCTCGTTTTGGAAATAATACTCGCGTATCTAGGTGTTGCTTATTTTTTATAAACAATGAGTTCTTTTAAAAGAAAAAAGTGTAAAAAATCTATTTATTTGGTGAGATTTCTAACAAACTCAAGCTCAAACATTTATTTATTCAATTAGACTTCTTCTACAAGCATTTTTGAAACGCCATTACATATTTTTAACATTTACCACCGATTCGGAAAGCAGTATCTACGGAGAAGAACAAAAAATCAAAGCCGGATTATACTGCTGCATCGTCCAGTATAATAAAAATTTTGGAAAATGTTCAGAAAACGAATTGTTACCATATGCGCGCAATGCAAGCAATCAATTTGCTTACCATGTTTTAATGAAAAACACTTTGCATAATTAATTAAACTATAATATTTCAATCGACAACTGACATTCCCATCACTACTTACTACACATATTGAACTATCTTCGGTTGCGGTACGAGATGCAATAGATATCTAATTTTTTTTTTGGTATTTGTAGTTTATTCAAATGTCATAACTGCGTGCGAACCTAGCAAAATATAAAACAATAGACTATCTTTCATCCACAAAAACTTCAAAGTATATGTCATTGTTTTCTGAAAGATATAAATTATTTTCAAAACTGTATCTTTAGGAGACTGATTAGGTCTCAAACGCACCAAAGGGTGGATAAGTTTCGAGATCTTTTAGGTCTCCAAAGCACCAGCTGAAAGTTCTTTGATAATGATGTCGCAGTGAACGTGTTAATTAACATTAAACTTTACACCATATTGAGTTTTATGTTGTTCCTTTTAATTATTATGGGCGTGAGTGTTTTTTAAATTTTCCAGGTGATTTAGTTTAAATTTAGTGGTAATGTTTGAATGTGTATTAAAATTGTTCAATGTAGCGTTTGTGCTATAATTTTTTTATTTTACTCATTGTGACGTTTTGATCTGGGAAGTTACCACACCACAGAAAATAACGATCTAGATAATCTCATACCTAATAATAATGGAAATATTTTTAAGCTATTGCATAGTTTCTATCGCGGGCCTTGAGCGCGGGGACCGAATCCAGAAATTCCGTAATGAAAAAACCTCACGCTCCCCACTCCGACGGGCACGGAGGTGTGGCTTGAAGGCATGCTATGCAATAGCTTTACCGCGGCAGTCCCCGAATGCCACACGTCTTTTTTTTTTCAAAAATGGTTCAGTCAATTAGGCTTGAAAACTATTATTAAAATAACATACATTTTCATATTTGCAATATTTCTTGTTTTTTCTCGCATATTCTCTTGTAAGACGTTAATTGCTAGGTACCCTTTTTTTTAATTATTATAATTCTAGTTGTATGTAATTCAGATTTAAAGCAATTTCTTTGACATTAAGAAGTTTATTATGTCCTGTTGTATAATATCATCATATTACAATGAAAGTGAAACAATGGACATTTGAATTAATAGTCTCTAGTGCATAAGATTTCACTATCGTGTTCATGTTAGTACTAATGTCGTTCCGGGCTGGTGGAGGTACAGTCGTAAAGAAATTTTATTTAATTATATTGATTTTCACTCACAAAAACTTATTGAAGTGAAGCTTCTTTAGGCGCGTTGAGATAAATAATTTCAAGGTCACGTCATGGCAATACCGTCACGTCATGGAGTAAGGCGACGATTTTGCTATCTTTCAATCTTGCCAAAGAAGTTTCACTTGTGACTCGTGTGCTTGGTACACACGCTCTTTTTAAAACAGAAGCATGAGTGAAAACAAACACCATCAGTCCTTTAGCAATTAGGTATCTATGCATTTGCTTTTAATTTTTTTAATACAAATTATATTTTAATTAAGTTAAATGTGTGAATTTTAATGTTAATAGGTACAAATTATAATTTTAATTTGTTAAATGTGTGAATTTTAATGTATTAAAACAAATACTAGATATTATTTGATTATAATCGCATTAATAATATATCGATAGATAAAAACGTTCACAAAATTAATTCCCGAAGTTTCTACCTAAATTAGTTTAGTTATCGACCAGTAATAAATATCCAAACTTTGGCATTTATAATAATAGATGGATTGCCGCTTTATCTTGTCCGTTTGGGTTATTAATTGACCTCTCAAGTAAAAAACTAAAGTTTAAATGCCATATTATTAACAATGGCATAATAAAATGCTTGCAGTTAGTTTCAAGGTAACATCATCAATCAATCTTTAAGTATATGGTTTTTGTTATTTTTTATAGGAAAATTTATGTTATCGACTCAATAAAAAATTGAGGTTTGTTTTGTTGCAAAAAAATATATGGTATGTTTATTAAATGTCCTGTTCTCAGAGTATAACTTAGTACATTATTTTTATCAGGTGCAGTATAAAAATCTAAGAATACCTAGCTATTTCATTGGCATAATTTATTGTACATGGTTCCTAACTTGACCGCGTAATATTAGCATGAAAATAGTTACAACAACTCATTGATACAAGAATTTAGCAACTACAAAAACATATTTAATGTCATCTTATCTAAATATTTACATGCACCCTTTTCTCCTTATGTTTCTATGTGTTTTAGTACATCTATGTTAAATAACAACAAAAAATATTATTAATTTGTATTTGACTGTACAAAAGCGGCCCATGCGGGATATTTCACCAATAGGCAACAATTACGAGCGCCGGTTGCGTCAGTGCAAACTTCGCCTAAGGTACTGTACCTTCTAGAAAACTAAAAACCGTTATGTAGGAAAACAAAATAATCCACATAACTTAAAATAAAACAAATGTGGCTATTTTTTTATATTTTTTAGCAATGATGAAAGCCATATTACAGACAAAGCCACTATGCATTATCTTGATAGGATAATAGGATATATTATTTCATTGTATTTATTGCAATAATTATTTTGTTGATAAACTGTTTTAATAATTTTCAATTCACGTTAAAGACTAATTTAATTACACTATTACATATCTTTGTGAGCATGCATTTGGAATTTCAGTAATTTTTTTTCAGTAACCTATTTGTGAGCCTGTATTACAAGTTAGGTTCCTTTGTATTTAATAATTCACCAAATATTTTCAATTATAATATTTTATTTTCTGAGTTGATTTGTATTCTGTATGCATTTACGAGAATTCATTTTCATTTTCATGGGATATAGATGGGAAACGGAAGAAAAATAACAAGAATTACGTTTTTATTAAATATAGGTTGTACTATACTTATTTACTTTCATCGTATTCTGTAAAACGGAAAACTGTAGAATTAGTAAAGTATTTAAAGCATCGTTGAAACAGGTTATTTTTGATATATTTTTAGTGATTCTGCTATATTATATTTTTCTATGTAAAACCTGCAACTGTTTCAAAATTATGGATTTTTATTTTAACCACTGCATAGGTTACATTATAGCAGCAGCAGATGCAAAGAGCTAAGCAGAGATTATCGAGAGATAATGAATCCATATGTATACTAGTGCATAGTTTATTTAAATATCTTTTCAATCCATATTTTCTCAAACTACAATAATATTTTCCCTTATTTTCCTCGTCTAATAATTAAAATGAACTCCAAATTTTAACCACCAGCCTAACTAATTTTGTTCGGCCTTTCACCTGACCACTGGTTCGATGTTATAGCCAGCAGTCTCCATTGAGCTATCGAGTAGTGTGCACTACAGGATAATTGTAAAAGATAGAAAAAAGATAAAGATACAACATGTGTGGGGAAATGGGCAAGGCTGTGCTGCGGGCGCTGACGGGGGCCCTTCTGTGTGGTCTGGTGTCTGATGCTGCTTATTTACAAGTGAGTTCTGGCTGATTTTTGTATAATCTATACTAATATTATAAAGCTAAAAAATTTGTTCGTTTGAACGCGCTAATCTCAGGAAATACTGGTCCGATTTGAAAAAATCTTTCGTTGCTAGATAGCCCATTTATCGAGGAAGGCTATAGGCTATATATATCATCACGCTAAGACTAACAGGAGCGGAGCAATTCAGGTGAAACCGCGGGGCACAGCTAGTTCATTATAATATATGATAGAGATATTTAGTACCCATTCAATTTATGCGATTAAGCTATAGCTTCCAGCCTTCCAGGCAAGCAATGGGGAAAGGTATCCTTTAGATTTAATACGGGCAAATTATATAAAAAAATAGTTTCAGAAATGTGAAGTCCTACAAGTAAAATTATTTATGGTATTTTTATACATAGAGATATATTATTTCAATAATATAAAATGTGATATCAATTGTTCTCTCAATTTTTTTTATTACGTAAATAATGTTAAAATTGATCGTGTAAATTGAAAAACGAGGATATAATAATTCAATTTTTGTTGTGTCGTAAAATGAAGAAGGGATATTTTGTTGGACTTTTACGAGAAGGTTCTTTTGTCGCTTCAGAAACCGGGAATGTAATTATTCGAAATTTTATATTTAGTTCTTTGTGAAAAAGAGTAGGTTTTATCTTGGTAGTTATTTGTATATTACAACATAGTATTCTTCACAAATGCTAATTTATAAGGTCATAATAATTATAAATTTATTGAAAATTGCAATAGCTTTTTATAGCTTCCATAGTTAAAAAAAAGTATTTTTATCATTTCTTCAGGCGTTTAATTGTAGTCGTGACTATATTTTTTCTTGTCCCACATTTAAATAGCAACTTATGTAACAGTGCAAGTTTCATCACAATCGATTCAGTAGATTAAAAGATACAGAACAAAATGTCATATGCAATCAATCTATATTTATGTAACTTTTTAATAATTTGAAATTTTGTTATATATAGAAAAATTGCTCAATATTGCACCAGAATCAAAACATTCGTATCTGTACTTATTACTTACTAATATTATAAAGCTGAAGAATTTGTTTGTTGGTTTGAACGCGCTAATCTCCGGAACTATACTAATCTGATTTGAAAAATTCTTCGGTGTTAGATAGCCCATTTATCGAGGAAGGCTATAGGCTATACAAGAAAGTTGCCTGGCAGAGATGATGGCTTTGAGCCATAAGGTCGCAAATAAAGATTTAATATATAAATAAAGATTTAATATATAAATAAATAAATATAATATATCATCACGCTAAGAACAACAGCAGCGGAGCAATGCGAGTAAAACCGCAGGTCACAGCTAGTCTCATATAAAACATTTCGTTAATATTCCTAAATGCACCATTTAATGGAAAGCTTACAAACCATTTATCCCGGGTTACCCTGGCCAAACTTCGAGTTCCTTTTTATAAGCCATTAACTCAAGAAGGGGTATGTGCTTATTTTCTCTCTTCTGACCTATATTATATGCGTTTTAAGAGCCAAATACTGAAATTTGGATTTGTTGCAAGAATATATTTTGGTTTATTTTTATTGGTGTTGTATAATCCATACTAATATTATAAATGCGAAAGTAACTCTGTCTGTCTGTCTGTTACTCAATCACGCCTTAACTACTGAACCAATTTGCATGAAATTTGGTATGGAGATATTTTGATACCCGAGAAAGGACATAGGCTACTTTTTACCTCGGGAAATAGGATAGGTTTTATCCCGGAAATCCCACGGGAACGGGAACTATGCGGGTTTTTTCTTTGACTGCGCGGGCGAAGCTGCGGGTGGAAAGCTAGTAGGGTTATAAATCTTGCGAAGGAAAAGTATTATAGCTATCATTCAGTTCATATTGATAGAATTTATTGGTTTAAAGCTACATCGTCATCATATCGTTTGAAGCTACTGTTAGATAAAGAAATTGATAACAGACAGTACCTATATACGGAACTGAATAAAGGAAAGTCAAAAGAATTCAATCTGTGGAAGCTTGCACATAAAGGAAAGTGAAAAATTAGACAAAGTCGTACAGATGAAACAAACGCAGTCAATAAGGGCGAGAAGTAAAAAAAACCGCGTCGAAGAGGTGAAAATTTGAGAGATTACCCCTGAATACCAATTTCGCGCGCACCGAGTTTCAAACAATTTACACTTTGAAGAGCTTGATCAAAGAAATAAAACTAAAAAGCAGACGCAAACGAAAATGAGAGTAAATTTAACCAACGGTAATTCGCTTTTGAAGGACTGAAGGGGAGCTCTAGGGAAGGAAAATTGCGAAAGTTCCTACTCCCTTATGAACGCGAGGAAGCTGAACGCTTCGGTCAAATTTAATAGACAATGCCCCGTGGTTTACCATGTCAAAGCAGTACATTGCTTGCTGCGCTTTACTGGGCCTATTCCAACTTCAAATATAAACGCAATGTATATGGAGCAATGGTATATCGACGTGCTAAGGGCAGTGCGACAAAGACATAAGTGTGGTTACATTATTGCAATAATTCTGGTTCTAACGCCGATTACATCAAAACTTTGGAAACGAATTGGACTCTCGGAGTCGAAAAATTAAGAGATCTTTATCGTTTTGTAATTTATTGTTGTAATATCTGTTTTAACTTGTTATTTTGGAGGTAGTTAAATATGATGAGAAAATTTTAATATTTTTTCAAACATAAGAATTTGAATTTTTCGTCCCTTACTGCTATTATTGAGTCGAATAAGTACCCTACGCAGTACATGCTATTTTTCTTCGATTTCAAGTTTTTAAATGTTATGTTTTATAAGTTTTCCTCGCTTCAATAAACTCTAGAAGTTAAAACAAAATATTAACGCCACCGTAACATCTAGCGAGTTTGGTTTATTGGTGCTAAAACGTTTAAGAAATATATGAAGAAAGTTCTATTTTACCATACCTTGAGGGTCTCCTTTGTGCACACTCAGTGATAAGAAGGAGGGTTTTATCACCAAAGGGTTGACATTAAGTCGACATTTTTTTATATTTTTCCTAAAATATGGATAGGGAAGACGCTCTATTGAGAAAAGATATGGATGTGACATTTGAGTTTTGTTGTGCTATTTATTTTTCTTTAGTCCCTCGGAAATTGTGTTTATTAATAGCGATTGTTTGATTTATTATTTAAGAGGTGATAGTTTGCATTGCTTCATAAAGGATTTAGAAACCATTATGGAGAATTTTAATATAACACATAATGCAAAAAGGGATGTTACATTTAAAAATCGGCATGCCCATTTTCCTGTTAATTATCAGAATTCATATTAATTTTCAAAATTAATCTGTACCCACTCGACTATAGGTAGAGTAATAGTGCGTTTCTGGTTTAGATACAGATAAAATACTACCATCGTTTTATCTTGCGTTCTACATTCAACATTTACGATATTTACGCGCGAACTATTTATACACAAACACATTCGAAAAATTAGTGCATACGATATTCCACAGAAATATGATAGCAGAGAAAAACAAAGGAACTAGCAGGAGAAACTAATAAAATCCTTCAGTTAAACTTGCAGTTTGTTCTTGTATAAAATTGTATGTAGTAAGTTAAGTGCGATATTTGTTGGTTTGAAGTTGTGGTTCGTTGTTTAAAATTTCAATGCAATATGAAACTTAGTTTTTGAAGAATAGAGGTTATTTTTGATCGTCCGTTGAGTACGATAAAAAATGTGTGCGTGTACTAGTACACACGTAAGAAGTAAAACTTCTTTATGACCTTATTTTTCAAAAAATAATTTACTATATGCAACTTTACAGCAATACGTCGAATCAAAGATGGCGCGTAACGGAAAAATGTCCCGCGTAACGAAAAAATGTTACACTAAATTTTTTTCCAACCCCGATAAAGAAGTTTCACTTCAAAAATGTTATAGGTACATATTCATTTTAAAAGCTATGTACCCCTTTTTGGTGTTTAGATACAATATTGAAATATAAAAAATTGCAAAAGATATAATAATAATTGAAAATAAAAATTAAATGCACGGTAAGTCATTTTAAAATGCTATATTGACTATCTAAAGTAAAGTAGTTGTCAAGAAAATAAAAAAATAACAGGAATATTAAATCTCATATTCAAATACTTTCAACATGTTTTCCGAGATTTCAAACAAAATTGTTTATCTAATAACGGTGTTTATTTGAAGGCATAATTTTCTAAGATGAAGAAATTCTGATTGCGCTGCGCAAGCGCTGGGTGTCCCTGACAACCTCTCACTTGGTCCTTTTTTGTAATCTAGGGCTAGGGATTTAGGGCTTAGATTTGTTCTTTGTACAAGACTTGTATGTTATTAATAATTTTATATAGAGCGGTCGTTATTGTGGTCTTTAGTAGAATTTTAATATGGAACATAAGGTGTACTATATGCGTATATTATGGTCATATAAATTATGCGTAAATTAGGATTATTATGTTGCTAAAAAACTTAGAATAGTAGACTAGCATATTAAGAAATATTACTGGTCTTAAATGAATATACATATCTAATGACGAATGGATTGTAAAATGTCGAACATTTGACCGCGTTTAGATTTTAAAAACTTATTTATAGGGTTGATTTAAGAAATTATTTTATATCGTTGATATTGTACATTTACAAGATTAGATAGAAATTCCTTATTTGTTGCTGTATATTTTTTAAATTCGTTTCTGGAAATCTCATTACCTCATACATTTTCCTAAGTTTCATCGCAATCAATTTTGACGTACTTATAATTTTCATCTTACAGTTATAATATTGGTTAAAAATCTCTAGAGTCATATTAGATTAGAACTTGTAAACGTTTTAATTCTTTAACCGCACATTAAAAGACCATAAACAATACAAGACAGGCCATAATTGAGGTTACGTAAAAACTTGGTTACATAATATTCGGGTCAACTAACATACGATGGCCTTAATTCAATTGAAATTGAGTTCTAAAATTAATCACATGTTATTTAATATACTGGTTTTGTACTCGAACTAATAAGGGTATTAAATTTCTTATTTTAAAACTAGATTTTGTATGCTTTGTTTACGAGGTATTCGGATAATTGGTCGGCATTGTGGAAAAAAAATATTCATCGTCCTAATTAATTTTATTGAAAGTAAAATTGTATTTTTTTATACAAGTTTTGTATAGCTTAGTATTTTTGGCTTACTTATCATTCATAGTTCACATGTGCGTGCACATTTATGTAGGTAACATTTTGAATTAATATAAATCGTCAAATATAGAGTAAATTGCGAAAAATAGCCACGCGTACTTAAATTAATTTTTGAAACAACATATAAATAATATGTAAATTTATTTTTAATTTTCAATATCGCATTGATTCGCAGTTTGTTCTTCTATATTTTCAATGTTTAATTTTTATTGTTCTTTGAAGTTAATAGCTCTTTCTACCCATTAAATTAAACCTAAAATTCAACTCATTTAGTTGTAAAAGAATATAAAAGATTTAGTGCAAGATACAAAGCCGTAACAAGTAACTAGAGACAAAAATAAGTCCATTAGTGTCTGATTTCAGTTGGAATTGTTTCGTATTTTACACTGACTATGCTTCTTGCTGCTATTTTGGGATCGTTTATTTACTTTTATGGCTATGAATGTGTAATTATTGCCATTAGTTTTATTAGGTATAGATGGATACCTAGTTTTGGGGTATTTTAAAACGCCGCAAATAAAAATAATAATTCGATAATTTTGAAAATTCTTTCATCCATTACAATAATGTGGTATAATCCGAGTGAAGAAGTTAGTTACTAGGGTATTTAATAACTAGATTATATTCATCGATTTGAAAGTTAATTGAGTAAATTTCTTTTACGTTTTTTGGTATCATTTATAATAATTATTGCTTTCATTATCCATAATCCGTATATTATCACAAACATCATTCCAAATATCTGATACAGAATTAGGTATGTCAAACATTAATATTTCCACAAGTAATTTAATACTCATTGCTCACTCAACAGAAAAAAGTCTATCAAAAAGAAATTTAAATGATAAAATTCCGCTTTTAAAAGCTTCAAATAAAATACGTAATACGAACACTAAAATAACTCAGTCAAGGCCTCGCGTATGATATAACTTCATCCACTTTTTCAACACACCTTTCACTTGAGTTGGGTCAATGTGCTGACGTAATCGTGACATTTCACTACGGCATAATACCCTCCATGTGTAACTAAACAAATATACACCTTATCTCACGTATGTAGAGCTCATTTTGCTAAGACAAAAAGTTTAGAAGTTAACGAAAGCCGATCGTTTTTAGATTATTAACGTTTTAATATTTGCGACTTTGAAGTTATTGCTAAGGTCATGCTTTGTCATTTGTAATGTCTTTATTATAAGTTTAATAGTAAGTTTTTTCGTGTCATCCTTTTGGGAAAGTTTCATCTTTTGTTTTAATTTGCTTTTATGTCGCAATATTGGCTAGACTCGTCCACGAATAATTTAAGCTCTATGTAAAGCTGATTAAAAATAGATTCTTATTTAGACGCTTAACACGACAATGTATCTATAATTAATACGTATGCATCATTCTTTCTTGAATGTGTAATTTGCATTTTTTTGAAAACGAAAACAAATAATTTTACAGATTTTTAAGTAATCAAGGAAAGTGAAGAAGTTGATTTCTCACTCGTGTTTACTAAACATTATTAATATTTTCTTCACTGCAGAAGGTTTTTATTATTCTTATACCGCAATTTCTAATTACCACTGTGTTTCCTTCTTAAACGACGTCAAAAAGTTTCTCATTTCGATTCGTCCGAATAATATATTTTATGTGTGTTCGCAGGTTTTTGTTTGTTCACTAATAATATTATTTATTTATCCTTCCAGCAATACGAGGACTACCCGCAATACCAACAAGTCGTGTACCGCAAGCCGCTCCGGGAACACGAGAAGCCGCAGGACCTGCGCAACGTGCCCGGCGTTCCCGGGGTCGACTACCCTATCTACCACCAGGTGCCCGAGACCAGCTTCTCCTGTGCACACGTGCCAGTGCACCCGGGGATGTACGCTAACGTGGAGACTGGGTGTCAGGTAATGTACTGCACTACACTATACTACACTACACTACAGGCAATACCAGCCGCTCCGGGAACACGAGAAGCCGCAGGACCTGCGCAACATGCCCGGCGTTCCTGGTGTCGACTGCTCGATCTACCACCTGGGTGCCAGACTGGGTGCCAGGTAATGTACTGCACTATAATACAGGCAATACCAAGCCGTGTATTACCTGCTTGGTATTGCCTGTATTATAGTGTATATCTGCTCTGGGAACATGTATATTTTAATTTCTAGTCAATAATTATTACACTCCCAAAGGAAGTAGATTATATAACAATCGAACCTTCATGTATGCACAATGCTCATGCATCATGTTATGAATATACTTCCTAGGGCTTATTCTAAAAGTAAGTGCTAATATTACGTGCTAATATTACGTGATATAACTTCTGCTACACTAATTAGCAGTACTTCCTGACTCATTGATTTATTCATTCAATAATTATAACCATGCAGGATCAGAAATAAAATTACCGAAATTTGCATGTAGGTATTTATAAAACTGTACACTACCTAGTACAGAGACGAATATTAAGAGTTTTAAAAAAATAAACAATCCACTACAAAGCTTTACACAAGACTGTAACATGTAATAATCTTAAAAATAAGATAATATAAAATAAATTAAATCATTGCAAGATTCAGACAAAGTATAAGCTAGCGAGTCGGCATTTTAATTACAGAATTTGGTTGCTTTGTACAATTACGGGGAAATTGTATAAAAAATCTCAGCGATTCTGAAGGGGTTGTCCAATTCGTGAAAAGCGGTATAATTAGAGTGAATTTAGGAGACAACAGCCTTTGATGTGAAAAAAGGGGATGGGAGAGGCCGAAGGCATTAAATCGTTCCCGAAAGAGAAATGGACTGTTTGATGTAATTACGGCAGTGGTTGACTTCGTTGATATGTACGTTCCTAGAAATAAAATATTGAAGACAAAGTCGAGAGCCTTCGCGGCTGGGCATAAGATGTGTGGTATTTCACTGTCTTAATGAAAGTCAATGATCAGACTACTTTTGACTTTGTATTTACAAACTCATTACTGTAAATTTACTATTAAAAAGCTTCAAGAGATATATATAATAAATAAAATTTGAACCCTGAAAATATATCTTTAATCTTAAATTAATTGCCAAACTCGTAAGTTGAAACTCTTTAAATTATAAACAAACATGTTTAAAACATAATTAACAATAAAATTGATTTACATCTAAACTTTTTCAATATAACAAAAACTTAAACATAAACTGAAAAGTTCTATCAGACTAAATTTATTCGTTCAAATAATGTTTTATTTAAAGTAATGAAAATGATTATACAGAAGCAATTAGGTTTAAATTGAATAAGTTTGAAGGTATTGTTGCTAACGTAAGTCTTTCAGCCCTGTAAACTGAATTTATAATTTCCATAGCAATGTATAGAAAATTAATTAAGTTTTAAACCTTTGAAAAGAACTAATTTTCTGATTATTGAGGCGACGATCAAATCCAATATGGCTAATCCTGACGACGAAAGCTATTAGCAGGTTTTTTCTAAAAGTTTATTGAAGTTTGAATTATTATTGTTACGTAGTATAATAATAAGCAGTCAGGTGAAAAATTAAAAGGGAACTATGTTATATTCATAAATTTATAAAGAATAGAAATGTTATATTATGATATATTTTATTATTTACACTTTGGGAGTTAACCGTTGATGTTAATACAATGGTTGATTAATTATTAAGCTTACATGATTTTGTTCAAAACTTGTATCTAATAAAAAGTAATTTAATATTTTGAAAAGGGGCGGGTAGCACGGTATAAAATAAAAAAAAAACTCCACAGCTTATAACATGTCTCCTATAAATTATTAATAATAACGAGCTTTCCAATTTTTTATACGTTTCACTATTGTATACTGTTGTATGTATGTGTGTGTGTGTATGTGTTTGTATATCTTTTAGAAGATTCTTTATTTACATCCCTTATTCACAGGCTTACCACGTGTGCCATGACGGACGCGAAGGTCACCAGGGAGCTTCATTCCTCTGCACCAACGGGACGTTGTTCGACCAGGCCAAGTTCGCTTGTGATTGGTGGTACAACGTGGACTGTTCGCAGGCTATTGAGCACTATAAGTATGTATTGTGATTTTAACGTTTTTTGTGATTTGTGTGAATATTACAGCATTGAGCAGTTATATCCGGTGGCTTTCCGTGGTAAACGCAGATTTACAGGGGAATGAGAGATTTCACCGCGGCAAAAACTGTAAAACAAAAATACAAAAATCAAACAGATAAAATAGCTCATTGTGATGTAAATTTAAGGCAAACAAACACACTTTCGAATTTGTAATATTAGTAAGAAACAAGAAATTATAATGCAGTTAATTAAATATTGTATTGGTACTTCAAAGGAGGATTTAGAAAACTGATGTCAAAGTAGAGGTCCTCTATAGACTCTATAGTCTATAGTTTGTATAAGTTGTAGTTAATTTACAGTTTGAAACGCGGGAATAGTTCTGTATCTTCTAATTGATCATTAGAGATAGATACAATAATATATTGATATTTAAGAAGTTTGTGTTCAAAAACAATACTGGATTGTAGTTTTACTATATATATAAGTAATATTAGCTGACCTCTATGACTTATATAGGAGTTACTGGAAGTAATATCTTTTTCAATACGGCCGACTTTTATACACTTGCCTTATTTTTCTCTTATTTGTAATTTTAATTGTATGTTTTTACATTCAGATTGTATAGTAGAGCTTTAAATACATTAAAGAGTGGAACTATACGCAATATCTCAGACAATTTCTAATCAATTAATATTATTACAGACTAAATGCGGACCCCTTGAAGAACCCCTACGTGCCAAAGCCCAAACCGGAGGAACACAGAGAGGAACAGCCTTACGGCATTTACTTTAGGAAGTTAGACCATTAGATTTAATAATTGTCGTCATCAAAGCGCTATTTGTACTAGAAATTCATTGCTAAATTTCCTATTAAATTGAGTAGATATTACTAGAGTTGAATTCATAATAGATGTTGGTTTCTGTAATTTATATGAAGAAATATTAACGTACTAAAAACACACTTTATTCAGACAAACTCATGAAAAAATTGTGTTGTCACTGATCCTTTTGTAAACCTATACTTATGTATACCTAATTTCAATTAAATCTGTCTCTGTAAAATGGGTCAAAATCGATTATTAAGGACATAGTAACATACAAATATAGAGGTGAACCTAATAAATACAATAATTTTAATAAAGGACACACCACAGCAATAATAACTGACACTATAATACGAAAACCTGATTAATATAAACTGAACATTTAGTATGAATTCGACTAAATTAAGATGGAGTTTTTCTTTCATTAACCAATCATATAACGTAATTAATTTTCATTCTTAGCATGTGTATAAATGTAATTTTACTTAGGTTATTTCAACGCCGTATTACAGAGTTCAAATACTTTTAGTATAGATATTACCATTCATAAGTTAAAATAACTAATGATAAAATCTCTTTTTATTAATGTACCTACTCTTTTAAAGTGAAACTTTTATTACATCGTCTCAAACTTTTTGGTCTGTGTAGCGCATGTCGCGTGTATCGCGGCTGCCGAGTAGGTATACCTACTCGGCAGCCGACCGTCACGCGACATGCGCTACACAAAGCAGTGTTCGGAACCGTTCGAACAGTTTCACTTTTACCGTGGTTTCATAAAGCCACACAACATTTTTTTTTATATTAATTGTCTGTAATACTGGAAATTAAACTTAGATTTTTATATTACCTATTGAATTATGTAACATTTTATTGTTTTTTTTTGGTGACGACAATGCTCTATATTTTATCTGTTTAATTTTAAATCGCTTTTCATACATTCATTTTTCACGCATTTGGTACTTATTGAAAATAATTAATTTATTATCACCTTGCCAACCACTTGAAACAATACTCACATATTAGAATAAAATATAATTTAATGTAATTAGGTATCGAATAAAAATCTGAAAATTAACCTTTGTTTTATTTGACCTTAGAAATATTGAAAGAAAATTATAACGGAATAATAATTGAGAAATTGTAATATTATTCTGTAAAAGATGATGGAAAATTGTTCAGAAAAATCAGCAGTATTTTTGTAGGTACATTTTTGTCGGAAAGTCTGTTGTCAGGGACAAGGAAGGAATTAAAATTTAATCCATTGTTAAAATCTCTCTCTAAACTCGAAAAAGCTCATAAAGAACGTCACCTAAAAACCATAATATTAACTATAACAGCAAACAATATTGCATTGACAATTTAACTTACAAAAGTTGCAAACTCTCGCCCATAAATTCGGACACTATTTCAATACTCACAACGAACATTCTCGAATGTTTTCATTTATTTTTCGTTTTCCCATTGTTTCAGTGTCAATTATTGAACTGCTGCGTCAGAATAGACAATGCCGTAAATTTCGCTGTAACATATTGTGTTGATGATTGAACGCTGGGTTCCAGTTGTTTGAATGACTTGTTATAGTATGCTTCAATGGAAATGGACCATTGGGTTTCTCGACTATTCCTCTTTCTATTTTTCCTCAGAAAGTATAGGAGTTTATATTAAGATTGTGACTGTATAAGATACAAAATATTATCAGGAGAAAGAGCTTTGTACTATTTTAGCTTAGATTACTATTCACTATTAATGATAGACTAAAATACTACATAATATGAAAAATGTCAATGAAAACGAAAATACAAAGTAAATGTTAGTTAAAATACAAAAGATCTTTTTCCAAACAATACAGTAAGGTAGAATAAAAAAAGAAAGTAGGTAGTCGTGTTATTTTGGTGTTAGAATCTTAAAAATTCGTTCTATACACTTCAAAGAAGAAATATCGTATAAAATACATAAAAAATTCAGACAAGTTAATTTGAACAGACTTCGCATAGCTCGGATACTTTTACAAAATAAACATTGTTCGTCAAGAATTCGCATTTTGACTTTATTAATCTGAAGAAATTAAACGTTCAAATTTATTGAGAAGCCAATTGAAAGAACGTGCTAATTCCTTTAAATATAACTGAATTCATAATTGGTGCTGAGTATAAAAGTAACGGTTGAGTAATGCTGAGTTTTTCTAATATTTATGAAGTTCGCAAAAGGTTTTTATGGTTTAGAATTAATTACATACAGTTATTAAAATTACTTTTGAAAAGACGACTACAATCGACTCTATATAGTAAAAATAAGCAATATATTATATAACTTACCATGCTTCCATTTGACCTACTTTGCATGCATCGAGTACAAAAACATAAAAGCATTAAATAAACCAACCTCGATATGTCCAAGTACTTAATATTGTTCAGTATTTCCAATTTATATAATGTCATGAAAATATTTGCCGCGTAAAAATAAAACCCGCCAAAATTAAAAAGGCAAAATGGCGAGTGGACGAGTACTCTTCAGTGACGGCGTTTCAATTAATCGAATTAATTTTTGCGATACATCGATGGAAGCACTCATGCAATAAATTAATTTACATTTGTGTCAACGGTGATATTTTTTGATATTTGTATTTTGGGGATGTGTGGAAAGTCATAGTGCATTCGTATATTTATACAATAAAATTGCATGAAATTGCACAGATTCTAAAGATTAGTGAAAAAGCCGCTGACGCAACAATTTTACATAATAATATGTTATTGATGTGGAATATTCACGGTATGAAAATTATTAAAGAAGAATCTTTTCACAACATTAGACGTGTGTTGTTGTAATACTTCTTATAAAATACAAAAAACAATGACATTACGTCTTCCACCGCTCTAATGGACGAAACACTCAAAATGCAACTCAATTGAAACTCGAATTTCCACAGGTGGAGCATAAATCGAAACATAAGTATACCCAGAAGCAGTTTATAAGCTTCATATATCCCCAGTTATCTGCTAGTTGCGCTGCGGCTGGCTTATTTATGAGCCTCTCAAGACCATTCATTGGTCTAGTGTTATTTTTATGGGATCTTCCGGACTAATAAATGGTGGGAGATTCCCTTGTAATTGTTTTGTGGTTGGGAGAGGAATAGATCAGCTATGGGTTGGGGCTAATGGTGAACTTGGTTGACCTTCTAGATTGGATTCTGGTGTGAAATTTGTCAAAACTACTAAGTCTGTGGAGATGTTAAAATAGTATTGTATTTTTTCGTAAACTATACATATAATAAAATCGTAGGAAAGTCAAAACTGTACATTGAATATTTTTTTAAAAGAATACATAATCCATGATCTATAATCGATATAGAAGCCAAAAATATAGTTTTTAGAATTTTTGTCTGTTTGTCTGTTTGTCTGTTTGTCTGTTTGTCTGTATGTTTGTCCGAGCTAATCTCGAAAAGTACTGCATAGATTGACTTCAAATTTTGCATGAATATTACTAACAGGTCGTGTGAGGTTTTTTTAAACATATTATCATGCTATCACCTCCGGGGGAGGAGCTGTGAACCTTTACTTTTCTTACGTATTCCGTGTACTACGACAGCGTACAATCTAAAGACTCATGTTTAAATGTTGTTTTTGAGTAAGCCATGCTATTATCTAGCTTTACACTATAAAAACTACGTCATTTACGTAATTTGGGCAGAGAAACTGTTTAAAGAATCTTAGTACTATAAAGACAAATTTGATTCAGCGCCATCTATGAGATTTCGTAAAAATCAAATCAATTTACATGTTATCACTACTGAACACAATGTTAAAAATTAATAATTTAAATATAATTATGTTATTTATTTATTTAACTCTTTAACCCATAATAAATCTTCCCTTCCCTATAAGGTGCGCTTATATAATTCGTGTGAATATACTACATTTTTAAAAGTGAGGGTAGATGTATATTATTTTAAGTCAAACTAGACACCATTACAGTTAATCCTCAGAGGAATAATCATTGGTTACATTTTTAAAAATCTTCGTGTTTTAATAATTCGATCACGAGGCGGGACTCTAATACAAAAAGGTTAGTTCGTTGATAATTATTATTCCTTCATCATTTACATGTTGTTAGTAAAAATATACTTTGACTGTTAATACTTTTGTTCAGTATTTATCTGTATAATTATTGCTTGGTAATTAATATATTTTCATGTCGTATACCTAATTATAAACATAAGTGTGATGTGAAACTAGCTGGATTTATTTTTACACACTCACAGTCTTATATTTTGTGTTAATGTTAAAATAGTATTAATAGTGTAAATCATAATATTTTTTCAAAGTTAAAAATATTTCCTTTTTTCTGATGGTGTTGCCATCGAATTAAACCGCGCTGTCGTTTCGTTCACAAAAAGTCATGTTATTAGGACCGAATATGTAGCCGCCTCAACTTACGGAAACGAGAGTAACCTGCATTGTCTGTTAGTTATTGTATAGTCGAATTTAACGTTACATGGAAATTGGAATCTAAATATATGTATACGTAGAGGTCAATTCTGCACATGAAATATAATATTTCCTAAATAACTATCACGAGGTGATTAGAGATCGACATCGACGTCAAAAATGTTTGTCCGTCTGTCTGTCTGTATAACCGTTATAGAAACAAAAACTACTCGACGGATTTAAACGAAACTTGGTACAATTATTTTTCATATTCGTGAGCAGAGCAGCAACTCCATTTTTAAGCTTTCGTCGCGTGTGCGTTCTTAATGCGTGTATCTTAATGGTTAAAGCTACACAGAAATCAAGTATGAAAGAAATGTTCTCCATATTATATAAAAAATATCTCCCGACATCATAAATGTCTATCTTTTATGGTTGAGCTTAGGAGTTCAAAGCTTTCTGATTATATTTGTCTAATAGTGACTATGGGACCTATGACCATGGGCTCAGGGTGGGGCAACAATAAAAAATCATTTTTATTTTCATGCTCCCACTCCCGCGCCCACTCGCACTCCCACGCCATATGCCACGTTCAGTCCTAATCCCACGCCCACGCCCACTCCCCTTCACAATTAGTACCTACCATATCAAAGCCAGGGTAAGCGCCCCACCCAGCCCCACCGTGGCTACGCCCATGCTGAATTACTACTTAACATACAATTATTGAGTAAATACGTACAACCATACTGTACTGTTGAACTACCATAAATAATTAAAAGAATTGTTATTAAAATTTCTTACTAAACTGAGCTAAAAAACTTACGTACCAAATTATTAAAGAAAATCAAAAAAGAAATGCTTAACTAATTCTACGTAAAATTTCTTTTAAATTATGTCATATTATTTTTTAGGAACCAGGGGGGGGGAGAGGAGCAAATTCTATTTCCTTCCTTTCTTAAACGGATGTTTTTAATAATCTATGGTGTAGCCAGTAGCCACTGATCAGCTTAATCGATACTCAGTTTTTATCAAATCCAGAAACAAATCCAAATTAGATCTTTCCTGTCTCACGCACGTAACTAAAGGCTGAAGAGAGAGAGAGCACGTAACTAAACCGTTGAGACGAAGAAAAGTGTATAGAAAAAGGAATAAATAATTTCATAAACTTCCCGACGATCTTTAAAAATAAATTATAACTTTCATTTTTTTCATTCCCACGTTTACCCCTATGTAGGTATAATAAGTGGATGAACCAATTTTGATACACTTTATCTAAGAACCAGCGTCGGAAAATATTCTGCCTAACAAAAAAAACCGCATCTAATTCGGTTTACCTGTTAGCCAGCTACGGTGCCATAGACAGACACACACACACACACAGAAATACATAGCGGTCAAACACATAACACCAGTCTTTTTGCGTCGGGGGTTAAAAATATAATACGTCATAATTTAAAGGACATTTTATGTGGAAAATTTACCTATACACCAGGGTAGATAATTTTTGAAACAAAAAAAAAATCGCAGTAGGATGAAACCCATTAGAAAAGGATATGATAAAAATGTAAGGAAAAATAAATTACGGTTTTGTATTTTACTCAATATGAAGACCGTTTGACAAATAATAGGGTGCACCATAATATTATTCGATCTCTCGAAGATGAACATGAGCATAAGCAATGACTAGAGTAGGGACGCGAATATTACCATTATTTGAGACAAGAACGATTAATAAGTTTGTTTAATGAAAGATTAAGAATTGAAACTATTGGTCTCTTTAAACGGACGAATAGCGAGAGGCCCGTCTTACTGCAGACAGATTTCGACATAGTCTTAATGACTTAGAGGTAAACATAGAAGATCAATCTACAAATTCGGTGGTGTGGTCCGACAAATATAAAAGTGGGTTTGCTTATAACCTCACAATTGATTACCTACAGATCATCTTCTGTATAGGCGATATTAACGTAGTATGTTCTTTTTGTAATGCTTTAAAGTGGAGTAAGGAGTCGGCTTTCGTTTGAAGATACGCCGGAACCTTTGAAATCACTACTTTTAAGTTTTAGAGGAACATGTGCAATCTAAACAGTTCTTAGACAATATTAGCTCTTATAGTATTGCGTTTTAAATGATCCTTTGGTGCTCAACAATTATCAGATGCTCCTTTCATTCTTACTTTTAAGATACAAGGTCAAGTTTATCATTTGATAGGATCCCTTTTGCCTGAAGGCCAACCTAAGTTTCTTTAAATATATTTTGTATTCAAGAAATCAATATTTCTCGAATTTAAAACTGAACTCATTTCACAATTTTAGAACATGTTAATTCATCAGGTTAATCCGTATATATGCGTTTTAAATCGACATTAGAAGCTTTTCCTCAAGATGGTGATATTAATATAAAATTGGTATAAATGCCGATAGACGGAAGTCTATCAGCACTCAGGAATTCCCTGAGCGTGTTATAACGCCCAGGCCACAGTATTACAATTTTTCCTACAGTAGGGCGACGAATGTATTTTCGCATAGCAACGGAGGGGAACTCGTGGGGGGTAAAGTGACGCGGGCCACGTACCACAAACATGTTTAGTTTGTGGTACCGAGCGCGAAAGAAAGTCATCGTGTTTTTAGTAAAGTTACTATCTAAACTAACGTAATTTATTACTTAGGTACATATTCTATAATGGCGCGCTCAAACTGTTAATCTACATTTAATTTAGATTATTATTTTAATTACTAAGAAATGTAGAATTTAAATCACATTCATTCATGTTTTCCTCAGATATTCGATGTCTATGATTTTCGATGATTTTAAGATTTTCTTATCAGAGTATTCAATTTTAATGTAGTTAAATTTTATAAGAGACAATTAAGAACATTCAAAAATAAAGTGTCACGTATTTTTTTTAAACGACGAATGACGAAAAACGACCGAATCGCGGACGAAGTCGCGGGCAACAGCTAGTACTTACATATTATTATTATCAAGTAGGACCATCATGAGGCACTGTAGGATTAAGGATAATGTTTTCATCAGTTAATTGTTGTAGTTAGTTTCAATCATTATTTCAGCGATTCTGATATTTGAATAGCTGATGCATAAATTACTTTTAAACAAAAACATTTTATTACTTCGACTGACTTAATAAATCTGTAAGAAATTCGATGAAATCCATGATATATAATATCTATTATAATATGTATAACAAATATAAACATTGTTTTCATATGAATGTTTTCCCTGTATGCCTGTAAACAAACGGGTCACTTTAACTGCATACTAATTCGGGGCTCATATTTAATTTAGCGGTATTACGCCAGATTTATCCCATAACGCGTGTTTTATGGGACTCTTGTGGGTAGCCAGTTACATTTGTATCTAATCTAGGTATAATCATGGAGTTTTTATGGTTATGCAAATTTAATTTACTTTTTATAACGGTTCCCGGGTTTTGTTTGTATATAGGGCATATTTACGTTGGCATATTTTGTCTTTTTACTAAAGTGGTAGGAAAGTTCACGGAAGGTTCCATACACATAAAAGAAACTATAAAAAGTAGGACGATGACTCAGAAGACCAACACGACCGGAGAGGAACTAAAACTTTGAAGATGTAACTATACGAAGGTGTATTGACGGAGTTGATTGAAAAGAAAAAGTGTTCTACAATGAGAATTGAAAATTTTCTGTGCTTTATATCTTCCAAATTACAATTATGTTTTAAATCTTCCTATTTTTTTTTCAAATATATTGCCCTGACAGAATTTACAAGCCTTTCCGCTGCTTACCATATCATTTTTCCTAAGAGTGTTCCACCGAAATTTTCATATCAACTGGCCATTCAGGAAACCAAGCCACTATGAAGGCAAACAAGCAGGACGTTAATAGAGTATGTTCTTGTCACTTGTAACACAATCCCGAGGCGACAGTATTAATTTCATACGACACCACTAAGAGGGCTATTAGTGTTAATTAAAGCTACTAAGGCCAGTGATTTAGGGGTATAACTACATAGCACATATATCATACCAATTCATATGTCTTTGTGAATATTCATGGGTCCACCGGGAGAAAACTTGGTTATTAAAGTTGTGAGATATTGCAGAGTTGAATGAGAATGTGTTTTTATATTTGATGAAGCTTTGGCTGTGGTAAGTTTTTTAGGGGTAATCATAAGTCTCTTTAAAACCAGTGTGTCTAAGTTTTATTGGCCATCAGATATAACTCTATAAATTTATTCATTCGGCTAATAGCTAAATAGATAGATACACAAAATCCATATTCTTTCGAAAAGTATTATCTTGGTAGTTCCAATAGATGCTCCCAATTATTTTAATCGTAAAGTTTTATTCACGATTTCGATTGGTTGTAGCAAGCCGTGTTTCATGGCTTTCGTAGCATGACATCAGCAGGCACAATTTTTAAACAACCCATCCACACTTCGACCGCACCTGCCATTGCTTCACTTGAACATCAGGATATAATATACGGTTAACCGCACGTCTACGGTTCGAGTGACGTCATCTCTTTATTTATCCATTCGTACTAATTAACCACAAGACGGGGTTGAATTGATTTGTGAAAGCGTATATTTGCGTTTGCTTCAATTGTGTTGTCTTAAGTGTAACTCGTTTTTACAACTGTATTCTATTCGAACAATCTCTGAGAGAGTTAGACTAAAGATACTTATGATACCACTCATAACTGTACAATATTATGTTTGTTAGGGATAGCTTTCAGGCATTTGAATGTAAAAGAAAAACATTTTGTATAACCCAATTGAATTCACGCAGGTTTTATAGCAACGACAATACTTATGTTTTATTTTATTTGAACACCACAAATAAAATAAAGTAAATCACACCAACTCAATGACCGGAACGACCTACATCAAAATATTTAAACTGTACCAATAAATCGCAAACTACAAATCTATTTCGCTGACTACAATAACACAGCCAAAAGGCAATAACAATGCTAGCGGCTGTTAAAAATATTCACGGAAGCGCAAATAAATTGAAAAATAGGCCAAGTGACCAACGGGCTATTGTTGGAACCAAAAAGCGTGTCATTCAACTAACAAACATAGAAAAAGAACAATACGTTGCAAATTGCGGAGCCATCGCACCCTTAACCACGAAAGCCAGAACCACGGAAGTTCAATCGAAGCCAAAGAATAATCACCCTTATAACAATTGCATACGACACACTCACAGGCCACGCAAATCTGGCCGTAATGTTTGCCTTGTGCAAAAGTTTTAAATTGATAAAAGTCTTCGCCTGATAATTGGTAATAGTTTTCTTGTTTAGTTGCGAAGTTGGCAGACAGGTCTTCCGAGTTTGGACTTTTCTAAATTAAATATTAATTAGCTAGTTACCTCGAGTGCTAAGTTAGTTGTCTGCGCTATTTTGGACGCATTAGGATGCTGCGGACGGAGAATAAATTGGTTTACTAGTTGTAAGGTCTGGGCTTTATCCTTTTATCTTGACTTCAGCAGATGCTCTAAGTACTCATTTGTATAGGTTTATAGAAGTAAAGAATTACAATTTGTGTGTAACGAAATAAATTAAAATAGGTTGTATATAAATGTATATCACTGGTCAAGACAAAAATAAATTATTATGTAAGTATTTTAATTTAGTTTACATTGAATTAAACAAAATAAAGTTGATTTTTTATATCTTAATATTTAGCATTCAAATAACATTGAAATAAAAATTACCATAACAATAAATTAACAAAACCTTCGAATTAATTTTTATAAATGAATAAATATTCGCGACAGCGTTCTTCAAAGGGTTTTTACGTAATTCACAGTAACGGGTTATATTCCCTATTACGTCACGAAATGTTCGGGCCGAAACAACTGTTGCCAAATTAAAATGGCGACAAGTTCTGAACTTCATAAATATAACCTCCGTTTAATTAAAATCTTCGGGTCTGCGTTCCTATTGTTCCCATTATAATAATGTTTTTGGAGTTTATAATTGAAAATGTTTATAATTTTTGTAATTGGTCTGCTCGAAAATAAAAGAAAATACAAATACTATATACCGTTTATTATTTTGTTAGTTGCTAATGAAACAGGGATGTTATCAGAATATTTTTTTTAATATATTATATAATACCTTTATTTTTAAGTGGGGAAATCTTGCATAGATACCCACGGACCCCGGGGAAGAAGCTGTGGGTTATGTCGGATTCTTACCGACTAAAACCCCACTGTGTTCTGTCGAGCCGCTTTAAATTATTAATTGGTCGATATGTACATAATATATCCCCAAATACACATTAGTATAAATAAACTAATGCCCTAATGGACGGTGTTGTCAAGCCCTTAATAGCAATATTTAATTAACCACCAAATTGTCGATGATTATAGCTCATGAGGTACCTTGTAATTTTAATACGAATTAATAAAATCATAACAAGCAATGAATAAATTGACTTTTAAAGCAAGAATAAGACACTTAATGACCATTATTATAACAACATGAGCGCCTTGTAATATTCTATGGGCAATATTTCTTAATGATATGAATTTATTTAGAAAATAAAAGATAAGTACTTTATAATTATTATACAAGTTTACTCCATAAATAATTTTGAATGAATATTAAACATATTATGATATTTAAACTTTTAAACCTTTATTACTTTCGTTATAGATTCAGATTCAAGTTGGTTTATTCTTCTAGTTTTATTTCCCTTATTGTAAGTTCAATAGCCAGTAGGACTTTTTGTTATTATTATGATTTTGTTCTCTATACTACTCGGGTACTCAGAAGGACTATATCCTATACTTGTAAGTCTGACGTGGATATCAAACGGATATCAACAAATATTCATTATGAAAACTTCAAACTTTTAAGTTTAAAAATTCAAGCTGTTAAGTTCAGCACAACAATTCTATTTAATAACCTTTCAATGGCTATGAATTGCCGTCAAGTGAGGAGCCAAAAATAGATATCACTCGTCTTTAGACACGCCAACGCTGATCAGCTGTTGTGAACCTTAACTACAATTTATTTGTTAAACAGTTGCGTTTGAGAAATTACCTATGAACAAAATTTAGTAGTTTTTACTCTGTTGCAGCAGTTTATTGGAGGATTTAAAACATTAAAAAATAATCAATGAACGTGTGATACTGAATGACTAATAAGTTTTTAATAATGTCCAAAAATGTATTGTCAGCAGGAGCCTGGGCAAGTAGTTATTTAGTACATTGAATAAACAATTATAACTTGTTGTTCAATATTTTGTTGAGCAAATCCACCAATTCAATTGTCATTATACTTTTCCCTTTTTTACTTAAACTATATAATATTTTATCTCTATACTTTTATCTCAATTCAGTCAGTTTTTATAAATTTGAGTGAAGTGTCTTCAGAACTTCACTTATTAAAATAAAATTGTTACAAATCTAGTTTTATAGGATAAGCAAAATGAAGAGAGTAAATAAGTAAAATGATTTCCCGGAGGTGTGATTTAAGAATACCTTTCAACGAACAAGAGGATTGTGAGAAAATAGCTGATTTAAATATCAATGCTAATTTATTTTTGACTGCTTAATTAATCTAGTGGTTTGTCTGTTTAGCTATGATGGTTCCGTTTAGTTGAAATATAAAAAAATATTATTTAATTTGCGCATTTGTACACTTTAAAATGATTACCTTCATAGTTGGCTTATTGGTTAATTATTATTTGTAATTTGTAGTGAAGTACAATAAGTTTTACCCGCAACTTTGTTTGTGTAGCAGTCGATTCGTATCAGACCTTCCCAAGTAATGTGCTTTTGTCAATCTTATGATGTTTTATAGCTTAAAGCTTGAGCACAATCACTAGGCTAAGTACAACATCAATATCACTGAGTGATCGGTTGATTTAGTTGGTAGTGGCCCTGCCTTCCAAGCCAGAGGTCGTGGGTTCGATTCCCACCCGGGGCAAATATTTGTGTGATGAACGATATAAGTATTTATTTAAAGTTATATAGGTATGTATGTTTATCAGCCATTTGGTTTCCACAACACAAGCGAATATTTATTTATTTATTTATCAAATAATTTTTAAGCCTTAGGTATCGGCTAAACATACAAACTCATCAGCTCTACAATATTAGGAGAGACAATATTTTAACGTCTTCGTATTCTGTTTCATCAATCGTGTTCAAAATATCCCATTATTTTAAGGATTAGAACGAAATACCAAGGGTTGACAATCAGCCCGCGTCTCCCCTGTCAGATCATCTGTGATTGGGCTGTCACGAAGAAAATCGCGCCAGAATCGATTCCGACAATCGATTATGAGTACTGACGGATGACTGATGGAATTTTAGAGGGGAAGGGGTTAGGATTAGGGTTGTTATATTGCGCAATAATAGTATTATGGCTAGGGAATCAATGCGATTGTGTTAAGATAAAAAAATGATAATTTTAATAATTAGACCAATACCTACTCTGTAATTAGATCATGTATTACGATTGCTTATGTCATTTTCTTATATTCCAATTCCTTGTTATATTTTAGTCTGTGTAAATAGCAGCATAAATGATATATCGTCAATTGGTTGCAAATAATGAGTTGTTTATAGGGGCTCTACAATTCAATACTGGATTGGGTGTGTTCTGTTTGTGTTTTTTGATAAATAATTCCGGGACGTTGTAAAAGTTATGTATTGATAAAAGTAATGATTGACAACCCTAGCTTAAATCTTTATCCGAATTGCGGTACTTACTAGATTAGTGTGTGATTGGGTGTAAGTCGGTTTACTGTTGGATTGTTGTGAACGTATTTTTATGGTTGAGAAGTAAATTAATATTTATATGCATTTCAATTTAGTTACTGTTTAGGGTGTATTTTTCAGACTTTATTTTCCTTAAGAAAACCTTTATAAATTATTTTAGAATGCTACGCTCATAATTAATATATTCGTACAAAATATTGTTAAAATATTCTTACAACGTGTAGCTCTCCTTAACGTCTGGTTATATTATCTTCTATTAATCGACTCTCGTATTAAATATAATAGTGAATCCTATAACATCCTCATTACGTACTGTAATATTCAACTACATTTAACTACCAAAGTATCAAACATATTACAAACAGAAATAACCCTTAAACTTCACAGTCTCAAGTAGTCAAGTATCAAGATCCCTCAAAATTCTCCACATAATTTGGAAGTATTTGCATCATGCCTATCCATGTAAGATTTCCAGCTACGTAACCAAGTCCCGCCTTTATTTCCGCTTATGAATCTAATCGCCACACCCCAGGATTAGAAATTACCCGAAAATTACCTTATACGACAAAATTGGCTGAAAATTGAGGGGAAATCACTTGTGTTAAAAATGGTGTGAGCGAGGTTATTCACTGTTTTGCTTCGTTGATAGTGGCGGCTGGTGAAATTCGGTGTAAGAGTTTAAATGAGAAACTCAATTTCAATAATTTTATAAGGATTCCAAAATGGCACGAAATAAAACTTTCACGATTGGCATAACAGTATAGTTATACTAGATTATTTTGGTGATTTTGATCACCGAAATAATTATGGGTTACATTATCTGTAGAAATGATTGAAAGGCTTAGGTTACATGATTTATTTCCTATCATAAATCAAATAAAAACTAATAACCATAAGTAGTCTCTACTCTCTAGCTATGGAATCAGTTCGTTAATAAGCTAATGTGACTGTGGTTAGTGGTATTATAATATTAGCTATCAGTGGATATGTTTTGTTTAGCTTATCTATCAGTTTAAATAACAGAAGAAAAATCTTACATATATATATAAATCAAAAAGTGTTTAATAGTCTATCAGTGAATTTATCAGCAAGTCTGCACTACTATCTATAGGTACTAATCTATCATTCTTTTTACTTTATCAAATCTTGCGGTAAATACTATAACAAACAAAACACTATTAATTAAACTAACCAAACTAAGCAACGTTAATAGCTATGTATAATTGTGAACAGTAAACATCCAACAATACGTTATTTAACTTCAACCAAAGTTTGGCGTCGCATGAACACGCGCGAACTAAAATATATCTCGAAATTCATGCATAAAATTATATAGGAGGTGACGGAGATACCTGCTTGTTTATGTATTATGGGAGTAAGCGATTTTTGGTAACGTTGTTCTAATTGATAAGCGAAGGATATGGCTAATTGAATTTTGTAAGTTCATTGGTCTTCTGAATTGATTTAGCAGCCTTTTCGTATGTTATTTTATTTGATAGGTTTTAAAAGTTGGACTAAAGCAGAGAAAATCGAACTCAGGGAAAGACATGTAAGTCTTTGTAAGGATTATAAACACAATGTTGTACCTACCATGTATTAAATATGTACAATTAAATGTAAAATTAAAAAAATGTAATGTTGATTAACCATAACCATATTATGAATACCATATTTAAGATGATACTACGTTCTAGCTAGCTCCAACTATTACAAATTCAAACGACGCCTATAACTTGTGTTACTCGTCACGCTCGGCCCTCGCTATTCATCCTGTTGATATTGTAATGAAGCTGAAATTAATATGTATGTCTCGCGAAACAATCGGGCCAATGCTCAAGTGCTCTGGGAAACTTATTAAATTCAATTTAAGCCGACTGCTGCGGAATTTGAAACAAGTGAACTGTTTTCTTACTAATTATTGGAAGGCTTACTGTTTTGGGGCAAGATATTTTAATGATCGGGGATTGTTTTGGTTGTTATCGTGTTACTGGTGTTTTGAATGAAAGCTTGTTAGGATGAAAGAATATGTCTAATTCAAACTCAAACAACAATCTCGACACGTTAAAAAATTGTAAAAAGTTGTGGTCAAAAATTCGAGTCATTTTCTGAAAAATTAATGCCCATGATATCGAATTTCAAGTATGAAATGATATTAATGGATTTCAATTGTACAATTTGACATAAAAACATTAAAGTTATGCTAATTAGGCATAAGGATATATGTATTATGAAAGGTTTTCATGTATTGATTGAAACACAATCCAGAACACATTGGACTAATAGGTAATTTGATGATAATAAAACGTAGGACAAAATTGGTCTACTCTGTGAATAGTTATATATCGGCTAACGGCTATATGTCGATATCACCGAAATTCAAATAGGCTGATCTCTTGGCACAGGCCCACTAAGGCTGCTACATGCAAATCCAGAGCCCGCATATTTGCATCACTACAAACTAATGGAGCGGAGTTAAGCTGGCCTTACGTCTTCTGTTTGTGGCTAGAAATTTGGCTATTGATTGCTAAAACTTTAGAAAAACACGGCAAAAAGGTTGAAAATGTTATTATGTCAATGAAGAATTAATTTATCTTGTGATTGAGTACGGAAAAGGTAACAAAAGCATTGCGGTCCTTCAAAATTGCAATAGTCCTTCTATTATATGATTTGAGATTTAGTACTGAAAACATAGGAAGAGGATTAGCTCTTAACGTAACATAATATTATATTTTACATGTTTTGCTCGATTAAATGGGTTCTTCTTCAATGTGTCTCTACAATCGTTAGAAGTTTATTTTGGTCTAAAAACTTGTATCCGAAGTGAATATAATGTAAACTATATGACTGGATAATAGGATGATCATCTAATTATTTTACCTCGTAAACACTTACATAAACAGTATGTTTCTTCATGAAAACATAGAACACGGAATAATTCGATTAGCATGCGCCTAATTACGCGAGTGTACGGCAACCTGAAGTTTCGGGCCGATGAATACTAATATCTTAGTTTGGCTCCACACGTGTTCACTATTAGAAATTTGCTTGGCCCATGTAAGAGAAAGAAGCGATCTGGAATAAAGAGTAATTTAAAAATTAATAGATAAAAGTATGTTTATATTATAATGTATGAATTTTAAAACTCTATCCAATGGTTTTTAATTTGCAAATAATAATCAATACTAGAGAGCAGTGGTGGCTCAGTGGTGACACCTCGGACTTCGAATCGATAAGTCCGGGGTTCGAGACCAGTCGAGCGCGCAGGAAATAAATTGATTTTTCAATTTATCTGCACCTGTTGTAACATCACCACTGCTCGAACGGTGAAGGAAAACATCGTGAGGAAACCGACCTGTCGAAGAATTAAAAAGTTCGACGACATGTGTCATCCGCCAACATGCACTTGGCCAGCGTGGTGGATTATGGCCTGTATCCTCATAGGAGGCCCGTGTCCCAGCAGTGGGAACGTATATGGGCTGATGATGATGATGATGATGATGAATCAATACTATTTAAGTATTGAAATACTCCATTACTTCAATTTGTAATACATATTTGATAAAAATATGTTAATAAACGAATATGTTATACGAAAATATGAGTATGAATATGTAATATAATTTATTGTACTTACTCTGTTCAAGTTCTCAATACATTTCCGATACTTAGGTACTACAAAAGAAAAATTCTTAGAAAAATCTTGTGATTTCAATGTCGATTCCTTAATAGAAACCAATAAACGACGTATTTATATATTTATTGTTACGCTATAGAAGATATATAAGTATATCAATCTTCATAGGGAAGCTGATGATAAGCTTTCTATTCTCTGCCAGATTTTTTTTTATAAATATTCACGGAACTAACTTCTATACAAAGATACAATTTAGAATAAGGTACAGACCGTAAACACTAATCTGTATCTAAACTAAAGGTAAAAATAAAAGATTTTCTTTGTTTCTTTGCTTGAATGCCCTTATCTCAGAAACGATAGGAACGATTTATACATTTTTTCACCGTTGGTCACGTATGTTATCATTGAGTCATATAGGCAACATAATTTACATGTACGGATAAAGGGCGGATCACTAGATACACTTTAAAGCAGTTTAAAACGCGCTTTTCATTAACTTGCACCACATTGCAATAGTCATATTGTATTAGCATGATTGCTTCGCTTATTAGCATTTATTTGGGGAGTCTCGTTTACCCGGCTACTGTACGCGAACATTTTATTAATAATACATGTAAACAATGGTTATTATTTGTCCTTATATGATCATGTCTCTGAAATTGTTTTTGCCTCGTTTATTATGTGTTTGATAAATGAAATTGTAATGTTAACGAATAAACAACATTAGAATCGAATTAGGAAAGCGTTTTTTAAGGAAAATGGATAATGAAAAACATGAATATTCATTGACTGAAATTTTCATTTTTTGATGAAGTTGAACAATGGATAAATAGTAAAATTTGTACTTAGGCGTCTTGGACCTTGGACGGTATCATGGACGGCGGCGGCAGTAACCCCAACGTTTCTTATTATTTATTAAAAAATATTATGAACATCTTAATGTACATTTTACATATTTTATAAATATACTAGCGGTCCGCCCCGGCTTCGCCCGTGGTACATATGAAAAATAGATGTTGGCCGATTCTCAGACTTACCCGATATGCACAGAAAATTTCATGAGAATCGGTCCACCCGTTTCGGAGGAGTATGCAGACTAACATTGTGACACGAGAATTTTATATATAAGATGTACTTCCTCATTGCAATATAATACGAGCGTAATTGTATAACTCATGACTAGAGGATAGATTAATTATTAATTCTATCTCTGGGAGGATTTTAAGTTCTATTTTTTCTTTGTTTACTTCAACATTTAGGAAATACCCTAACTAACTGATTACCAATGAATTACTGTGTGAAAAAATCATTGTTAGTTAAAGAGCAGCAGTGAAAGAAGACAAACAAAAATAAATATATTCCATTTTATTTTATATCACATTCAGTTCACAAAAAAATATTCCGAACCTGATAATGGAGATTCCATGTAACAGTGAAAGAATAAATTCGCCTTCCACAGTACAATATAATTTTAGTGCCTTGTATGCATATTGGAGGTAATGAAATATTTTGACAGCTACGGGAAAAAAGATTTTTATATAAACCTGCCATATTTGTATAAGACTTTCTGGTAATAAATCTACTTGGTTTGGAACGTTCTTTTCCAAGAATATGAAGAAAATAAACATCTTTAACAATAAAGGTAACATTGTTATATTATAATTGATAGTAGAAAATAATTGGTTCTTCCTTCTTTTAGTTCGAAGAATGGAAGTTTTTTTTTAACATTAAAAACGACATTCTTGAAATGTTCTTGTCCTTGTCCTTGCCTAGTCGTAATAATTATACAACGAAAGCATGAAAAAACAGGTAAATCCCAAAAGCAGAAACAGTAATTGAAAACGTGGTTTTACGTTTAGAAGCTGTGACACGTGTAACACGGTTAAACGTCACGGGAAAACTAAACTTACAAAACTGTAATGATACACTTTGTGAACGTTTTTAACTTCACAAAGGTTTAAATGTATGCTATGTGCCATGTAGTACTGAAGAAACTGTAGCGTGGGTTTCAGAGGCTCATAATTTCAATGAAGCAAATCGTACACGTTTTCGACAAAAACAGGAAAAGGCAAAAAATATTTTTGACATTATATACAAAGCACCATTGTGTCTCTTGATACTCGGAAAATTTGTGTTAAATTATGACACTATTATCAATTTGGTTCTCTACACAATGTCTATTAAGGAAGATTTTCATCGTAAGTTCGTTTCTAATGGTTCTTTCTACACTGCACAAGCTAAGCAGCAAATGGCTTGCAATATAATTTAGAACACGATTGAATTTAATTAAGAAATTATTATTCTAGTAAATTTATGAAATAATCGCTTCCCAATGTTCCAACGCACACACTAACTTGAGCATTTTGAAATAACTAAAGAAACTTTATATTTTCACCTTCCTTTGTTAACAAGAAACAAGTTTAATAAGGAATGAGTTTGGAAATTCAAGTATAATAAATGATTTGATTACGAGGCTTGCGGTTCCCTTCCGCCCGTCAATACTTTGCAGATTCATTTTAAACAGAAAACTTTGCAAATTAATTCCCGTATCATTATCTAAAATGTAATTTAAATTATTTACTTGAAACTCGGTGGTAATGAGGTAATGTTTACTGGGCTTGTTAGGAATGTTTATTCTTAAATATTTCTGGCTATGGTTGTAAACTTAGCCCGTAGCTTGGAAATTACGATGATAATAATTAGATCGCAGTAATATCTATCAAATAATTTTTATACAAATTTAACTGTTTGTCCCGTCGTAGCGTAAAATAACCTTAAGTTTTGATTTGTCCTTTGCCTGAAGGTTGCCTGGCAGAGATGGCTTTGAGCCATAAGGCCGCCATTTATACATTTTGAATGGTTTGGTTTTACTTTTATTTTATAAGACTGTTGTACAATAAAGAATAATAAATAAATAAATAAACCTTTTAAATCAATGTGTTTATTTGCTGCATAGAAAAAACTCTAAGCTTTCCTGTTTAAAATATTATTAGCATAGAAGTGTATTTATCTTTCCATGTTTGCTTTGGCGCAAAATAAACAAATATACATAGGAAAAAGTATACCCTTCCTTCTCTATCAGTCATTCACTAAGGTGTGGATTAGTACAAACGGTCCAAAGTCGCCAGGGAGCGATTCGAATTAACCTACAGTTGACTCAGCGTTCGTGATTAATTCTCTAGCTTGGCTAATTGTTGAGTGCTCCTAATGACAATGAATAAGTGAATGGACTCGTTCAGATTTCGTGTGCTGTGTTTAACGCTTTGAGGTTTCATTGATCTTGTGTGTTGTGGTTATTTGTAAGTTTTATTTATAGTATATACTATATGTGAAGCATTTAAATTGTGTAGATGTTTTTGTCACATGTAACTAATCTCTCGAGCCGATTGCCATCAAATCTAAATATTTATTTGTTTGTTCTGTTATTACACATACATAATATCTTTCGATCTCGGCAAGAAATGATTTAGATAAGGAAAAAGTATTAGGTAATTTGAGTAAAAACTTGGCCTATCTGTAACTCAAAATTTGTTGCATGATTATCATGCCACATCAATATTAAGAAAACGAAAAAACAAAATTGACCTTATCTTAATTATCATTTGAGAACTTGACAAGATAATAGTCCCCCAACTATCTAATTAAGTGTCCAAAGGCTGTCAGTGCAAACTTCCTAAAATATAACGTCAATCAATAGAAAATCCTTTGTTAAACGGGTCAGGGGGTCAATCGGGTGACCCTCTGATAGCGAGCGAGATTAAGCCCAAATCGCACTGATCCGATCGGCGCCTATCGTTTGTTTCAAAATTCAATTTGGTATACGTGTCATAGTGGAAGATTCGTTTAGATTTGATGGTTTTTATTTAATATAAGTATTGCCTACTATGGTAGCTTTCTTAAAAATAATGGCATTTGGTTAAACAAAAATTAATAATGTATAGGTAACAATCCTTTTTAAACCATTACAGTTTTAACGAAGTCGCTTCCCCTTGTCTGTATGTCGCTATGTATGCTTTGAGCTTTAAAAATACACATATTGATGAATATATTATAAAACTACTAGCTTTCCGCCGGCGCCTTCGCCCGCGTTTTCAAAGAAAAACCCGCATAGTTCCCGTTCCCGTGGGATTTCCGGGATAAAACTTTCCCTATGTGTTAATCCAAGTTACCCTCTATATGTGTGCTAAATTTCATTGTAATCGGTACAGTAGTATTTGCGTGAAAGAGTAATAAACACACACACATATCCTCACAAACTTTCGCATTTATAATATTAGTAGGAGTAGGATTTATATTCAACTAGGTTTCCGCCCGCGGCTTCGCCCGCGCAGCCAAATAAAAACATTCCCGTGGGATTTCCGGGATTGCGTCATTTTCCCGAGATAAAAAGTAGCCTATGTCCTTTCTCGGGTATCAAAATATCTCCATACCAAATTTCATGAAAATTGGTTCAGTAGTTTAGGCGTGATTGAGTAACAGACAGACAGACAGAGTTACTTTCGCATTTATAATATTAGTATGGATTACTGTATTTGTTATAACGACGAGGGCTGCGACAATATTTGCTGTCTGGAAAAATGGAAAAAAATAAAAAGCTTTATATTACTTATAGGTATATTTATTAAAACAATAAATTACTTATGAATCAGACGTTTCTTATATAGGGTTTATTATATTGTCCTTGTTAAATTTTTAGGAACACAAATTGCCATTAAAAATTAAAAATTTATTTATTACCATTCCGAAAGTTTGATATTAACAAAATAATAACAGCTACTAATTATATAATAATTAGGCGAAAATTACTTGCATTTAACAAAACAGAAGAATATTTAACTTGTGTCCCTATTTTAAAATTGATTTCACCCACAATTTCACCTATCTTCAGAACGGAAAAAACTAATATTTCGAACGTGCTGCAATGGCCCTTTTTAACTCGCGTCAGTTTTTCATTTTATTTGATGTTAGAAGTGAAGTACTGATATTGAATGTAGTTTAATAACCGCTGGTGGATAAAAGAACCTCTTTTACAGCAAAAAATCCTGAAAAATTTTTTTTAATTTTATTTGAATGTATTGATTGTGCACTTCTGGATTTTACGTTACAATATGTTTGAGGGAATAGAGAATGCGATTTCTTTGGTTATTTATTATTTATTTATTTTTAATTATGTTCAGAAGATCTAGGGAAAGAAACTCAAGGCAAAGACGGTATAGACAAAAACAGATAGCTTTCTATACTGTGGTAAAGGTTTCCATATATGTTTAATTAGTTATTGTTTATCAATTTATTACTATATATTCGAATGTGAAACAGTCATTTAATTCGAATAAGTTCTCCTATTATAATTTGTACTTGACTAAAATAGTATCAACTAATTATGTTCCACTCTTTTTTATCCTTGTAATGCAACACAATACACAAACCAAAAGCACGCAAAACTCAACCTTATTTATTAGACATCTGTTCTCATAATTCGATCCACCTTTTCCATTCCACCTCGCAATCCACGTGACTAGCCATTAGTACGAAAAACGTAACATGAATTTATGGGTTTTTCGATAAATTTCACGAATGTTCATCAATATACGACAGCATCAGATTTAAACGACACCTATATATCTACCGCTATGAATCTGTCACCAGGTGATCACTTGGCATTATATGATGGATGACTCAATTATCTCATCTATATGCAAACATCTATACACCATCGATATAGCACTTAATACTATAGCAATAGAGCTTAATTTAGAATAAACAGCTGAGAATGTTATTGGTAATTGAACAGATATCGATGTAGATTGAACCTTTGAATATAAAGTATTGATATTCAATATGGTGGAGATGAATTAAGAGCTGTGTGTTGAAATTATATTTTCAGTCGCGTTATTGATAAAACTCTTAAGGAATACTGATGATTATAATGATCGTGACCTTGGAGAAATTTGTAGATGAGAAGCCAAACGTATAAGTTTTCATGGAAAGTTTGATAGGGGGCTACTACTACTAGTTAATATTAAAAATCTATTGTGAAGCATGTGTATTGTAAAGAAATCAGAAGAATCTTGTGACACGTGATTCTAACAGATAATTTCATCAAAATAAAACACTCGTATTATTCAGCTCGTAGGGCGGACCTCTCAGTTCTTCAGTTACCAAGCATAACCTTTATGGAAAAAGAACATTAAACTACGTAATCCCTAACTTAATAAATAGACTACCTAAAACACTTAAAGATACACTAACAGATAAAAATATTAAAATAAAACTAAAAAACTACTATGAACAATTAATTATTGATAAATATTCATAAGTACGACCATGACTAAAATTATGTATACTTATCTTAGACTAACGCCATAATTTGTATTTGAATATGTGTATATAAATACATAAAATACACACATCCATTATCTACTGACATATAATTGTGTATGTAAAAATGTAAATCAATTTATCAATTAATGAATTCTGTAAGCGAAAATCAACACCCTGTGGGTGCAGAGTGCAGACCGCAGTTGCGATAAGATGTAGATTATAATTTTTTGTTTCTACCCACGTTTGTTATTTCTTATGATAATTAAATAAAAGATTATTGTACTTAGATGTTGCGGGATATTTTTGTTAGTTTTGTGAATGAATGTCTGTAATAACTAATATGTATTTTTGTTTGTCAATATTATATTATCGAATCTTTATTTTCTATGTCGACGGCGCTGGCGCGCGGTAAATCTCTAAAGAGATTATGTTTGTGCCAGTTTAATTTAATTTATAATGAATTGTATTATTGTAGTAAATAATTAATAAATAAAATAAATAAAAATAAAAGAATTGTGTATGTTTTCAAAATTTTGACAATATTTCTACACAAATAGTAAAGTTATTTATTATTTTAAGTTTCGGAAGTTCATGAATTCTTTCACTTTATGCCTCAACAAATCTCACAAAAATGTATGTATTCGAGCGATAAATACCTATACAATCAAATCACTAACGCTTCATAGAAGAATTTATGAGCCATAAACATTCCATATCATCGGCTGACAACTAGGAATGGGGTAATAAAACTTTAAAAGTATAAAATCTATTACGACTGCCCATTAAAGCAGAAGTCAAAGTTGGGGCTATCAGATCGAGTTACCGTGTAAACAGGCAGTAACTCGCGGATATGATCCAAGATAAGGGAGATCTTAACGTTTTCATAAACGTATAAAAAGTTTTCTCATTTCAACTTATTCTTTTTATCGCGTCCCGCGGCTCGTCGGATTTACTGTTGATCGTTTAAATGTTTGAATATTATGGAAATGTTTTTATGTGGGATCGATTTTCTTGTGTGATTAAGATTTGTGTTCGTTACTATTGTTTGAATGAACTTAAATATACGATGCATCCTTTGTAATTAATGAGACCGCTTGAAATCAATCATTTGGTATAAAAATCTTATATATAAAATTCTCGTGTCACAATGTTAGTCTGCATACTCCTCCGAAACGGGTGGACCGATTCTCATGAAATTTTCTGTGCATATCGGGTAAGTCTGAGAATCGGCCAACATCTTTTTTTCATATGTACCACGGGCGAAGCCGGGGCGGACCGCTATGCTAGTATCTATATATTGAAAGAGATATTTCATGAATGTCTCACTAATGGAAAGTCGAAACTATCTAGTAAGTATAAGAAACTGAAAATTTTGCACTATGCTTGCTTTTACAGCTTGTACAGCGTATGTTAGAACTTCTCTAAAAATATTTTGGAAATTCGTCCTCTAAAGGATAAAAGGCGTGTATCGTCTATTTCTACTTGACATTACTGGAAGCTTTCCACGAAATCATTTTAGTTCATGCAAAAAGAAGTTACGTGCAGCAAACATTACTTTTTTCTATCACGATGAAAACTTAGGAATTTTGAACATAATATTTTATCTTATCCTCAATTTTTTACCGAGAATTAAACATCATACATTTTTAATTTTAAATAAACATCTCCCTGAATAAAACTACTAATAAATAGTCAGAACTAAAGCGAAGTAGCAACGTAAAGTTAATTTTAAATCACTACCCGTATTCAAATTACCTCTGCTCTAAGTCAAGTGTAAAAAAGGACTAGACAAAAATCCTTAGACGGCTATAAAAAAATACTTAGCGGTAATTAAATCAACGTTTCAGTCGTCTCAAGGAAGGCACATAATTAAGCAAAGGATTTTCAGAGTTCGCAGATTGCCAGGATCTCTTATTTATTCGACCGGCCCGTTTCGCTCAGCGAATTTTAATTTTGTAATGCTAAGGTAACAAATTATAGCGACGCCGATCAACGGGCACTGTATTTCGCTGCGGTTTTCAGTTGTTGATATTTTAATTTAAGACCGGATTTTTGGCGGTTCAGCGAAATTAGAATTGGAGTGTAAATTAAATGTTTGTAAGTATAAATTGTGTTTGTCCTTGACGATATTGTAGTTTAGTATACAGGTAAACCTTTTTATTACATTTCAAGAGACATATAATAAATCTCGGGCTTTGTTTATTTCATGTTATCATTTTCTAATAAATAAGGATATCTATAAATTATTAGAAGAGAAATTGGGAATATTTATCGATTTAGTCATAGCTTCAGGACCTAAACTCAGATTACAATAAACTCACATCATTATATTGATGAAATGCAAACCCGATAATTTGATCTTATTTAATCTTATAAACTCGCCTGAATCTGATCCCGTTCAATATCAATGATTGAGAAAGCTTTTAGAATAAAATTAAATATACTGTAACCATGACAACTAATCTAATAAATATCTTCAATATCGTTAACCTCAATTTCTGTTAATACATATTTTATTTATACCGATAAAAACGGAAACGAATCTAACAAATTAAAATTGTCTCAAACATTACGAGGTATTACGAAGTTGTAGTAACCATTCGCTTATTATAGCTTCAGAAACACAGACATTTTCTTGGTTTTAGGAGCCACTTGGAAATTGTTTTAAATAGAGGTATCCTTGAGGTATCTGTTTCACTCACTAAATTCTAACTTTGACAAAGTTCCATTACGAAATAAATGTTTGTAAGTTTTTGCTTTAGCTGCTCATTTCATCAGTAAAAATAAATATACTCGCACTTACATATAATTTTATTAGATACTACTCCCATAGGTGTTCGTATTATATCGTTTTTAGTTTTACCTAAGGGATCCCTCGATCGTTATACATTTCAGAAAATTATAAGTCTAAGAATAGATATATAGATTTAATATAGAAAGTAATTTATGTTTATATTGAGCGTTAAAAGAAGATTTCCTTAGAGGATTGGAGGTAAGATGAGATATGCCTTCACGTTAACAGGAACGGGGTGAAACCCATCAAAAACGATGACTAACCGTTTTAGAACAGAAATATTGGGTTCAAATAACTTATTTATAATCGGCTATTTTCACAATCGGCAGTGTTGGGCGAGTAGACATTCACGATAGTGTAGAAGGCCTAAATATCTTTGATTGACCGTCATTGTAGATTTCTATTCGTAATCGCTGTAATGGCAGCAAACATAGGCGATCATTTGTTGGCCAATGCTGCCCATTGTGAAGAGGGCCTAGTTCCCAGTAGTTGTGTAATGGCGGCAAATATTGACGATCATTGCTTGGGCCAACGATGCCCATTATGAAGAGTGCCCATTAGAATCCCCGCACAATTTGAAACACGTCCGAGACCATATGTTCACAGTGGCATACGAGTTCACAATTTTATAACTGCATCGAATTTTAAACACATTGCAATGTTGACTGCAAGCTCGTGTAACTTTATTTTGCTGTTGTCCACTTGCTTTTGGTTTTAATACTGTATTTCTGTTTTTGCTTGCACTTCAATATTATTACTAGTTCAATAAAATCAGGAGTGATGCGGATTTTATTGTTTAAAATAATTTCAATATCTCGTTGATTTTTTCCATTGTTAGTTTGGTGTTTTTTTGTGAGAGATAAATAATAATGTTTACTGTATTCTCTACAATTTTAATGCGATGTTAAACTCAATTTGGGATAACAAAACATGATTAATTAATTGGTTTCGGTGGTAATGAAGAGGTATTTAATTTGCCTTCTTGTCCTTTTATTACTATTATTAAAGTGAAACTTTTATTACATCGTCTCAAACTTTTTGGTCTGTGTAGCGCATGTCGCGTGACGGTCGGCTGCCGAGTAGGTATACAACAGTGTTCGGAACCATACGATAATTGTCGTACAAATACGATAGTTTTGTGCCTAAGTTTTACTTTTAACGTGGTTTCATAAAACCACACAACATTTTGCACGCCTCATAAGCGAAGCGTTGAGGTGGGTACTACTGTCACTTCGCGCAAAACATCTGATTTTTCAAACTTAAAATGTCTTTATGTATCATACATTGCACTTGTAAGATAATACATACACACACATATTAAGAAAAAACACTATTTTTAACGTTCATGATATTTTTGATGTCATTTTTGTTATTTAAACTAGTTAAAAAACAGTTTAAAAAAGTTCTGTCTTGGACGTCCGTGTGTCTGTATGTGCGGATCCTTTTTCTTGTTAACACGATAGCGACCGAAATACTTTACTAATTGAGTCTTTTTTTTTCTCTTACGCTTGAGTATGCTCAGGAATAGAACCCTTTCATTTTTCAGGGTCTGATTCGATGTGGTTTAATTGTTATTAAATAAACAAAAATAATAATTAATAAATATTTATTAAAAAAAAAATTATGAGGCGTGCACTTTTGGATTTTCCAAATTATTTTCGTTCGTATTTTTCTCCAATCTATTACGTATTAAACTTTAAAGTCGTTGTTTTTGTGGTACATAATATAATTCTAACTTTTACAAAAAGTTTAAGTGTCATAAGTTTTAAAAATACGGTTTATATCTTTGTCAGAAGACTAAAAAATAGAAAATAAAATTCTACATTCACGATCATTACAGGGCAAGCAATGTTCGACATATGCATTCATAAGACGATGTTGAAATCAGGAAAATTGCCAGCAGTCCCTTCGGAGCAATGGCGAGTCGATGTGATGTCGCCTCGCTCTGAATGTAGAAATAGGCTAGATAGCGGAATTATTTCTTCAAAAATATATAAATAATATACGTGATATTGTAGTTACGATTGAAAATTATATTGGCAGAAAGTAATTGATTTTCTTTGTATTGCTAATGGAATAAGTATTGTACAAGTAGGTACTGATGTCACTAATCGACACCAGTTATAAAGAGGAGGAGTATTTTTGCACTACACAATGTTTTAAAAGTATATGAATACTGTATTTATGTCGATTCTTCGAAGTGAATGAAAGTTCCCTTAAGAATCTACAAAAATACAGTGATAAGAAAAATCGTGTTCCTATATCACTACATAGTATAAAACAAAGTCGCTTTCCCTATCCCTTTGTCCCTATGTCCCTTTGTACGCTTAAATCTTTGAAACTACGCAACGGATTTTGATGCGGTTTTTTTTAATAGATAGAGTGATTCAAGAGGAAGGTTTATATGTATAATAACATCCATTAAATAGTGGAGAAGTACTGTTATTTTTGAGGTTTCTAATGTGATGTCGTAAAAAATTACATTGTTTCCGCTTATATTGCAAACGCAGGCTGAACCCTACGAGTTTTATCAAAATAATGTACTAAGTATTATACATATTGAGAAGGTCTACAGAAAAGTCCGCGATGGTATATTATGTCTATCTCTTATGGATAACCCACAATAACATTTTTTTGTCATTTACTTTTTACGACAAATAATAGCTAATTTTCGAAGCGATTTTCACCAATACAGCATTGATCCTTAACCAATTAAATACCTTGAATACATTGTTCATTTAATATAGATCTATATGGCACTTTACACCGTATGATTTAAGTGAATATTTTCGAAGATATTACAGATTTAAAAATTGCGGGACGTAGCGTTTGCGGCGGTACCGGCCGGCCGGCCGCTATGTTTTTATATACAACGTTCACAGTTTTTCTGTAGTGTATTTAGTATCAGCATTGCACCCGTGCGAAGCCGGGGCGGGTCGCTAGTATCTAAACAAAGTAAGACACAAACACCAATCCTCGGTAAAATAAATTGTATATTTTGTCGGAGCGTCAAAGCAACTAGGAAACATAAATCTCATACATAATATTTTGAACCAGGAAATCGATCATTGTAATCGTCTGAACAATTTTTCACTGTCACTGATATGAGACGCCATTACGAAATAATCACGAACAAAGACACCCGAAAATTAGTGTCTGAAAGAAAAAAGGGTTTGCTCAGTAATGAGGGTCAGTTTACAAAGAATCAGGGAATACCTACGTAATTCGAGTGACGAGTGTTTATGGAGAAAGGGATCGGTTTACTGCTTTAGTTTTTGAAATCGTTATGCCTTTCGGCCCTTTGTTCTGATGGTTATATTATTTCTATTGTGTCGTTGAAAATTATTTTTGTAAATAAACTTTTACAAGGCGTTGTATCCTTTACATTCACCGCAAAATTTGTATATTATCGTTAAATAATTTTTGACAACAAAATTATAGGTTAATATTATGTAGTTAAAAAGTAACAATTACGACAATATATAACATAATTGCAGTTTATAACATAATTATAAACTGCAATATCAATTTACGTAACCTATTTCGAAGGACGAAGAGCAATAAAATAAAATATCAAAATCAGAGTTCATACAGCAGACAGATCTATCAAAACGTAACAACAAAGAATAAATAATTTTTATGATATTGCCTGCACAGAATCGAAACTCACATTTGTTAAAACTGAACAATGTCTCGTTCAATACAATATTCTTATTGATATTAAGTATTCAAGTATATTTCATAAAATATAAAGGCGCTGTAAACGCAGCGGTGATGGAGTCACGTAGAGCGTACGTGTTCTTAAAATATTTCCTACGAAGTTGCAACTGGATGTTAAAAATTTAATGTTCAAGACGTCACCCCTCCACTTACTATTGTGGAAGACATATGGTGCAGGAATATAGGAGCACTTAACTTGGCCATGCGTTCTGTTATGGGAGGTGAAATAAACCTCTTTTTAAAAAGAATTTATTATTTAAAACTTAGTTACAGCACTATAATTAATACACAGACTTATATGTGGTTAATACACAGATTTATATGGGTTTGCCGGCAACCGAGCTCTTAGGAAGTTGGAAGTAGACTGGCTGGGATCGGATGGGTAAGCGATGCGTAGGGAATATGGCGGGAAAGGAATGTGCTGACGGGATAGTTAGAGGGATGGCTGTATGCATTAATGCATACAGTCTCGGGATATAACACCTCCCGGGGGTAGTCTAAACTACGGGGTTAAAACATTACGTAGTTTAGATTTGGAGCGGAACTAAAGGAAAAATACGAAATTAATAATTAATTCTGGTGCTAGGTCCGGACTTAGGTAAAGGGGTTGAACTCTCTAATGAAACGGATTTTCTCGGAGGGGTTTCCTGGATGTTTGGTATCGGAATATTTTCAGGTTCGGGTGGTGTGTGAAGGAAACGAGAACAGTTACCGGTTTTTAAGTATAAAGCTAATTTATAAAATAGAAATATAATTATTATACTTATTACTAGAACTAAAATTATAGAATAATGGGTCTCATATTTAATTATTTGATGTTGGTTAATGATTTCGTCTATGTCGTCCGAAATCGTTTCAAATTTACGTTTTGATTTTACTGTAAAAATGTCCAAATTTATATCCTTCAAGTGCATAGGAGGCTCATTATTCCTTTCAGTTTTAAATTTACTTATATCATTACAGCATGAGTCATTAATTATATTAAAGTCTGAATTAGCAAGCGTTACATTTAAAAACATGTCTTTGAACTTAGGTATAAGCCGAATATTTTTATTATGAGCTACACAATCGTTTGGGATATTCAGGATACCCGTTCCTGAAATGGTTAATATTACATTATTTCTATTGCGGCATTCTACAAATAATTTATCTTTTGGGAATTGCACGTAAATCCAGTTATAATTAGAAATAGGTTCCCAAATTGTTACATTTCCGAATATAAAATCTGTATGACACTGGACTGGTAGGGCGCTTACGACATTTGTTAATAGTTCACTTTCGCACCGAGGATTTGAAGTTGTTGAGTATACACTCGTGACGTCACATATGAGCTCATTTGGGTTTATAACGGTGCAATATTTGATAGAATCTAATGTACAGTATAATGAATTATCAGTGGTTATTGCGATGTACTTAATACTAGGAATTACATAACTAAAGGAATTAGGTTTATCTCCATTATGCGGAGTAGGTAAGGCTAAACAGTGAAATAATTTATAATCTTGTATGCCAACTAACGGAATTCGTAATACAAAAATGATCTTGTTATTAAAACTATAGCAAATAACTTTAGAGATGTTTAATAACAAATGTATATTATTTAATTCTATACTTAAAGGTAACTTACGATCTACTGGTATGTGTCTATAGTTATCGACAAGCTCTTGGTACAGTTGCGTGGGAGTTAATATAGCCGGATGTAAAATGTTTTGTGTACTGAATAGGATGGCATTTGTTATGTCTTCTAATCGGAATGATATCGTCAGCATTGACGCTTCGAGACGAGCTAATATATTATCAATTTTCGATTTAATATTTAAGTTAATTGCAAGATTTGAAAAATTCTGAAATTGAGAAGAGAGTTTGTCGATAGCTTCGGCGAGACTGGCCTCATTACTTTTTATATCATATAATGTTGAATTGAATTTAGAAAAGGTAGAAGATGTGACTAAAATATTTTCTTTTAGTAATGAGCTCAGTTTTTTCTCGTTATTTTGTACAGCTTGTATAGCGTTATCATATTTTACTGCATCATTTTCGTCTAAAGTGCCAAATATTGTTTTGGAGAGTGTGCCAATACCAGCAAACCAAGCCCCTCGTTTGAACTTACTACTGATCAAGTGAGAAAAAGAAGAATACTCCGATACTATGTCCTTATATCGGGTTTTGAGAGGTTCTAGTATGTAACTACATTCAGTGTTATTAGGATAATGAGCCTGGATTTTGTAACATATGAAACGTAATGTGCTTAAAAACGAGTTAATATTCGCTATATGCGGATTTATATAAGATATATCTAAAGGAGTTACTATATCTAAATAGCCTACATTTATATTTAATTTCCCAATCGGGTCAAAGTAAACACCGGAACTGGAGTTGATTCGATGTACATATTCGGGGTGACCATGAGCCATTGCACTGGAAATAGAGTGTATAATATTTATAATTAAATCTAGTATTTATCTATGATGATTATATTAATGTCTGGGATGAAGAGAACTAGGTATAAAGTACGTTTATGCGTCACGCACATTAATTAAATTACGCATAATAATAAAACAATATATTTTGGTATAACTAAGATATAATTAAGATAATACAGTTTATAATTTAGGCGTCACCGGGGCAATTAGCTAGCTTGACTTCATCATAGTGATGGGTTACATGGCGCCTATTTATCAATAATGTTAGTGTATGATTTCCATTAATTTTCACAACTTTGTAAGGACCTTTCCATATTGGTGATAGGGCTTTTCGCAGCCTTAAATGATTTTTTAATAAAACGTAATCGCCTACCTTATATTGAACAACCCGAGTGTGTGTATCATAATAATTTTTGGAATTTATTTTAGATTTGTTGATAAATTCTAGAGCTTTATCTCTCGAATGTTTCATTCTATGCTGTAGCATTTTTACGTATTCCGGGTAAGTAGTATTTGAACTATCGTATATAGAGCTAGGGATATGAGGTTTGTGTCCAAATAATAATTCATACGGTGAATAATGGGTTGTGGAATGTACGGCGGAGTTATATGCTAACATTGAAGTGAATACATAACGCGGCCAATTATCTTGATTTTCGTTTACATAGGATTTTAAATATTCTTTTAGCGTAGAATGAGACCTTTCTAACGCGCCTTGCGTTTGAGGGTGATAAGGGGATGACCAAAGTTGCTTGATTTTAAGAAATTCGCAGGTCCTTTTAAATAAATCTGCAGTGAAGTTAGTCCCTTGGTCAGTAAGTATATGTTTGGGTATTCCAAATAGGGAAATAAAATGAACGAGGCATTCGCTTGATTCCTCGGCTGTGTTACTACGCAATGGATAAGCTAATGAAAACTTCGTTAGGTCATCCTGCATGGTGAGGATAAATTTATATTTGGCGGAGCCGGACTCCGGTAAGGGACCTACTATATCAATTGCTAACCTTTCAAACGGTGATGTTGACGTCGACGTTATAACCATTGGCGCTCTATTTGTTTTACGTAGGGCTTTGTTTGCCTGACACAGTTGACAGTTTTTGATGTAATTTTCAACGTCAGAGCCCATGTTTTTCCAATAATACTTTTCCTTGATTCGATTCAGTGTTCTTGAGCAACCTAAATGTCCCGCAATTGGTAGGTCATGATTTTCTTTTAAAATCTTCGGAATTTCGCTAAGGGTTGGATAAATTATATTATTCTTGTATATGTGAATTATGATATTTGTTCCGTCAAAGAGATAAGTTAACATATTATATATTTTAACAAAAGAATGCTTATCGAATGGGTTCTTAAAATCGGAAATAGCAATTTCGTTAACAGTTGGATATGTCATCATTACTTGATCACGCAAATATTTAAGAGCCTTGAAGATATCTGGATAGGAATGATCGTCAAAATGGTGAACCTTTGTAAATAAGAAAATGTATGTCTTGGTATCGATTACTAGTGGTAAGAATGAACACAGTGTTCTTTCTAACTTAAGGAATTCTTCACGTTCAGGATTTGGGCAATTGTTGAGGACATCGCAGGCGTATGGCATGGATTCATCCATGTCTATAGAGGTTGGTATTACGATTAACTTTTGTATTGATTTTAATAAGGTTTCGTTATGTTCTTTGATGTGTGTATTATATTGTCTAGGTGGTGATTTTAGAAATTTATTATAGGTTTCATCTGTTACAATTTCAGGTGATTCTGCACTTTCTGGATTCGGTGATGTAGCAGGTAAGGTTACAGGGATTTCAGGATCAAGGATACCACCAGGTAAGGTTTCAGGGTTTTCGGAGTCAAGGACAACAGCAGGTAAGTCTTCAGGATTTTCAGGATTTGGAATAACTGCAGGTAAGGTTTCAGGATTTTGCCAGCTCGTAGAAGGTTGTGGTTCTACTGTTTGGTCAGGTAAGTTTCGGTTAGGCTCTAATGGGCTTGGCAGTTCAAATTCGGGAAAACCCGGACTAATATTGTCTAATTGAAACGATGGAGGTGAAACAAGGAGGTCCATGAGGTCTTTATCTAACGCATCAATGTGAGATCCGTCGTTAGGTTGATTTGAATCTACGTCATTTTCAGGAAGGACGGGATTAACAGGATATCTAGATAGGGCATCGGCATTTACATTAAATTTACCCTTTTTATACTGAATTTCATACTCAAATTCCTCAAGTTTAAGACGCCAACGAACTAGGCGGGAGCCCGGATCCTTGCAATTGAAAAGCCATTGCAGCGGCTTGTGATCGGTAATGATTGTGAAACGATGACCGTAGATATACGGTCTGAAGGTCTTTGTTCCGAAAATGATTGCTAGACATTCTTTTTCTGTGACGCTATAATTACACTCGGCTTTGTTCAAACTGCGCGAAGCGAATGCAATTGGACGATCCTGTCCAATTGGGCCTTGGGACAGGATGGCAGAGATGGCGAAATTTGAAGCGTCACACGTTAATAGGAATGGCCGTGAAAAATCTGGATAAGCTAAAATAGGAGCATTTACGAGTTTATCTTTTAAGGATTCGAAAGCTAGCATTTGTTCATTTTCCCATTTGAAAGGAACGTCTTTTTTGAGAAGGCTGGTGAGGGGCTTCGCTAATTTTGCAAAATGGGGAATGAAGCGACGATAATAAGACACTAAGCCTAGAAATGATTTGATGTCCTTCGGATTTTTCGGAGTAGGAAATCCGGTCACGGATTTAGTTTTATCTGGATTGGGTTTGACACCATCTTCCCCAATCACATGCCCTAAGTATGTAACTTCCTTTCGTAAGAATTGACACTTATCGGGCTGGAGTTTTAAATTAAAGGACCTGAGTCTGTCGAATACAGCTCGGAGGTTATTGATATGCGTTGTTAAGTCGTAGGAGTAAGTGACGATATCGTCGAGATAGACAAAACAACGGCTGCCTTGTAATCCAGAGAGGCAGTTATTCATTAGCCTTTGAAAGGTAGATGGGGCGTTTTTCAGCCCGAAAGGCATTCGATTGAATTGGAAATGTCCCTGAGGGACGGAAAATGCTGTTTTCTGAGCATCTGAAGGAGACATAAGAATTTGATGGAAACCAGAGCACAAATCAAGAGTAGAGAAATATTTACTTTTACCTAATTGATCAAGAATTTCATTAATTTGTGGAATTGGATAAGTTTCACCGATTGTTATATCGTTCAGCTTTCGATAATCGATTACAACTCTCCATTGTGGCTGACCTTGAGAATTTGCCTTTTTAGGCACCACCCATATGGGTGAGCTCCATGGAGAACAAGACGGTTCAATAATATTTTGAGTTAACATTTTCTGTATTTGTGTTTCTACTTCCTTTTTATGACATTCGGGAAAACGATAAGATTTAGTATGAATTGGGACATCGGTACTGGTTTGAATCTTGTGCTCTATGGCTGTGGTATGGCTTAGCTTATCATCTGGGAGATGGAAAATATCTGCATACTGAGAACAAAGTTCTGTGAGGGAATTATATTCCTCGTCGTTCAAATGATCTAATTTTAAGGATTTAATTATTTCTTGAATTCGTTTAGATACACTATGATAATTATTATTGTTTACTTGAAATGCAGTAAGATTTAAAGGAACTATATCGAGATTTAAATTAGATTTTACCGTAATAGGAGATTCTGAAATATTAGCAACCGTCAGGTTTACGCGATTATTTTCTTTGACTTTGACTATACAATTGGAAATTAGTAGATTTTCAGAAAGGTGTTGGTCTACAATCACACCTTCTTTAAGATTGGCATTGCGGACTGAACACTCTATCACAGTTTCGGTCCGAGCAGGAATAATAAAACAAGGATCAACAAAATGCAATTCGATATCTAAGTTACCTATCCTTAAGGTGTCATGAGTATAATCAATTTTACAACCAAAAGCTGTTAAGAAATCTGTACCAATTATTCCGTCATACGGTAAATTAATTTGCTTAATAACGTGAAATTTGAATTTTACTGATTTATTATGAACTAGTTTAAGACCGAGTAAGAAGTGACCTTCTGTCAACGTTGGTTCATCGCCAGGGTCAATGCCCTTGAGGTTAATCGGTTCCTTAGTCAAATTAGGATATTTAATAATACTAGATTGCTTGATAAGACAAATAGCGGAACCAGAATCTACTAATAAAGACAATGGAATATCGGAAACTGGAGACTCTAATAGGACATGCGGCAATAGCCTTTTGGATGTGTCTAAATTGATTTCATAAACTTCACGATCGACATCCTTGGTTACTATAGATGTCGTCAACGTTGGGACTTGTGGCTTTACAACCCGGGATTGGTTATTCTTCCGATTAACCTTGGAATTTGAAGGATGGCTTGTCGAGCCTGATATAGTAAGGTCGTCGGTTTGGGGCTGGCTACCCTGTTGATTGACCTTGGGATTTAAAGGGTTGGCTGTCAAGCCGGATTTGATAAGGCCGTCAGTTTGGGGCTGGTTACCCTGTTGCATGACCTTGGATTTCGAAGGATTGGCTGTCAAGCCGAATTTGATAAGGCCGTCAGTTTGGGGCTGGTTACCCTGTTGCATGACCTTGGATTTTGAAGGATTGGCTGTCAAGCCGAATTTGGTAAGGCCGTCAGTTTGGGGCTGGTTACCCTGTTGCATGACCTTGGATTTTGAAATAGGAATTGTGTCGACTTTGGATACTAGTCTCGTGCGACACTGAGGCGAGACCCTTATTCGTTTAAAGGGTCTGGTGATGAGTCATCGTGACCATAGGATGCGTCAATTTCGTCCTGACCTACAGGACCGGATTGTGCTACATATGTTACTCTGGGTGTAGGATGGTGCTGTGCTCTAAATCGATTATTATTGAATTCGCGCCTTTTGCATTGCGAGATATCATGACCAGGGAGTTTGCAATAACGGCATATAGGCTGAGAATTTTGCGGAGGGCCGCTAAATCTAGCTCCGCGGAATTGATTAGGATAAGGACCATTTTGAGGTTTGATTGACCTTGGCCTATTGTCGTTATTGTGATTGTTAGGCTTCAGATCACCTTGAGGGCGTTTATAAAGTGTTTGTTGAATACGTTCTTCCGAGATTGCGAGGTTCACTGCCTCGTTAAGATTTTTGGGTGATCTACATCTAACGATATTGGAAATCCTAGGGTGTAGCCCCATTAAGAAGTGATGGAGGGCTAAATCCTCCATCGCTGCTGTTCGACCCGGAAGTTCTTTAGCCTTCGTGGTGGATAATGATATCTCGGTAAGGAGTTGAGAAAGATTGGTCTCGACTCGCAATGCATACTGACTAACGGTCTCCTGTGAACCCTGCCTGCTTTCTTGCAGTTCAGTTAAAAGATGAGAATAATGTTTGCGTTGACTGAACTGCGTTTTTAAGAATTCTTTTAATTGCTCCCATGTCCCGAATTCTTTAATTGAACAAGCTACTTCCGCTCTACCGCTCAACTGACTTAAAATGTATTTGAACAATATAGGTTTCTGCTTATCGGATGCATATTCGTATGCGTTATTGCAATTGACAATAAATGAATTTAAAGTTTCCCTATTCCCATCATAGGGTTTAATGAATTTAAAAAGAATATTAATATCTAGTTCAGCCATAGCTAATGCGGCTGCGGCTTGTCTGGTAATTCGTGGTGAGCCCACGGGAGATTTTACAGATTCACTATCGCTAGGAATTTCTTCCGGAACGGGAATGAACAATTTACTATCGTCAACCCGCGATTTTGACATAATATTTTAATATTTAAAAATGAAGCGGAACAATTTTAATTTAAATCAATCTGTACAAAATAACGGCACATAGAAAAATCATAAATTATACACGGGCTCTCTTACTATGTTGATATACAGTTAAGCAATAACAAGCGACTTACAGTGCATGAGCAGCGACGATAATCGTTGTGATAACAAACATCCGGTACATCATAGATATCTCTTAGAACACTTATATTTAGTCTTCGATCTTCGGGAGCCCTCTCGACGCGGGATACGACGCTACTTGCAGACAGGAACAGGCAGGACCACTTTCAGGACACGCGCAGGGATGAGGAGCGCCTGTAGCACTCCGACGCAGCAGAAATCAGACGGCATTCAATATAATATATTCTATATGTAGATTTGCGCTTTATTGATTTGCGCTTTATTGATTTGCGCCTTCCGGCTGATACACTTGAATACACACACTTATGCACCTGGAACCTTCCGGTTCAGCACTTATGCACACTTTTGAACTTAACTTTTGCACTTAACAATTTTCGGACTGTAGGAACGTGGAATACGGAGCGAGTCTAGGGTTGCCCGGCACTGGAATTTCCGTATCCCACCGCTGCCACCAAAATGTTATGGGAGGTGAAATAAACCTCTTTTTAAAAAGAATTTATTATTTAAAACTTAGTTACAGCACTATAATTAATACACAGACTTATATGTGGTTAATACACAGATTTATATGGGTTTGCCGGCAACCGAGCTCTTAGGAAGTTGGAAGTAGACTGGCTGGGATCGGATGGGTAAGCGATGCGTAGGGAATATGGCGGGAAAGGAATGTGCTGACGGGATAGTTAGAGGGATGGCTGTATGCATTAATGCATACAGTCTCGGGATATAACAGTTCGTTTTAATGTATGAGTATATGCTGGAAAGATTGTACTGGGATTTTTCTAGAAGCTTCTGGTAGAGCTTTCCAATATTCATCATTCGATTGGATTGTGACAGGATTATTCATTTAAATTTGTGTATTTTTAGAAGAGATTTTAAATGCTTGTTTCGTGCACTATGACCGTGATTTAACTGATTAGTGATTTTCCATATGAAAATTGGGATGGTTTATGAATTAAAATCTGAGAATGAACTGTGACTGATGAATACTTTAATTGTGTAAATAAAACCTTATAACAAATATCTTTCGTATTATGTATTAAGTAAAAAATAAAAATATCAATATTTTCCGTACATTGCACAAATAGTTACAATCAGCGAGTATTCACAAGTCTGAGACGCAGACGAATTGTATGAAAATTTTGAGGAACCGAGCTCGAATCACGGAGATTTGATTGTGTTGGCTGGTATATTGTAGGAGATATTTAAAAGATATTTATTTTACGTAAAAATCCATACTAATATTATAAATGCGAAAGTAACTCTGTCTGTCTGTCTGTTACTCAATCACGCCTAAACTACTGAACCAATTTTCATGAAATTTGGTATGGAGATATTTTGATACCCGAGAAAGGACATAGGCTACTTTTTATCCCGGGAAAATGACACAATCCCGGAAATCCCACGGGAACGGGAACTTTGCGGGTTTTTCTTTGACTGCGCGGGCGAAGCCGCGGGCGGAAAGCTAGTACATAATAAATATCACCATATCTAATATCATATAATATGTAGTACAATAATTGCGTTATTATTGCTTAAACCTTGGCGGAAATAATTCATTATTGGTTATTAAGTCCACATGACTTTCATCTCACTTACAGTCACCAAAGTAATTTGACATAAATGAGGAAAAAAGCTTTATTTCTCATATAAGATAACTTTATCTGACTTTTAGAAAATTACTTATCTTAAATTCTTGCCTATATCTTTTAAGAGGAACGGTGTATACTAAAAGTTTGTAAGAAAATTTCAAAACGTTACAAAAGCTCCATAATGTGGAAAGTACTGAAATTTTATGTTTTATCAATGAATACAGCAGTGAATTTTTTATGTTTCTCCTTGACTGAAGTTGGCTCATCTTGGTTTATTACTTCTATAACTTGGTATGAAGTAAGGTTTGTTTACAGTTACAATGGGTATAAACATTTTTAGTATATTTTAATAAAAATCATATAATAATCCTGGATTTTGTAGGGCATATAGGCTAAATGCTACAGATTTATTTATATTATTTATTTATTTATTTATTGAAATTATTCTTACAAATTAATACAATAACTTAAGTCTAAGTCCCACAAAACTGCACATGCAGTTTGTCTGTGGGATCAAGCCTATAACTAAATATATTATATAATATATCTATATATCTATCTATAACTAAATATATTATATCATATTATTATCTGTTATAAAATATAGTATTAAGTATATTTATTTAAGTGAATAGGTATATCTATTTATGAGCTTGTGCTTTAGCATTCTATTGACTGAAGAAGGTGTTTCTTTAATAATCTTTTAAATTTGTGAATATTTGCTTCTGTTCGTATGTACTCTGGTAAGCTATTGAGAAAATATGGTAAACGTTTATCTAGAGTTCGATCTCCAAAATAATTGTTGACTCTAGGTACTTCATATTTTCCTGAGGTCACTGACCTCGTTGTATGATTGGTATTTAACAGATTTAGCGAAGAAATAGAGCTATGGTTGTTTACAGCAATCAGATATTGTGATATGTATAAGTATTTTTATAAAATATTTGTATGTATTTTTACACTTCTGGAAATAGGAACTACAGACTTCTTCTACCAGATAAATGCAGTATAAATAAGATGGATAGATGCAGTGAGATGATTATTATTTTAGGGTTCTTCTGGAACATTTTGCGCCGCAATAAATGTAGGTCAGTAATAAAATGCTATATTGTTACAGTATATTTTGTTCCCAGTTATAAATAGTGAGATACATTGAAACTGCTTATTTTCAGTTGGAAATTATTTATGTAAAAATCTTGTTGTCTTAATACTTTAAGATGATGATTGACGATACTTCATTCATCTATGTAGGGACACACATATGCAATACGCTGATCAATGCTTTTTGTATATGTGTGTGTCCACATTGTTTCCCCGACGCTTTTTACTTTTATAAAATTATATTAGAGTCAGTAGTGCTTAACCGTTAGCCTAAGTAACACATATTGTAAAAAATTTTAAAGAAAAAGGCTTTTATTATTTGGAGACCTTGGTGCAGAAGCGCTGCTCTACAATGTATATAAAATTAAACTATACTTCATTTACTAAGGTATATAAAATTGCTTAGAATACAGCTAAATGTAAACGAAGATCAAGGCCACAAGTTTTAGATCTAAAATATAAAAATGAATCGCAAAATGTGTTGGTAAGCGCATAACTCGAGAACGGCTGAACCGATTTCGATAATTCTTTTTTTATTATATTCCTTGAAGTACGAGGATGGTTCTTATGTAGAGAAAACGTAAACATGTACCACGGGCGAAGCCGGGACGGACCGCTAGTTTTAAATAAATATAGCGGTATTTCATAAAATAAGTATTAAAATCCTCAATGTGAAGAGCAATTTTGTAATGAACGTAGTTTGTGTATTGGAAAATTACTTGATGGAATTTTTCATAAGTAAATTAGTTTTCAATCTCCATAAAATATTTGTAGGTACATTTAATGTTTTAAAACATAACTGCATTTATTGACTTATACCCTTTTGCTCTCTCTATCGATCATTATGAGGAGCTTTCTCTCCACATAAGTGACAATACGCATGTGATTATTGTATAATGTCTGTTAATTTAATAAGGAAAACCAGGTAATCTTATTATACGTTTTAATATTACAAAATCGGCCATTACATCTTGAGCAAGAGTGCGTTAGGAAAAAAGGATTGCCAGGAAAGGTGTTGCCAATATAAATGTACCATAGATTACAAATAACTATGACATAATTATTAATATTTAAATAATAACCTCTTGAAAAAAGGTTATGCAGATCATCAAACCAAAGTGTTGAATTTATAATAAACTATCGGTCCGCCCCGGATTCGCCCGTGGTACCTACATGTAACTATCTCTCAAGTTGGATCGAACTGCACATGGTGTGCGAATCTATACATCTATACAAATATTATAAAGAGGAAAGGTTTGATTTTTTGTTTGTTTGTTTGTTTGTATGAATTGAATAGGCTCCGAAACTACTTGGCAGATTTGAAAAATTCTTTCACTCTTGGAAAGCTACATCATTTCTGAGTGACATAGGCTAGGTTTTATCCCGGAAATCCCACGGGAACGGGAACTATGCGGGTTTTTTTTTAATCGGTGCTAGTTTTAGTGGTTTAGGAGTCCATTGAGGACAAACATTGTGACACGAGATTTATATATTATTAAGATTTTGCAAGCGTAGAACTGAAATAGGGAAAATTTTGTGTGCACATTGATTAAGCATAAAAAGCTGTTGTTAGGCATAGCAAGTAACCCAGTTGTAACCTTCGAAAAGATATGCTATTATAAATTTACGACTCCAAGCACTCGTTGCAAAATTAGGGCATTTGTTAAAGAGGGTTCGTGGTTGCTATGAAATTTTAATACCTTCTATAAATTGAAGTATATACTCTTGTTCCAGCATTGATTTTAACGACTTGATAAATAAAGCTCGTAATAGGGGTTTGTGATTTAGTAAACACGTTGTTTACAATTGTAAAATACGGAAAGTACATACTGTATTCATGGTTGTTGCGTTATTATATTGTAATTTAGTGTGAAATTAAAACATATTATTAATAAAAAATGTTGTGTGGTTTTATGAAACCACGGTAAAAGTGAAACTGTTCGAACGGTTCCGAACACTGCTTTGTGTAGCGCATGTCGCGTGACGGTCGGCTGCCGAGTAGGTATACCTACTCGGCAGCCGCGATACACGCGACATGCGCTACACAGACCAAAATGTTTGAGACGATGTAATAAAAGTTTCACTTTAAAATATGTATTTGTTCATTATTATCTACAAAATATGTGATACAGTTTCATAGACAAAAATGCTTTGCTATCTAAGTAGGTACGTCTCTCCGTTGGATTTAGTTTAACCCTGAATGAATTAACATAAATGGAATTCTAACTTTATAGCTTATAATTTGTACAAATAAAACACGAAAAATAAACACTTCTATGTTTTCATTCAATTTTAGTTATTGGCATTAAATTATATATTCAAGCAAAATTATTATATTAAAAGTTTCGAAACATTACAACCAGTATTAAATTTTTGATATTCCCTAAACATTTAAGATACAAATCCGTTCAACGTTATTGTAAAAAAAACAAACAAGCCTCTTCCAACAAAGGGGATTAAAATTCTAATTTTCGACGAGTCATCGTTACTGTGTTTCCCATTCTAGATTTTATAATAGTCCACGGAAATGCGCCGGATTAATCGAGAACCCATCTCCTCGATCCTTACATTGAAATAAAAAGAGAAATTTAATAGCGTTCCTTGTTTTTGCGATATTTTAAAGAAGAAGTTAGTGCGCAAATTAAGTTGAAAATATCGTTATTGTTTTGTTTTTAGCTGTTTACTTCGCTGAAAGTACAATGTGAAGGCAATAATTGCTACTATTCGTAAAAAGTTAATTATAAAATTATTAACTTTTCATTTATCTGATAATGCGTGTAATTTTAATGTGAAATATTTTCAGTTCTACCCCTTTAAGCGACTTTCAAAAAGCGTGGTTCTATGTTTGTATGTTTGTGTATGTAGGAAAGCTACAGTGTACGCCAGTTTTCAATATATTTCCCCTAGATAATTTCTTAATACATCTCTTCTGCAGTTGTTAGCAAAGAGTACTATAATAATACGGGTTGTTAGTCTTCATTGATATTGACCGGTAGGGATGAAAGTCTGTGAGACAAAAAAAAGACAAAAAAAAGGTGACTTCAGTTTGACACAATTTATTTTGGAAAGAAACTTCGTCAAAATAAATGTATTTACTTTGATGGTAATTGCTAGTAATAAAAGAAGAACATTTGTACAACCGAAGTTTTAAAGCTTTGTCCGGATTGACTGTTTTAGGGTATCAAGCACCAGATAAAAGAAAAAAACCTTCATAGGATTACATTACGAATGACTAGCTTAAGTTCGCGTATCAACTTCCTAGGTTTATACGCGATAATTAAATCTATTATTTGATTGAATGACTAGTGCGTTCATTGAATGACGACTTAAAATTGAATGACAAAAGGCCAACTCGTCAAGTTGAACGTTGAGTGGCGCTTGTAAAATCAGCGTTCGGCCTAGTCATTCAATCAATGAACGCGCTAGTCATTCAATCAAATAGCAGATTCAACCAGATAAATGCGACATCGATAATATAATTATAATAATATATAGGTATTATTAGCCTGTGTTAAATTCGGTTTGGTTCTATTTTTGTCTAGGTACTTTCTATACATATAAGTGGCTTCATTTCAACTCCATAATTCGTAAAACTCCAGGAAATCTTATAAAGAATGCAATCAACAAAATTTGCTATTCAAAAGAGGTCTTTAATCATAACCGCACACGATATATTTTCACATGTCACAAACGTAATGTTTGTGTGTAATCAAACTGGAGACACGAAGTCATCAGGGCGAAAAACGCTCAGCACGTGATCTGAAAAACTAATTCTTCTGTTTAATGGCTGATGTTTTTTGCGGGAAATATTGTGACGAGTAATGCCTTGACTTGAGGGATGGTCAATTTATTCTTCTGTGGGCGTTTGTTAATTTGGGTTATGTATGTTTGTTGGTTGACATTTTTATTTATAATGTACGTATGTAGGATTGCTGAATGAAGTAAGAAGTCGCTAAGGTAATGCGTAAAGTTTAGAATTACTTTTTGCTCGATAAAGATTTTAGCAGAAATCATAAAAAATATTACGGCGATATTATTAAAATAATATGATGTCTCCCCAATTCCTTGGAAACAAAGCCCATCAGTAAAAAGGAAAATAAGTTTTATAAGTTTTACATGAGCATTTCTTTGATTGTACTCTTGTGACTTAGCGTATGTAATACTAGCTGTGCCCCGCGGTTTTACCCGCAATGCTCAGCTCCTGTTGGTTTTAGCGTGATGATATTTAACTTTTAGCCTTCCTCGATAATACTGAAAAAAGTTCCTGAGATTAGCGAGTTCAAATATTTCATTTTCATTTTCGCTTTCGCTTTTCATTTTCATTTTCATTTTCACTTCAAACAAACAAATTCTATAGCTTTATAATATTAGAATAGATATAGTTATCGGCACCTACTATCTACATTTCCTATTTTTAGATTTATAGAACTAAAACCAATTGGTTAACGAAAAATCGGTAACCATAAAAAGATGACATGATAGTCAAAGGCAAAAATAACTGAGTTTTTGTCCATGGAATTACAATCCAAATCTAACCCCGGGAACGGAGAATTTTGCCGGAATAAAAGTAGCCTACCACTCTCGGTTTATACATAGTTGATACGTCACGTTATAGTGGATAGGACAGTATAATTTTGAAAATTCTTTTGTAGTACTTTAATTTAGATAATATAAGAGTGTGACAATATTTTACTTGTAGTATATGTAAGTAATGTTTTTGATACTTGTTGCTGCAAATTCATATGCTTTCTGCTTCGATCTACATATTGTAATTGTTTTTAATATTCCTTACTTAAATAATTAAACAAAAACTATGGCTTACGATGTTCGTTTGTTATGAAATAAATTATTTTAAAGCGCCTACTTATTGAAACTATTACTACTACTACTAACTATTACGACTACTATCGTATTCGAAGGTTCAAACCAGAAGGAATAATTATTTTTCTTTGATAATTTTGTTAAATATCCATTTTAATTCTATATTGAAAATAGTTTCATTTGAAATACAAAACCCATAATAATATGAGCATTACACCTTCGATTTTTACAAAAACACAGACATCAAAAGTACATCATAAACAGTGCAAAAGTAAGTCAATACAAGAGATAAGCACCAGCGAATGTAGTACATAACGCGAGTAATTACCACGGCTGGTAAATGAAATTTCGTATGCTAATTGACTAAATACAATTAAGGCAACGAGAGCTAAGATTGCTCAAGAACATCGTGAGTGGATGTAATGTATGCTGGAAGGGACCCTTAGAAAGTATTAGACAGCGTATGGATAAAGGCGATTGTTCGTAAAGTGAATGAATTATTATTAACTAGCGACCCGCCCCGGCTTCGCACGGGTGCAATGCTGATACTAAATACACTACAGAAAAACTGTGAACGTTGTATATAAAAACATAGCGGCCCGTACCGCCGCAAACGCTACGTCCCGCAATTTTTAAATCTGTAATATCTTCGAAAATATTCACTTAAATCATACGGTGTAAAGGGCCATATAGATGATATAGATCTATATTAAATGAACAATGTATTCAAGGTATTTAATTGGTTAAAGATTAATGCTGTATTGATTAAAATCGCATTGAAAATCAGCCATTATTTGTCGTAAAAAGTAAATGACAAAAATAAGTTATTGTGGGTTATCCATAAGAGATAGACATATACCATCGCGGACTTTTCCGTAGACCTTTTCAATGTGTACAATACTTAGTACATTATTTTGATAAAACTCGTAGGGTTCAGCCTGCGTTTGCAATGTAAGCGGAAAATATGTAATTTTTTACGACATCACATTAGAAACCTCAAAAATAACAGTACTTCTCTACTATTTAATGGATGTTATTATACATATAAACCTTCCTCTTGAATCACTCTATCTATTAAAAAAAACCGCATCAAAATCTGTTGCGTAGTTTCAAAGATTTAAGCGTACAAAGGGACATAGGGACATAAGGACATAGGGACAGGGAAAGCGACTTTGTTTTATACTATGTAGTGATTATAAATGAATTATTATGGTGTCATTTTAAAGCAAATTTACGTAAAATCAACCAAAAAAATAATATGTGTGGAAAATGTAAACGAGAGTTTTTAATACACTAAATAATTCGCGTTTAAATCCGCTAAAAGCCTTTGATTTCTAAAATGTCTAATGTATAAAGTCCCGTGTTACAATGTTAGTTACTATACTCCTCCAAAACGGCTGGACCAATTCTCTCTCTCGAATTCTGTGCATCGGGTAGGTCTGAGAATCGGTCAACATCTATTTTGCATACTCCTAAGTGAGTACATAACAACGTTTGCCGGGACAGCTTCTGATTGACCGTCTTTCAATTATTTGAACATTTCATCAAATGGTATATTTAAATAGTAAACTTCAATGTTTTTAATATACATTATTATATGAAGTGTCTCTTCCATATCTCTATGTAAAGGGTCGTTAATTAAATATCGCGTTAGGCGGCGAGCAGGTGGCGTCCGCGGTGAGGCGGTTGCGCTACACCTTTATGTGAACGTGCCTTTATTTAAGGCGCTTTGTTACTTTCATATATTTTATATAAAATATATTTTTTGGAAATATTTTGATGTGATTCAAAACCTGATAAGTTTTTCTATTTTTTTCAAATTTACTAATTTGTGTTCTAGTAAATTTTTATTTCATACATTATTACAATTTCTAGTGAGAACCGAAAGAGGTAATGATTCGGTTTGCGATGCTTTTAAACATTTACCTTAATTTACTAGCTTTTTCATGCAATATGATTACAAATATGACGATAAACAACTTTCCTTCCTAGAACACAAACCCCCTGAAATGAAACAAACGCTTGAATCGCATTATAAAACGGTCAAACAATTTCATACACCAAAATTCCAACGAAAACCCACAATAATTTACCCACGCAGAACTGAACACAAAACCTATCTTTCAGAACTAAACGCGAGCGCAGTCGGGTGCAAAATATAACGAGGAATATAAATAAGGTTTCAGTGTCCATGTTTCCGCCCAGTTGATGAAAATAATAAGCTTCCACTTTTTAATACTTTGACGGATTTTTAGAGCGTGCAACTGTAGTGCTTTGATCATTACGGGATACTTAATATCGTATTTTAAATGTAACTCAAGTAGATTAGTATTTTCTAGTGTTTGATTTTACGCGAGTATTACATTTAGAAATTATGGTCAGACGTTGGGAAAATAATCCCTACTAATATTATAAATGCGAAAGTAACTCTGTCTGTTACGCTTTCCCGCTTAAACATCTCAACCAATTTTGATGAAATTTGGCACAGACAATCTTTAGACCCTGAGAAAGAACATAGACTACTTTTTATCAAAACACCACGCGGGCGAAGCCGCGGGCAGAAGCTAGTATAATGAATAAATCCGTTAAAAATCTTTAATTTTCAAGTAGATTAGTTTGATATCTGTGTTATAAAGATCATGTACTTATGTTATTGCTTGAGCAAAGTATTGTTAACCATGTACTCATTTTAGAAGGAAATGAAAATAATTTTTTCAAATTAATGGTATTCTTGAATCTTTGTGCCTTAATCTGTATTATCGATGATGACAAGGTACGTGCGGAGCACAAAATAAAATAAGATAAATTTATAAAAAAAATAATAGCTTGTGTGCCGAGCACAAGTGTCAGAAGTGAAACTTTTTAGGCAAGATCATCAGGTAGACGTCAAGAGAATCGTCACCTTACTCCATGACGAGACAGTATTGCCGTGACCTTGAAATTTTACTCTCAACGTACCCAATGAAGTTTCACTTCAAAAACATATTTTATTCGTTAGTTAACAAAAAATATAAACAGTTTTTAGTTAATACTGATGAAATAAGAGTAGAAATACTTTTTATTTGCCAGCATGTATCAGTTATCCCTGTATCATAACTATTTGCCATGAAAGTTAGCTCTACAAGTGTTAGCAATGCGGTGAAACTAAACGTCTGGTAAGTTTCAGTGATTGTGGAAACCAGATAGTGTGTGTTTGGCTGAACGTGGTTAAAGACGAAGAAGGTAAACTGAAATGAAACAAAAGAAAATAAGGTTTCTTTTTTTTAATTCCATGACCTGAATAAATAGGTACCTACACAAATCATAGTTGGATTTATCTAACTATTTAGAAACACAAATGGATATTCAAATTTAAGCCACATATAGCCACATATAGCCTACTAGCTGTTCCCCGCGGTTTCACCCGCATTGCTCCGCTCCTGTTGGTTTTAGCGTGATGATGTATTATAGCCTTATAGCCTTCTTCGATAAATGGGCTATCTAACACCGAAAGAATTTTTCAAATCGGACCAGTAGTTCCTGAGATTAGCGCGTTCAAACAAACAAACTCTTCAGTTTTTAAAATATTAGTATAGATGTGGCTTATAAAACCAGGATTATAATTATTGCTAATCAATGTACCTTATTTAATTTTGTTATTTTTAATTTGTTAAAGAAATACTTTTATTTATACTAGTGCAATGCTTAGTAAGTACATGGCAATCATTTATCTATATCTATAGGAACTTATAATACCAAACATGGTTCGAGCGCAAGTGAAAGTATTCTTTCATATTACATTATAGTATGTAGTTATGAAGTACGTCATAATATATATATGTTATACCATCTATAGGGTTACGTTTGATTATTATCAGCAAAGGCATATCAAAGGATTCAATATGAGCAAGTCGCGTACAAGTTATTAGACTTTATCCCGATTCAATATAACGTGATCTGATAACGGCCTTTTGTGAAAATTGGAAGAAATTTGTGCTTCTGACGGGTCTTATCTCTACGTCACTCTTCTTTTGGGATTTTTGTATTTACAAGCGAAATGGGTTAGGTTTATTGGTAAAGGTTTTTCATATAATGGAAAGATGGACGTTGCGAATTATTTGAAATATGTCATGTTTGTAGAGGGTAATATTATAATAAACTAGCAATCCGCCCGGCTTTGTCTAAAATCGAATAAATTATATACTAAACCCTTCCTCTTGAATAACTCTATCTAATAGAAAAACTGCATCAAAATCCGTTATGTAGTTTTAAAGATCTAAGCATAATCTACATACCGACAGCGGCGGCAAGCGACTTTGCTCTACATAAGCATTACTTTTACTATTACAAAAACATTACATTAACCCACAACATACATAAAACATAAATAACATCACGTGATTCTTTATAGAGAATCCTAAGAGCTTAATATTTTTGTTACGACTATCACAATTAAGGTGAAACTAGTCTCTTAAAATACACTCTTTTACATTTCACAGTATGCCAAAGAAATAACCTACTTACACTGGAAAAACATAAGTTTCCTAATGACGCGGTGGAGTAAAAATGCACAAAGCTTTAAAAGAAAAACAACGGATACAAACATGAATACAGAGAGACATTGTTGTCTTTTACAATTATGCGCTAGCAAGGCTGTGGCATACTCGTAATAAGTTGCTTTAATATCATGCACGTCCGACGTCCATATAGGACATAGCTCTCTTGAACTATAATTTTGGATAGAGATTTTTATGCTAAATAATTTTATTACAAAAATCGTCTCATTATCAGTCCAATTTTTTTCCTATTTTAAGGTTAATGGGTTATTAGGCACCACACTGGTGTCCCTTATGTTCCCGTTCTTATATACTTTCACTAACTTTTATTAGCTCGATACTTTTATCATACATCGCCTCATTAGAATAATAACTTTAGTTGAGGGAAATATAATCGAAATCAATCGAATCCGAAAACTAATCGTATATAGTAGTCCAATAGACGTGTTCAACATTATTATACAAAACAATAAAATTACGACCGATTACGTGTTATTAGCCTGAAACCATTGCGATCTGTTTGCATATTAATATCATATAATACCATCAGTCCCGAATAAACACGGGATGTCAATAAATAAAGCAATGAGATGATAGAATCAATCTCGAATGCATAGAATAGTTTAGTCGAATCGCCGCAGGCCCTTGGAAGGGGCCATTACATGTACGATCGTTTATTTTTATGGGAAATATTATTATTGCTTACAGAATTGTGTATTTAAGTAATTAATGTTTATATTATTTTTGTGTGTAGAAATCCATTCTTTAGAAAATTGTTATAAAAAGATAAGTGATACATAAAATAGGCTATCTGTCAGAGAAAACCTCACGAGATAAGCCGGAGAAAAGAGTTCAACAATGGCTGTAAAAGTTAAAATAAAAAGACAGAAATACAATAAAATATTTATTGTTTCTTGGAGTAAAGAACCTACAAGGGATTGTTGAAAATAACTTTATAACATAAATTTTAAATTTGCATTTATTAATATGACCTACTTAAAAAGTTTGGTAAACGACATTTGGTATACATAAAATTAACTGTATAAAGTAATTTATCCCTGTTGAACACTGGCTAATATCTAGCTAACCACCAGCTTAGAATTTCATTATTTCCCACAATACGTGCTAATGTCGCGAAAACTTTTCTTACACATTAAAATCAAACACAAACCGCCCATTCTATAGCCACAGTATAGCGTATTGGCTAGGGATGTTTGCCAATGCGTTATTGTTTAACAACGTAAACACGGCCGGAATAACTATATTTTTCTAGAAAAGAATTCATAATGTCCTTTGTATTGTGCACAAAACCTTTGCTTTGTGATTGCTCTACTTTATTTAATATAATATTCTTTCATTTCTTTAAAACTGTTTAACTAGCTGGATACCCTTTTACTGTGACTGGGTATTAAATGTGAAGGGCATTTAATACCCAGTATGTATTATTTTGTTGTATTATTTTAAAGATTATAAGCATTAATAGTTGAAAATATTGCTCATAAACTTTTTACTTCTAAGCTATCTATAACATTCGTTATTACAGATGCAACATTTTTACAATAGAGTAAAAATATATGTAATTTTATTTCAAAGAATTTAGGACTGAAAAACGACGTTTTGAAGATATTTCAAAGTATTGTTCAAGAAAATGTCAGATTACAAACATTAAAGGTTATTAATTATCGTTGGCTTTTGTTAAATATATGATATTACTTAAGTTTGTCAAATTATTTTTATGAGTATGATTTTAGTTAGTAGGTATTTATCTGTTTGGCTAGATTCTGAAGATTATGCCATAAAAATATTATAAATCTTTATAGATATGTGTTGTTATTAGTATTAGTATATTATGATATTGTTATTTAAGACATAATACTAACAATTCGACATGAAAATATCCTTGAAATAACAGAACTATGATATGAATAAAAACATTTTTTATACTTATACACAAATGATTCAGAACAACATCTAGGAAATATGTTTACATATTATAAACAACTTCAAACCCACAACCACGATCGTAAGCAATACTCAGTTATAAGCGATGTAAATCTTTTGAGCGTCTAAATCACGGGCCATACATATAATTCCGAATATACCATTTTCAAGAGATTTTCCTCAAAATACCATGGGGAATTGTTTCGCGAACTGCGCTCGAATTAGAGGATTTACTGTATGCTTTGCAAAGGTAGGCATGTTACAGTTATACGCAGTTAATTTGTTAAATTGTGTGTAAAATAGCATTAAACATAGACGTTTAGTTGTTATGGGTTGAAAAGAGGCTGGCATTTCGCCTGCATTTTTGGCTTTGTTACCTCAGAACATTCGATTCGGTGAACCGATTTTGATAATTCTTTTTTTAAAGCTGGTGCCTGTCATGTGATTCCATTTAAATTTGGGTTAGGTCTGACAATATGGAGGTGGTTTTTAGTTTTTTATCAATAAATAATTGCCTATTACGCTTCCTAAAAATAAAAATAAAATAATTCTGTGTAAAAAAGTTTCTGCATTGAAAATAGAAATCTTGTTTTTATTTACCTTTGTAGACACTTTTGCGTCAGTCAACTGCTTTGCCTTTTTATTATATTAAAAAAAGTAAAATTAGGTTTGCATAATACAATATGTAATTATAAACTACAGCAATTTCAACGAAGAGTAATTACAGTTTTCTTTGTAAATCACGTGAAGCCAAACAATAAAATTTTTGCGGTCATTCTCATTCCAATGGTTAATAACTACGTTAGTTTTTTCGTATAAAACAGCATTATAATTCTACTTGAAATAAATTATTACATATACCTTCTACTACTTAGTAGGTACGTACTACTACTAACTTTCCACGGCTTCACTCGCCTGGTTGAAGCACGAACAATATGTTATTCACTCGCCTCCTAACCACTTCACACAAAACTCACATTAAAAGTCACTCTTTTGCAACGTGACAGAAAGTCAAACAAACAAACTTCCGCATATAAGGATTTGGTAGCTTTGTATATGCCTACAATCTACATATAGGGGGTGATTTCCACCCTGATCCTCGCTTGAATGGAACATTCCAGAAAATGTGTCGCTTATTAACCGAACCGGGGTATAAATTGTGCAAATTGTGGCTTATCGCCTCTTGAGTTAATGATCACTATAACAGTAATATAAAATAAAAAAGACAATTTTACGAGAAAATCGTATGGAACTTTGCAGTTATTTAATGAGGTAAATTCATAATATTGTGGTATCATCATCATCATCATCATCAGCCCATATATGTTCCCACTGCTGGGACACGGGCCTCCTATGAGGGTACAGGCCATAATCCACCACGCTGGCCAAGTGCGGGTTGGCGGATGACACATATCGTCGAACTTTTGATTCTTCGACATGTCGGTTTCCTCACGATGTCTAAGCTATTATTATAATAACAATTGGTACATCGGGAAAATTAATAACAGATAGAGGAACTACATACTATATTATCACAGTTAATGCAGCAAAAAAATGCAGCCCTAACTGTTGTAGCGTGGAAACAATATATGCGACCGTGTATATCGCGGCGGTAGGCGCAGTACGAGCGTGCCCGTACGCAGTTCACGCGAATGTTTATACACGGCCGATACGCTACGTGTGTGACTATACACACTGAGTGAACGCCTTCGTAGCTGGTTCACGTTCACTCCCGACGCTTCTGCTAGCGTCCGTGGAAACGCGGTGTGCCGTCACAGCCCGTATATAGTACGCGAGGTATTTATTTCGCGAGCAAAGCACGCGGGCTTCGCAATAATAACGCGGCGAAATAAAAGTCAGCGTTACTTCTTCAATGTAGAGCTTTCAAGGGCTGGTGAGATCTTCAATTCCGTACGTAGAGCGCGTTGTGTTCCGTTGACTGCGAGAGCTTGACTGAGCTTGACTCTACTCGACTTATTTTGCCTACGCTCGCCGGAGGGGTTACTGAGGTAAAGTTTTACCGCACGGAGAGCCGGTGCTCTCCGATCAAATCGAACGTTACGTGTACTATCTACCAGCCCTTTTCTTGCTCGTAACTTTATTAAATTCCAACATATGATAACACAAACAATTATTATATAAAACAACCAAAAATACCTTTACAATGGCATACAATTTGTCTTATAAAATAATCATTAACATACACAAATTCGAAGGTTACTACTAAACCTGCACATAGTTTGCACCACACTTTTACTATATTCAAATTAAATACCAATTCTCTTTATCTCACTCGTAAGAAATTATGAAAATTAACACGTAACAAAATTCTCTATTTTTAAGTATAATGAACATTTCCATAATATTTCCTCCTTATTACATTAACTGCTTCTTAAAGCGCACGCATAGTACGAATGCATACATGTAATGTAGCCTCATATGCTGCGCTAATATTTCGTAAAGAATTTTACAAAACTAAAAACTACGTATTATACATAATTCTACATATTAACAATCATTTCAAGAGTAAACCATAACAACGTCATCTTTTAAGTCATCACCGTAATATGTGAGAAGTTTCCATAGTGAACTATATTATACTAACTTGTACGTATTCATAACAAATTGTATCCAAAAATACCAAAAAATAAAGATTCAAGCTAAAATACCATTAATAGTCTAACTTACAATTAAGATACATATATGCGATTACAATTATGCTATATTTCTAACTTACAATTAATTAAGACATGCGGTTACAATAATTATGCTAGCCTATATCCACTAATATGTTTTAAAAAACATAATTATATATTTACAAACATAATGCTACAATTTAATAATTTAAAAACGTTCTATTTAAACAAAATAAACAAAGTTAACAATTATACACTACAGGGAGATAACGACAGTCATACTCGCTTCTCATTGGCTATCGTACTTATTGACCTGCTCCTATTGAGCACCGTGCGGTCTTTTTTGTCTTATTTTAAACTACACTAAATTATTTTCCTAAGCATTTATTATTATTTTAATAAACAACAACGTTACGTCGATCGCTAACATTCTCCCCCTCGTGCATAGCACTAATCTCTGTGATTAGCGATCGATGATATTCCACTCAAGTTGTAGATTGTTATCCCATCAGGATCAAATTTTCTATGTTTCCAATTCCCATGTTGTGTGGGAGGCCAGTGTACTCGACGATTAATTTCACCATAGTGAACATTCGGCTTTTCTTTAATTCTATTTCGTGAGGCAACTTCATTTCTAAATGTCTTTGTAGGAGACATATTATATTTTTTACATCGGGCTCTCTCTTTTATGTGTTTCTTTCTATTGTTAAATTTAATCTTAAAATCTTTACGCATTGTAGGTGCGTAATGTAAAATTTGCATGTCACTAGGGAATTTTTGTTTAAAATGAGGCGTCATATTGCCTGCACTTTCATAGAAACATGTATTCACAATATTTACTGACCTCGTGTTATTTTTGTCAATCCCATGGAGCACCCAACCTAGCGCTGTTCGTGATGCCACCGGTTGTCCTGTTCTTCCTTTTCGTATTTGTTTAGACTCCATGAGTCTCCAATTATCTTGCCCGATAAGTAACAAAGGCGCTTTAGCCTCGTAATAAAGTTGTTCGGCAAACTCACGTAGATGGCGACACTGTTCGATACGTTCTTTTATAAGAAACTGCGGGGCTAGTTTTAAATTGTCCACTGTACACACTTGGTTTATTTGTCGCACTTTGTCACTATGAACACCTTTTAATTTTAAGTTCAACATTACAGATTGACTATTTACAATGTTTTTCCCACCCACAGTTTGTAACACAAGTTTTGATTTTACACCACTAGCACCAATACGATTTGCTACTGATGAGTCTAGCAACGTCACTGTAGACCCTTCGTCTAATAAAGCCATGATCTTTTCAGAGCCCTTTGGCCCAAAAACTTGTACTTCAACCATTTTCAAGTAAGCTCGGGACATATTTGTTGCACACACGTTATTTACTGCATTCGTCGTTATTGGTTCGCGAGATACACTTTCGCTATTTCGCTCTTGCACGGCGTAATCTACATGCAAAAGCGAGTGATGCCACCGTTTACATTTTTTACAAGGTGGTTTTCTACAATTTTCCTTTCTATGTTTTCCTTTTAAACAATTGAAGCACACACGATTCTTTTTTACCACATCCCAACGTTCATGTGTGGATAATTTAATAAATTGTGGGCACTCACTTAACACGTGGTCTTTCTTGCAGTGAAAGCACGTGTTTTTACTTTCACTGATACTATAATTTACCGTATGTTCATTCGTTACATTGTTTCCTTCACTATAATACACATTCTTTCGATTTGTTCTCCAACTATTTGTTTCGCCAAGACTCACATGAGATCCACATCTATCTGCTTCCCGATTCAACCATTGTGAAACACGTGTTATATCGGACACACTATGTTCTTCGTCGCCGATGTAGTCATACCACCGATATAGAAACGATTGTGGTAGTTTATCTAGTATTAATTTCACAATGTGTGGCGCAAACAAGTACTCGGGTCGCTTAAGACCCTTAATAGCAGCCACACTATTATTAATTTCGCTCGCAAACATACATACGTCACGTGGATCATCGGTTATTCTTCTCAATGCTTGTAATTTGTTTAACTCAGCTAGAACCAAAGCATCTGTTCTACCGTAGCGGCGTCTTAGCGAGTCGATGACGTCATTCGGCTTAGCGGCTGAATAAAGCAAGCTTTTTATTGCTTCACGTGCACGACCCTTTATTGCCCTTCGTAATCTTGCCATGTTTTGTACATCATTAAACAATGGGGCTGTATCGTCATAAACTGTCTTGAATGCTATCCATTCATCACTAATGCCGCCAAAGAACGGCAATTCGTGCATATAATTCGGTTGCGACGCCGCCGTGTTATTTTTTGTGCATATAATCACTTCTTTTAATGCATCTGCTAATGTTTGCACTTCGATAGATTTTGATGTAACATTTTCATTTTTTATGTCAAGCGAACATAAGTTGGTGTTGGCAGCGCGCTCTCCCTCCAATACCACTGTCTTTTTCATATTTTCACAATGCTCCGTCGTAAATTCGTTATCATCAATCGTAGAGTCATCAATTTCTTCATCGCATTGTGCGATTTCCAATCTAACACGCGATAAACGTGCAGCTGCTTGTGCTACTTCATATTCCCGCTGTAGCACTTCCTGCTCAGCTTCCAAACGTCGTCTTCGTGCAGCTGACTCTGTGGAGCGTACTGACCTCGCTTTTTCACTCATTGCCCTGTAATAGCACGCAGAGGTCTCTTCCTTATTCTCGGCAGTCTGTTGTATATCCAATTTATCTGTCGTCATAGCAATATTAGTCGGCGTTTGTAAGGACCGACTATCATCCTCTTTGCTTGACATCTGACGACCTTGTGGAGTATTCTTTTGCGATCTCGTAATTGGCATTTTCACGCGTTTTCCTTTTCAATCGAAGGACCATAAAATACAGTATGTGGCCTGTATTTCACCAAATTGTAGTATGCAGAATCCGGCTCGAATGCACCAAAAATGTTGTAGCGTGGAAACAATATATGCGACCGTGTATATCGCGGCGGTAGGCGCAGTACGAGCGTGCCCGTACGCAGTTCACGCGAATGTTTATACACGGCCGATACGCTACGTGTGTGACTATACACACTGAGTGAACGCCTTCGTAGCTGGTTCACGTTCACTCCCGACGCTTCTGCTAGCGTCCGTGGAAACGCGGTGTGCCGTCACAGCCCGTATATAGTACGCGAGGTATTTATTTCGCGAGCAAAGCACGCGGGCTTCGCAATAATAACGCGGCGAAATAAAAGTCAGCGTTACTTCTTCAATGTAGAGCTTTCAAGGGCTGGTGAGATCTTCAATTCCGTACGTAGAGCGCGTTGTGTTCCGTTGACTGCGAGAGCTTGACTGAGCTTGACTCTACTCGACTTATTTTGCCTACGCTCGCCGGAGGGGTTACTGAGGTAAAGTTTTACCGCACGGAGAGCCGGTGCTCTCCGATCAAATCGAACGTTACGTGTACTATCTACCAGCCCTTTTCTTGCTCGTAACTTTATTAAATTCCAACATATGATAACACAAACAATTATTATATAAAACAACCAAAAATACCTTTACAATGGCATACAATTTGTCTTATAAAATAATCATTAACATACACAAATTCGAAGGTTACTACTAAACCTGCACATAGTTTGCACCACACTTTTACTATATTCAAATTAAATACCAATTCTCTTTATCTCACTCGTAAGAAATTATGAAAATTAACACGTAACAAAATTCTCTATTTTTAAGTATAATGAACATTTCCATAATATTTCCTCCTTATTACATTAACTGCTTCTTAAAGCGCACGCATAGTACGAATGCATACATGTAATGTAGCCTCATATGCTGCGCTAATATTTCGTAAAGAATTTTACAAAACTAAAAACTACGTATTATACATAATTCTACATATTAACAATCATTTCAAGAGTAAACCATAACAACGTCATCTTTTAAGTCATCACCGTAATATGTGAGAAGTTTCCATAGTGAACTATATTATACTAACTTGTACGTATTCATAACAAATTGTATCCAAAAATACCAAAAAATAAAGATTCAAGCTAAAATACCATTAATAGTCTAACTTACAATTAAGATACATATATGCGATTACAATTATGCTATATTTCTAACTTACAATTAATTAAGACATGCGGTTACAATAATTATGCTAGCCTATATCCACTAATATGTTTTAAAAAACATAATTATATATTTACAAACATAATGCTACAATTTAATAATTTAAAAACGTTCTATTTAAACAAAATAAACAAAGTTAACAATTATACACTACAGGGAGATAACGACAGTCATACTCGCTTCTCATTGGCTATCGTACTTATTGACCTGCTCCTATTGAGCACCGTGCGGTCTTTTTTGTCTTATTTTAAACTACACTAAATTATTTTCCTAAGCATTTATTATTATTTTAATAAACAACAACGTTACGTCGATCGCTAACACTAACCTTACCTTCAATTTGTTAACGCATTCAAACGAAATGCGTCTTACATTCATTTACTTCATTTACTTCATTCATTTACTTCGTTTAACTAATGTTATAGTTAATTTAAGATTTTCATTCAATAAATCTACTATCTTTTCCTTAACCTGTACCTTGGACTCAAAATAATAACTAGTAGCTAGCCATGGAGTAGGCATTTAGACTGCCGCAATAGGCTGGTCAATCATTCTATTTGCAGTCTTATTCAATAATTCAAGATCTCAAGTCGACACGACAGAACTGCATTTATATTTGGACTTTGGACTTTGCTAACTAAACGGTAGGCTCAGACAGGTTTAGAAGGATTATTTAAGGTTTTAGTCTTGATAATACTGGTTATCATTAGTCGTTGTAGGAAATACGGTCGCTTATCTTAATATATATAAATCTCGTGTCACAATGTTTGTCCGCAATGGACTCCTAAACCACTTAACCGATTATAATAAAATTCGCACACCATGTGCAGTTCGATCCAACTTGAGAGATAGGATAGGTTAAACATGTAGGTACCACGGGCGAAGCTGGGGCGGACCGCTAGTAGTTTAATATGAATTATGTGCATTGTTGTTATGGTAACTGAAAGATGAAATTTTGTAATAGCAAGACTAGGCATTAACTTATTAAAAAATAGAGTCAATTTTTAAGTCATAATTTTAACTCAAGATTGAAAGAGACATGGTATTAATTGCTCTAGTTTATTTTTTACATTACTAAAATAACTTACGACGAATCGACATAAGTACCTATTTAATATTATAATCATCTATATACGTACAATGTAGATAAACAAGTCTTTAACTTTATATTTAACGTATGTAGGTATTTATTTATTTATGAATTACACATTATTATTACAAAACAATATAGGAAATGTGGTACAAATTAGTGAGGTACAAAAATTTTGCACAATAGGCGGCCTTATTGCTACACAGCAATCTCTGCCAGGCAACCTGGTAGGAAAGGAAATGTGAGAAGAATAAGGATAGCGCAAAAAAGAAATAAAAGAAAGAATATATTTAAAAAATGCTTACATACTGCATAAACTACAATATATATAATATATATATAGGTACATGTGTACAGATCGTTTCTAAAAAACGTTCCACTACAAAACGGACCAAAGTACCAAAATACACTACACTATAAACAATCCTTATCATTCGACTTCCTTTGTAATTCGATACCAAGCCGATATCGAACAAAAGATGCCATACATGCATGATGCAGTGCTTTCAGTTCAAAAGACCCACTGTATTGGTACGGGGCAAATAAAAGGCACTCTCTGTATGCATGTAAATCTGCCCCAGGCTACGATACCGTACAGATTGAAACGTACGGCTTAACATTTTTATTGGGTGCACTCCGAAAATTCAGGATTAGCGCTGTAGATCGCTATTGATAAATTGAAGTCTAAGCTATCGATTCATATACCATTTTGCTAAGCGATGTGGTCTTTTTATCGATGTTGGTAACTGCTTTTTAGTTCGGGTGTTCATTGTTGAATTTATTGGAAATATTGGTAACTATTAATTTTTATTTATAATAATTTAGGCAACCAATTGTGTTTCTTGTTGTATTATATAATACAATCATTTATGACAGGCGCAGGAAAAACCGAAGTATTAAATTTATAAAATTAACTTCATAACCAGATTTTAACACATTACATTTTGTATGCGTTTGGTTAAAATCTGGTTCCAACAATACAATATTAGTAATCTGAATTTTCCTTCTTCTCAATAACAATTACAATCCCTTTTAAGCGTAATTATAACAGTCTATAAGCAACATATTTTATCCTAAATTTTTAACGTGAATCAATTCTGTTTTAAATAATACATTTGCAATAATTCAATCCACACACTCAATTCCGTGAACTCTAAAAACATTGTATAAAAAGTTCCCACATTAATTAACATTAAAGATGTATACCGAAACTTAGGTAACTTGGCAGTGTCCTAACTAAGAATAAATTGAGATTTACGGGGACTCGCCGACTAGATTTGCGCTAACTACTAGTTTAGTTGCAAAACTTTGATAATCTGCCTTTGCGTCGAGGCTCTTGTTTAAAATTATGTTAGCCATTTGAAAGGCTTGTGCTACAAGTAATAGGTTTTGTTATGGATGTTATATCATAAATGAATATTTATCTGTATACTTATAAAATGGTTATATTCATTTATGCATGCAAGTTTTACAAAAAAATATGTTTAAATAAAATTTATTTTCATGCCGTTGATAATAATGTGAGTAAATGAAAAGTAAAATCTATGCATATAAATGTATCACATAAACTAGTTAAATAATAATATGATATTTGCAATATTTTAATAATGTTATTTTAGTTATGTCTGGCACATAATGAAAACTGTTCTGCATCCAGTGCTTCTTTACCGCCTTCATCAGTTCGTCTGCCTTGTAAACTAGTATTTATTCATTATTGTCTCAGTAATACGGACTTGACTTATTTTAATTGTCAGTCCAAAACACGCGCCTCAATCGCCAGACAACTATTGAAGCATACAATATAATAATTAAAACCAAATTACCCCATTATTCCACTTTAAACATTAAGTAATCCGTCATTACGAAAACGCAAATAGTTAGACCTGTCCGAATTATTTGAATAGAAATTAATAGTGAGGTCGGCTAATGGGTAAACAGAATTAATGCTGATAGGAATACGAAAGTTTTAATGTATTTTGTTTGTCCATATTTCACGGTAACCACCTAATAACGCGAATCTGTTTGTACTGCGTGTATCGCAACTTTTGTTTGATGGTTTATACGGTTTTTACGAGCTTGTATATAGTTTGAAATTAGTAATAACACAGATATACACATAGAACACTCTGTTACAAATAAGTAAAGCATGGTTCACGCTGCACTGTGCCAGGGCTGGGCTGTGCCGGAGCCTAAAAATAAATCTATATCTAATCTATATCTAATCTGATTTATAAATCTATACTAATATTATAATTGTTTGAAAAATTATTTCTGTGTTAGATAGCCCATTTATCGAAGAAGGCTATAGGCTATATTATATCATCACGCTAAGAACAACAGGAGCGGAGCAATGCTAGTGAAGCCACGGAGCACAGATAGTGAAACATTATCCATCAACGTTTCAACGCTGCGCCGTGCCCCGTTTTGGTCCCGGCCGTGTAGCTTCATGCTCGTGGTATAGCGTTATCATGATTAAGGAAAACATCGTACAAAATAACAAAAGTTCTATACATAATATTATATAATATAAGAACAATTAAAAAATGTAATAATGTTGTCATCTGCCATAGTTTTTGCCTAAACTATCATAATAATTATGTATGCTTGTAGCACATGAGTAAAGAAAATCTTGTAACTATGTGTCTGCTATGTGAATAATAATAGAACGAACATGCTTTCATAAGCTCAACAAACTTAACATTCCATACAAAATTCAAAATAATGAAAAAAAAAAACAAGTTGAATTCAAACGTTAATTAACCTAATAATATTTACTTCAACGCTGTTTTACAAACCGTCGAGCCGAGTCTTACTGACCCGTATTTTTTGTTTCTCTTTGCTTCTTTAATATTTTTTAACTTAAACCGATTATGTCAGATAAGGGTTCATTGTTAGCCTCATTTTTTGGTATTATTCATTGCTTTTCCTTCGTGATTTATTAAAGGATTTTAATAGCTTTGATTTAAATTATAATTTATTGCAAGGATTGGGTATTACGGCAGATTTGGTTAAATACAAATATTGCTTTAATGTTGCAAGAATTGAAAAACGGAAGTAAACGTAAAGAATAACTGTGTAGTGTGTACGTTGCATTTTGTGTTTTGATTACAATATGATTGAATGTGATTAAATAAAAAAATTAATAAATTAAATAAATTGATTATGCATGTCAATAGTTTGATTTTTTTGAAGTATGCTAATGTACATACCCTTATAATAGTAGAAGTTAAACATAATCAAAGAGTAAGAATAATTGACATTCAATTGTATTAAAGTGTTATTATTCTCACTGTAGGTTTGTCTTATATTGTTTATCTGCTGGACCTCCTTCAGCTAATAATAGCTATATAATAAGGCCCAGAAGTCCTTCATAAGCATTGAGTTACTTAGTAATTCATAAGGTAATTTCCTGTCTTTCCTTTTCATGAAATTCTGAATAATCTTTAAATAGATCATTGAGAACTACACATTACCGACATTACTTTGACGATCATTTTGGTCATCTTGACTGATCATAAATTCATAATAACTGTAAATTATTTTATATAGTTATGTATGGTAAATTTATATTCGCAATAATGCTTCTTTTCTTCCGGACACTCTTGCAAAATATGTAATGGCCGATGTTTCAATATGTAAAACTTGTGTGAAATGGATTCCCTTATTAAATTTACAATAACATTATTTTACTTTCCGCGACTTAATATTTTCCGCGTTTTATTTCTTTGTCTCCAATCTTAAACTGACATCACTGCAATTAAAACTTCAGCCAAAGTCGAGTTTGAAAAAACGCGAAATTTCCGTCTTCCACATTCGGCTGTCCCGAGCGTTGTGAAATACGTTTCTCGAGGGAAATTTATTCGTGGTTGAGATCCTAAGCCTTTATAATGTGCCTTCAATGTTCCAGCCCAGAATTAGTTGGGAAATGTGAACATATTTTTGTGGCTTAGGGTATTATGTACTATATTGTTAGTGGCTGGATAAATTATGCTGTGCGCGTGTATCGTTTATACGTGTGGCTTATAATGTAATAGGTACCAATATTATAAAAGTACATCTGATTTTTTACTTAAACTATATTTTTGTTTAAATTGTAATTGTTGGACTCTCGAATTATACATTTGTTCAAATCTAACATAGCGATATATTATATTTTTGTGCTCAATTGATTGTAATATTGTCAGATAACTGAATCAGAACAAGTGGATATAATTATTTTTAATAGATTAATAAACTTAATTTAAAAGGAATTATGGAGTTTTTATTTCTAAGCCATGTTACAATGCATAACTACCTATTATATAATAAATTTGCCACTAAAATATTCCACAGGTGGTATTTTATATTCCTTTGATGATCTCACCATAAGCTTTCCAAAAAACACATTAGATCGAGGTTTATTATCCTTAAGAGCCGATTTTTCAATGCTTGGTTAAAACTTATCCGTCCAATAAAGTATTACACGATAAAATTAAAATGTAATATGTATACTGTCAAATACGGGCAATTAGAATACGTTTTTAAAATGGTAGTTTTATACATTATTCGAAGAATAAGTTTTAACCAAGGATTGAAAAATTAGCCCTTAATCATATCAACACAGATGAAGAACAAAATCGAAACGTAAAATACGTTGTTTTGTTGTTTTAACAGCAATGTAAAAGTTCCGATGAACCGGTGACGGCTATCCATTCTATCAATGATTTGATTACTTTGCTACGAAAATTCTCAATATGCGGTTTTCAAAATTGAACTGCGCCTATCACGGAGAGTAGCAGATGCAGTTCAGTTTCCAATTCGCGCGAGTGTATAGGATTGGATTGGGAAAAAATAGCAGTCATTGTGTCCGAGTTGACGGGGTATGGCGAAATTGACGTTTTAACTCGTGCCCGTAGAAAAACAATGCTGTTAAGGAATTGGTTACAATATTATGTTTATAGGTATAGTTGTAAATGGTTGTAGAATATATTTATTTTATTTATTGGTCTGCGTTTAATGCAAGCATCCTTACTGCGTTTATAGACGTTAAGTTTGTCTATAATTTATTTTTTATTGCCTTGATAACACACATGCAAGCCCGGAATGAGTGTCTCATAATACGTAGACTATCTCTAGTTTCCTATCTTTCTAATTATAAATTATTATAAATAAAATATGTTTCAAAACATTACAGAGTATCACATTCTTATAGCAGTACCTATTCATCTGAAGTAGGTTATTACTCCAATGTATACTAGGCATATTGCAAAAATACAAAATCATCACACACACCAGTGTTGCATGCGATGTCACTGCACAGTGCAATCGTTTGAAGCTACTATTTCTAACTCATTACCATCGCTTTTGTTACAGCCACCATCTTTTGTTTCGTGCTCCATTTTACCTATATGGGAACAATACTTTTGATTTCGCGTTTGTCCCAAAAACCTGTATGCTTTGGCCCAGATTGATCTAGCTGTGCTTTGACTTAGATTATTCTGGTTTTGTGTTCGTTTTTACTAGTAGTATGTTACAAGGCAATCAAGATATCGAAAAGTATTGCAAGAATAGCATTTTTTTTATGTCATAGCAAGCAAAGGGGCAGGTGGGCCACCTGATGTTAAGTGGACACCACCGCCCATAAACACTTGTAACACTGAAGTGTTGCAGGTGCTTTGCCGGCCTTTTATGGACAAATAAGCTCTTTTCTTGAAGGCCCCAATTTCGTAGTTGTTCGGGAACACCGCAGGGTGCTAGTAGTAGCTAAATTCAACAATTTTTACAGAAATATTTAACCAGGAAAAGATCACATGTTATACAGATATATTGGATGAATGAATGAAGAACGGAAAATTCTTTATTGCACACTAAATACAGGATATATTCATTATTCATGTTATGATTGTATTCAATAAGCTTATGAAGATTCATATAACAGGTTCTATATGATACAATTTTTGGTATTTATTTTCTTGGTATATATAGTAGGTAATCATTTTGCAGAAAATAAATTCAGTATAAATATATACTGAAAGAAAACATAAACACATGGAAAGTAAATAAAAAAACACAATCATTTATAAATATTTTATTCTCGACTAGAAGAATATTTCTTTGGAAATTATTGTTGATATAAATACAGTAAGGTCTTAGTTACATTTTATGTGAAATATAATTTTATTTACAGCCCTTATGAAGAATTATACATAGAGATTTGGTTGAAAATGTTACTTTGGCTAATAAAGATCTCACAATAAATTATACAGATATATTTACAATATATTAATGTACAGTTAGGAAACAATATAATATGTAGGTACTATTAATTTTCACAAACTTCGAAAATAATGTAAATGATATTTTAGCATTAAAAGGAGTTAAAATTATTATACAATACAATTGTTACGTGTAGAAAATTCTTAACATAATAGTGAAAAAATTTCGATGTAGGAAATATAGGTATGTAATTCTATCATCTAGGAGTATCTACCTAATTTATAAATTATAAATAACACATAATATAATCTCCACATTAATACATTAGAATAGGTTTAATTCGTTGTTTCAATCATACTAATCATTTCCTCTATATAAATCTAAAATAATTGTACTATATTATAATTTATTCAAAACGTAATAATAATATAAAATTCCAGGTAATGCTGAAACGTTTTATCAGAAAGTGCTAAAATCCGTTGCTACCATTTCCTCTCACAATTTAAAATTAACATAATTAAACGAACTTCCGAAGAAAACTGCCGGGAACAAAGTTTATAAGAATTTAAATTAACTTCGTAATATTGTAATGAAAGCATAATAGCTATGTGACTTGGAACACGTTTTACTTCTGGCATTTTATTTTAACGAAATTCGAATGCTTTGCATTGATATAGGTTAATCTATTTTTTAACCGACTTCAAAAAAGGAGGTTATGAATTCGGCCGGTATTGTTCAAAAGTTATTTTACGACAAAAATAATATATTTTTAGATTTTTATAAATCATCATCATTATGCCATATTTGGTCCCATTGTGGGTCACAAGCCGTTTACCTTATTGGTATATAAAATTGTAGATTATATTATCTATACTAATACTAATATCATAAAGCTGAATAGTTTGTTTGCTTGAACACACTAATCTCAGGAACTACTTGTCCGATTTGAAAAAAAATATTTCAGTTCTTATCACGCTAAGACCAATAGGAAAGAAGGAAACTACGGGGCACAGCTTGTTATTTTTATATTATATATAATAAGTCCTTGTATAAATTACAATAAACATTTAAGCCGTAGTTATAAAAATACTACAACCTTTTTCATTAAACATAAAAGATTCCCGCCTTATACTAATTTAGCACAAAGAAAATATATAAACTAAACAACATGTATCTTAATAATTTTACTCTTCATGTATAAAATGCTATTTACAAAATTATGTACAAATATAAACTACTTATTTACATTATAATTACTTATGTCACGTGATATTTAATGTAAATTGAAATAAAAACATGACAATGATTAACGCCGGAGTACACTGCTTCATGAAACCTGAAAATAAATAGTTTATTAACAATTATTAATATCATCACTACATAGTATAAAACAAAGTCGCTTTCTCTGTCCCTATGTCCCTATGTATGCTTAAATCTTTAAAACTACGCAACAGATTTTGATGCGGTTTTTTTATAGATAGAGTGATTCAAGAGGAAGATTTTAGTATATAATTTATTATGTTTTAGACAAAGCGGGCGAAGCCGCGAGCGGAAAGCTAGTTACTAATATAATAAAGTTTAATTTGAAATACTAGTTCGAATTGAAATACATATCGTTTCGTGTCGAATAAAAAAGAGCGTGTGTTCTGAGCACACGTGTCAGAAGTAGAACTTCTTTGGTAAGTTTAAAAATAGACCAATATTCGTCACCGTACTCCATGACGTGACGGTATTGCCATAACACGGCCTTGCAATTTTACTCTCAATGTGCCTAAAGAATTTTCACTTCAAAAGATTTTAAATTACGCGGAAAATCCGCTTCTTGTATCACAAGCGAAGTCGCGGGAAAAGCTATATAAACTAGTCTCTATTAAAAAGGGGTTTCTTCAAAGGATCTAGGCTTCATCTATGTCGTTATTACTCAAGATATTTTACTTTACCATTTACGTTGTGTGAAGAATACAGAAAATACGAAAATTATGAAGATATGAAAAGTCCATAAAAAATTTGTTGCAATAGAGCCGGGGATAAATGCGTAATTAAAACTGTGTAATAAAATATTTTTCCTTGAGTCACCTTGCTATAGCAAAGACTTTAAATAAATCTTAACTAATATTGTAAAATAATGTCTTCGTTATAAAATTCATGAGGCTATCGCTATAAAGGAGTAAATAGAAGATAAGAACCTAGAAACTTATATATAAAGAGCATTAAAAGGCCGATAGTTCATAGTATGGAAAACGAGAAAAACTGCAGGCATTAAACTAGTATTATTTAATTTTAAATAATTACCGTGATCTCTTGCTGTTCTTGAGTTTGCAGAGCCGGGAGGATCATACGTTGTCAAATGAGGATCTCAGAACAGGAGAAGGATAGTTTATTCAACCTTTGTTTTAATTTTAAGTGCGAAATACTAGCATACAAAATTTTGCATAATTTTTATCTTAATCGAATGATACCTATTAGTAGATTTTGATAAGCAACATTACATTTTCTCAAATGTTAATTTCACAAAGAGTTTTCGCTACAATACAGCTACAGCAGAATTATTGAAGTGAAACTTCTTTATCGGGGTTGGAAAAAAATTTAGTGTAACATTTTTTCGCTACGCGTGACATTTTTCCGGTTACGCGCCATCTTTTTCTTATCCCTACCACGCGTGATTCAACGTATTTCTGTAAAGTTGCCTATAGTATATTATTATAAAAAAATTAAGGTCATAAAGAAGTTTCACTTCTTACGTGTGTACACTAGTATACGTACACATTTTTTTCATGCTCTCTGTAGAGTACTCTCATCAGTAGAGCCTTCTACAGCTATATATAATTAATACATACCTCTATAAAATATATCCCGTTTCCTGCTATAATAGTTAGCGAGCGGCACCTGCATGTCGCACAATATTTCCACAGTGGGTGGTAAGTGCTGGATCTTCACCACTGCACTGGTCAGAGCCGTGTAGCGACCCTCAATTAGGTTCAGAGAGGATTTTGCGTTTAGTGGCCTGTAATGAAATTAATTTCGGGTTTTTAAGTGAAAACTTCTTCAGAGATGAACAGAAATTGTAACACTTTTAGTTTTGGTCATTCGTTTTCTTGTGGTGAAGTAGCTCATGACTCGACATCACGGTATATACACCAATACGTAATATTATATTACATGATTAATAGCTTTTTAAATTATAAATTCATTTCAAGAACTTATCTATACTACGGAATATATACTGTATAGAAGACAATATCTATAATACGGATCTCAATAAGGACTTATCCTCAGTTAAACACAAGGATTAGGATAGAATACCTGCCGGGCGAACAGATTCGACGTCGAGTGCCGTACAAGATGTCGGACTTAGCCAACTTGCAATCCGAATTATTTAGACTAAAACTCCGAGTTTGGGAACATACGGGAACAGGGAAAATTCTGAGAGTTGACTTTATTATGAAAAGCTATGTTTTGTTGGCTCTTTGACTATTTTGTACTTAGTGTATATTATGCCTCGTTTAAACACATTTTTAATTGTTTGATTGTTTTAAAGATGAATTAAAAATATAAATTGGTGTTGCAAGTTAGCCTTTATATATTTTTAATGAACCGCTGTTTTTAAGCTTCACTTATATTTCTATTATTTTAATATTCTGTTGAAACCGTCGAGTAAATAAACCTGATTTGTCGATTAAATAAACCTGATTTCATTGTAATTCTTCATTCGTGTTTAGATATAAATTCAAATCAACGGTACTCGTTAACCCATTTAACCCGTATGTATCAAGACGAAGGAACGTACAGTGTTTCGTATTATTCGCTGCGATTTGGACTTCGCAAGTTTCCAAGATGTCGGCTGCACTAACGGCTTGTTAGAATCAATGAATATCGGCTGCGATTACGGAAGGATATACTCGAATATCCAACTGCTTGGCTTTTGGACTGGCTCTTGTGTAATCGAGCGAGTTAGAGAGCCAGTGGATGAGCCAGTGAGCGAGTGAGTGCGTGAGTTCAAGCGAGGCTTCTAAGGCTCTGTGATATGAATTGCAGGATTCTAACTCAAGCTCGATTACATGATAGTCTTTGTAGCTTATGACTGTCCTAGCTATTGGGAATGTCCTTAAATTACAATTGAACTCCTACTTGAATTAGTGAGGAACTCGAATGGAGATCTTTTAACGTGATACACATTTCGCTTTCGTTAGTGCTTTACATACAGGAGAAAGCCTCCTGTTAAATTATACTGAATCTACATGAACGTGTTCTTTGAGTAAAAAAAGTTCATTATAAAATAAGGTTCTTTATTCAATTATTACAAGGTTATTTAATTTTAATATTAAGCTTATTGTTTGTACGGGAAAATGAAGCATTCATTTACTAAACTATAATATAAAATGTGTGCGTGTACTAGTGTACACACGTAAGAAGTGAAACTTCTTTATGACCTTATTTTTTCAAAAAATAATTTACTGTATGCAACTTTACAGAAATACGTCGAATCACGCGTAGTAGGGATAAGAAAAAGGTGTCGCGTAACGGAAAAATGTCACGCGTAACGAAAAAATGTTACACTAAATTTTTTTCTAACCCTGATAAAGAAGTTTCACTTCAAAAAAGTTGGCGCGTAACGCAAAAATGTCACGAGTACGGCGTAACGCAAAAATGTCACGAGTAAGGCGTAACGCAAAAATGTCACGCGTACGGCGTAACGCAAAAATGTTACACTAAATTTTTGTCCAACCCCGATAAAGAAGTTTCACTTCAAAAACTCGATTGCTTATGAGTTATGACAATGTAATAGGCGAAATGTGAAAGTGGAAAATAAATAGATTGATTTTTACGTAATTAACACGTAAAGCTTTTCAAGTAAATAAGGATATTAGTGCGAAACTTCAAGGCGCTAATTAGTGTTGCAGTAATTTTCAAGGCTTCTTAGATCTTATTACTAGGTTAATATTATATTTGCTAGTTACATGAGAGCGATTTGTTGCTAAATGAGCTTATAAATTAGTAAATTTTCAATTAAATATTCAGGTTGATGTCATGTAATGTAGTAAAAATATATAAAAACTAGCTTTTCGCCCGCGTTTTCAAAGGAAAATCCGCATAGTTCCCGTACCCGTGGGATTTCCGGAATAAAACCTATCCTATGTGTTAATCTAAGTTACCCTCTATATGTGTGCTAAATTTCATTATAATCGGTTCAGTAGTTTATGCGTGAAAACCATACATACATACAAACCTTTCCCCTTTATAATATTAGTATAGATAAAACAATAAAGAGCAAAATGGAAGAAATTAATAGATACGGAGGGAGAATATGTTTAAAAGATTCACAAATTAAATGATAAACCTCTGTAAAATAGATTTTTCAAACATTATTGCACGCCTCATAAGCGAAGCGTTGAAGTGGGTACTACTGTCACTTCGCGCAAAACATCTGATTTTTCAAACTTAAAATGTCTTTATGTATCATACATTGCACTTGTAAGATAATACATACACACACATATTAAGAAAAAACACTATTTTTAACGTTCATGATATTTTTGATGTCATTTTTGTTATTTAAACTAGTTAAAAAACAGTTTAAAAAAGTTCTGTCTTGGACGTCCGTGTGTCTGTATGTGCGGATCCTTTTTCTTGTTAACACGATAGCGACCGAAATACTTTACTAATCGAGTCTTTTTTTTTCTCTTACGCTTGAGTATGCTCAGGAATAGAACCCTTTCATTTTTCAGGGTCTGATTCGATGTGGTTTAATTGTTATTAAATAAACAAAAATAATAATTAATAAATATTTATTAAAAAAAAATTATGAGGCGTGCACTTTTGGATTTTCAAAATTTTTTATTTTTAATTCTACATGCGTGGTTGCAGCAGTTTATTTTAATAAATTAAAACCAAATGTCAATGAATTAAATTCGATTTTGATTCACTAAATTTAAACATAAAGCACATATTTCGATAACAACAATTTATTATATAATTATTGTTCATGACTTAATAAATCGAGTACTTGTACCATAATTAAAATATCACATGATGAACTACAGTATTGTTAACATAATGACGTTTTCAGTGTTTCATTATATGATTATAATTTAATACTTAATGTTATGAACATGGCGTGCAATGGAAATTAAAAATTTATTGAATAATTATCTGTTTCATCGGTTGACATTGCTTGGGAAGATATAGACATGGTGATTATGAATTAGAAACAAACAATAAAAGTGCACTTAAAATACTTTTTATGGTTATGTCGTTTTATTTTTAACTAGGGGCCCGCCCCGGCATCGCTCGTGGTACATGTTTACTTTTTTTCTATAGAGACCATAAGAACAATCCTCGTATTTCAGTAATGTAAAAAATAATTAAAGAATCAGTCGTTCTCGAGTTTTGCGATTTAGCGATTCATTTTTATTATTTTTAAAAGGGCAAAATTATAATTATTTAAGAATATTTACCTGTTTCCCGCCAAGATGACCAGCTCTGGTTTCGGGAATACTCCTTCCACAGAACATATAATATTCAAGTAGCCGTCATTCAATCTGTCCATGATCATGTCGAATCTTTTTTCTGGCACTAAAACAGAAGAAATGATATTACCTATAGTAAACCTAATATTTTGCTATTATTCATATGAAGGCATAAATAAGAAGGGGCCGCGGCCGGTTTCAAACGTTTTCTTACGTCTTGAAGTGTTTTTAAAAGAAGTATAGTTGTATTTATAGCACAAATGAAATTTGTTATTTGATCTGAAAAAATACTCCTATTTATCTTAGTATGTTATTTGATGTTTACTAATAATAAATAGGCTCTGTTATTCATGTTATCGTTCAAACACCGCTTTTTACAAAACGATGTTGTCACGTCACGAATGTTGAATCGATTTACATGACATTTGCTCATTCGATCGGGAAATAATATGAGTGTAAACAGATGGCAGCCATGTTAAAAATCAATACATTTAACATATAAACGTTTGTGCTCACGCCATCACTATTTTATATATCACTGAGCTTAATAGATGGTGCATGAATGACTAGCGCATTCATTTAATGTCGACATTCAATTGAATGACTAGGCCGAACGTTGATTGAAGTCACTCAATGTACAACTACATTCAAGACCTTGAACGTTAAACAATGTCGTCATTCAATGAACACGCTAGTCATTCAATTCAATAACAGATTCAACCAGATGACTACGACATAATAATATAGATGGCCTAAAACTTTAAGTACTAGGACAGAAAAAATAGAGGCGGGATCTGGATTTAAATCTTTCGGTTGCGAGTCTGGGACTAAGTAGACTTAAGAACACGTCTTAGATGGAATTTGTTCTAATCTTTCTATAAAAGGGTCATTCTTTTTCATATAATATGAACGTTTGCTCATGGAAGAAACCGATGTATGTAGTATTTATTGACTAGAACATCTTATAAGTTAAATCAATGCTTATTAAAAATATAAATCTATAGTAATGATGATGATACAAATTAATAGATAATTTAAGTACTCAAATATTAAAATATTAAACATTATAGACCAATTTTACTTAAATATTTTCCCTTCTGGAATTCCAGATTCTTAACCGACTCCACAATTCACAATAGTCGTAAATACTTATGAAATTAAACGCTTTTGAGGTGTACAGAACAAGATTGTCAAACTATTGCTTTACCTCAAAGGATTGGTGGGGAAGTATTTCGGATGTCAAATGTCTGCAATTTAATCCACCATTTCCCTTTGTTCTATATTCTTACGTTTCAATATTTAGTTCATCATTTTGTATCGAGCATTTAGTATTAACGTTCACTGTCAATTATTGTTTAGTAAAAGTTTTCAAACTATCATAATATTGGTCCGGGAGCCAGCAGCAGATTTTATGACCAAGTTCCTCTCAAGCGGTAATTAGTAAAATGCATCAAAGTATAGTATTATGAAGCCTCGTGAACGTCAGCTGGAGCTCGGTTGGGGGGAAAAGCGGTTGTAGCCTCCCGTATCAGCTGACGGTTTTTCCACCAAGATACAGCCAGCTGACATATATATTTATCCACAGTTACATATAAGCTATCATCAGGTAAATTTTTGTTTGAGAGGAAATAACGGAAAATAAATTTTTCTTTAAATTTAAATTTCATGTTCGAGACACCAGCTGACGTGTTGTACTACACCATGTTGTAACCAGCTGACTATTTTTTTTCGTTGAGATATTGGGTTAGCTACAATTTGACAAATTTTTAGCTGAGAGGAAATGAATGAATGTATTTTTTTTCCTATGTGCGTGGGAGGCTACAACCGCTCACCCCCCCAACCGAGCGCCAGCTGACGTTCACGAGGCTTTATAATACTATACTCTCATGCGTCTGACGAATTATCTCTTGAGAGGAAATAGTTAACCAAATTTGCACCTGGCTCCCTAACCATATGTGGTCAAAGCAAAGGTTAGAACTTTACAATAGCGGTAATAGTTTGTTTTATTGTTCGTCAAATAGTAATTTTGGTTGCTAAATTTAGCTTCTTTATTGATATTAATAATAACTTTATTATTTGGTAATAATATGTGGAATACCAATGGCAGGTCTGCTAATTATTCATTTCTTTTAACCCATTGAGCCCCGAACGGCCCGATCGGTTCACGACACAATAGATTTTCTATTGTGTCTGTGATTCCGGGTCCTGAGTTATTAAGAAGTTCTACGAAATATGATTCACTAGCTGCGCCCCACCGTTTTATCCGCATTGCTCCGCTCCTATTAGTCTTAGCGTGATGATAATATTCTTTCTTCCTCGATAATCCAATTGTGAAATAATTTTTCAAATCGGCCGTGTGCTTCCCGAATCTATCGCGTTCAAAAAACCAAACTCTTCAGCTTCATAATATTAGTATAAATGATAAACGTACATCAGAAACTGCGGCAATGATAATGTAAGGTTGTAATATAGATGTCGTCGAATTGCAGCTACAAACGAGCCTGTTTTCTAAACAACAACGGTTGGGACACGCAAACTGTAATGGATACCCGCAGGTGGAACGTAGATAGATAATGTTCTGGAATCTTCTTTTTTTAAACGATTTTTATTTCGCATTGACTTGCAACAGGACAACTTCTATTTCGGATTTGTTGTTTGAGATTCATTTTTGCTTATGGAAATAGATAATAGGTACAAACGTCGAAGTTATGGTTTTTTTTAAATAATAACTAAGAATTGTACACTTCAGTATTAAATGTGGTAACGGTTTGTAACAGACTCATTTTTGTAACGATATCGTCGAAAACCTGTGGTCTATTAATTTTACCTACTTGTTATGTTTTTCTTGGCTTATTTTTCAGTTAAAATAGCAGTTAGAGGCTAGTTAGACTATCAGTTACTTTATCAGCAAGTCGTGTAACCCATATTTTCTGAAGATACATTTATGTTTTTGTCGCATCCATTCCACAGTTATCTTTGGCCCATATCTTGTTGCTTCAAATATTGATGGATTTTACGGTATAAGCAAAACGGTCATTTGTATTCCATTAGCCTGTTTCCTTTCTATTGCCTGCATACTCATTCATCTGTTCTATTAATTCTGGTTGTATTCTTTTGATATCAGGCTCTTTATTTAATAACTAAGTACCGTTTATTTATGTGTACTAGGGAATTATTTTTACGGTATTAAGTATAAATTAGTTAGTTTATAGTATTTGAACTGATCTATTTGTAAAGTTTTTTTGTTTTGAATTTGCAAGGCATTAATGTTTATTTTAAAACTAGCATTCCGCCTGCGGCTTCGCCCGCGTTTTCAAAAAAAAACCCGCATAGTTCCCGTTCCCGTGGGATTTCCGGGATAAAACCTAGCCTATGTCACTCAGAAATGATGTAGCTTTCCAACAGTGAAAGATTTTTGCAAATCTGCCAAGTAGTTTCGGAGCCTATTCAATTCATACAAACAAACAAACAAAAAATCAAACCTTTCCTCTTTATAATATTTGTATAGATTAAAATTTAAAATAATATGCTGAAGATCTTCAAATACGTTTATGTAAAGTGTAAACAAACAAATCTGTACGTTTGCGATACAAGGTTAAAATTTAGTAACGTATTGTTATCGGATTTACAAGTCGTCATCTTATTATTATAATTATAAATTTCAAAATATCGTTATGTCACATTATTTCATTTAAAAGAAGAAAAACTATAATAACAAGCCTTGCCTGTAATAAAATATCCACATTTAATACGTGAATGTCTTTTTATATCATAAATTTTCAATGATTCTTAGCACACATTTTCTAGAACATAAAAACAATACCTAGAACCATAAACAAATTCCATTATCTTCTAATGAATATTATAATGCGATAACTTCAAGTCTTCGTTAATATTATTACTTGAAAGGAGGAAAATTATAATATTAAATAAAGAAGAGTGACATGTAGAGATTAAGAGGAAATTACTTTGCTCGGAGTCTCGTTACCTTGTTTACAAAGCTATTTGCATAATATTGTATGTAAGATTAGTTGGCAACTGGCAAGTCAATTTAACGGAATTGAAAAAAAAATGTTACAACGCTTGTGCATTTCATTTAGCTGAACGTGATTTATGGAATTTACATGTTTTCTTTGAATATAGCGAACATAATACTTAACACAATCGTTTTGAAGTATTAGTAGATATGTGTAATGAAAATGTAATTTTATAAAAAAATAACGTCTTTAAAATTAACCATTACTAATTATTCTCCTATTATTTATATCGTAGACGAAAAAGTTTTAATCTTTAGAATTTTGTTAGATTTAACCGAATCAAACGGTTCCAGGAAGCGGTTAGTGCATTACATTACTTTTGTAAATGAATTATTATTTACTTTATTATTGTTTATTTTGACTATTCAAATGCGCTTCTAAATATCTAGTTGCAGCAATAAATGTTTAAGTTAAAAAAGAGCGGGTGTGCCGAGCACACGTGTCAGAAATGAAACTTCTTTGTCAAGATTAAAAGATACAAAATCGTCGCCTTACTCCATGACATGACAGTATTGGCACAGTATTACAATATATTGTAATACTGTGGTATTGCCATGACGTGGCCTTAAAATTTTACTCTCAACGCGTCTAAAGAAGTTTCACTTCAATAAATACTAACCGAATATAGTCATAGGCTTCGTCCTCTCATCTTCAGCCAGGAATGTGGAGACAACGCAGGTGTAGTTCCCAGTCAATTCGGTACTGGGTTCAATGATCCGTAGCGCCCTGTGTTGAGTGTACGGGTTGTTGGAGATCTTGAAAGAGAGGTCCAGCTGGAAGGTAGCGTAAGACTGATTAGGTAGTTCTACTGGTTTTTCTTTGTACATATTTTTAAAGGTCATATTTTGTATTGTTATTTTATGATGAAACTGACTTCCAGGACATTAAATAATTTAGTAAACTACATTCAGGATAGATAGACATTATTAATTTATGTATCGTTTTCAAATTATCTAACAAATGTCACTTAATTGTGCTTTTTTTATAAACGTCCTTCAATGCGAAAAGTAAGTAAGTAAAAGCTCTCCCATTACTTGTTACCAAGTGAGCGTTTTTATACAAATTGAAACTAGCTAAAGCGAGGAAGAAACCGTTAATTAACATTTAATTTTATTTCTAATTGAAATTAAATCAATTAGACACAACGTACTAATTAATACGACACATTTCATTAAGCTTCATGAATTTTACTCAACATTTTATTATGTTTATATTACCTTTAATATGCTTCTACCTACCACGCATTGACGTAATATAATTTACGTAAAAAAGTTATCACGACTTTTATATAATATCACATTACATACATCATACGAGATTATCACCCTAGTTAGTTAGTTAATCAGTGTATGAATATATATTTTACCTTATTTTTCAGCACCCCCAACGCTTGCGGCCTCTGCGGGGGGATCCACTGATACACGGGCTGCGATCGCTCATTGAAGAACCACTTGACGACCAGCCCTGTGACGTTGGCGGTGACGTAATCGCAGTCAAGCGTGATCGTGTCTCTGGTGCCGTACTGGAGGACTTCTGGTACCCGCATGTTGATTATACGGACGGATTGCACGTCTGTAATGTTTGTTATCATTATTTATAATATTATATTCTATCCTATCCTACTCCTTCTATGCGAAAGTTTATGAGGCTGGATGTGTATGTGTGTGTTTGTTACTCTTTCACGCAAATACTACTCGATTACAATGAAATTAAGCACACATAATTATAGAGGGTAACTTGGATAAACACATAGGATAGGTTTTATCCTGGAAATCCCACGGGAACGGGAACTATGCGGGTTTTTCTTTGAAAACGCGGGCGAAGCCACGGGCGGAAAGCTAGTTTATTATAATCAACACATATCACAATAGAAATAGTGATCAGATTATTTTTGAAAAAAGGAGCTGCAGCCGTTTTTTTTAATTTATGTATTAACACAGTTATTGGGCCATTAACATAGAGAAGTAAACACAATTAAGAATAGTAGTTTTGACAATTATGCATGTATGTATTTATGAAAACTATTTAGTGTACCTACATATATTTTTATACGTACATTGGTACATATTATTATGTTACATGAGGAATGAGTATAGAATGAGTATATTATTATAACATATTCGGGCATTAATTTACATACTATAATAATCTATAATTATTTTAATTTAATTACAATATTATGAGTCTGAAATACAAAAAAAGTTTTCGTAATAATATTTCTGACTCGATAAACAACGAACGACCTTGCATGTAAAACAACATGATTTGAAGCTTATGAAATAATAAACGGAAAAATAAAAGGCCATACGTAATTATGGTTTGAATACAAAGTAAATAAGTCGATTCGGAACGACGAAAAGAAATTGGGATGTATAACCGTCGTAGGCCTTTGGGACATCAAGTAATTGAAAAGTTTAGCAGAATAAACGTCAACGAGTTTAGTTAAACGAAAAAAATTTAATTCTTACAAAAAAGGAAAATTTCGCTGGATTTTCTTTGAATGAGAAATGAATATGGAATTTGGGCAAGCTTAGCGATCATTTTTTTAACAAAGCAATTTGAATTGGGTTTGCGTTTTGTTTTTAAATGTTTTACAATGTAAGAGGACTATAAATGTTGCCGTATTTTGAGGTTCTGTAGCAAAAGTTTAGAAATAAATTTGAAATTAAGAACTATCTTACAAAAAATACAGATTTAGATAGTAATGTAGGAAATAATCGTGAACTGATACTTAACGTCTCTATCACGTATATTCAAATCGAGTCAAAAAATACAAATATTTTACTTTCAATATTCTAAACATTCTCAAAGGATTTATCCCAACGGTAAAAACCCAATTTGATTCAGAACAGCTCGCCCACTACTGTTAAAACTGACCCTAAAGTCCATTATAAATCACCAATCCAATATAAATAGGCTTGGAAAAGAGAAATAGCAGTCATTTGCACCTCGGTATACCTATGTAAATCACGCTGCCAACCTTTTTCATTTTTCCCACAATAATCCGGCATGAAATTGAAGGTGTATCCTTTAGGGCATATTAGGTACCCGTTCGGCCGAAAACATCATTATTGAAACCAGATGGAGTTGTTCTGAGGTTCTTATCAAATAAATTTGAATGGTTATATTTTTTGTCGTCAAATCTAAAGAGATGAGGTCTGTCTAGAGATAATTGCTTTCGGATTTGAAATGCGGAATTAGGGGGTCTGTTGTTATTTTGCTTGGGTTTTTTTTCACTGTGTCTATTATTACGAATTGTGAATAATTTGGATTGTAGCTAAATTTTCCCGTAATTATTAGATACTTCGTACTTGGCTACCTGAATATACCTATACATTCTACTATAGTTTTTTACTATCAGCTTTTTCAATTATTTTTACACCTATGTATATTCTGTATGTCGTTATGGTGTGACTGTAACATAATATATACGGGTATTTGAATATTTTACTTAGATTAATACTTACTAAATAAATATTACTTTGTCCTTAATGGAGAGTACACTCTTGTATAGATAAGCTGACTGACCAACTTTAATAACTACAACAACTATACTTTAACAACTTTTTTTTTGGCTTCAGTTTGTGATGACTAAATTAAAAATAACCAGCGTATCTTTAAAATTGTGGGTTGTACGAAACATTAGCATTCTCATAGTCATGGTGAGTAACTTGGATAATATTCCCGCTAGATTGCGATATGTTTGCGAACTTTCCTGTATGTTAGTTCCGCTTCTGATTACGATAATGCCGCGAATTTCAAATGGCACTTTTCTTTTTGGCTTTAAAATAAGTTTGGAGTGGTAACGTTCAATTGTTAAGATTATGGTTGAGGTTGGAAATAGTAATTTTTCGACAACAACAAATGCGACATTTGCACCAGAAATAAACATTACTGTGTATATGTTACTTACTACATACTTTAAATAATATAGAAGAAAATTATATTTAATATGCTGTTTCGAAGAACGAAATTTCCGATTGAGAAACTCAAACTTTTTTAATGAAACGATAATGGTTGTAATTGCCTTATCCATTTTTACATTATTGTCGGCGGGAAAAGCCGTGAGTAGCAGCCAGTTATCAACAAAGCATTCAACATTGATACCATGTTTTTTAAGTTGGTTAGAAACACCTGTGTTGGAGGTATATCGCACGGCACGCTTCGCCGCACACCCTCGTTGCGCCGGCGCAATCATAACTCACTATTTTTCTGCCTGCAATATGGTACCGGTGCAGTTTTTACTTTTAAACTTTGTAGTTTGATCCCCTATCATTGTAAAAAATGAATAGTTTAATTTGCGTATTGTTCTATTTTGTATACAATATATGAAATGTTAGGTTTCGGTTCATGAATTATTTTTAAATGATCATCATTAACGATTTCGTTTCATGTAGATTGTGTCTTAAGCTATAGGACAGTAGTATTTATAAAATAAAAGGCACTACGGGGTCTACAAACTAGACTTTAAGAAGAACCCAAAAAACCTAACCACATCCTCTAACAGGATCAGTATCAGATGTTTTTTCTCCACATTCATCGTATTTCGTAAAATATGCGCAGGAGTCGGAAGCCCACATCCTTAGAACTTCCTCCCGTGAGATAACTTCATTACCAATTTTTTATAAAACATACAGTAACCATGGATGTTGACCCCATGGTACAAGTTTATTATGGCAACCTTATAAGTATTTATCGTTCTATACTTTATTGTAATACAACAAAATACATACAAAAAAACAATATGATACAATAGTGATACCTATAGCACATGTGCAGCCTTATCGCTGTGCAGTTATCTCTACCAGGCAATCAGAGAAAGGTAAATCTATACACCTATAGTGGTGCCTATAACCAAATGTGGATCGTCCGGCTTAAGATATACCTGGATAAAAATATCTCGATCTGTCTCAGAGAACCTATCTACTTATAACCTACTTGACAATATAGAATATTAATGAGTGAAACAGATGTGAAATGCATCTGCCCCACACCCCACAAGGGGACCTTAGTTTTAATTATACAGGTTCATTTTTGGTTCCATCAGGTGAAGGTACCGTACTGTTACTAACATTAAAAATTAGATTATATACTGTTATAACGTAATTATATAATTAGTAGAAACCGTAAATATATTTTATATACTGTATTCAACCTTATTCTTACACCACAAGCTTATTATCAATGCAAAGATCGAGACGCTTCATAATTTCAAGCCATATGTGACAAGGACGGCGCATATATTAATATGTGTAAGAGCGAGATCGCTATATGACATGTGTTTCAAAATCGCGAGCGGAACGAAGACGCGTGCGCAGTCGTTCCACTTAGCTGGCAAACCGTTGATAATAAGAAAAATAGAAGGGTGCCATATTGTTTTAAGGCTGTGCACTCACTGTGCGATAAGAATTTTTAAATTTATAATTGAGGAAGTAATTGTGGATGAGTGGAAAGTTTTTATAGGAATATTTATAAGTGTTTTTATAGGGGTCACCGTAGAACAGTTTTTTATTAGTATAAATTTATGTGAGCAAATTAGTGACACACGTCATATTTTGCATTTTTTATGGTCTATAAATTGTTTATATCTCCAAACAATTAAAATACAAAATTTCTATAAAAAAAATATAATGCATATATTTCTGTATTTTATTAAATAGTTATGTATATTTAGAATCGAATTAAAAATTTTATTATCTGAGTTGTAAAATTTATATTATCTAAATACAATATTTAGGTAATGATTAGAATTATAACATTCTTTGTTTTATCTATTTGTAAGAACGTTTGCTTTACACGAGAACTTCATAAATATGTATATAAATAACAAACAAAAACGCGCCAAACAAAGCGCATCGTTCAAAAGAAATTGCATCGCGATAGACTATACAACGTGTGTTAAAAAACCGCGCGTGCTCAGAGACCACGCTTCCTGTTCGTTATGGCACCTTTGTGTTGCTCCCAGCCGTGAAAGCCTTGTCGCGTGCTAAGACGATCAAAAGTTTTATATTACACGGATGACGTTTGCCATGTTTGTGGTGTCTTTTTTAATCTGTGTGTTGTAATCTGTTGTGGATATAAATTTATAAAGAATAGAAAAAATTCGATCACGAGGCGGGACTCGAACCCGCATCCTTCGCGCCATTCCGGGGCGGATGCCTCACCAACTCAGCCACTCGTGACCCGCCCGAGTGATCGAATTTATTCTATTCTTTCAGTTTTATGTGTCTGAAGGGACACACCGCGCGCCATCTATTGAGATGATTAACAACCATTTCAACCAATATGAAGCACTTTTCAGTGAATACAATATTGTAACGATGGAACACGACCTTTTTTGTTGAATTTATATTTTTGGTTTTATGGCATTCAAATGCTTTATAAATATAAATTTATAAAGAATAGAAACAGACACGAGTCCCGCCTCGTGATCGAATTTTTTCTATTCTTTATAAATTTATATTTATAAAGCATTTGAATGCCATAAAACCAAAAATATAAATTCAATCTGTTGTGGATTTAGACTGCGCTTTTAGGATCGCCTGTGACTTCTGTATATAAACGTTTATTTATCTTTTTAGATATTTTTTGGATATAGTTTTTTAGATTTTACGTTTAATATTTCTACACTCTAATCTGTTACTACTAATTACATAGATAAATAGGGACGATTTTAGTGAACTTAAAACAGGTATCCTGGTATATTTTGAATTTTCTATATTTTACTACGCCATTACAAGGCTAGGTTTCTACTTTCTAGCTTATTGTTCTAGTGGTTTAGAATAATTACGCACACGCATTTTATTTCGAAAATTTCAACTAAACTTGGAGTGTATTGAAAACTTTTGGTTTGAGTCGACTTAATAATTCAAAAATATTGTCTCAAAAGTAGCGACTTATTAACACGAGACAGTCATTTTCAGGATCGCTCGCCTTCGCAAGAAGTTCGCTTATTCTTTAGAAAAATTACAAAAGAATTTCTCAGTTGGAAAATACAAAGGGTTTTAAGAAATGCATGGAAATGTGGAATATAAATTACTTTTGCGAAAAAATATTTGCTGATCTTTTTTGCGACGATGCCACGTTTGAAATCTTTTGCGTCAGCTACAAATAGAATTAAGTTTTGTTTTTATCTAACGCTCAGAATGTGTAATTTATGGATAATAATTTAAAATGTATGTATACGGGCTTTGCATATTTTTCATTATTATATTTTATCCATGTTATACAAATACCAATATCTATACTAATTAATATTATAAAGCTGAAGAGTTTGTTTTTTTGAACGCGCTTTTATTTCGGTATTAGATAGCGGCAGCCCATTTATCGAGGAAGGCTATCTTATCTTAATACTATTATAAAGGCGAAAGTTTGTATGGATGTTTGTTACTCTTTCACGTAAAAAATACTGAACCGATTACAATGAAATTTAGCACACATATAGAGGGTAACTTGGATTAACACATAGGATAGGTTTTATCCCGGAAATCCCACGGGAACGGGAACTATGCGGGTTTTCCTTTGCAAACGCGGGCGAAGCCGCGGGCGGAAATCTAGTATTATATAATCTAACAGGCACGGAAAAATGTAAACCATGGGACACAGCTAGTATTAGGTGATAAATTGTTAAAATGTATTTAATATGTTAGATCCCAGAAATGAAGACATTATATAATATAATGAACCAATCAATAAAACACCAATACCACAAGGAATAATTACCAACCAGTAATTATATCATTTTTTCAGCCGTGGCCTTGTTTTAATTACATTTAAGTATTGTTTTCATTATAAAAACACGGAAGTTAGTAATAACGTAATTCCACCATGCATAAACTATTTAACCCGTTGAGCCCCAAGCGGCCCGATCGGTCCCAGACACAATAGATTTTCTATTGTGTCTTTGTTTCCGGGGCCTGAGTTATTAAATCATATGCGGATAAGGATACCTACCAAAAATAAGTTCAAGAAACTTGCATTTGTAGACATAGTTAAGAAATTAGCATATTTTTTTTCGATAACTGCTAATAATAATTTCTACAATTATTTCCACAAATAGATTTAAACGTCGAATTTCAAATATGAAATTTCAAAATTCCTAATAAACCTCTTGATCTTGGTATAGAGATGATTTAAAATATGAATAATTTGCGATGCACACAGTTCGAATGCAATTAGGTCATAACTCATAAGTATTCAATAATCTTACTCAGTACTTTAAAAGATCCTTCTAGGAAACGAGAAAACACATAGATACGTGTACATATTCACAGCAGACATGATATACTATAGATCGTTTGAGTCAAAATTAAACATTAGTACCAAATACAAAGCATAGAAACGTCTAGAAAATGAAATATTGTTGGTAATGAATGCAACAGCGAGTGCAGTCAGGCGTCACATCTTTGATGAGGCGGCTGCAGACAAAATGCTATTAGGGTTCTGGCAAACCAAGGGCATAATTGTTTTGGATATTATTGAAGCTAGAATAATATACATATTACTTTAGATTGGTTTTTATGTAGGTGTGGTGTACGCCGACTATAGAAGTCTTTTAAAAAGAAAGATTATCTCATGATTTTTTATTTTATCTTTTATTTATTTATTGGTTTACCAACGTTTGTTTACATTTTACTCAAAAATTTTAAAACACAAAAATAAACTTGATAAAATGTTAAATGTAACAAACACTTACAGGCAAATACAGCATGCAAAAATGTTAAAGTTAATGATATTTGTAATAATAGCCGAAAATTCCTATGCATTTAAATTTCATCGATAAAATTAATCAGCTGAATTTGTTCGAACTAAAAATCTCCATCCAGTATACCTTACAAACTTTCTTCATTATAATAGTAGGGATTGCACATAATGAAGTAATATTTAAATGAAAACCATAAATAATCTGTTATTTAAGTACATGTTTAAAATTCATAAGTTCTCCGTTGGACGTCAGCCTTATTTTAACATTAGTTTTAGTTTGAACATTAAAATTCAATTTAACTTTTGTTATAACACCAAGTTTTACGACTAAATTATAAAATCTAATCTTGACGTCTTGCAGTTCATCGACTTATAAATAACTTTTCATTAGGAATTTCTAAGTCTTGACTAATTCTATTATTTTAAACTAAAGCTCTGTGTCTTCTAAAGTAGAGATAATGTAATTTAATAATAGATTTTTGTTTGCGATTTTAATTATAATTTAATTTATAATATCAGATAGGTAATTATAAATTTATAAAAAATAGAAATAATTCGATCACGAGGCGGGGTTCGAACACGCGTCCTTCACGCCAATCCGATCTCGTGATAGAATTTTGTCCCTTTAGTTTCTGTGATCTGTGATTTTGTCTATTGTTTATAAATTTATATTTATAAAGCATTTGTGTATCATAAAACCAAAATATAAAAATCATCAGTAAATTACTCAAATGTGTGGAAGAGCTTTTGCAATTTTCTTAAAAAAATCAATAACCTAAAATTTTATGATCACGAAATCTTGTGAATCAAAAATTCAGAACAAATTTTAAATGAAGTCACGATTGTGATTATATAACTCTTGCTATGTGCCTAAGCTATGTGCAATGTACAAGAAACTTCATTTATTCGTTTCGTTTTTATCTGTTCTTAATTTGGATGCCAATTTTATAAAATACGACTAAAGAATGAAATAATCAATTGAAGGCAGACGCTGGGTTATTACAAAAATTGATATTCTGTATCATTGATAGATTAATCTTCGCTCATATTATTTAGCAGAATCGAATGCAGGATTTACAGGTAGTAACATATGCGCTAAAGATTTTCTCCAAAGGGTAATTTTCATCATCATTTAATTAAATTTCCCATGAAATTATATAAACAATAATTTGACTTACAGTTTCGCGACTCCTACAATTAAATTTGTTTCCACCGTCGGTTTTTTAGGAATGCGGATAGTAATTTAGTAGCGAACCGTACGGTGACAAAGATTTATCATTTATATAGAAACTCACAGCCGAGTTACTAAGAGACGCGTCTGGAATCTGAAATTCAATTATTCCCTTCTCTTCGTTACCGCGAGATTTTGGTTAAACAAATTTTCTAATAAATCAACGGTGAAATTTGTCAGTGTGTTTTTTATTTGGCATAATATGAAAGTGCTTATAAGATGTGTGAAAACGTCAATATTGATGCTCTTATTGTACAAAAAAATTAAGTATCGACAGAAAGCTGTTATTAAATAAATACACAGTAATAATGCAAAAAAGGAATAATGCATGACTAAGTAGATATTATGACAATTTTATTCCATACATAATCATATTATGTGAAGCTGAAAAAGCATCATCAAAACTACGAATTACAGGCAAGCTAAAATATGGAAAAACATTACAGCAACAGAAAATAAATTATCATCAATACGTAATTCTAAAAATAGAAGGGCAGTTAATAATAACATTCGATTCAAATCAAGTTTAAAAATAGGTTTAAATTAACCACAACACAGGTTCATTACACTTGATGAAACTAAAATCGATAATCGATAATGATATCGATTCTCAGGTCGGTGCACTCGATTGTTAATCGAGTGAGTGCTAACAAACACATCGATTTACGCGACTGACGCTGTCATTGTCGTGGTCGCACATTTAGATGTCAAAATGTCATTTGATACTAACCTTTACACTATACGACACGATGTAAGCTTTAATATTATAAAAAATGAAAGGATTTGTTGTCTCGTATGTTATATTTTTTGGTAATGGATAAATTAACACACAAATAAGGCCATAACCTCATACTTATCAAAAGTCAAAAGTTATTAGTCAATCAGTAACGTGGAGATTAAGTAGCAGAGCTATAGATATACCTATTACCTAAGAAACAAGCCAGTTGAAACTGGCTATAGTCATATGGCTTCATAAAGTTTATAGGAATTTATACATATAAAAAACAATAAATGCGGAAGCTTTTGCACCTACTCTACGAATCTATTATTATAGAATATTGCCCATGTGGTGACACCCTATCTCTTTTGTGGTTGGCAATACGTCGACAGGTAAATGTGTGTTTGAGTGAATATTTTATTTATTAAGATGTATACTTAATTGTATATCTATACTTATAATAAATCTGTAGAGAGGCCAATTCTGTACATGAAATATATTTAAAAAAAACTATGAAGGGGTGATAAGGGATCGCTACTGATGCCAAAAATGCAATCAGTAAAATTTTTGTCTGTCTGTCTGTCTGTCTGTCTGTATATTCGTTATAGAAACAAAAACTACACGACGGATTTTAACCAAATTTGGCACAATTATTCTTCATACTCCTGGGCAGGTTATAGTAAAAGAATCATGTAAATCGGTGTAGAAACACCAAAGTTATACATAAAATACGCTATAAGTCATCGCGCGTGAATTACAGAATCATGCCATAAGGATTATTTTTGTGTATCAGTTGCCGCGTTCGACGCGCTTCGCGGCGGGAGCTATAAAAAGGCGGCGGGTCCGCACCCGTTTCGCGTTGTCACGGCATCACGTGTGAACGGCTGAACCGATTTCGATAATTCTTTTCTATTATATTCCTTGAAGTACGAGGATGGTTCTTATGTAGAGAAAACGTAAATATGTACCACGGGCGAAGCCGGGGCGGACCGCTAGTTTTTAAATATAGTTTTATGCTTAGAATGAAATAAGTCTTTCATATTAAATTTCAGATACTAAAGGAGCAATGATAATAATTATAATAATACCAAAAATCAATGTTTTCAAATTCCCTTTGAAACAAAACGCTAATTCATACAAAGTATATTATTCATATAAATAGTAAAACGGAATATTTAAAGAACGGATACGACAATATTATCGTAAGGTATGAATTTAAAACAGTATCTGAGCAAAACAGTTGCTCTTTTGAATACTAAATTAATCTCCTATCCTCTTCACTTATTATTTTATAGGAACTACTATCTTGGAATAAGGCATTCCGTTTTTGAATTTTAATGTGTTATGGACTATGTTTATTTCCTCAGTTTAATGTGGTTTCAAAATTATTATCTGTGTCTAATGCTTCTAAGTGTTTCTTTATAATAAATAAAACATTATGCATTATATTTCTTAAAAATATTTGGTACAGTACAGTTTTCAGTTTTCAGGTGTAGTTATGTAATAATACCTATATTCTAATATTATATCTTTAAAAATTTACTATGAAAATTAAACAAAAATAATTATGTATTTATAATTAACATATAACTGCAAAAGGTGATTTTATAGAACCTGAAGGTCACTAGGTTCGATTTCGCATAAACAATATTTACGTACAAAAATCATGAATCAAAGTTTGTAGTGATGTTCCTTCTCATTCTGTCTTATATTAAACAGTGTGAGAATGACAGAGATAACAGGTGTTTGGACGTCTGAAAGACGTTACGAACATTTTACACGGGCGAATTGATATCCGTTAAAAATCTTTATTTTCTGAATGTAGGTATAAATAGGAAAAATGTAATAAAAGAAAACATATAATAATTACGTATTTTTATATATTATAATACGTTTATCTTTAAGTTTTTTGTAATGTAAGTCAATCGCAAAAATTAGATAGGTATAGACTGAAAAAAAAAATACTTTCTTTACTTACATTGCAATATTATGATTAACTTTAATAACCACCACATTGTCGAAATCCTTTTTAGTCACTTTCATAGATAATAAATTTACTCACAAATTCACAAAACCATAATAATAATTACCGTTACAAAAGTTCAAACTTCGAACGATAACTGAACTTAAAAAAAAAAATTATAAAATGACAAAAATATAGAAAAAAAGTCGTTATAAGTGTTCCCAACGTGTGTGGGGTTCGAACCCGGTTCAGTAACTAACCGCTGGAGCAACTGACGTCCGGTGGTAAGCGAAGCATATCGGAAGTATGTTGTAATTCCTATAAATTATTCACTCGTTAGTGTATCTGTGGTATTTTATATCTATGGCACATGATAGTCTATGGCCGGTGCAAATTTTGGCACGCTTTTTACGGTTGTCAGTGTCAAATGAAAATTTTTGGCGCGTTTTTTCTTCTGACAACTTGTCTTATATTCACGACTTTTGTGCTAACTTAAATATATATGTTATAGTCTAACTAGCCGAATGCCCACTCATAGGTTGGACTGGTCAAACCTCAGATCTGGCATAATGACTTTGTAAAGCCCAAATAAATCTAATATTTCGGCCTTTTACTAGTTATTATTCTATGCTTTTACTAAACAATTTTCGTCAGTCGTTGTCTACTTGTGGCGTCTTATGCGCGTGCGATGCCTATGCTGCCTTCGCCTACGCCGGAGACTGCTTCTGACTTCAGTCAAAGGGTGAAATTCAAGTATATTTCGAGGATTGCCCGATGGCTTTTGCCAAACCTAAGATAAACCAGTCCTTCCGCGAAGAGATAATGTTTCGGGATTTGACTATAATTAATTAGAAATAAATGTTTATTATATTTTAATTTATTGATTTTAAAATGGTAATTTTTCGATTTATATGTATCTAAATTTAATGTTTTTGGACATGATTTATCAATTATTAATTAATTAGAAATGAAGTAAGTATATTATATTTTAATTTTTGTATTATAATTTTTGACATTGTTATAATATGCATGTATTTTTGAGTTATTTTTGATTTTGTAAAATGATAATTTTTGATTCATATGTAGGTACCTAAATTTATTTACTATGGACTTCATGTGTCTGCAAATAAATAGTTATAAAACGAGAGTGAACAATACCTTGTTTGATTGAAAACCGGAACTTTTGACTTTTCGTTGACATACCACCTTACCACGCTAAACCAAAGTCCCAACAGTGCGTAATGTTGTCCAGTCTAATTGTACAGCTTTATGTTAATATACTAATTGTTACATCTGATCATATCAGGCCAATTACTGATGCTGACACATTTGACATTACCATACTGATATGCATTGTACTGTAACATGTTTATTTCATTTGGACAAAACAATGTAACATATCTATCTCTATCTCTTGGGAAGTAGGACCATCACAACTTTTTAAAACAAGAAACCATTAACACAATTATTGACAATAAAAAAGAAGAATATTCCTTATTTAAGTTGGATGAGGTTATTGACAATTATTAAAGTGGTCGTATCTGCCATCAATTTATACTGACTAAATAATTTACTACAGTACTTACTACTTTCGATATCCATTGAAATAAAAAGAATACGCAATGTATCTTCTAATACAGTTACAATAGAAAAATGTCACTTAATAACATTGAACTTAAGGTCAAGTTCACAGGGAGTCCATAGTGACAATAGATCGGTGACCATTCTTAATTGATATTTATCGGTTGACTTCATCCGGTAGCGAAAGCTTAAGGTGATCGTTCACTATAAGCTGTTATGATATTAACATAATATTAACATGAAATAGAAAAGATTCGACGATGAAGCTTTTTTAATTTTTAATTAAATTTATTTATTTTCTCACATCACAAATGTACAATCAACACATACATTGTTAATCTATATATCTTAACACTAACATTTGTTGTGCTATTTGTTGAAGCTGGATTCAATTCGGCATTTTTGCCCGTGTTTTTAATGTTTGTAATTTTTAGTTAGTAGAATTTGAAAACTATAGTAATAATCCTAAAAAAGAAAACAAAATTATCTTGAGTTGCATATTTAAATAGGTAATAAATAGTATTATAACACTCACAATTAATTTGACTGACTCTAGATTGCTCAGGTTCATTTCATTTAAGAATCTATACTAATATTATAAAGCTGAAGAGTTTGTTTATTTGAACGCGCTAATCTCAAAAACTACTGGTCCAATTTAAAAATTATTTCATTGTGGGATAGCCCATTTATCGAGGAAGGCTTATAGGCTATATTATATCATCACGCTAAGACCAACAGAAGCATCAATATAATGTGGTTAATAACATGGACACAATCGTGCTAGTAAAATGCTTTAATGATTAACATGGCTTATTTAACAATTATTATGAAAATACCTCACTCACGTCACCGAAAAAAATTGGAAACGGTCTACTCATCTATTCTCAGAATTCATTACAATCCGTTACGTACAGAACGACGAAAAGATTAACTTTCGTAGAAGGATTTTATTCAATTTCTTATACTAAAAACCGTGTGAAATAAGAAATAAAGACGTCAATGGAAGCTCACCCTTATCCAATAAATCGGATTTGTTCCAACTGATAAAGACTCTAATTGAATCTTGAATGTCCCTCACACATTTACCGCTTCGTGAGTGTAAATCTTTATTTAATACCAGTTAAGGGAATTTCTATTACAAATATTAGTATGTAAGGACATTGTCCTGTAATTTAGTACTGTTCAATGTAAGCATCATATTTGTATAGTAGCGTAATATTGGAAAACTAAAAAAAAAGTAAAAGTAAAAATGTATTTTATAGATAACTAGCGGTCCGCCCCGGCTTCGCCCGTGGTACATAATATGAAAAATAGATGTTGGCCGATTCTCAGACTTACCCGATATGCACAGAAAATTTCATGAGAATCGGTCCACCCGTTTCGGAGGAGTATGCAGACTAACATTGTGACGCGAGAATTTTATATACATATAAGATTTTAATGCTGTACTGTTTTCGGTAATAGTGAATGTTGAGGATAATTAATATACACACAAATAAAAAACACACACTATGACGTAAAACTTTTAAATATTAAAATCAAAATACGGTAACACGGATATCGAACATTGGAATGTATAAGGCACGGTACACATGTTGCGGATGTCCGGCGACGTTTCCTGTGCCACGGATGAGCGACGACCCTAAGTTCTGTACTGATCACTTATGCTTATCATTGTAAGTTTTAATTTGGATAGTGTGTGTCTTAATGCTGTTTAGACGAGGCTTTATAATATAAAGAAGGGAATAAAAGATGTGTATGTCGTGAGTCGAACACGTCGAATATATTATTATTTACTAACTTTCTAAATTATTGATTTAAATCTTTAATTAAGTATTAAAATTCGTGTGGAGTAATAGACAGTTTAATGTACGTTTAACTGTAAATATTTTGAAAATCGCGATTCGCAACAATTGGAATGGCTCTAGTCATTAGCTGGTGGCCCTTACCTATAATATGTTACCTATAATATATCAAAAAGTGTCTAAAGTAAATATTTAAAAATTGTAATAAAATATAGTATACTTCTAAATACGAGTAAGAGAAGAAGAAATAATTATGAAATAAATTGTGTTATAAAAAAAATCTCCAAATTAAGTTACAACAATTTTACACTACAAAATGACTAGAGAACTATACTATAAAGTAAAAAGGCTAAAGGTGGCTAAAGCAACTATACTTAACAAAACCCACATACATTAGTATAGAGAAGATAACATAAACATGTAACACGTACACACATAACGTTAAAGTTATGTACGAACCGGGCCTTATCAATGCTGCCGTCCTTTAACTAGAAAGCCGTTAAGCCCACGAAGTGAGTTTCGAGTAAATGGCAAAAAACACGGAAATCGTTATTTCTTAAAAATTATGACACTTAGAATAATTATTGTGTGATACATCGATCGAAATTTAATTATATTATATATAAATAATAGTTTTTACCCAGAAACTGTTATAATTTATTTTTAAATTCAATTTTTCTCGTTTAGTTCAGCATATAATCTGAAAATTTTAACTACTTACTGGACAAGACGGCCGTTAACATACCATAGCGACTTTTTAGCTAAGTAATTTAGTATTTTTATTTTCATTTTGGGATTTTTTTTTTATTTAGTAATAAAATGCTTACCTAAAACGTCGTTAAGCTACTATAACTACTTTTAAGCTATGACTTTCGCTTTAATTTAAATTTCAAAAACTTTATAATCAACGGTTAAGGGCTTTTAGATGCTTTTGTACTATGATTCTATATAGTTGTACTAAATTTTAATCTTACTAATGTTAAAAATTTGCTGCTGTCTTAGGCTTTGCTCTCGGGAATTACATCCTCTAGAGTCTAGGTCAACCAATGGAAAGGAAAAGGATCAAAAGCTTTTAGGTTTAAGTATTAAGGATTTAAACACTATCTAAATTAATGGTTCTTGCGTCTGTTTGTGAGTAACAAGTATTGTAACTCTTTTACTAAATGACTCTTTTAAGTTGTTGATAAAATTAACCTTTATTTCTCGTCATGTTCACGTTTATTTCATTACAGAGGCTCACTAAGGGTTAAGATTATAGATAAATCTTCTCGCTTTTCTTTTTGGAACCGTATTTTCATTTAGAATTGCAATTATAACGTTATTTTATAAATACTCTTCTGCGAAGCCATCATACGAGTCACGGATATGTGAGTACATATAGAACCACAAACAATGTAAACATAAATCGTTTCCTGAAAAAAAAATTAAGACTTATGCACGAGGTTTTTGAAAAAAACACCCTGGTTTCAATAGGGCTTCAAGCTCGACTTACATGTGGGATGCTCTTAATAAATAATGTAGAACCGCTTATCAAATGATTAGAAGACTCTTTCATCCACATTTAGAAAATATAATATACCAGAATATGTGGAAAATAGCAGGAGGTAGAAAACTTTTTATTTGCTACCATGTAAAAAAATACAAATCTTAATAATCTAATATAAAGAAAAGAAAAAATAGCAATATTGGCAAAATGGTCTCCCCGTCAGCGGGTCAAAGGTAGTGTACTCATAACAATTTTTGTATCACCATCTCTAGTACATTGCTTGACAGTCGATTACTAATTCCACCCAAGGGGTAAATTTATTACATTATTAATAAATAGTTTTAAAAATTAAATAGTATAGACTGCCTATGTCCTCTTTCTCGGTTACAGAGACAAATCAGAGTCTAAACAGAGAAATACGATTGAAAGTTCGCAATGTCGTAACCATTATCTACCAAATTTTCGTAACTTTGACTTGTTATATTTTCCGTAATTTAGCTGCTAGATTGTTTAAAACTTAGTAAACTTGATCAGAAATAATACGTCTTGTAAAAGAAAATCAAAAGCAATCGGTACTCTGCTTGGGGGCGACATTATTTCATCATCACTCTCATCCCCAAAACTGATGCATCACCAGAATCGGATAACTGCCTTTTAGCTAAAAAATGAGGGTTAGCTGCTTTGTAGCTAAGCAAAAAAGTGTTATTAGAATTTGTCCTAAATAAAATTACTTAACTAAAAAAGCGTTAAGGGCGAGTAACTGCAAATAAGGTAAGGATTTCCATTGGAATAGTTATATGAAAGCTTATCATAAAGCAGTTATAGTCCTTTTGCGTCTCTATAGTCAAGTATAATCTGATAACGTACTTTTAGTCAAGTAAAAAGCTAAAAAATAATTATTAAATCTTTCGGTTAAGGTACTTTAAAGGAAATTTAGCGAAGTAGTGTTGGTTAGACGCTTTCAAGTTATGGAATCGCTGAAAATTGTGTTATTTAACGGCTTACAATATTTTTATATCTCTATAACTATTAATGCTAGAGAAATGATTCTTAGACAGAAAGATAGAGAATTTTGAACTCTGTCACCCTACATTTAAAACTGAAAATTGACCATTTGTTGGTTAACGGCTTTTTAGTTAAAGGACGGCAGAATGTACGCCACGTACGATTTTTACCTTCGAAGCGATATTGTAAATGAGATGCGAGAATTCTATTAAACAAGCGAATTTGTGCATGTTATGTTTTCAAATGGTTGTATGCTTGAAGGACGTTGAATTTGTAGATTTTATTAAGTTACGCTAAAGTGGTTTCTATTTTTAACTATGTATAATAATGCTTTCTCTATCTAACTACTACTAACTAATTCCAATACATTTAGAAAAGTAGCGGAATAGGTGTAATATACATAAAGCTTAGACATAAAGGTTATATTTTAAGCAAAAATAATTTAGCACCATAAAGATTATTTCATTCTTAATCGAGATTTAGATCCTTCTAGAAAAATTGTAACTACATTTTTTCATAAACAAAGGCTGCTTTTATCTTCTACGACCGAAGTGTTTAATTTAAAACCTGTGTAGGTACATAATATTGGTTTTGATGACATCCCCTTTTCAATAATTATTACTGTCTGCCCCAGCTTCGCCCGTGGTACATATTTCGCAATAAAAGGTAGCCTATGTCCTTTCTCGGGTATATCAAATTATCTCCATACCAAATTTCATGCAAATTGGTTCAGTAGTTTAGGCGTGATTGAGTAACAGACAGACAGACAGAGTTACTTTCGCATTTATAATATTAAGTATGGATTTATTCCATCACAATTAGTTTTATAATCCAAAGTTAAAAATAGCAATTTTACCCCAAACTTACATTTCCCAATATCGTCACATACATGAAATTTTATCTCCCACAGATACGTACAGATAAAAATGGAAAAATTAATTTCAATCACCATGAGTCCTGTAACGTTAGCTGTGACCTAAAAGCGGTTTCATCTACTCGCTATGAATTGAGCGGACTTTTTGCTTTTACGCGCCGCTCCTGGTTCCGTGATGAGTGCGTGGTTGGTGACCATGTTGGAAGGTGTAAAGGGACATTTTGAAAGGTTTATGAGACCGTGGTCACGCTGCAAAGTATACGAAACGTCGGGATAATAATATAATGAATAAATCGCGTAAAGAATTAGGTACAATCTTTAATTTCTAGGTGTTTATGTAAGAATTGTGGTCCGGAACGAGGCTGAGAGATCTGCTTCTGAGTTGAACCTTAGATTGTTAGGCAATGTTAATATTTTTTTGGCGCTTCCTTCTTCTAAGGAAGCTAGATTTATTTACAAAATTGTTAATCTTGGTATTAAGCGTAGATAGTTGTTTTTTGTAATGCCAATGAGGGTGGCATGATCATGGCGTGATCATGTTTGATCAAACCGTTGTTAATAAAATAAAGATAAAAAAAAAGAAATGTGGTTAGAAAATGTAGCACTCATCATCATCATCAACATTATGATGTGGATGACGTGCTATGTTGTCTGTACAATGTTTTCTAATGTGACGAAAAACACATTTCACATATTTTCAGGAGAGAGAAATCGCTTGGTAGCCAAAGCCTATTATATAACCATTGTAGTCTTGAAAAAATGGTACACAATATTTGTAAATTAAAATAATTTAACACAATCTAGATAAATTTTTAATTCCATTTTTCTTGACCGCCTCACCCAACAGGTATCAACTATCAACGCTCTATGGCAGCAGTTATAAATATGTAATCAAGGAATTATAGCATGTTCACTGGTGTATAACCAGTGAACATGCTATAATTCCTTTCCTTCCTTCCTTTACACTTATTACAGGTGAAAAAAAAATCATAGTCCCATGTTACTTGGACTACGCAAAAGTATATTCACCGTAGTTTTTTCACACGTAAAATGCAGGCGTATCGGGTTTGTGCGAGTAACTCTTAGTACAAGTGTATTGATGGTTCTTTTACCAATGTTCCGGGCAAAATGAGGGCAAGTTTTAACTTTTTACTTTAGTAGTTTTATATTCAGCAGAGAAACTTTTACACATGAATAGATAGAACAGATAGTATAAAACTATGTATCAACAATAGGAAATTGATTTAAGTATTTTATAGAAAACTAGCTGTACTCCGCGGTTTTACCCGCAGTGCTCCGCTCCTGTTGGTCTTAGCGAGATGATATACATATAACCTATAGCCTTCCTCGATAAATGGGCTATCTAACACCGAAATAATTTTTCAAATCGGACCAGTAGTTCCCGAGTTTAGCGCGTTCAAACAAATAAACTCTTCAGCTTTATAATATTATAGTACAGATATGTCATCATAGGTTAATCTCAAAAGAAAATAGGTAAACCAAATTTCATTTGCTTTTGTACTCTAAATATTCACATTACCTAAATAATCATTCAATTATTTACATATTTCTAACTCAATTCACAATTCATATTGCCTTATTGACATTAAAATATACACGTTGAACACAAAATAAACGGAAATAGACAAACACTCGCTATAATAATGCACTAAATAAACCATTACACATATTTGCTGAACAATCAGTGAATCCGCATGGCAAAGCACTAATTATTGTACTAAATAGCGCTTTGGAACAACGTATTGTATATATCTCATACAAGTGCGTGCTAGGCTCACTTGTTGCGTATTTGGCTAAGTCAATATCAATAGAAGACTGCAATTATAATAGGATTTCAACGGTATTATACGTAAAGTCAATGATGTTATAGAGATTAGAGGACTAGTGTGATGGTAAATATAAATAGTATGATAATAATACGATACTGAGAGTGTGTTTTGCGTTAATTATAGTGGAGAATGCATTTAGGCATACCCAGGGCACTCGGGGAAAGAGCCCTGGGTTATGTCGGACTCACCCTGCTGAGTGCACCTACCGACTAAACTCCACTGTGTTCCGCCGTGCCGCTTTATTGACGTGGCCGCGGGTATTCGGTAGAACCGCGTCCGCAGACGATTAAGAGGACCTAAGCTACTATTGAAAAATAAAGATAATAATCAGATAACAGTCGAAGGTAATTTAAATAAATTCTACACAATTTAACTACTTAATATGAAACAGGCACCCACCGCATCTGACAATTTGATCGCGATAAACTCAAAAATTGGTGCAGAGATCTACTTAATATTTTTTAGTGGTTCTCAAGGAATGTTTTAGTGTATAAATTTTACGACAACGCAGGCGAAGCCGCGGGCGGAATGCTAGTGTCTTACTACTATCAGAAATAGTATGTAATATTACCTACTATTACCATATTTATAAAAGCAGGAATTAAAAACATACGCTGTATCGACACTCGTTTAAATTTTTTTAAATATAAAACCAATTCAATTCGACTCCACGTTAGTTCGGCCGGAACATTTTTAATTAAGTCAACACAATTTCGTTCCTGTGTGAAAAAAATTATAGCGCAAAGCCAATTACCATTGTAAAAGCGTTTGTCCCAAATTACCCTGACAAGGCTGTACGGACAATTTTCTATCTCTTTAATTCCGATTAAACTCTTTAGTATGTTCTTTGTGATAAATTAACGGCGATAAAATAAAGCACATGTGATAATTGCGACATCTTTCATATTGTTAAAAATGCTATAAGCAATTTTTTATGGAAGACTATTTTGTGGTTTTAAAAATATAGAATATGACGATGACGATTTATTGAATAATCCATACTAATATTATAAATGCGAACGTAACTCTGTCTGTCTGTCTGTAACTCAATCACGCCTAAACTACTGAACCAATTTGCATGAAATTTGGTATGGAGATATTTTGATACCCGAGAAAGGACATAGGCTACATTTTATTGCGAAATAATATGTACCACGGGCGAAGCCGGGGCGGACCTCTAGTATGTAATATGATAATTAATTATGGACTAGAGACTGAATAGCATATTAATTGTCTATTATAGGTAAAATAATAATGGTAAAAGTAGTTATCATTTTATTCAATTTTCTTAATCGAAACCAATTCGTACCTTTTTATTCAATTTCTGACTTCTCTAGCATTTAAACCATATTATGTTTAATTTGAGGATGATTTTCACTAAAATAATTAGTGCTTAATATGTTATTGAAAAAATACATTATTTTTCAATCTGCTGCACAATTACTGTTATACTCTTCTAACTCGTGTTCAATTTTATGAATTTGTTCCACTATTTCTTCAGGTGTAAGTCCTAATCTTGGTGCAAATGCTGAATCAAAGGAAAGAATATCATCATCATTAAAGTTATCAAGTTCATCTTCATCACTTATATCATTTTCATCATCATCTTTAATATCACGTTTTTCTCTCTCATTTGTTTCTGTAACATCATATTTTACTGTGTCTTTATGATCATTTCCCATTAGTACGGCTAAATATTCAAAGATTGTAGGTAGATTTTTGAATATATTAAAGTATTCTTCTGTTAAAATTGTTATGTAACTCTCTTTAGTATTGTCATAAAGGTCTGAAAAAAAATTATCATGCACTGATTGATATGTTTCTTCAATTATTATGATAATATAAAAAGGTAATTTTAGTTGAAATTATTTAATTGTTGATTTACCGTTTAGATGAGATTTGCTTTCTTTGAAGTTGTTTTTCGTGTTTTTATAAAAAATAAGTTCATATCGGTATTGCACTTTGAAATATTTGAAACAATTTAAATCCTATATTCCACATTATAATAAATAATATTAAAATACAAAGCACAATGTTCACTGTTCAGTAGTTCAGCAATTACTTCCAAAAAGATTTAAATCATATAAAGGTAGTAAGTAGGAAGAAATCGAATAGAAGAAATCGCTTTTAAGCGATAAGGTCACCTTTTGTACTTTACCTCGCATCTATAAAACTATAAGTATATACTGTACATTGTAATGTAAATTGGTGTGGTACAATAAATGGTTAAATAAATAAGTATCAACGTAAGTATAACGACAAAACAGTGCAATTTCACCAAGTTTGATAACTTGCTCATCTTATGAAGAGTACAAGATAATATAACAAACCTTCGCTAGCAACAAATATAACGTTGAGCACAACAAAGATCATGAACAAGATCTTACAAGACATTTCACTTGGAATGTTGCTCACAGCTCGTTACTGCACAATAAATGTGTAGAGGCATTCCTTGGAATTGTAATAACCGATTGATAACGAATGAAGGAAAGCGGATGGTTGAATTAGCATTTCTTGATAAGTCAGCAATTGTATTCGTGACAAAGTAAGAATGTTTAATTAGTAACATAAGTGCGAGTCAGTTGAGTAAGGTTCTGAATTTCTTAATGCTTAGTATTTTTACTGCTGATATTTTTAAATGAAAACAATTGCACCAAAATTATTTAAGGTTATCCAGATAGTGTTAATATAAAATTATCACAATATTTCAGAAGTTTGGTAATTACTTAACATACTTAAATATATTAATTTTATTAAATATACAAGGTGATAATATGTTAAATACAATTATTACATGATACCTATATCAATCGATTGCAAAAAAAGTCCATCTGTAAAAGTGCTTAGCAGCCTTTCATGTCCTATGTCCCAATTTCTTCACTTTTTCCCATTCTAAAATATTATAGATTGTTCCTCAGCTATTAAAGATTGTTCCAGATTAATATTCCACACGATTAACAGCAATAACATAGACCACAGTTTCCAATCCCCCGGAACCAATCACCTTTACAACGAAGCGTTCTGCATTGAGAACGACACCATAATATTATTCGAGTTCGGAGCAAATTTACAGCTGTCCACACCAGTTCTGATTGCAACACTGATTTGCAACTTACAATAGGCTAGCCCGACACGTATTGAGCAGTTTATACCTCACGACTTTTTTGTAAAAATGGTCGTCTTTACATACATAACAGTATATGATTTGTGTTACATAATTTGTTATTCTTGATAAGTACCTAGTCAAGAAGTTATAATTATAGTGATATTAGTTTACTATTCGATATATTTTGCATATGATCGCCGTCCGTCTTTGATTGTACAGTCGTTTAATCGTGATTATAGGACGTTATTATAACGGGTTAGGTTTTTATCTCTTATATTTCTTTATAATATTTTCAAGTAAAATTACCAGCCATTACAATTAACTAAAACTTAATAGACAATAGAAAATATTTTAGAACGTTCTGGTGACCAAAAGGGACCAGAAACTGATTTACTTGTCCAAAGTTAAATCAATAGATGTGAATTGTATTTGCTCCTTGCTCCCAAGGGCCGGCCAAGGGAACGATTGTTCACTTCTAATATATAAAGGACTTTGGAAAGTTTATATTGAAATATATTAAACGATTTCACTTCATATAGTTTAAGTTAATATATAAAACTTTTCATCGCGCCGCTTAAGTAATATTTTCCTTTATATATACATTTTTTTGTACGCGTATTAAGAGCACGATAAAAATATCGTACGATAAATAAATCGTATGGTGTAATAACAAAATCTCGTGCATAAACATCTTTACAGCAGTTCGAAGTTCCACTACGTGTCTACTGGACTTGCGTGTTTAACAATTATTGCATCGTGACGGGGCTTTCCATAGAAAGTTCTAGAATTAAGGAGATTTAAATCGGTAGAATATTTCCTGGAAAACTGGTATTTTTGTTAGAAAGGTAAAATATTTGGCTTCATAGATTTTTATATTCCAACTACTTCAATCTAATCTAGCTGTTCTATCTCTGTCATTAAAAAGCTTTCAATTTTCTCTGCAGATCGGGATTTTGGGAGGACTTCCTGGAAATAAGTATCGTCGTGACTTTCACTAGAATCACTCGGCGAATCGATCGAAAAGATGTATCATTTCGTTCATATCAAAAGGAGATATTTATTTTGGCCGCTTAAAGAAGAAAAATAAAATAGAAGGACATTCTTCAAACATTAACCACGCCGAAATCATAATGTACATAGTAGTGGAACCGTTAGGTTGCATATTTTTAAGCTATAGCTTTTATCTCAGACTTTGAGCGCGGCGACCAAGAAAAATTCCGTAACGATAAAACCTAACACCCTCCACTCCAACCGGCAGTCCTCGAGTGCCACACGTATTTTTTTTTAATTGCGTTCAAATTTGTACCGGTAAAAAGGTAAGAACATTAATAAGACCGTTTGATCATTCAGTTATCAATAAATATGAAGATAAATACCTACTCATATAGCAGGAATATAAGGAAGCTATCAGAGTTGAACTCTATTCGTAATAGATATCCAGTAATTTATCTTATTATCTCATTAGACTTGTCTGCGCAAATGAATGGACGAGTTAATGTGATGAACGAAATTAGCGCTGATTTCCGATCGATTTCGTTAAGTGGATGGATTCTATGAAAATCCTATTATAACGTTATTTCTAGTTTTTTCCTATTATAATATTATAAGAATATATATATGTATATCTTTAATTAGAGCAATTATTTGTTTCGAAAATACAAATAAAACAACTCTTTTGTCGTGTTTATTATTATGTCAATAAAGTTTTTGAACTGAAACTTGTTTAGGCACGTTTTGAGTACAATTTCAAGGACACATCATGGCAATACCGTCACGTCATGCATAAATCAATATCATGCCAAATAAGTTTCACTTCTGACACGTGTGCTCGGCACACGCTCTTTTTTGTATAATTTTTTATTATTTTGAGAATAGTCAGTTTTAAACGTAAGTCATTTGTCATGATTTCCGTGATTTCCCTTACTCATTTGAGTAGTGTGAGTGAATACAATTTACTACTAAAGATACAGTAGCTTGTTGACACAGTCGCCCCATAGTAGGTATTGATAGATAAGATCGCAAATGTCAAGTATAATAATAAATTACAATACTAACTACCAGTGTACCAAAATAAATATCAACATATTTAGTTTATTTCTATGTATATTCCGCTTATCATACAAATGTCAACCTATTATAATATGAATAAATAACCTTGAATTATAACTAAAATTGAAATTGGATGTGTGATGTAAAATTTTATTTCACATTTTAGATACTTTAATAGATACAAGCATTATTATTAACTCTATAAACTAATTAAGTTTCCACGGCATCGCGAAAATATTACGAATTGGTGCATTAGTACTATTTATATGACATAATAATATTATCTAGCTTGTTTATGAAGTTTTATAAGTAGACTAGCTGCTCCGCGCGGTTTCACCCCCGTGGCTCCACCCCTGTTGGTCGTAGCGTGATGATATAATATAGCCTATAACCTTCCTCGATAAATGGGCTATCTAACCATGTGATCTAACGCCGAAAGAATTTTTCAAATCGGACCAGTAGTTCCCGAGATTAGCGCGTTCAAACAAACAAACAAACAAACTCTTCAGCTTTATAATACATATTAGTATAGATGTTACTGCAAAATATTTTTAACAAATACCTATATATAATCATTCGAAAAAGTAAATTAAGTTTGAGTCAAATGATGAACTAAATTAACTTCCAATAAAACCATTTACGATACATGTTAACTTTTAATAGTTACTTTGCATACGGTATTTTAATTGAATATTGTTTGGGCACGCGATGGCTTGGGCTTTTATGGTTTCAAATTTAATCAGGAATAAGGGCCGATACAAGCAAAGTCCCGATAAGGCAGTTTGCATAATGACACAACATTAGCTTTGTAGGCGTTTTGTTCATCAGATTTTAATGATATTACTTATGGGTACGATGTTTTGGAAGTGCAAATTTAATGTTGCAAATTTTCTAACTCGATATAAAGATAGTAGTTATCTTTGAAATTTATGGGGAATTCTTGAATTGTAGTTTTGTTTATTTTAATCACATTTTCGTCACTTCTCTAACAATAATTTAAAGGTAATATTTGTAATTTTAACTCAAGTATAAATAAAGTAAATTAAAATACCCTTTCAATACGAATAATTATTAACTCTGAGCTGACGGAGGCTAAAAATATCAAGTTAATTGCAAAAGCTAAAAATAACATTATTATTTCATAATTTAATTTTGGTTAACAAACAATTTGTATTTAGCAAATAAACAGTGGAATATCATTTTAATTCTAGTAAAATGAATGTAAACTGAACACTTTTTCCTTCTAGGAAATTGCAAGTTATGCTAAACAGTAATGAAACTTGCATTTAAGTCTATTATTAAGGTGGTAATATACAGTTGCGCCAATAATAATGTAATTAGAAAACTAATTCTTAGTAATTTTCCTTTATATGTGTACTCTACGTCTAATTTTTGTTCATATTATGTAGAAATACTGAAAGAATATTAGATAGTTACAATTATTGTCTTTATTTATTGAAAATTTCCTCAATTTCATATTTCTTCCTTCGAAGATATTGTACTTGCTTTTTTTTTCAGTCGGGTTGTTTATTACATTAATCATGTTTGGAATTTCCTCATAGATACGCCTGTAAACCTGTGTCTGTAATTCAGTATGTTATTCAGCATTTTGATTTATAACATTGAATTTTGATTTATTTCATGTTGCATATTTTTCACTAGTAGAATAAAAAAAATACCGTTAAGATTTTTTTTTAATTCCGCTGAAAAATATTCTTCACAATACGTTAGACACGACCTTAAGCCTGTAATATGCGGTTGTCGACAGATTAAAATTAAATGAAGGCTTGACCCCAGACATTCGCGAGCCTATTATTACCACTCGTTCAAGCCTGAGAACCGTCGTGTGCTGCCATTATTCAATGAATTATGAACCAATTTCGTAAAAGTATTCAATGTATGAAAACTTTTATAACTGCTATCGCGAGAATAATAGAGTTCTTTATAGTTTGACATAGGGTGGCTTTTTAGGGTTCCGTAGCCAAAATGGCAAAAACGGAACCCTTATAGTTTCGTCATGTCCGTCTGTCCGTCTGTCCGTCTGTCCGTCTGTCACAGCCGATTTACTCGGAAACTATAAGTACTACAGTGATGAAATTTGATGGGAATATGTGTTGTATGAACCGCTACAAAAATATGACACTAAATAGTAAAAAAAAGAATTGGGGGTGGGGCCCCCCATACATGTAACTGAGGGATGAAATTTTTTTTTTCGATGTACATACCCGTGTGGGGTATCAATGGAAAGGTCTTTTAAAATGATATAAAGTTTTCTAAAAAACATTTTTCTTAAAGTGAACGGTTTTTGAGATATCAGCTCTCAAAGTCGTAAAAAGTATGTCCCCCCCCCTCTATTTTTATAACTACGGGGTATAAAATTCTAAAAAAAATAGAGGTGATGCATGCTAATTAACTCTTTCAACGATTTTTGGTTTGATCAAAGTATCTCTTATAGTTTTTGAGATAGGTTGATTTAACTGTAATTTATTATATTTGCTGCTACGGAACCCTTTGTGCGCGAGCCCGACTCGCACTTGGCCGGTTTTTTATAGCCCTGTTTGTTCAGTGTACTCTTTATTTGAATGTGTAATGTGGCTATTTTTGGTATATGTGGTTAGTTTTATGTAGTTTTACGGGTTGGATAAGGTCATAGAATTGGGTAAAAATAGCTGTGTTTTACCTGAAAATAAAACACATATTAAATACTTACCTATATTTGAAGCTTACTTCATTGAGAAGGCACCTAGCTTTTTCCGCCTATTCTTCCCTCTCTTTCCGTTGTATGTATGCTATCTCTCTCGCACACCTCTCCACCAGGTGGCGGGGCGCACGATAATGTCGGGCGCTGGATGTTTTTCATTGAGTCGAAATCCACAACAGGTGGACGTTAAGTGTAAGCTTCAAATATAGGTAAGTATTTAATATGTGTTTTATTTTCAGGTAAAACACAGCTATTAAACACTTGACCGTAATTTGAAGCTTACTTCATTGAGACCTGCTTGTTACCCACCTGGTGTACAATATATGGACGCCAATGTGAATTTGAATACATAAGTAATTACTTATTTCTTTATTTGAAAGAGTAAGGTGTGCAGATAGTAGGTATACCTACCAATAAATCACACAAATTTTTATATTATATAATATATTAACAATCCCAGATGAAAAGTTAATCAAATAAGAACCAAAAAGTTAATCATAATGATTAAAAGTATTAGAACTTATGAGATTGGTTCAAGCGTACCTTAGTTAACCTTTTGGGCTTGAAAAGTTAAAGTTACTACAATTTTCACTATCTTTAGCGTAAATCTGCGAAAGCGCCAGTAACGACTTTCAATTACGCATTTAGATGTTACTTACAAAATGAAGCAACAGCTGATCCCGACGAGGCAAAAATACCTCAAACTCAAACCTTTATTTATTCAATTAGAACTCTGTAGAAGCACAATTGAATCATCTTAACATAGAATTACCACCTGTCTCAACTCACACAGTTTTAACCCAACCTGCTACAAGCGGACAAGAAGAGAACTTGGTCCTTACTTTTGGGGTCAGAAATAAATTTAAAAGGTCACCCCTTGAATAAGGCAATAAAATATCAAAACAGGTAAACGGTTTTAATTATAATACAGATTTTTAACATCCAACCAAACCGTGCGGTATCTATTAATGTTTAGAGCCAACGCCACCAATCATAATCTAAACATGGCTAGTACTTTCAGTACAATGCATGAATTATTTATTTAAAACTGATAGGTCATAAACTCTGTACTGGAAACAAATATACTGAACTTAAGAGACTAAAATGATAAGGAGCTTATCTGTGTCCCAAAACTGCAATTACTACAGCCAAGTACGTTACTTTTAATCAATTCGGTTTTAAAATATAATTATGATTTACATCAGAACTTATATACCGAAAGCCTCGGGACTACATAACGTGACTTATCTTCTTATTCTTATACTTATATAAAAATGAATCGCAAAATGTGTTGGTAAGCGCATAACTCGAGAACGGCTGAACCGATTTCGATAATTCTTTTTATATTCCTTGAAGTACGAGGATGGTTTTTATGTAGAGAAAACGTAAGTACCACGAGCGAAGCCGGGGCGGACCGCTAGTTTATAATAATAGTGTTTGTGCACAACACTAGGCAGTCAACAGCTATATGAACGTCAGATAGGAAAAGAGCCAAATTTATCCAGTCAGTAACAAAGGATTTTAACTATAGTTACTTTATTCTAATTCAACCAACTACTACTAGCTACTCCGTATGTCTTTTGGATAGACGGAGGCAAATAGGATTTTTATTCCAACTATATCATTTGATATTTTGAAAATGTACTCCACATTTTCATACCGTCAGAGTCATTTTGCAGATTATAGTGGTGCAGCACTGAACACTGTCTATTAGGTGGCTGATGCTGCTGACCGGGCCTTCAGTTCCGCTTTCCAGAATACCTTCACCCTTCTAGGTGTTACTACTACTGAAATAGCGGTACTCTATCGCGTCGTTCAGGTCTCTAACTGACTAGGATTTCTCATATTATCGTAACAACCCTCGCTCGTTCTAACGAGGATAAATTATCGCCAAGGAATTCTGCTGCAGGATAATGGCAAGAGAGATTATAAGCTTAACTATGCATTATTATGTTAAGGAATATGGTGGGTTTTGAATACTATCGTCGTCTGAAAGTATCTCCTTTCGATTAACTGCATTAAGGATGCAGATCTGATCCCATCTTTGTTCCGTAGGAATGCTACGACAGTCTAAACGTTACACTGAACAAAGAAAATTGCCCTGAATATAGTCGGTTGTTCCAACATCCGTAATATGGCTAGCCTAAGGTTAGTTATCCCTTGATTGTAACTGCTACCAATGGAGGCATTGCTCTTGTGTTGTCCACAGTTGTGCGAGTGCAAAAATGAAGAACTGAGCTCGTGGGGAGCTATGTCGAATGAATCTGTGTTAAGATTATGACAGTATAGGACAGTTAGCTGTGGATGCGAAGACAGGACATTACTTTATTCATCCGTAAACACGCGAGGCAGCCACGGACAGCGATATAGCAAGAACTAAACTAGCAAAGTTTAGTTCGCTTACCAGACTTTGTCATGTTTTAAATGCAGTATATCCTCTGAATAGCATTGCATTTATGACTATTGATAAACTTAATTCACCCGTAAACACGAGAAGCAGGCACGGATAGCGATATAGCAAGAACTAAACCAGCAAAGTTTAGTTCGCTTACCAGACTTATATTTTAAAAGCCGTATAGCCTGTACATTTCATTTATTGCCCCCCCCCCCTCAAAGCAAAGAAATGAGAAGTCATTTGGCAGAGCTTTCTCGTTAAGGGTAGGGGTTCCAAGTAATATCTAATAATAAGAGGCTTTTGTTTGGAAAGATTGACTTTCCGTTATTTATCCTCTATCCTATGTAACTCAACAGTCAGTATTCTCAGCATTCGTTGAGTACTTAAACGTTTTACGTTAATAGTTGTATATAACTTTATTATACAATATAATAATCCTGGTGGGATGACAAAAAACTTGTCTAACAAACGATTATCCTAATCCCTCAGCGATTTATTGTTTGAGCCCCGAAGAAAAATCTCATGGGTGCAATAATGAGGTCAAATGGGTTGAAAAACGAGTCAAATAAATTGCCTACAAGACCGGGCAACTAAAATAGGCCTATGAGAGGTCAACTATACGTAATCAATTGTCATTTGTTACATTCAATCGCTTTGCGATTAAAAAATCTCTTCCGATGTTTGTATATGAAAATTGGTCGGCTAGTGCCATTTAATTACGATACCAAACATACCGTTGACACAAGGCTTGGTGACAATCCTCGAAACCACCGCCACAAATCATCTGCGAGATGATATTTGATCCGACTCGCCTTCCTTTGTTGTGATTAGGCTTTGCATTGGTAAATACAATTTGTTCAATTCCAATTTCCATAATTGGTAAACCAATGGTGGTTTCCTGATTCCTGAAGCGTAAACTTTTAGGATACGAAGTATCAATTTCATGCGCCCATTATTTGACGTATCTAACCTTTATTGTATTTATTAGGTCATTTACTATACTGCCCACTGTGAAGTAGATTTCAAAACCTTTTTCTACCTACCTTAGAAGAGTGAAGATCCGATACGGTCATATCCAAAACTTCTTTCGTGGGTCCTCGTTGACAAAAGCAAATATCTATGATCATTTTAATGATCAATCCTTTGTATATTTGCACCAATCGCCATTAAAGCCCCGCGAGGGCTGATATATATTTGCACCATTTCCCCGTGGGGACGGTTGTTATCAAAGCCCCGCGAAGGCTGATATATATTTGCACCATGTCTCCGTGAGGTACTGTTGTAATCAAAGCCCCGCGAGGGCTGATATATATTTGCACCATTTCTCCATGAGGGACGGTTGTAATCAAAGCCCCGCGAGGGCTGATATATATTCGCACCATCTTTTCCGTGAGGGACGATTGTAATCAAAGCCCAGCGAGGGCCGATATATATTTGCACCATTTCCCTGCGAGCGACAGCTGCGCGAGGGATGTTTGTAACTAGAATTAAGTAGGGCCTGCCAAAAAATGCTTAAGAGACACCCTGCGAGGTTGAATTTGACCTGGCTAACCCCTGCGAGGAGTAGTGGCCACATTTATGTATTCTGCTTCGAGCAAGAATACACCTTAGTGCTAATATAAAAATAGCAGTAAATAATCATTTAAATAATATAGCAATTAACAAGGTCCTTTAACTTATTTTCCAATGTTAGCGACATTTAATAAATTCATAATTCAAAACAATTCACTAAATTTTAAAATGAACTTCGATTCATATTTATTTTTGTTCATGCAATCGATGTAACATTTAGTTGCTTTATATCCGTTAACATTCCTTACGAACGCAACCATACCGTCGTAGGACGTTATATTTAATTGCACAAAATAATCTCCACTCACCCGCAATTTTTTACTTTTTGTCAAGGTGTACAAGTTTATAATATTATTCTAAAACGTTAGAAGTGAATTGTAAATCCTTTGAAATAAGTGTATCTAAATCTAATTTATATTAAGATATCTCGATAATTATTATACGATAACCCTTTCAGCACAAGTTCAGTAAACCAAAGAATTTAATTGTAAAATTTTTGGTACTTACTCGTTTTAACAAAAAAGTTGCATCATTTGAACATAGGAAACGTAATTTTCAATCAAATTAGCCGTGTGTAATATGTCTATTTTCACATAAAAACGGATCAGAATAATACTCATAAAAGGACACGTATAGACTACGGATAGTTTTGAATGTGTGGAACATTCATCGTACGTATCTACTATACATGAGCGAATTCCATCATTATTCAGTTGAGCGGTAACTCCCGTACGATTTATAAAATAATATCACAACGTGTTCTGACATGTCGTGACTTCTTGGAGCTGACTCATCTCGTTCGATAATTTTTACTTAGTAATAAACTATGATAGGAATTCCGAACCGTTAAAACATCCAGCGCCCGACATTATCGTGCGCCCCGCCACCTGGTGGAGAGGTGTGCGAGAGAGATAGCATACATACAACGGAAAGAGAGGGAAGAATAGGCGGAAAAAGCTAGGTGCCTTCTCAATGAAGTAAGCTTCAAATTACGGTCAAGTGTTTAATAATCGATTATTGAATGTTACAAAGTAGTAGTAGTAAGATGGACTCTTAGAGGTTCTTATTTTTTTATATTTGTCATGATAGTTATGATTCCTGTTTAGATAAATAAAAAAAATAAAAAAGAGTTTATTTTCTCACATTGGTTACATTAAATAAGTACACATTTATTTAATGTATAGATAAATCTAGCTTATGTAGAAGATGATTTATAGGAAGCTTTTGTAATCAAATTAAGCGCCAGCAAATAATAATATTTTATCAAAAGTTAGTAAGTAACAAACGTTATGAAAAAATGATGATAAACTTTATATTGTTAGAAATATCTTACAGTCAACTTGATTGAAACAAGACTTATGAGAAATTAATATAAAATGAACCAAGTAAATATAATAATAAAAATGGTTATTTTCTTTAACTTATTTATCGATATCACGACAAATGACATGTTTCGTGTTATAATGCAGGCTTAACTGTGATATTATGTCATTGATTACAGTTTAAAGGGGATTACCTTCGATGTAGGGCTTTCAAATATGTTTGGTTTTGTTATTTACGATTTGTAAATTGTTAGACGTTATGACGGATTCCAAATTAAGTATTAACGTACATACCAGGGCAAACAAACTTAGAGTATAATTTTATACAATAACTAGCTTTCCGCCCGCGGTTTCGCCCGCGTTTTCAGAGAAAACCCCGCATAGTTCCCTTTCCCGTGGGATTTCCGGGATAAAATCTATCCTATCTCTCAAGTTGGATCGAACTGCACATGGTGTGCGAATTTTATTATAATCGGTTAAGTGGTTTAGAAGTCCATTGAGGACAAACATTGTGACACGAGAATTTTATATATAAGAAGATAACACACGGGCATATATGCACGAAAAGGCGGCCTTAAATAATAGCAATAGCTCAAGAGCAAACTCTTCCAGGCAACCGTGATTGTAAGGAATGTTGAACGAGTACGCGTATAGTAGTACGTACATACGTACGTAGTACGTACATACGTAGTACGTACGTAGTACGTACGAGTATAGTAGTAGGTACATCAATCATATTTTCATTTTAAATTTAGATGTAGGCAGGTGTTTTTCGTAAGTAAATGTTACGTTTTATGACGAGTTTATAGGAGCTTAAAAATTAAAATGCCTTAATTTGATAATGTATTTATTATTCCATAAAACAAGACAAACATAATTTGTTTATTCGAATTTAGTCCGGGATACATCGCCCATTTTTGCAAGTGATTACTATCAAGCTAATTTTTCGTGAGTAGCTTTATTTTGATGAGGTGCCCAATAATTTCATGTACGAAACTCTCGATTGTGGTAGCTTACAGAGGTAACAAGGATAAAAATTTTTGATTTGACGGTTCTCAAATATTTATTACGCAATTTGTAGGACAATATGTCTGTTGAATTATATAAGTATTAAATAAGTGAAAATAAAAAAATCAGCTGGTTAGTAATCATTTATGATGACTTCGTTATCGATACACATTGGAAAGGGGGACTCTTTGATCAAACCATAGATTTTGTAGGACAAATATTTTTTCGAATAATTTAGATAATTATCTTTAGATTGAACAAAAAAAAACATTCAGTTAGTAATTAATATTTGTGAACCATCAAATCAAAATATTTTATCCTTGTTTCCTCTGGTAGCTACCACAATCGAGAGTTTCGTACATGAAATTATTGGGCATCTCATCAAAATAAAGCTACTCACGAAAAATTAGCTTGATAGTAATCACTTGCAAAAATGGGCGATGGATCCCGGACTAATTGATTTGACATCACAGATCTTTGCCATAAAATGACAACTATTTACAGGAAGGATGTCACTGTAAACACGGCCTTACAATATGTTCTTACATCGCGAATCGCACATGGCGGGTAAACGACACCCACTAGACAGATTTCCGATCGTGCCCTTATAATCGACACCGATTACTTGAAGCCCTACCGTGTAATATCGGGAACATAATATTGCACGATTTATCGGATATGCTGTTGACAGCTTGTGATATTATAGCAGGCGTTTTTGGAATGTGATTTCATTTCCGAAGTAAGGTGATACTGGGTGGAAATTAATTTCCTAGTGTGATGACCCATCGCTGTTTGTTACGTATATAATATTATCAATGAATTAGTTTTCTGTATTATATTTCAGCAGCTCGAAAGGCGTCGTCGGGAAAGCATCATCGGTCACATGTCTTTGTGTTGAAATTACAAATTATTATTGAAACTGCTAATTAATAAAATGTTTCTGACTACGAACATAATATTTTATACGTAAATTACATTATTACCTCAAATAATCGTGATCAAACTTACATCCGGGGGCGCATTTAATCCGTAACCATTTCTGTATCTAGATATTAAAATATGATCTTCAATCCATGCCTATAAGTACATTACAGACATCCTATATTTTCAAGTCATCTCCGATCAGCATATCAGACAATATCTCAATTTTTTACGTTACGAAACTACGCACACGAAACACTCCCTATTAAATTGGCAAGCAATTTATCCGGTAACAATTAAAGAATCGAATAAAATTGAATCGCAGTCATCAACTTATTTGAATGTCTGACCGTTTCACCTGCACAGAGCAATCGACCGTACTGGAGTTACGCCAAAGAACTACATTTAAGTGGTGTACAAGAGTTTTAAACGTTTAAACGTACTGTTACAGTTGACGGAAATTTCTCTTTGAGTATGGAATTTAACTTTGTGCGTTCTTTTCAGTTCGCGTTTTTTGGAGACGATTTTTTATTTACAGTTTTTTGGAATGCTATGTAGCTAAGCAAAAGAAAGATGAATATTCTTTGTAGGTGATGTATGATATTAAACGTTGATTGTTCTATTTTATACAGATAACGCATTTTTTAATAAAAAAGAATATTGGAATATCTAACATGAACAATAATATTTTAATTAACAATCAAGACGAGTTAATACTGTTAAAACTTTCGTTTTAATTGATAATAATTAATGTTGTTGATAGGCCATATCACTTTTTATATGTGTAATTTAAGTAATATTTTGGTCATAATTCTTAAATAAACAACTATATTTATATATAGACCATATTTCTAGATATTAGAAAATATTTGATATCTTATTTTGTTTTCCACACAACACTCAAAAGTGATTATAATATGTCTAATAACATATAATATCAACTCCTCTAAAAAACAGTAATTCCAAATCCCCATACAAAGAAAACGACAAAACAGCTGCAGCGTGTCCGTCAAGAACGAAACAACATAATAAATGATGGAAAGCTGTTTTGCTGACCGTCAGCTGTTGACACCGTGAGGTTGACAGACACTGCGTTGCTTCGACAGTTGACAGTGTGAGTGACAGCCTTTGGGTGTCGATATTTGGTACTGACGAAGTTTCCGAGAGACTGATTCTAATGTGAGTGCGTTTTGCTTGAAGTGTATCGGATATTCTGTAGCTATGAATAGGGAATCTAACTTTCTTAAATGATTGGTACATATTATATTATAGTGGTATAATTGTTGACAGCTCTGACGAAGTTGAGAGACTGATTCTTATCGACTACACGAATACGTTAACCCAAGTAGGTATACGACATTTACAATAAATGTATTTCCCTGTATGAGCGCAAACATTCATCATTAGCCGCGTCCAGACCGGCTGAGCGCGGCTCGCGAGCCGCGCTCAGCTGCTCCTGCTCGCGAGCCGTGGCACCAGAGCTATTTGTGAAAAGTTCCGAGCCGCGCTCGCGAGCCAAGGTGAGCCGGTTTGAGCATTCAGTTTATCTCCGTACAACGATGGAAAACTACGTTTTATTAGCTGCTGCGGCGCTTGTGTTGTCTGGATATATCATAAAAAAAAGAAAAAAGAAACAAAAAATCTGGATTAAAAAATTGTACCAAAACCGAAACCAATACGGTAACAGTTTGTTAAAGGAACAGGAACTCGCTTGTTTTTATTTAAATGATCTGGATCTTTCGAATCCCATAACATTTTGAAGCTTCCATAAAGTTGTATTAAGCGAATACTGTCTTCTTTATCCATTTTTGATTCTGGCTCGCGAGCGTCGTTATGTCCGTCCACACCGGGCGAGCCGCTCGGACTGAGCCGCCTTTGAGCATCGCCAAAAACCGACAACGCATGGCTCGGGGTCGAGCGGCGCTCGGCCGAGCCAACGTGCGCCCGAGGAAGCCCGAGCGCCGTCCACACCGGCCGAGCTATTGCGAGCGCGGGCGCGGCTCGCGAGCGGGACTCGCGAGCCGCGCTCGGTCGGTCTGGACGCGGCTATTGAATGAAGGTTTGCAGTTTAAAATTTTTTAGTAATTTTCGCGTGTAACTTATTAAATATTTAGAATTTAAATAATATTATTTTGAGTATAATTTTATGTATATTTAGAATTGCATAAATCATTTTGGCTACTCTTAGAAAAAAATAATACCCAGAATAATAGTTAAATTAGCTGGTTACTAAATAAAATGATATTACCTAGTAGGCGTCCCTTTTCTTCCGAAAATAGAATAAGATTATGATACTGTTTTTAACTTCGGCTTTTTGTCAAGAGTATTTGTTCCGGCTAATTTCCAAAAACAATTAGAGTAAATTTGATCGAACGTAGGCGTAATAATTTCATATTTAAGATTATCTTGTTAAAACCTACGTTTCGTTACGAATTATGAGAAATGTATTAAGTTTCTACGGCCAATAATTTTATAATTGTTATAATAAACCACCTCCTTGTTAGAGTGGTAAACACGTGAGTGGAACCGAGGGATCCCAGGTTCGATTCCCGGAGACAAAAAAAGTCTCAGTCTGGCAGGATAAAGACAGCTTATCACTTACATGTCTTTAAAGGAAATCCATCAGACATCAGACAGATGTATGAATAATGCATCTGCCCCATATTATGCATATGTCCCACTATCCGTCGTCCGTATCCCCGGACTTCACTTAAATTAATATTAATAAAAATTAACCATTCTATTAATAGTTCTATTGCAACATAAAACACAACGTCTTGAGAACCCTGTTTTAGGCTCATCTCTTAAAAAAAAATAGCGTGTGTGCCGAGCACACGTGTCAGAAGCGAAACTTCTTTGGCAAGATTCAAAGATACCAAAATCCTCGCCTTACTCCACGACGTGACCTTGAAGTTTTACTCTCAACGCGCTTAAAGAAGTTTCACTTCAATACATAATCTCGAGTAATTAAACAATTCGAAGTAAATGCTTTCTTTACAGTTTTAATTGAGTGCTTAAAATTGAAAACCTCCATTTCGTGCACATTAAGGACTGTAATGGTGACGGGGCCACGCGAGCTCGTACATTTTAGCAGGCACAAGTTATAAGAGAACGCGATTTGTATAGAAAATGTTAATAAAAAAAAGATTTTTATTAATGTTTGGCCAATATAATAATGTGGTTGTATACAGATAACAATCTGTTACACATCTTTTTCAAATTAGATTTAGTCAAAATTGTGGTTTTATCATATAAATATTTTAATTAATTATGAAACAAACAATACTTAGCATAATTTAAGACATTGCGGAAATAATGTGAAAAACATGTGGAAAACTATGTCAATTATTCTATGAAATTGGCTATTAAAGCAAAGTTTTAATTCTATCCTCATTAATGTTCTCATTTTAGGAACCCGACAGCTTTACCTGAAGATGATTTCTATTTTATTACATTTTATAACAATAATATAATTCTGCTTATAACTTGAACCATAATGATTTATACGCTATATAATAACGCATTAAAATTGTCCCCGACAGAGTCTGTTCACGCCCACAGAAAATGGCGAATATCCTTTATTTTGGATATCATTTTCTATTTCAGAGCTTATAAAATATTAGACAGCGTTTATCCGAACAAATAAAAAATAAGAAAATGTATGAGCCCATGTGACAAATAAGTTAATAAATGTATATGATTTTATTACATTTATAATAATTATGTAACGTAAAATGAAACAAAATCATTAACTTTGTTGTACAATTTACTAAATTCACGAATAAATAGGAAAAATTCCATTTTTATAACTACGTGTAAATAATTAAACTTCGAAAGCTTTAGTAAAATAAAAAACTTTATTAGTAGGTATGCCATGTTTTCAAATTTTCAAGTTGGAGATTCTGCTTGAATAGCATCACTCCGAGAATGTTTTCACCTTAAAATTACAATGATTGCGTCTTTTCTTATGTACTTACCTACATAATCTCCATTCTTATTTCGAAGTACTAAATTCACAAATAAAAGTTATGTCGTTAGATGCATCAGACATCTCGCCTTTGGTCTCCAAACACACACACTGAGCATTTGTCAGCAATACAAAAGATTCAAAGCAAAACAAATAAATAGGTAAATTCAAAGAGCACAGCTACTATATTCACGCTAAAAGCTATCCTACAAGAACTAGTACTAAATAAATAAGGCACTACAGTTAGATCTCTACCTTGCTAAGTAATTGCGAGGACGTTTAAATACGAATAAGTGAACGTCTAATTAAACCTTCTAGACGGACGTTAAATAAAAAAGTCCTACTAATATTATAAATGTGAAAGTTTGTGAGGATGTGTGTGTGTTTGTTACTCTTTCACGTAAATATTACTGAACCGATTACAATAAAATTAAGCACACACATAGAGGGTAACTTGGATTAACACATAGAATAGGTTTTATCTCGGAAATCCGACGGGAACGGGAACTATGCGGCTTTTCTTTGAAAACGCGGGCGAAGCCGCGGGCGGAAAGCTAGTTTAATAATATATTTAAAATATTCAGTAAGAGCTTACTTAATATTGTTTATGGAAAAAAGTTAATAGAGATATATAGGAGTAAAAATATTCTTTGTTCTTAAAGAATATTTTTACTAATACAGTTTGGAAGTAGGTTAATAGGGCAATAAATTTGTTACAAACAGTCAAGTGAAAAATACCTTTTTCTCATGATAACCAGGAAATTAAATAATAATATAACAAATCCAGATCTGAATAAAATTAAAAATACCTTTAACATTAGTTCTTTTTCTCTGTGTTTCTAATTTCTATGATCATCGTATGAACAACAAAATATTGTTTCAAATAGCAAATTCAGTCACACTTCTTTTAAAACTAAATTCTTAAACTAAATTCGCGTCAAGCTGCACAATATCTCATCTTCAGATTAAAAATAATCCCCAGCTTATTCTCCGACCATTTCAAACTGTATGTATCTATTTTCTACATTTTCGTTACAGCCGTAAATCTGCGTCTACCCGCACGAGTGAAACGGCATCTAATACCGGCTTAAAGTTTTCTTTATGTGGGAAGCTCCAGGAAATCATATTTCTCGACCCTAATGGCCTCCTGTAAGCATGTTTGCAGTATTTTCCAGAAATTAACTTTATATGAAAATTCGCTTTAAACTGCTTGGAGTTATAATTGAATTTAATATTTTGAATCGTGTTCCGCTTTATGTATTTAGATCAGTAATTTGGAGACAATAGCATATGCCTTCGTTTTACGTCGTATTTTAATAATTTAGGTAGTTTTTGAGTTACTTATAATTGTAGATGTTCTTAGCTTTAACTCTTATGTCAGAAAATTGATCAAACGTATCAATTTCAAGTATATTTTTGAAGTGAAAACTTCTTTAGCGGCGTTGAGCACTTTTTCTGTAATGGGTATAAAATCTTAAACTCGCGTCAGGACACGTGACCTGATCGAAAAAGCGTAAGACGGATGGAAAGTAGACAGCCCCTCTCTACTACGCGCGTTTTCACTTCTGCCGGCACTCCCGGAGTGCAACCCGTCTTTTTTTTATAAATAAATGCATTTGAATTTGAAATTGAAAGAAAATTAATCTAATGATTATTGTTTATTACACCTAATGCCAATAATCATAGTTAACATCGTTGAAGAACCTTACTTTCTTTCTACATCGTCCAACGAGCCCCACAATAAATGGCAAAACTTAATTCTCCATTTACTGCAATTTACAAACGGTGTTTACGTGAAAGAATGCGTTCCAACTTCGCAAATGTAGCATTAAATTCGAATAATTGCAAGGGATTTTTCGGTAAAGTGGTTGAATTGCAAATTTATTCCCGTTAATGGTTGCTTATTCGGTAAATGCACTTATCGCTTCATTTTAAACAGGGTGTAATACGCAGTTCAAGGTGATACATTAAAAGTATATTGTATTCAGAACTTTTAATTATTAAAATGAAGTTTTAAAGTCATTTCGATATCTGAAGACACATAAAAAGTAGAAATGTAGTTAGCTCTAACAGCACAATAAAATAATATAGTAACTTTTGTTAATGTTGTAGTCAACTATCTTTATCAGCCGTTTAATTAATAGCCGAGTCATTTTATTAAACGGTGGAACGAACGGCTACATTATATTCAATCAAACAGCAAATTCTTTGGATGCATAACATTATTTTAACCATCTATATTTAACCATTTATTATTATATATATTCTAAAAAGGTAAGTATTGAATACGCTGAAGATGCAAATTCAATGTTTATAGAGCAGTTTCTAATAAAATATAGAGCATACAACCGAGCCCAAGGGCTATAACAACATATTCTCAGTACGAACAAATATAATAAATATCATAAGTAAAACTCTCCGGAGACAGTTTCGGAACATCGTGATCATTAGATAAGTTTTAGTGGCCGTTTTAGTGTGCTTTATACTGCCACTGTAAAGGTTACGATTTATTTGTAAGCAACCGTGGGACTGCGTGTAATCACTTACTGAGTGTAGGGTTGCTGCTTATAGGTTTCTGGTGTTCTTAACCTAGTATTAGTGGAAAATTCAATGGTTGGTGATATTTTAGCTGATTCTCAAAAAAGAACAAAAACTTGTCAATTGGTAGCGTTTTTTGCACTATTTATATATTACAGCTTTAGTTGTTTGTCTTTAGAAAACTTTAACATACATTTACTACAATTCAATATGCTTATTATACATTTAACACAATTACAAGTGAACCTATATGAGTTATTGACTTTTGTAAGAAAAATAAATAATTCAAATCATTCGGGAAACGGTATGGACAGTTATATTTTTATTAAAGTTGCTAGTGTCAACCCTATCTGCATTGGAGTTTTAGTACGCCCCTTTATGGAACTACTGGTGTTTAATATACGCCACAGACGTTCCAGTGCGTTTTCTATGTCGAGCTGAAGGTCACTAATTATATAATAATGTATGTATTTTCCCCATTAGTTAACAGCTTATAGTATATAATATTTGGTATTGAATATTTTGGTTAGTTGTTTTGGTTTATAGATGGCGTTACAGGTTTAGACAAAGAGTTTTAAAATGTCTGCGCTTTCTTGTATATTATGAAGTTAAGGGATATCCACAGTAGATAGTTTCGTATAAGACTTTATGGGGTACTAATTACGTATTTTTAGGATTTCTGAGATTGAGGAATTATAAGCTTTTTATGGTCTCATATCTCACTCGTCTTAATAATTGTTGCTATTATTGCTGCGTTTTTTATTGTTGTTGAACTCAACTGCAATATTAAAAGTAATCGGACAATGAAAACTTTGATTCAAGTTACAATCATACCAATAATTATAACCAATTTCAACAGTTGCACATCCATCTAATCTATTAGACTGAAAGCTAAATACTCGGTTGAATATTTTCAATACAAAGGGTGCAATTTGAAAGACTCATTGTCTCTCTTGTCACTATCACCGGACTTTAGGTGGCTGGAGCGTGGCTTCAACGCTTTTGTCTCACTCCAATGGATCGATGAAGTATTTGTATATTCAATTAACAAACTGACACGTCTGGACTGGTTATCTATGAAATGCTAGTGCAATAATGATTTTCTTGTTTATTCTCATGACCATTCTTTTGCATAGAACGATGAAGTTTTTGATAATATTGTGAGCTATATCAAACTTATCATAAGAAAAACATAACAAATACATATTGGTTTGAAATACCTGTGTATCAATTTACACTTGAACTAAGTGAATATATTGAATATTGATGTAGATAATAGATATGGAGCAATAAAATTATGGAAAAAAAGTATTGATGTTGCTATGAAGATAATATTTTCAAAGATATAGAAATGATTTTAAATACTAAATGTTATAGGTAGCGCACCATTGATAAGTTTTTAGCGTGAAAATTCATAAGTTCTTTATTTAAAAATCAATTTAATTCGGAAATTAAGTATTATAATTACTACTTACCTATATTTTTGAAACGTTAACTCTATTCCCAGTTTATCTAGGAACAAATTATCTATAAAGACAATCAATTATTTAAAACATACGAAGCTTAACTCCTTAATAAAATAACAAAATTTCTCAACTAATGCACTCCTTTGAAATTCCAGTCAGACGTTCTGTGGGAGTCAGAGAAAAGCAAAGTTACCGACGTTACTCGTGTTATGCAAATGAAGAAGAGTTGCGAAGGGTTCAACTCGTTGAAAGCATTCACCCAAGTTTCTTAAAAATTCACAACTCTAAGAATGATAGCCTATCTATGTACAGAGAGAAGGAATAAGGGATATGGCATCGATATTTATTAAAACGATTTAATTCTATGGTACAGTTTTTGTCTGGGAACGATGGTCTATCTTTGTAACGAGAGCATTAATAGATATGGTATATAGCATAGAACATAGATTTATTAAAACGAATTCAATTTTATGAAATAGTTTAAGTCTAAGAATGATGGCCTATCTTTGTACCGAGATAAGGAATATGGTGTTTAGCATATAGATTTATCAAAACGAATTTAATTTTATTAAATGGAATAGTTTTAACTATTTGTGGTTATAGTGGCTTGTTTCTAAAGGTCAATTGCATAGGGAGACCATTTTCAATGCACTGTACTATAAATGACGCTCTGTTCACTTTTAGATCCTTTGTTGATGACGGTGACGGTTCTATATTGAATTTATGCAATAGTGCTGCTAATCCACACATAGCTTCTATTGTTCCCATTCGTGCTCCTAAAATAGAAGATATTTATGAAATAAATTATTGCATGTTATATTTCGATTCATATTTAACATAAGGTAAAATTTTTATAAAATATCATTGAAGCTAGTAATAATAAATTACGTAGAAAATATATAAAAAGACAATTAATTAACAAAATATTATCACGCATACACCATTTTTTAATCCTATAAAAGAAAATACATACCAATACATTTTTTTGGACCTTCTCCAAACGGAATGAAGGCGTATTTAGGCCATGTTTTTGCCTCTGTTAAAAATCTTTTTGGCCTAAATTCCTTGGGATTTTCAAAATATTTTGGATCCATATGCAATCCCTGGACAGGAACGATCAATTTTGTACCTGCTTCAATCGTCACGTTTGATTCTGGTATCCTAAAGTTTTTTGTACACACTCTGAATAATGCTCCAGCAGGAGGAAATATCCTGAGGCCTTCTTTCACACACATTTCTAATAATACCATTTCAGAAACAGCCTCACTGCATAACTTATTATCATATTTATCGAGAACTCGGTCAACTTCTTCTTGAACTTCTCTTTGTATTTCGGGATGAAATGCAAGTTCGTGCATTGTATAACTCATTGCTGTAGATGCAGTTTCAAAACCAGCAGCTAAATATACATACAATTGAGCGATTACGTACGTATCATCAAAGTCAAGTTCAATTTTTCTGAATTGTCCATTTTCATCTGGTTCTAAAGAGTCACTATAAATTTTACCCTCTTTTTCTAATTCCAACAAAAGATGAATAAAATCGTGACGTTGATTTGTATCGTTTTGTCTTTGTTTGCGAATCCCGTTTAAAATCTCAGTTAAGGTTTGTGCTATCTGTGGTTTTCCTAGAACTACTTTTTTGATAAGTGAATTGGGGAAAAGGTCCTTTATGGCAAACAAAAATATCTGCCATTTCGATTTAATGAATATGAATTCTCGAAGATGAATGAATAGTGAATGTTCGTTGTTAATTGTATTCATATCTATGCCAAAGCCGTATGCACCAATCAATTCCATGGTAAATCGGGCACTTAGATTACAGGCGTCAAACTCTTCTTCAGTTAATGCCATTTTTCTTGCTAAATTCACCATCCTATCTGTACACTCGTTTATAATTGGGAACATGTTTTTGAGTTTGCTGCTCGTGAATGCTGGCGATAGACCTTTGCGGAGTAGTTTCCATGTATCTCCTTCTGAGGACACTAAATTCCGTAACAGTGGCTCCACTTTAGGATCACGGCCTAATCCTCTTTTGTAGAAATGTAGAAAATCTAAATTTAGTATGTGTTTCAGTAATTCAGGATCTCGGACTACGAGCTCAGGCGTAGTTCCTCTATAATATCCAACGACTTTTTCACCATCATATTTGTTATATAAATAGGTTGCCATCTCGATATCTGTGAATCTTGCGAAAGCGACAGATAAATAGTTTCCGAAAATCGGTATCGGTGGATCATGTTTGATATTTCGTTTGGAAAAATATGAAAAATTCTTGACACTGTAATAGTAGAGCACTAATATTCCAAGTAAAATTAGAATTAGAAACATTTTACATTTACTACGAAGTAGTGTATACTACGTTAACTAATCATGGATAATGGAACATGTAGCAATAAAAAACTTAATATTTTTTTTAAATCACGTATTTGACTAAAGCGCCAGTAATAAATTTATCGTGATATTGATAATTTTTATATCTTCCAGTTGATGCTCTATGATTATAAGTTCTATTTTTGACCAAAATCGGAACATTTCTTATGAGCAATTTATCATGGACAGTGTTTAGATCTCAGTGATGAAAATTGATGACCTTTGTTGCGAAAATAAAACATGAAGGTCTTGAAAAAGGCCAAAATATATTATAAGGTTGTTACTTTGTATAAAAAATTTCATTTATTATGACGTCTCATTTTATTTTAAACAAATAAACTTCAATATGACTAGCCGCTGTATTTTTTCCCTACTCCATGGTTCCCTTCTTATAGGACTTTCGAAACTCGGAGAGTCAATAAAAATACTTTCTTACTGAATCCATGAAATCTACGTAAGTGCAGTTTATACCAAAGTTCTGACTGTTCAACAATTGACGCGGGTGAGATAAATTAAATACTTTTCTCGCCCACTCAGCATTTAGAACGATTTGGATTACCTGTACGTATCATTTTTATTTATTTTTCTTTTTGTATCGCTCTTTCAAATTGCAAAAGATACAGATTGATCTTCTCTACGTATTATGTCTTTATGGTATATAAGACGCTCTCTTGTGCAGTGCATTTCTTATCGTAAAAAGCAACGCTTATAAGAAGCATAGTGACTCATTAGATGTGCTCGGGATTCCTGTCAAATATGACCCAGCCTTTTCAGAGTTTGACGGCAATAAATAGAACGACAAACACAATAAGTGCAAATAACTTTCACAAATATAATTCTTATATTCCTTTTTACACTTATAAACATAATAAACATAATATAACTCTATTATTCTTAAATGTAATCATTGCAGGTAAAGGAGAGGCTAGTGATACGGGTCTCTGTACCACTAATAGTACGAAATTGTGCCAGTATTGACACTATTAATGCCGTGGCATAATGCCCTAATCTCCTGTGGTCATGCTACATGCCGCAGCATTCCATTTTGGGATATTAAGTTTTGATGTGCAAATGAGAAGTATCGTTTTTATAGTAAGAATTAAATAGCTAGGCTAGATTCATAATAATTTTCTTAATTTGCATGCAATAAAAATATTTGAATTAGATTGCTAGCATTTCAAATTCTGTGGTACTCACTTGACCGTGGAAAATGTTTCAAGGTCAAAAGGGATTATGTTTATGATTGTAAATGTTGAGTGCTATAGCTTAATGAGCTTAATACACAATTTTTACTACTGAAGTATTTCAGAAATAAAATACTTAATGGATTCAAGCCGTTCCTTTGTATATCATTTTTGAAATATCCTGTAGATAGAGCCACTTTTTACTTTTCTGAGACAATTGTCACTGTATTTATTTGTTATAACGTCTTTACTGAACCAAATTGTTGGTTATAACTTATAATGGCTACGTTCTGTCCGTAGGACTTGTGTCTCAGACTGAAAGAAAAACAAATACGTATCGAGTAACCCAATACGAAGTTTAAAACGTATTTATTCTTAAAATTTTGCAGTATCATGCATAGAAAATGAACTGAATTTGAATCCAATTTACCTATACAAATTTTCGATATAAAAACAATTTTTATCGTACATTGGAATGATCTGACAGATCACGCTATTCTTCCATAACCCTTCAACATGCAAATTTTCGAAGCAATCTCCATCCACAGTAATTAATAGGCTGTTACTTACATAAAGTCATGAAAATTATAATATTTAGCTGAAACGCCGTCGAGTTCGCAAATCTAATTAGTTTTTAATTGCGTTCTAACGTTCCGGTTAAGGCGCCACTAATTAAGGCGATGTCAAATAAACTCCCGTGACAACGTGATACTAAAGCCTCGGGCATTGCTAAAGGGAATAGTTGTGAAATTAATGAACGTGAACAATGCTTAGACGGAGACACAATAGTGCTGTTTTAATAGTGACTTGATAGTAACACGTGTCGGCGTGATTATTTAGTGAGCGTAAGGTTCACGGTGTTACGATGGAGACTCGAGACTCAAAGAGAATTGCGATAGCTTTAGATCTCAACGTATCTTAGATATTAAATGGAGCGGCAGTAGCTTTGTATGCAAGTGCAAATACAAAGCTTTAGACAAATTCTATTTGGGATTTCAGTGACGGCACAAATGCTTTAATTGCAATCAACGCAATTCCTGCAAAATATTGATGCTTTGATACTGGTATTTTCTGGGAAAGGATCTGCCTCTTAATAAGCCAAAACTGAAATTACTTATTCAAGTATTCTTGGTAACAGATTTTAATGTTTGAAGTCATAAGATTGAGAATGGTCCAGCATTAAACAATAAACATTTCTACCTACTTGAAAACATCTTTGGTATATTAACATAACCTTTAACAAAGATAAAAATAAATTTCAAGATTCTCCATGTTCATCTGAAGTAGTACCCAGAATGAACACCTAAATCACTTATAAATTTTTTAGAAATATAATGGTTATCACTTTGTAATAAATATAAAATGGTAATAATAATATTACATGAGGCTCTTCAAGGATAGACAGTAAAATGCGTCTAAATATTTAAAGGAAATTTATTCATATAAATACTGATATAACGATGATATACCAATCGTTCATATAACTAATTGTTTTCATATAGAGAATATAATAAATAAATAAATAAATAAATAAATATTATAGGACATTATTACACAAATCGACCTAGTCCCACAGTAAGCTCAATTAAGGCTTGTGTTGTGGGTACTAGGCGACGATAAATATAATATTTAATAAATACATATATAGATAATAACACCCAGACCCAAGAACAAATAATTGAGTTCATCACACAAATATTTGCCCTGACCGGGGATCGAACCCGGGACCGTCGGCTCAGTAGGCAGTTACTTTACCACTGCGCCAACCGCGTCGTCAAATAAAAAATAATATTCTGTTATAGATCATCGTGCACCAATTTCTTCCAAAGTAGATTAGTAGTTCTTTTGAAAGAAGTATTAAAGTCTTCATAAAGTTATTTCATTATCAATATAGCTTCAAAAGGTTTGCTAAAGGAATTCAAATTGAACAATTAGAGCCATTTTCATACAGCAATAAAACCTTCAAGTATAAAAAGCTATGTAGATGTTCACAATAAAAGTCAGCAAACAACATTAAGAACACACAAAAGCACACAAGATTCGAAACAAAACATCAGAATTGGGTTCCACGTAATCCTTTCAAGCGATTTAGAAATTTAAATGAAGGGACCGGACCGCAATTTTAATATTTCACATTGCAAGTGTGTGAGTGAATTAATTATGCAAATTAGTTTGCGGCACATTGAAAATTAGCGGGTATTACACGACTCGTATGAACTACCGTTACCAATTATGCCACTATTCGTGTTATGTGTTCATCTGAATTTATCACTATTTGCGAGACAATAATAGGGTGCTATTTGATTAATTAATATTAATTCAGCCGTGACTATTGTTATCGCTTTGTTAATGTTGTAGGTTCGGGCTCCTGCTGATCAATAATGGCTTTTGCTCGTAATAGATTTTTGGTTGTTTCTGAGTGTTTTGAAGGGTTTGAGATTGAAATTTTAGGATGTCTTGAAATGAGTAATGGCATGTTATTGGTTTGAACCTTTTTGAATGAATGAATGAATGAACAATTCTTTACTGTACACCATATAGGACAATTTACAAAATAACGTATTTATCTAACAATGTACAGAGGGCGGCCTTATCGCTGACAGCGATCTCTGCCAGGCAACCCAAACGACTAGGACAAATGCTGAGTACCTATGCCTTTTTGGTTAATTGATTCCTTATAAAATATGTAAAATGTATTTCATGATTTATCATCTCTTACTATTGCACGGAATGATGCAAATTCTATCTACATTTTTTTTAGTTTTCTTTCAACAATGACTACATCTGAGTAGATTAAATGTTAATTTTCCACGTAAATCCAGTTCCATCATTTTGAAAGCGTTAGACCAGAAAGTTTGCTATCTATAACTCATAAAGTTAAACCTGAATAGGAGTTTGTAAATTTGTTGGGACTTCAATTCTAAAACGTAGCCTTGAGCGAGTTCCTGTTTCCTTGTTACTCATGTTATCATATAGCTATGTGTACTAGGACTTTAACTAAATATTGCGTTTGCCCGATTGGAGTTATGCTTAGTTTAGTTTTTAGTTTAATACGTTTAGTTCAGAGATTCGAATGAAGGAGGAGTATTTAGGAGATTTTAGTATTACGTTTTACGTGTTGAGCATCTAAATATAATAAAAAAGACGTGTGGCACTCGGGGACTGCCGCGGTAAAGCTATTGCATAGCATGCCTTCAAGCCACACCTCCGTGTCCGTCGGAGTGGGGAGCGTGAGGTTTTTTCGTTACGGAATTTCTCGATTTGGTCCCCGCGCTCAAGGCCCGCGATAGAAGATATGCAATCGCTTAAAATAAATGTATGTTCTCAATGAGGAGTAAGCAACAAAAATTTACTAATAACAATAATCAAAAATAATTCAATGTCTATTTTAAACGTTTCTTAATTAAAGCTATAATGAAATAACTTTTTCACAAAACATCTGGAATAAACACATGTTAGAAGCGGGATGGCCAATTACCTTGAGGCCCGTCAAAGAAGTTTTAATCATTTCGTTTTAAATGAAAAAAAAATGTGTGCGTGTACTAGAGTACACACGTAAGAAGTGAAACTTCTTTATGACCTTATTTTTCAAAAAATAATTTACTATCTACAGTAATATTATAAAGAGGAAATCTTTGTTTGTTTGTTTGTTTGATTGATTGTAATGAATAGGCTCATAAACTACTGGACCGATTTTAAAAATTCTTTCACCATTCGAAAGCTACATTATCCACGAGTAATATAGGCTATATATTATCACGCTAAGACCAACAGGAGCATAGCCACGCGGGTGAAACCGCGCGGCACAGCTTGTATACAATATTACAGAAATACGTTAGTCTAACACGCTCGTCGTTTCGCTCCTTGCTACCTATTTAAATATTTACACCAGCCGCTGCTGCAACTCGCTCGCTTCGCTCGCTCGGCTCGTGCGGTAGTTCAAAAATCAAAAGTTAACCTAAGATGCTCGTCGCTTTGCTCCTCGCTACCTATTTAAATATTTACACCGGCCGCTACTGCAACTCGCTCGCTTCGCTCGCTCGGCTCGTGCGGTAGTTCAAAAGTTAACCTAAGATGCTCGTCGCTTCGCTCCTCGCTACCTATTTGAATATTTACGCCGGCCACTGCCGCGACTCGCTCGCTTCGCTCGCTCAGCTCGTGCGGTAGTTCAAAAGACCAAGGGAGACGCCAAAAAATTCGAGTTATATAGAGTTTTCAACTTATAAAGGATTTCGACTTAGGCGGATTTTGATTGGACATAAAGAGTTTGAGGTTTATTCTTATAAATATTGAATTCACAAAATCATAATTGAACACCAATCAAGCAAACACGTGTTAACGTGAGTCATAGATTTATTATCGTATACTCCTAAAATGTTTTCTAAGAAACAATACTGTACTTACATTGTCGGCAAGTTCTTAAAGGCGGTAACTTATTTTTGTTCGAACAATAGAGGTAATAAATATAAATTCCTAATGTCGAAATCTCGAAACAGTCAGAAATTAATGACGCACATAGTATATACATATATTATGACAGAGGTTAAGCTTAAATAACTTGAAAAATAAATAACATGATCTCGCCCACGTGTTGGTGTTTTAAAAAATTCAATCAAAAACTGAGGTTAACTTTAAATACAATTTTAGAAAAATAAATACCACAATCAACATTCAAGTATTAGAAAAAATTGATACCATAATTCCACCCACGTGTTAGTGTATTGAAAAATACAATCAAAAAGTGAGGTTAATCATAAATAACTTAGAAAAATAAATACCATTATTACACCTAAGTATTAGAAAAATAGATGTAATTACTTATTTACTTTTTTTAGAAATTCACTGGAATTAGAATTAAAACAAACCCTTTGATTTTGCTGATCACTTTAATATAACATGTATAATGTATATAGTCACGAGTACGGCGTAACGCAAAAATGTCACGAGTACGGCGTAACGCAAAAATGTCACGCGCGCGGCGTAACGCAAAAATGTTACACAAAATTTTTGTCCACCCCCGATAAAGAAGTTTCACTTCAAAAAAACAATTGCGCGCTCGCGGGAAATCTGCTCTCGTCAGATTTTAAAAGTTTAGTAACAGGTTCTAGTAGTTTCTATGGACTTGAAAGTTAGGACTTACAAATTTGTTGAAGATAACTCGGGTTGGATGCATTGTGTATTTCTTTTTTTAATATATTTTACAAACGCAAGTTTTTTATGAACTTTGATATTTTTGGAATTATCTGATTTTCAATTCTTGCTTGCATCTGAAAATAGCAAATTTTATTAGTGAATTCTGTTTTTCTTTGTGAGGTTTTAATTTGAATAATAATTATCTTGGTATAAGCACTTTGCAAAATATGTATGAAATTTTGTGAACTAGTGTTAAAAATCTACAAAGCTTATTGAGTCTTATTGACCAATAAACACGAGCCCGGATGCCGGTGTTTCACCTTTTATATTATTTAACTAGCTTCCGCCCGCGACTCCGTCCGCGCGGATGTCGGTCTTCGCGTGGAGGGTATATTTCTCCATTTTGAGTAACTCTGACAATAACATCTTATAAATATCCATTGGACTCAAATACGGCTAGGCCTATAATAATACCCAACGTGTGTTCGCTGTTCTATAGAACAACGTCTATGGATAAAACTGAAAAATTAAGATTATTTTTTCTCTTCGTATTTTTTCAGGATAAAAAGTATCCTATTTTACGCCCAGGATAATAAGGTATAATTATACCAAGTTTCATCGAAATCGAAACGTTAGTTTTCACGTGATGTCTTCACATACAGACAGACAGACAGACAGACAAAAATTTTTTTAATCACATATTTGGGTTTGGTATCGATCCAGTAACACCCCCTGCTATTTATTTTTTCAATATTTTCAATGTACAGAATTGACCCTTCTACAGATTTATTATATGTATAGATTTTACACGTAAATAAAATTAAGATCATATTTTAATACTAGCTTCCGCCCGCGACTCCGTCCGCGCGGATGTCGGTCTTCGCGTGGAGGGTATATTTCTCCATTTTGAGTAACTCTGACAATAACATCTTATAAATATCCATTGGACTCAAATACGGCTAGGCCTATAATAATACCCAACGTGTGTTCGCTGTTCTACAGAACAACGTCTATGGATAAAACTGAAAAATTAAGATTATTTTTTTTCTTCGTATTTTTTCAGGATAAAAAGTATCCTATTTTACGCCCAGGATAATAAGGTATAATTATACCAAGTTTCATCGAAATCGAACCGTTAGTTTTCACGTGATGTCTTCACATACAGACAGACAGACAGACAGACAGACAGACAAAAATTTTTTTAATCACATATTTGGGTTTGGTATCGATCCAGTAACACCCCCTGCTATTTATTTTTTCAATATTTTCAATGTACAGAATTGACCCTTCTACAGATTTATTATATGTATAGATAGACTACAACTGTAACAGGAACAGCTCACTAAATAGCGAAAAATTTGCATCTCTTTGATCAATAAAGCGATTTCAAATAGACACTTCCAGCGCAATCAGTGCAAGCGAAAATCGCCCTTAACGATAGAGCACTTCATCTAAAAATACCCCCTGTCTTCATTCAACGCGTTCAATTTCCCTTGAACAGGACGGCTAAATAGAGCAAATTACAAGGTGCATACTGCAAGATTAGCAGGAATTAAGCAACTGTTAAATAAACGTAGTACCGGGAAGGACTGTCTCTAGGAATTTAATTATATTTTGTGGTCGTAATTCCTCTCGGTGGAGAATTTAGACAGGTTTTAGCTGAGATTTTGCAGATTTAAGATTTACTGAGAAGATCTTCTGTTATTTATGACAAATAAACTTGAGATAAACCATTTCGTCGTTGTCGTTCTACAATTGTAGTCCTATTATATTTTCTTTTAAACAATAGATACAAATTAATCTATATTTTTACTTAACTTTTAACATTTCAATTAAAGAGACACGTACGAAATTTTAATTAACTTATAGCAACTTTAAATTAAAGGTAAACGACGTATTTATCTATGCAAAAATTGCGTGCAGCACATTAGCTTTCAGTATTTTCTAAACTTATTAACACTAAGGTTCATTTTTGCTTGCGCTTCTATCGCCTACTTTGAATTAAAATTTTAACAAGCTACATTAATGGCATCAAAAGTTACTAACGTCGCAAAAAATGTTCCAATTGCATGATTTAACCTATTAAATTTTTATGGCAATCCTTTTCTTTCTTTACATGTAAGCTGTAATGGCGCTTTCAACAATTTAACATAAAACTTGTATGAAATAAATGTCACTTAATTGTGTTGTGGGAAATAAAAATGTGCATTTTAATTACAGCACGCTTCTTTGTACACATGAATCAATTTTATTACCTTATACTATTATAGTGGAATATTGCCTTGTTGAAGTTGTTTTAAGAAGTCCTCGTTTGAGTAATTTTTAAGGAAATAATTTTCATTCCCGCTACTTAGCACTATCTACTACGAGGAATTACATCTTCGTGGTATTTTATGATTTAATACAACATATGAGTTCGTATTAATCATTAAAATAAGTAAAACGTGTATACAAGGCTCTCCTAGTTTATAAAAAAAACCCAATAAGCCAAATATACATTCCGTGAAATACAGCCATTAACTTTTCAGGAAGATTGACTTCGTTTTTATAAAACAACCGAGATTACACGCAAATATTATTCCATTTACTTTTCTAGCTACGCACTGTAAAACGCCCTTGTATTACAATTTTATTAAAACCATGGTTCGTTATTCAACGCTATTTTTTAGTAACACCATTTCAACAATACATAATAGCTGCATTCAAAAATAAACCCTAACAGAGAGTACTATAGTTTATATTCAAGTATGAAAATAACCCCGTTATTCTTTCAGTAAGAATTTTTATAGTCACGCAAAATCACTTCATTTGCGGTAAATACGGAATTGTAAAAAAATAATTGTTCGCAATTATGTTAACATTCTTCAGTATACGGTTGGAATGTGGGCACATTTTGTTTTGCACTGCATAAATATTGTGCCGTACGGATCGTTTTTGTTACATTTTAATTAAGTTGAAGTGGTATTTGTTAATGACTCGGTTGAATACAGTAACACCTTTGTAAGGCGAGAACAAAAAGCAGTCGTTGAGTACTTCATACCGAAGTGTGGAATACCTAGCAGTATATTAGCAAATTTTCACACGACACTATAAATTAAGCAATCACAGTACAATATTAACAAGGTATATTTCGCTCTACGATACAAATAACTAGCTTCTTGCTAGTTAAAACGCTATTTTCTTTGACTTTCTTATTGTTACAGATATGTTTTAATTATTTCATAGATTTATGGTACAATTACTAACAAACTAAGTTAAAAGTATGATAGGTATATTTTTGGGATAGTTGAGAATACGAAAAAATATCAGCTACGCTTTTCTAATGCTACGCGTCAAGACTCGTAAGCGTAAGTCTCGACTTACTTAGATCAAAAGTAGCTAAATTATTAAACCTAAGAATAAAATAATGTACATTAAACTTGTTTTTTTTTTTACAATTTACACATGGCAAGTTGATAACTATCGATCGCGTAAATATATACCTACGATAGTCGATTGTGTACAAAATTTACTCAATTCTTTCAATCGAATCATTCGATTTTAGCATCTCGCTGACCATTTCAACTAATCAATAATAAAGAAACAGCCAGACCGCCAATTAGGGTAATGCGATACCATAAACCTAACCTAAAATGAGGATGAATATCCGTATTATATTTTAATTAAACAAATTACAGTCGGAATGTGTAATTTCCATATTTTTCCACGCATATTAATTACAAACAGTTAACGTGCGGTGGAAGCGCATTAGCTTAATTCGATATTGGATAACGTTTCCATTTTATTCATTTTTCCGATCACATCGTTTGGAGTTACAGCTACTAGATGTGGCAAGTGAGAATATATTATAACGTTTGTGTACTAAGGGCGGCTTGCGTAACATTTGGTCTAAACAGAATTTAGTTAAATGCGTTTAACTTGCTAAATATGTTTAGCCTAAATACAATTAAAAATGTCTTGCCCATGTCCGTTTGGATGGTAATTTAACTAATCGTAGTTAGGGAGTCGGTAAAGCAGTTTCTTGCGTTCCTTTTTAAGTTTTCGTGCGTTGTACACTTGACTTAGAGCAAAATGGTTGCATTTCTTAAAAAAAAAATTCGTGAAATGGACCGACGAGCTTTCAACTGTCACATGAAGTCAACCGAACCGAAGAAGTGTCAAGTCACAAAAGTTTGTTGTGATTTGTGAAGTGTTCTCGTGCTATTTCTCGTGGTATTTATTTTTCATTGATATTATTGTTTTAGTTTTGAGTTCAGTGATAATTACCATGGCAAACAAAAGTGTTTCTTCTAGGGCCCGGGGGCCTAATTTTACAAAAGAAGAACAGATATTGCTGATTGCAGCGATGGAACCATACACCCATATTATTGAGTGCAAAAAGACCGACCAAATCAAACAGGTTGAAAAGCAAAATGCCTGGGTCAAAATCGCTCATGTTTTTAATGCCAACACAAAAGGTGTTTCAAGAAGTGCCGAAAACCTTTTAAGTTGTTATAGAAACATTAAAAGCAAATTGAAAAAAAAGCATTCAGAATCAAAAATGTTGTTGAAAGGTTAGTAACATGATGAATTTATTTTTCTGGACACAGATTACCATACCCTTGTATAATATGTGTGTCTTTTATTAACCGTAGTACCGCTGGTATTTGCTATTTATAACACAGATGTCTATTTATGTTGCAGATCCTGATCAAAAACAGGCTTTTCTAAGTGCCTTAGAGGAAAATGGCAAAGACTGGGAAGCAATCGCCTCCACAATAAATAGGCCTATTGAGGTCTGCCAGGAAAGCTTCGACAGTTTGCAAGTAGAATTGAAAAAAGAAGAAGCCAAGTATAAGAAGGTTGTGATGGGAACAGGTACATATAAAATATCATAGTAGTGTTGTGTTTTTTCATTTATGGGTGTTTTCTAAGCTGCCTATCAATACTGATGAAAATCATAAGTTCATGACATTAATTCTTTCGGAAAGTGAGATTCACATTCTCGTCCAAAAGAGACAATTGTAAACAAGTTAAACTTATTATTTTTAGGTGGAGGCCCTCCTCCTTCAGATGATGACAACCCACTTAATGCAGTGAGAAAGTTAATAGAGCCACAAATGGATGGACTTTATAGTATGTACGATGGAGATGCCACGCTCATGAAGCAATTTCAAGAGAGTCTTCCTGAAGAACAACGAATTGCACCCATTGAAGAAGATTATTTAAAAAGTCTTGAAAACATAACTACATTGGTGGTTGATTGTAATACTGGTAGGTAACTAAATAGTACACAAAAATACTTTTTGATGCTTTTAAAACCAATCATGTAACAAAATGTACATTTATTAAATACCTATATTATTCATATATTTATTTTTAGTTATTACTGAGAATGATGGTGGTTCTACTCCAAGCACACCATTGCAATCTCGAGCTGGAGATAAATTTAGTAAGATGGAGATAATACAAAAGAAAGGAACTGTGCTGACAAACAAGGGTAATTAATTATCACCATAATTTATAATTATATATATTTATAGCAGTTTTTTAATTATATGTTTTGTTTTAGATTTATCTGACAATGACCATGGACCTTATACGAGTGGCATTAATACCACACCATTATCAAATTTAAGCAGGATAGACATTTTAAGAAAAAGGAAGGCAACTGCTCTCTTTAAGACGATACACAAAAAAAAATCCACTGCTTGGCGGGCGGAGTCTAATAGCTCGCTATCGCGAACGCGGGTGTGCGCGAAGTCATTCTTGCAAACTCGCCGCGCTGCCGCTGGCCGACTCGGGACAAACATGTATGGAGTCGTCATACAGTTATAATATTGTCATACATTTATTTAATTGTTGATTTATTGGTTTTATTTTCTTGCTTATAAACAAATAATCTTCTTTTTAACAACTACTTAGACATTATTAATAATAATTATTATCATTTCGTAATGTTTATTTTATTACAAAATAATACAGGTTATAAATAATCTTTAAAATAACAAAAAATATTGTTACTCTGAAAAAATGAAATGGTACTCAATAACGCGGACTACTGAATTGATTTAGATAGAATTTGATGCTGACGTAGATATTACATCATGCCCAGAAATGAAAGGTACTATTTCTGAAAGAAGTTATAAACCCTAATTCTTCTCAGTCAAAGTCAAGAGTGGAAGATATCACTAATACAGTAAAACTGATGCGAAACTTTGGATGTTAATTTGTATATTTTTTTGTTAGTTGTTACTTAATCACGTCAAGACTACATTACCAATTTTGATAAAATATAGCTAATTGCCTGGATTTACACATAGGATACTTTTTATCCGAACTGAACACTTCTGTGGGATAAAACAGGATTCACGATATAACCTAATTCCAAGCGGGTAAAGCCGCGGTCGGAATGATATTTTTTTAAATAGAAAAATTGTTTTAAAAAAAAACACAAAATATATTGACGCATGTATTTATTTTTTGCACTCTATTATAATTGTAATTATTCATTACAAATAATCAAAATAAAATAGCCAGAACAAAGTTAGGCCCTGGTAGGGTAGGTAGGCAGGTACAGCAATGTGAGACGAACACTGGCTTATTTATATGTACCAATAATAATGTATTATAAACATTAAATTAAGTTTACAACAAAAATACATAATATTAGCTAATGTGAAAACGAATCAACCAATCATCCCACAATAATGAAATGTGCACACAAATATTCACCCAAATCGGTTCATGTGATTAGGAGGAGTGACTGCAGCGCCATCTTCCGGGCCCAATTGTGTTTCCAGATCACCCAGGAACTCAATTTAATATACTTACACAAAATTATTCGAAATTAAAACTCACATTACTATGTAAATATGAATATAAACCTGTTTTAGTACTAAGCAATTTCCCGCACAGGTGTAGTAAGTATAAATGAAATAAATATCAACATCAAATTCTTTATACAACATACTTATCTACCACCTACTAAGAAATGTAATTCTTGAAATTTTTTCGTATTTTTTTTAAATATAATACTACTCCAATGAGCTCCTGTTCCATATCACGTCCGCCATACTTCCACTAAGTTCACCATGATTTTTCATTTCTTTGCAATTTGTTGCTTTTTGCTAAAAATGGAATCATGCGATAAAACCAGTAGAACGTTGATAACATACATTTTTGACTGAATAAAGGTACTTACGAAGGAGTGGGTTCACATTGTGAACAATCAGTGGGTTTATTTTCCTTCTGGATTCCGGATTTCTGAAAAGATTATCTATGCTATAAATGAAAAAAATCTTACACATTCGTTATGTACTTAAAACAGGGGTACATATCAAACATCGTCTATAATACAATTATCATCAAATTTAAAATAAAACCAACTTCTTCATTAATTTGTTCCAATTGTAAGCATTCTTTTTTCTCCAACCTTTATGTTTCTTCTTCTTATTTTCTTTATTGTCCCCATTTTGTCTTATCGTGTTGTCACCCTTTTTCAACGAGCCAACGGAAATTCAAATTCGAATTTCTTCGATAAACCAGGGGAGTACTAGTTCTAATATATCTACTATATTTAACACTATACACAACATTCGCATTCATTTTAACTAATAACACTGCTCATATTTTATGAGTAACGTCACAATAAATACATGAGCGCATAGTTATCGTCTCACTTTGCTTGACAAGTTGGAAGCAATTTAGAGGACAAAAACTAATAGCTCCAGACAAAATATACTTCATTTCTACTAAAAAACTACTTTTTATCTATTCACTATCTATCTAACACAAGTAAATTTTATTAAAATTGCATCATAAATAAAATTTTTTTAACATCTATTTCACCTGTTTCAGCAACTAAAATTACAACATGCTGACCCGCAAGGCAGTGGCCAAAGATATGGAAAACAAACTTAAGGCCACACTACAGGACTTAAAGGCTTCACAATCCCTGTGTGAACAACTCTTGCTGGAGAGAGAGGAACATGAACTTGAAATCCAGAAAATAATAAAAAAGAACACAAGTTTGAAGGCCGAGCTAGCTGAACTCCACACTCAATATATGGACAGCCAAAACAAGTGCACAGCCCTCCAAGACCTTGTTGACAGCTTCCAACAGTGTTCCAATGACCACGAGAAGGCTCTCAGTCGTATCGTTGAACTGGAATGCAGTTTAATGGAGGTTCAAGAGGATAACTCCAAGCGGCTATGCAATTCATCCAACAGTCTTTATGGTGAACTGGTTGAATGTGGACAGTTAAGTGGCTTTGAAAACAATAAAAAAATCAAGTTAAATTCACATAACAAATTAAAAAAATATCTCAAATTAAGTAGGTTTATTAAGCACACAAAATCAGTAATTAAAAATAGATTTTCATTAAGAAATGTAGCACAATTGCAAACTAAAAATAAAAGCCTTGTGAAAGAGTTAGATAGATATCATAGGGACTTAGAACATTATAAAATGATATATGAAGTGGAAACTACTGAACTAAAGGAGAAAATAGACTCATTAAATGATATATTACATGACCTCAACCAAAAATATTCTGCTGCCCAGTTACAAATCAATGAGCACATAAAAGAGGCAGATTACCTTATAAAGTTAAGCAATGAAAATATGGATCGTTTCGAGTCTCTAACCAATAACTATGTATGTAAGTGTTCCATAAGTGACAAGGAGCAACCGTCGCCCCATAAGCCCATTGACTGCACTGACATGCATAGTATTCCATCCACGGCAACAATTTCATCTAGTAAAACAAAACATCTTTCCATGCAGGAAATTATTGTGTTGTCGGATAACATTGGTCAGGGATTTGGCGCTTTGCTTAACAACTTAGGGCATAAAGTAACTAATTTTTGTACTCCTAATAGTTCATTTACATATATCATGAATTCATTAGATAATTTTAGTTTTAATGAAAATAGCATTGTTGTTATATTATATGGAGATAGTCTTAATCTAAAAAAACATGACATTGATATAGGATTTCAAAAAATGTTGAAAATTAGTAGTGAGACAAAATGCAAATTTATGTTGTGTACATTACCATATTTGCCTGGTTTGACACAAAATCAATATAGATTTATCTATAACATTAACTTAAAATTATATAATTTAACAAATCATCATAGTGATGCATTTATATATTTTGACATAAATTCATGTACAAAATCTTTTTGCTTGACAAGGAATACAGTGTATCTGCCATTTAGATATAAGAGAGAACTTGCTATGTTAATAGCATATAAAATTATTAACCAGTCTGGTACATGTTTGGTATCAGACCATCGATCTACTATAATTTTATGTAGTAGTAATTATATACATCAACCGAGGTTAAGTGTTGACGGACAAACTAGCCCTAAGCTAGATTTAAACTAGTATGTAAGACAACAGCTAAGCAGCCTTTTTCCATTGTACATCAAAATATTCAAGGCTTGGCTAGCAAATTATTAGAAATAGAATTATTTTTAAATCATAATAGTATAAAAATATTTTGTGTAACAGAACATTGGCTTAAACAATGTCAGTTGTTATTAAATATTGATAATTATAAATTAAAAAGTATATACTATAGGGCACATGCTATTCATGGAGGTTCTCTTATTTTTGTTCACAATAGTGTTAAATGCAAAGAACGAACTGACATTGTAAGTCTTTCTGTAGAACGCACCATTGAACTGTCCTGTGTTGAGCTTGAGCGTTATATTATTGTTTGCGTATACAGACCTCCTTCCAGTGACTATAATATGTTTGAGACAGTCATGGAAGAAACATTAAAGCGTTTAGGCAGGAGTAAAAAGAAGGTAATAGTATGTGGTGATTTTAATATTGATTTACTTTCACACACACAGACGGCAACACGAATAGTTAATTTGTTTCACTCATTTAATCTGTATAAAGTTTTTGATGAACCCACACGAATTACACCTACTTCTGCAACTTGTATTGATAATATATACTGTGATTGCAACTGTCTAGAAAAAAATATCCTCAATATACTGACTTCAGATCACTGTGGCCAGAAAGTAGTTTTGGAATGGGATTGCATACCTAAGTTTAAAAGAATTAATGTTAGGCCTATAACTAAAAAAGGCATTGATAAATTTAGAGATAATATTAATAATAAACTGCCTAACCTGAATGATCAATCCTTTTATAATAATCCTTGTGAAATGTTTACAAATCTTTTTAATTTAGTTCATAATGAGTTTAAAAAAATATTTAAAGTTAAATCTTTAAGTATCACCAAGGATTTACCATTTAGTCAATGGGCAACACCTAGTATACACAGATGCAGGAACATTCTATATGAGTTATATGGCATGAAGCAATATAACAAAGACTTGTCATTCCATAATTATGTTAGAAATTATTCAAAAACTTTTAAAAAAGTTTGTTTCACTGCCAAGTGTCTATATGTCAGAGATAAAATACGCAACTCTGATAACAAAGTTAAAACTGTTTGGACAATTATTAATGGTGAAATGGGCAAAAGCCGGACAAATAGTACCATAAAACTTGTAAATGCTGGCAGGGTAATTGACAAAAGTGCTGATGTTGCGCTTGCTTTTGAAGATTTCTTTAGTAGTGTCCCTGTTAGTATTACTAAAAAATTAAATTCATCATCAGTGCTTGCGGAGTCCTATTTGAGGGACCATGTTGCGGAGTGTAATGTATTATTTGAATTGCGACATGTGACTGCAGATGAAATTGTTAAAACTTTTAAAACATTAAACTTAAAAAAAACATGTGATCTCTGGGGAATGTCTGTGAATTTAGTAAATAATATTATAGAAAACATTGCCAACCATTTAGCGTTTATATTTAATCAATGTTGTGACTGTGGTATATTCCCTGATTTATTAAAGTTTAGTAAAGTTATTCCTTTATTCAAAAGCGGTGACCAAGAAGACTGTAATAACTATAGGCCTATTTCTATTTTACCAACTTTGAGCAAAGTCTTCGAGAAATTGATTTTAAACCAATTATGTAGTCATTTTGTTTCAAATGGTTTACTGCACGCCAAACAGTTTGGTTTTACAAGGGGGCGCTCTACCACTGATGCTGGAATAGCTCTTTTGTCACATATATATAAAGCATGGGAAAATTCAAAGAATGCTTTGGGGATATTCTGCGACCTTTCTAAGGCTTTCGACTGTGTAGAACATTCCACTCTATTACGGAAACTAAATTTTTATGGTATCAAAGGTTTATCTCAGGACCTCATAGCTTCATATCTTCAGAACAGGGTACAGACCGTTGTTGTTAATGGAGAGAAATCTTGCGGTGCGCCGATTAACATTGGTGTTCCGCAGGGATCTATCTTAGGACCGTTTTTGTTCTTAGTGTATATTAATGACCTACCTTATTATTTGCAGGATATGTGTGAAATAGTACTGTTTGCAGATGATACCTCATTAATATTTAATGTGGATAGATATGACACAAATGTTGACGAAGTAAACTCTGCTCTTTTACGCATATCTAATTGGTTTAATGCTAATAATTTATTATTGAATGCAAAAAAAACAAATTGTGTAGAGTTTATCCTTCCAAATGTAAAAAAGGTCAAAAGGGATATCATTTTAAACGGGGAGGTATTATACCCTGTCGAGTCTACTGTTTTTCTTGGTTTGACACTAGATGAGAAGCTACAATGGGGGACCCATGTTGCCACCACCGCTGCTAAGCTCAGCTCAGCTGCATATGCAGTTCGAAGAATAAGGCATCTCACCGATGAAGATACGGCTAGATTGGTTTATTTTAGTTACTTTCATAGCATTATGTCCTATGGAATTCTACTATGGGGCAGGGCTGCAGATATAGAAACTATATTTATATTACAGAAAAGAGCCATACGCTCTATATATAATTTACGTGCTCGGGACTCACTAAGAGATCTCTTTAAGAATATTGGTATCCTCACTGTACCATCACAGTATATATTTAATAATGTTTTACATGTACACAAAAACGCGGACTTACACACAAAAGTAGGAGATAGACACTGTTATGGCACAAGGAATAGAAATAAAATTGAAATGCCATTTTATAGGTTAGCTAAAGTTAAAAATTCATTTATGGGCCAAGGTATACGTTTTTACAATAGAATTCCTCATAGTATTAAAGAGTTTAGTAGTGTTAAATTTAAAACTTATTTAAAAAATGTATTAGTTCAGAGAGCCTACTACAGCATTAAGGAATATATGGAGGATGAAAATCCATGGAGGGTTGTCGCGTAAGAATAACAGGACAGTTCTTTGGCATATTATGATAATATATAATATTATGTAGTTAGATGTAAGTAACATGTAATGTAAAATTATATTGTATATGGACATGACTTTAAAAGAGCAACTATGGAGTTTCTTGCCGGTTCTTCTCCATAGATACTGCTTTCCGAATCGGTGGTAAATTTAAAGAATGTAATGACGATTCAAAAGTGCTTCTGGAAGAAGTCTAATTGAATAAATAAATGTTTGAGTTTGAGTTTGAGTTTGAGTTTTTTACGATTGCGCGAGCGACACAAGTTCCCCGTGTGACGGCCGTAGCGGGAATGACTCGTGCAGCGATCGGGGTAGGAAGGTACAGGGCGGCTCTCGCTATATTGGCTGGTCGCGCGCTAATTTCAAGTATTTCTTGTTTATTTCAAAACCATCGCATATTTCAAAATTCTAAATCGGTAGACGTATAGGTTGTATATTTTATAGTTAATATCCAAAAAGTCGTAACTTTACGTTTGTTATTTTGAAGATGCCAGAGATTATAAAAAAATAACAATGAGAACTTTGTATTTTTTTTCTATCGAGAAAATATCATGGAATCATGTTTCTAAAACGGTAGACGTATTGTGTTACTATTGAACTTTCTTGTCAAGAATTTTCATCACGACAACTTTAATAATATAAAAATTACGAAGGTTTGAAAAGGGCCGTAAATGTTAGAAAAATTAATTCATCACCTTAACAAAGGTACCTAAATTATTATTTCAAGTCATTCAGTTTCATATCTTTTTGCGAATTCACAATTTGCTTATAGTAATATTATATTAAACTACTTTTCTTTATTCCAGAAAATAATACTACTGAAGAACTAGCAACTAAGAAAAGTAAGACAGCAAATGAGAGCTTCAAAATATTGGCAGAAGAGAAGTTGGAGCTGGTTAGACTACAAAAACTGTCATTGGAAATGGAAATAGAACATAAACAAAAAATATATGAAATAGAGTTAGATAATTTAATGAAAAAAAAGGAATTTGATGAACAAATGTATAAAAAAGAACTTTTACTTAAGGATTTAGAAATAAAAAAGAAACAATCAGAGCTATAATATTTTTGTTTTTATTTTTTTTACAATGATGCAAAATATCCCTCTATTAATAGTCTTCGTTGCAAATTAAAAAATGCCTAGAAATCGAATTAAAACATAAAGAAAAAATTCAGGAAATAGAACTGTTAGAGTTACTCAAACAGAATAAACACAAGGAAGATGTAAGAGAAAAGGAGCTTTTATTATTAGATCTTAAGATAAAACACTATGAGGCTTCAAATAATAAAATATTACAAATCAATTTAATTTTTTATTGAAACCCATTATAAAATAAGTATTTTAGCATACAATTTGTAGTAATTTATAGTGAAGCAAAATATTGCTCAATTAAAACCCTCCTTTCTAAATTACGGCTGCCTCTCAGCTGACCAGTACCCACAGTATTTCCCACAGATAATTCTTCCATTACTGGGTAATCTGGATCTTCAGGGGGTACTTGATCGTTTTGTGTAATAGCTATGTTATGTAACACAGCTGTAGCTATGATTATTCCTGGTACTTTATGTAAGTGGATATTTATTCCACGGGACAGAATTGGAAACCTCCTTTTCCACAATCCAAAGGCCCTTTCCACTACATTTCTTGTCTTTATTTGTGACTCTTGATAAAGTCTTTCTCCTCTTGAGACAGCACTGCCATCGGCTAATGGTGTCATCATATAGCTAGTTTGCGCATAGCCACTATCACCCAAAAGAACTTTATTTTTAAATTTCCCTTGTAAAAAACTGCGCTTCAAAGCACAGTTATCCCAGATGTTAGAGTCATGAGCAGAACCATGCCATCTTGCCACAATGTCTAAAAATTTTAAATTTGCTGCTGAAACACATTGGGTGTTTATTGAAAAATAGCCTTTCCTGTTTCTGTATATTTCTGCATTATCACCACCAGGAGAAATAATTCGCACATGAGTGCAGTCTATTGCACCAATGACTCTCGGGAATTTTGCTATTTTGTAAAACCCTATTGCCAATGCATTCAATTCGTCCTCTGAAGTTGGATATGTTATGTACATGTGGCGCAGACTCGCTATAGCGTGAGTCACACGATGCACTATTCTACAAGCAGTAGATTCATGGACCCCAATCATATCACCACAAGTTATCAATTGGCTGCCAGTAGCATAGAAACGCAAGGCACACAGCAACTGATTCATAGGAGTTACAGCCGTCGCTCTGAAATGAAAAGCAACGGTATATTCTAAGGCCCCAAAACAACTGATAGGGTACAAAAATTGATTGATCATATATAAAAGAATTTACATAATTATTTACCTATCAATCCTGTATTTTAAGCTTTGTTCGATTCGCTCTAGTAAAATTATTGTTGTTGCTTTTGTCAAACGAAATCTTCGGACGAATTTCTCATCTGAAAGCGTATTAAATAAATCCGATCTTGGAAAAAGTTGTCTCGCAGTAATAGGTCGAGCTATAAATTCAATTATCTCTTCATCATCATCCGAGAATTCCCATAAATCCATTGTAAACTAAAGTAACGATGCACACACAAAACACCACCACTGACCACCACAGAGAAATTGTGGGACACCACGACAAATCAGCTGGCATTAAAAGATGGCGTCCGCTAAACACGTTTAGCAGCGCTAAATAGCCGTTTAGGAGCGTTTAATTTTGACAGTTCACTAAACGTGTTTATTGGGCATTATTTTCGTAATGCAAGACGCTAATCGTGATTAGTGAAGTAAATACGTTTAAGGAGTCCCTAATTTCATTTAAGGATCGTTGTGCAAGCCGCCCTAAGTTTGGTTATTTAGTTTTATAGAATTCAAATTCTGTATAAATGTGAATTTTTTTAATGGATAGAAAATTCGTATTTATACTAATACGGATTTGATGGATTTCTGATATACTTTATAAACGATAGTTTAAGTTCTTGTTGGGTCTGGTATTTGAAAATCAAATCTTAACCCTTAATTACTCGCGTGGGGTATATCTTACCCCACGGCGTATTTGAAGCGTCGTATCTCCGCCATTTTTAAAGCTACCTGCGTGCCTTTCTTAGTAGCTGCCTAAATACCTTCCCCTGCCGTGAAACACTCGCGAGCGCCGCTCCATGTCGTGTAGTTGTGTCAGGAGATCGCGTCTGGGGTATATATTGCCCCACGCGAGTATTCGTGCAACTTTTTTGGACGAGTGAGTATGTGTATTTTTATTTTATAATGTGCAGTACATATACTAAATGGTTCGTTTTTTTACTTATCTTTGTTTTATGTTTATTTGTTTTAGGTTAGAACGCCTAAAATGGCAAGTAAGCGTCTTTCTGACTACCAGATTGTTGAGCGTTTGTAAGACGACGAAGAAAGCATCATAGATAGTTCCGATGAAGATGAGGTAGACGAGGACGTGATCCAGAGTGACCACAACTTAACCAAATGTGTGCTAACTATAACGTCGGCAGATGAACAAAAAGATGGCCTATGGTTATATTTACCACACTGCCTAGGGCCATACAAAAACGGCTAAAAAATGCTCAAGTTCAGGATCCTAGCCCCACTTCCAGAGGTTGTCCATCGACAACTTATAAAAGATACCATATCTGTCCAAGGTCAAAGGATAAAAAAATAAGATTTATGTGTGCCAAATGCCATCAGCAAGTTTGTCACGACCATTCCACTATGATATATGATAAATGTATTGAATAAAAAGTTCCTAAATTTAAAGTTTCATCTTTAAAAGTTTATTATATTTATATTGATTAAAGATAGTATTATAATTTAGAACAATGTTGTCTCTTTCTAATTTTTATAATAAAAATAAAAGTATGTCATTAAAAATATGTTTTATTGTACCTTTAAAATTGGGGTTAAATATACCCCACGCGAGCGTAAGTGTAACTATATGGACGCGAGTAATTAAGGGTTAAATCTAGAAAATAACCAAACATCGAACATTCTTGAGTTCAAAAGCGTATCCATAATAAATCTGACTTTGAAGCCTTATCATAATTAATATACTACACCGTTTGATTTCCGGAAATGATGAATATATACCAACAAATATAACATTTTCGTAGAAATAGGGGAATTTGACACCCGGGAAGATAGACTTATATGAAATGGTTTATATTTGATGCTGAGCTTCTGGGAATAAATCTTCTTAGAATTGTTGCTAAATGGATAGCCTTGATAAAATCTATGTCATCTTTAGGTACATAAATGTAATTCATATAATTCATATATAATACATAGGTAATTCAAAAAGTAAACCTAAGAGCTTTCTTTATTTAAATTGTTTGATTAAGTCTGAACACATACCTAAGCTCTGTGTTAACAGTGGGTGATTAATAATTGTCTCAGTGTAATTAATATTTTTCTATAATACATTTTACAAGTACCGCTATTAACCATTACGTTCTAAAATTGAATTTGATTTCGTTATATTGGTATAGTCTTTTATCAGATTCAACTTAAAACCAACTCTTGCAAATAAGTATATAAAATTTACTATACGTTTTTTAAATCCATTGTCACATCTAGTTCCATACATCATTGACGGAGGTCACAAGGGACGTAAACATCCGAAGTAAAATACAGTACGGCGTCAGTCACAAAAATTGGCGCGCGTGCATTTTATTGGTCCGGGTCCGTTGCTGACTGTACTCCGCACACCTGCCTTCCCCTGTGTGTTGAATATTTTAGAGATCCCTATATCCTTTTTATTATCCTGGAATATAGTATAAATAGGTGGTTTATTATGTAGGAAACTCTTTGGTGGTTATTGAATAGTATGATGGTGGGATATTAATAAAAGTATTTAAAAGTATATCAGGAATTGATATGTGTAAAGGGTAGTTTTTGTTAATGAGAGAAAAGATGATGTAATTTACAAAAAAAAGGTTTCAGTTTCATAACGAATCTATAGATTTTTAAAACATAAAGTTTACTGTTTGGCCTGATTAATAAATAATATAATGATAGCCGGGTCCACACTAACCGCAGCTTCGCAAGTGGCAGCCCGCTCTGTGTAGACCGGCCTATTTGTCTATCGTCGTTATTTTGTTCTGAAACAATCAAGAAACTACCTTCTTGGTCTGTATGGATAAAGTATTAATATCGAAGTTTCATTTAAACTTTAAATTATTATATTTATAAAAATATTTCTACTGAACCCAGTTGTTTAAAGGGATTCTCTAAGCCGCCTACAAAACGCTAGATAGATCATATTTTCTGTTGGTTGAGGTATTCGTGTTTATAATTTTTTTGCTTTATTTTGTTTGAGGGTTTCGACTTAGTCAGCGGTTTTAATATAAGATAAAAAGGGCTTACGATGTTGTTGAAAGAGATTTCGCATTAGTATTATTTTATTGTTTCAAATGACCAATTTCAAATCTAGGGTCTTGTGTCAAAATGTCGCTATATAATTCGACATTAGGCAGCCATGCACTAATTAAACATTTTTTTTTACTTTTTCTGCAGATTATCGACATCGCCACGGCTCCAATTGCTGGACAACATCGTGATGAAAGCGGCATGTTCAAGAATCAATAGTTTGAGTGCTACATCTGCTAAGTGCTAACCCTCTCTTCTGCGTTGAGATGGTTCATAATAAACCACCTTGCAAATGCTAATCGTGCAAGAAACCTGTGTATTAGTAGTGGAACATTATATGATGATAGAATCTCTAGAAATATGTGGTTCATTAAAGATGTTTACCTTGGTATTCAATTTAAGCTCTATTTATTAAAAAATGTAATTTTAGGAGTACAAACGTTCACAGCCACTATTCCAGGTTCCACTTATCCGAATATAAATCCAAACCTACAAATTCCGATGCGTATAACCGTAAAGACCCTCCAAACTAATACGAATCTCCAGCTTATTCAACGAATCGATCTCTCAGATTACCTATAATTAACATCTGTTGTGGACATCCCTTACTGACCCTTTAGCGTGAACCGTTAAATTGAATTTGGCTGTTTCCTCTTAATGCACGACTTATTCGCTTGTTTATTAGAATGTGTTTGTGCAAATGGTTTTATGTACAGGTCAATAGCTTGACATAGCGGTATTGTTGTTTGGGATATGAGCGTTGTATAAGTTCTCAGAAATATGTGTTTTCGGAATTCTTTTCGGATGTGTAATTTTAACACTATTGTTGTGGTAAAATGGATAGATGATAGATGTCGTTATATTGTTATTCAAAAAATATAATTTAATACAAAGGTGAGGAGTTTGTTCGTTTATTTGCTTGAACGCGCTAATATCAGGAACTACTGGTCCGATTTGAAAAATTCTTTCAGTGTTAGATAGCCGAGGCTATTGGCTATAAATCACGCAATAGGAACGGAGCAATGGGAGTAAAGCCAGCTAGGCACAGCTAGTAAAAACATAATTGTATTACGTTGATTCATTTCATTTCGAACTTTTCAACAAATTTACACTTTAAGCTCTGTCTCACCATGAGATTTCCATTCAAAAACACAGGAACAAATCTCAAAGCACTAGCAAGTCAGTATATAATAATTAAGTAGTAAAAACTGGAATACTTTAATCAGCAAATGTAGAATGAACACCTTGGCTTCACGAGGGTTTGGGAAAAGGCGCACTTCCACCGCAGCCTGCAGTCGGCACAATTAGCCGGTTACTTTACATAAAACACACCGTATGCTATGGTTCAAGGTATAAGTGGTGGCGGATAATAATGTAGGGCATTGTTTTTAAGCTATTGCATTGCTTCTATCGCGGGCCTTGAGCGCGGGGACCGAATCCAGAAATTCCATAACGAAAAAACCTCACGCTCCCCACTCCGACGGGCACGGAGGTGTGGCTTGAAGGCATAGCATCTTTACCGCGGCCTTCCCCGAGTGCCACACGTCTTTTTTTTAATACTGTGGTGAGTAGTTTAGTGGAAAAAGTTTATTACATTACATTTTACAGCAAAATGAAATTATGTCGTATTAACATCGCAGTATAGTCAGTTATTATGTTAGTATTAAAACATAATACTATTCTACCTATTATCCTGTTCAAATATTGATACAATATAGCGTTTAATAAATCAATGATAATTAATTAACGCATGTTAGGAATAGAAAGAAAAATATGAAATACTCATTTCGAACATTTATAATATAACGTAGTGGTAGATTTTTTTTTAATGTACAATAGGGGAGCGCTTGGCCACAATCTCGCCTGATGGTAAGCTGAGATGCCTAAGATGGAGCGCGCTTCCCTAAAATGTACCTGTTCACTCTCCTCTTGAAGACCTCTAAATTGTACTCGTCGGGGAACACAGATTCAGGAAGCATGTTCCAGTCCCTAGCGGTTCGAATAAAAAATGACGATCCGTTTAGAATTATAAAATGGATCGGTTGATTATTATTAGGTTCCCAAAACGAACACGTTTTAAATTTTCATCAATTTTCAAAATAATTGGCTCTGCACTATGCAGAGATCTTTAAAAAATTGTCCCGTTTCTAAATCATATTGGAATAGTTGTTAATCTGCGCTTCAGAATCAGATCAGAATAAAAGTCCATGTAAATAATTCGGTAGAGATAAAATTTCACAGTGGTAACATAATGTTAAAATAATTTTACTATAAAAGGTGATACTTGGAATTTTTATTTCAGGTATCAATTATATGGTAACTAGAAAATCTAGTGAAGTAGAAAATCGTGTAAAACATCTATAAGTTCAAACCTTGCACCAAGCAATCACGTGCGATTCCGCTTGATTGTAGAGCCTTCCCCGTCACGCAAGTACGTCGTGTTAAGGCTTGAACTATCTTAATGCAGACAAGGGCTGGATTGCACTATTGGTTCTTGTGTGTGGGGGTATTTAAGGGGTACTTTCAATATTTTAGTGGTAAAGAGACGAGCGGTAGTAGTTATGTTAAAATGTATAAGGATTACTATCCTTATACATTTTAACATAAGTACTACTAATTCCTACTGGAAATAAAAAAGTGTATTTATTGTTTCCATATTGCTAATTTAAAAAAAAAAGTGGCCGGCTCAGAGTGGATGCGAACTGCGAGAGATAGAGAGAGATGGAAGTCTTTAGAGGAGGCCTTTGTCGAAAGACAAACTGTTAACTATTAAAACCCATTGATAGAAAAAAGTAATTGTTTAAGAAAATTGTAAATATTATTGTAAAAGATTAAAGTAAGACTAAAGTTGTAACTATTGTAAAATTTAACAGTAATAAAGGCTTATTTTATTTTATTTATTTTTATTGCTAATTCTTATTTATTTTTAGATACGAACAAGGGTTGTATAACATAAAACTATCATATAATATTTTGGCGATATTCCATTGAAACCACTATTACACAACAACACAAATTATACATCTGCTAAACTGCTGAAGCTCACGCGGTAGCAAAATTAATTTCTTGTCTACATCATCAAATTTCATTATAATTAATTCATCCGTTCTGACACCCATTGATTCAAATTTACTCACCTATAACATGCTATGGGAAAATTTATATTTCACTCTTGACCTATCAAAACATGAATTTTGTTTCAACGGAAGTATAATATTTATCATGTGACTTCAAATATAGTTATACCCTATTTGCTAAGCCATTCTCACGTATATGTATATGTCGTATGGTATCTAACAACCCTTACCAAGGTCAGTAACTATATCTCTGTGGGAACTCGTCTAACTTCACACAAACTCATAACAGATGCTTCGGAAGTGTTCCGGTTGTTCTTATCTAGTTATATTATAACTAAGTGATAATATGAGAAAGAAAAGTTTAATTTCTACAAAGAGAAGTTTAATCTATAGATACTAATATCATATAGCTGAAGAGTTTTTTTGTTTGTTTGTTTGAACGCGCTAATCTCAGGAACTACTGGCCCGATTTGTTTAAAAATTATTTTTGGTGATAGCCCATTGAACCGCGGAGCTCAGCTAGTCTGATATAAAATTCTCGTATCGTGGTGTTTGAAGTTAAACTACTCCGAAACAGCTTAACCAATTCTTATGAAATTATGTGTGCATATCGGGAAGGTCTGAGAATGCAACAACTATTTTCAAATTCAAATTCAAATTGAAATAATTTATTGCATACTAATACATTTTACATATTAGAAGCCTTATGCAGGTATTGCAATACAATATTATATTTAAACTAGCGGTCCGCCCAAGCTTCGCCCGTGGTACCTACATATGAAAAATAGATGTTGGCCGATTCTCAGACTTGTGCACAGAAAATTTCATGAGAATCGGTCCACCCGTTTCGGAGGAGTATGCAGACTAACATTGTGACACGAGAATTATATAATATAAGATTACATTAATATTGTCACATACATTTCAATTTTCCAATACACAGATTACAAATTATTAACCATATTGATGATTGATATTGATTTTTTTCAAACCCCTTAGTGATAAGAGTTAGGCAGAAAAACGTATGTCGGGTCAGTAAGTATTTTATAAAGTGTTAATTAAAACAAAGAGGGATTGATTAAATAAATAATCCATATTAAATGGGATAAAAGTAAATGATAAACGTGTGTGTAACTTTCATTCGTTCTAATTGTGAGTATATTAACTAAAACCGGATCAGATTCGGCTGCACTGATGCCAATATGAATCAGATTCAGATTTCAGATCCTTTTATTTTAAATCATGCATCCTTGCAATATTTCGTTCTTCATATTTGCACAACATTTTACGCAGGCCGCTATCCTTAAACCGTTCGCAATTGTAAATATACCGAACACTCGACAATCTTTGATGCATTTCGTTTGACATTGCGTACTTTACGATTCATAAACCGATATTTTATCGATGATCTGATAATGTCACTAGCATTTGTCATGAAACGCGATTCTCGTGACATGTTCCAATGAATACTGTTTGTTCCATTTTTATTGGGATATAAAAGGATTATGAGTATTTGCATTCGTGAAATGGAAAATCGTTTACATACGTTTAATATTCGTTACTATTTTTAATCAATGGGTTTTTGTATGATTGCGTGTTTAAGTTATTGTTTTTATCTTAACCAAGTTTAATTCGGCATAAGTTGAAAACTTCAACAGAAGTAACATAACACATATTCATATAGGTAATGTTCACCGATTCGATGATGAGAAATCGTCCTTAGTAATAAATTTATCACCGCATTTTGGTGCCTCTACTTGCTTTATAATAGAGTAAACAAAAATAACACTTTCAAGTCTTTTTTTAACGTAACTAAAACGTCAAAAGCGAACGCTCAATAAATCGCATGACACACCGTCGATACATAATTCACGAAAGCTCAAAGTGATGCCCCGTGACGTCCCCAGTAATTTAACAATTTTATATCGAGCAGAGTGAAACGAGTATGATTTGCTAAGACATGCTAATGGAAGGCTAATTGCCTGTAAAAACTGCCACTTGCCTTAATGTTGTAGGCAGGGGGCTGGTTGTGGATTTTAGGGGACTGTCGTATATGCGAAATTGCCTACTCTTGTATTCTGTTTGGGTATGAAAAGATTGCGTTGATTTTTTTACGAGTGTATTTAAACGGGTAAGTATGTATATTCTTGCTATCTTTATTGAGGATTAACTATCATACATGTAATTATTAATCATAAAAGTAAACAGGCTTTACTTCTCAATATTTGTTTCAATTTATAACATACCTTTAAGTTAATTAAGACCTGATGAACTATTATTATTTATTTATTAACTAAAGAATAAAGAAAATCAGCCATGCTAATTTCTCGAACCACATTGAAATAATCTTTGTTTTTCAAAGAACTGTTAATCGATAAATATAATTTAAATATAAGTATTGCAATCGGCTCCTGACTTACTTGACTTAAGGTCCTATGGCCCCTATGTGGGGCAGAGGGCGTCCACAGTGCGCCGCCATCGCGTTCGGTCTTGGGCTACGCTCTTCAGCTCCGGCCACGTCAAACCAATCGCCCTAGCCTCCGCTGCCACGGAACGACGCCAGGATTGTCTAGGTCGGCCACGCTTTCTTTTTCCTTGCGGAGTCCACTCCAGGGCTTGCGTGGGTATATGTAAGGTGTCCCTTCTAAGAGTGTGGCCAATCCATGTCCATTTACGGCGTAAGATTTGGAGGTAAATCGGTGTCTCGTGGCAGCGTTCCAATAGGTGGTCATTGGAGATCTTATCAGGCCTGTGAATTCTCAGAATTTGTCGGAGGCAGCGGTTGACAAAGACCTGAATTTTCTGCGAGATATCTTTGGTGACTCTCCACGTTTCACTCTCATATAAGAGGACAGTCTTAACGTTGGAGCGAAATATTTTAAATTTCACTCCACGTGTTAGCACTTCCGACTGCCATATGGGTCGTAGCTGCGCGAAGGTTGCCCTAGCTTTGGCGATTCTCGAAGTGATGTCCTCTTCGGTACCTCCAGTATTGGACACAACACTGCCAAGATACGTGAATTGCTGGACACGCTTTATTTGCTCTGGTCCCAGCGTCAGCGGTTGCTGATTTGTTCCCTCAGTGCGCATTTCCTGGGCTCCTACACTATAGCTAATGTTGCTTGACATCTGTGAACAAAAGACAGGCTGTAACTTTCTAATTCGATAATAACATTGTAACTTTGGAAATACTGAAAGGGCTAACATTTTATGTACCTATGGTTGCTAGGTTTTAAATAGCTATGAATAATTGCAGATAGTATTCATAGTTGTATATCATGTTGTACCGTATAGGATAGATAATATCGCCTCTCAACTGAACCTAAAAATAAAACAATATCTATTCCAGACAACGTATTTGACTACATTTTTAAGTAACAATCAATTTTAAAATAATTTTTAAGTAGCAATCAATTTCAAAATAAAATTGAGTCTGAGTTTCAAAATCCTATTAATATTATAAATGTGAAAGTTTGTATGGATGTTTGTTACTCTTTCACGCAAGAACTACTGAACCGATTACAATGAATTTTAGCACACATATAGAGGGTAACTTGGATTAACACATAGGATAGGTTTTATTCCGGAAATCCCACGGGAACGGGAACTATGCGGGTTTATCTCTGAAAATGCGGGCGAAGCCGCGGGCGGAAAGCTAGTAATGTAATAAATAAAAATGAGTCCATCATTATTAACGACAAATTACTTTCAAACACGGTATTCACAATCCGTACGATAAGTTCGGATTAAAAATAAACCCTGAAGTAAGGAGTAATAAAGGAGAAATGTACGTCAATCGTTTCGTTTCCGTTCCCTCGATGGAAAATTCATCGGATCTTAAAAGATTTTACAGGAATTTCTCCAACATTGAAACTGCTTGCAAATGCGAAAGATTTTGTAACTTACGTAGCGAATGGAGAATGGAGTCCGAGTGTATTCTGTCGGTTAGTAGAATGCATCACCGCCCACTTGGCTCTGTAATAACCGACAGAATAATCAAAGTAACTTTGAATAATGCTTCAGTTTCGCAAGAGTAAAATGCTTTTATTAATAATACAAGTAAGGAAAAATTCTGTTAAACTTAAATAATATCTTTGTTCTTTTTATAGATATAACTTATGGTGAGAGCTTTCTCGAAGAATGTGGTAAATACTACGTTGTATGTTCTGTTTGGTCCTTACTATATTTTATACGGTTTATTTACCTTGTATATCAGTACTAGTTGTGCGCCCTGGTTTCTCTCGTGGGGCTCAAACTTTAAGCCACTACATAAGCGTTTAGATTTATGAAAAATATCCCGTTTTTTAAACGTTCCGATGAGTATAAATTAAAGTTGTTAGTTTTTCAACAAACTAAATCTCTTTTCAATCTTAATTTTATCCAAATCAATGCTGCGGCTTATCTGAGAAAGCGAAACAGACAGACATGCTTTCGTAATTATAATATTGGATAATTCAAAATTGTTGGACACTTGGATAGTTATAAACTATATTCAAACTAAAGGGACTAAATATACCTGAAAAGGTTAAACTGTGTGGGTGATATTGCGATAAAACCCTCTGTATTTACGTTTATACCATTACCTAGTATTATCATTAGTGCTTTTGTATAGATAATTTATACCTACTCTAGTTCCCTAATTTTAGATTGACTTCATTTTAAGCCTGGCAGAACTGTAGTCGGTATTTACGGAATTACCATTAATGTTAAAATTACTGTTTTAAATTGCTATTTTAGCCTGGTTTAAAATTTTATATCTTCAATAATAAAACTTCCTATTTTAAAGCAAAAACTTTCATCAATGAAAAGCTACATTATTCCCGTAAAAAACGTAGATTTCGTAGAAAACGAGTTTATAAGTGTAATATTTTACATTATAAATAAAATAAGTGAAAACCATTTACACAGTTTTATTTTGTTTTATTTCAAAATATATCCCATAACCTAAACCCATACCCAATCTAATAGCTACACCCAGACAATAATATGAAAATATAATCTTCTATACTAATATTATAAAGCTGAAGAGTTTGTTTGTCTGTTTAAACGCGCTAATCTCAGGAACTACTGGTCCGATTTGAAAAATTATTTCAGTGTTAGATAGCCCATTTATCGAGGAATACTATATATATCATCACGCTAAGACCAATAGGAGTGGAGCACTGCGGGTAAAACCACGAGGCACAGCTAGCGTTTAATAATATCATCACTTCCCCTTTCACTATGAAGCAGCGCTTAATGCTAGAACACCGAAATTTCTCGAAAACCATTTCTCACGCGATTCACTAATTGTTTTATAATTAGCTGTACTTAAGACATTGTTACAAGTAGGGCAAGTTGGTTAAGATAGTGTTAGTAAGGATAGTGCATGATATCGTTTTGTAAATGATCCTAATAATATAGTTAATATAGAAGAGATAGGAACCTATATAATTATGAAACATTTTTATCTATATGCTAAGGGTTTACTTCTGGAAGTTTAAGCTCTACCTCTGCCAGTTAAAAGGACAAAATGGTGTATGAAAATCCTCAAACACAAATAGTCCAGTAGATTTCCTTTTATTAAATTTTGTTTATTGAGATTTCAATATTATCTCTCTATAGTTTTTTATTTTTATTTTTATTTTTTTTAAAAGAGGATTTGATCATAATCTGAACATGTCATCCCCATAGGAACATCTTAATCTTATAATAACTATTTAATAAGCTAAGGTACAAACTAAAAAATATCTATGATCTACGACTTATTCCTTTAAGTACAAAACTACTAAATTTTACTACGTTTGCAACCTTTCTTTTATAATTGTACAGCTAACAATTCGAAGTAGGTAAGTTATTATAACCTACCTATAAGTACAAAATTTGTACAAAATATAAATACATTTAATGTATTTATATTTTCAAAAGATCCAAAACTTGTAACAATACTCCAGACTCACGTGACCTGAAGTGTCAAAAACGTGATCGTCTACAAATCGTCTGGTAGCAACGTGATCACTTCAATACATTTTTACTTACAATCTATGTTTTCCTTTTTGTTATGATTGCTTTTTTGTTTTTGACTCCGTCGAGTTATTTATAAGTTCGGTGAAAACAAATCAATTTTCGATCAATAGTTTTGTTAATTAACTTCTAAGGCTTAACTTCTTCTTTTTATTATTATTGGTATATTACTTTTTTAAGAGTTCGATTAATATTTCAATGTTTAGTGAAGTCCCGTGTTCTATATTTGGTACAGGTGATTTTTTTTCGATCGATAAATTTCTTCTGCAAATCTATAAAATAAATAATACGCAGACACAATATATTTACACAGATGCAAAATAACTTGCGCACACATACGTGTATTTGATACAAGTACATTGAAACCAAAATCTGCATTGAAACAATAATGTTCCCAATTAGGGTAACAATATCAAAAACCCAATAGTTACCTTTGTACCGAATAACATAGTTCCTCTGTGAGGCCTAATTAACACACGCCAGTTGCTTTGTAGTTTAATACAGAATTATGAGATTAGTCATCGGAACAACTCTGTTACAGACCAGGGAATTAGCTTTGAAATGATGTTAGCATTTGTTGAATATTTTCATTAATTTACAGAGAGATGGATTGTATTATTTAGATAGAATAGACGGATTTTCCTGGACTATTTTTATATATATTTATAAAAACGCTCTATTCATCAACAAAATTACTTAAACTCTCACAAATCTACGCATATTCCACATGCATCCTTATAAAAAAAATAACAACAAACGCAACAAAATCAAACTGATGATTTTTTATGTAGCTGTACTACATAAAAAATCAACAAAGTATAACCTGAGAAGCCAAAATAATTTTCAACCTATCTCGACTCGAACTAACTACGGGAAAAAAACCATACTCTTTGAAGGAGCACAAATGTTTAATAAATTGCCAAACAAGTTAAAAAATTGTAAAAGTCTAAATGTATTTAAAAAAATTACTTAAAAATCACATTTACTGTAATTTATTAGAATACTACAGTAGAATTTATGCTTATTTTGTATAATTATTGCATGATAACTAAAACTAGAGAACTAAGTTAATTTAATTTAAGATAGCATGTAACTCATTTTAAGTGAACAAATTGTTCTTATGAGTAATAAAGTCTTTAAACCTATATTCTAGCTATGCCCCGCGGTTTTACCCGCAGTGCTTCGTCCCTATTGCATGATTCATTTTGATATATTATAGCCTATAGCCTTCCTCGATAATTGGGCTATCTAACACCTAAATAATTTTTCAAATCGGACCAGTAGATAGAGATTAGCGCGTTCAAACAAGCAAACAAACTCTCAAACTCATCTTTATAATGTTAGTATAATATGTATTATAGATATTATCTACCTATTAAGCAATTTTTTCTGAGTAGGTTCTTTTTGCCGAGACGCTGGGCTTTTTCTCTTATGGTGGATGTTGAAGTTACAAAGATAAGACGTCACGTAGATTTGAAGTCGAAAATAAAACTTCTAATTGTTTATGTTATTGCTAAAGTCTCAATTTACGACCATTTAGAATATGATTAACAAAAATATCCTGAATATTTTCCCAAAAAGAAATAATCGTACCTAATATTATAGAAGACGGAATTGTTTTTGAGAAATGTATTCAAGATCACTTATTCCAAGTCAGTTGCCTCCATTAGCTCCAAAATGAAGGGAGTTAAGAGGGAAATTACAGATGCTCTCGCTAAACGACCGTTTAATATACCTTAAAGGTGAAAGGCATTTTTCTATTTAATTTTGGAATTCGAGAATTTTTTATTTGACCTTCTTTATTTTTTTTTTCTTTTGGTATTTTAGTTGCAATTATTTTCGCATTACAAATATTTTTGAACATCATTTTTAAAATAATAAACATGACATAATATTATATCATTTACTCTCCGCCCGCGGCTTCGCCCACTTTGTCTAAAACATAATAAATTATATACTAAAACCTTCCTCTTTAATCACTCTATCTATTTAAAAAAACCGCATCAAAATCCGTTGCGTAGATTTAAAAATTTAAGCATACATAGGGACATAGGGACAGAGAAAGCGACTTTGTTTTATACTATGTAGTGATGAAGTATTCAATACAATACTGTTAGCAGATCATAGGCCATTACATTTAAAAAAGGACATACACAGTAATTGCATTGCTTCGTCTATTCATCATCAATTTCAGATGCTTCACACCAAAGATCCAAAAACCGACGCGACTTTAAACAAACACTAACAAACAAAGACATATTTACAATATTATAGATATTATATATGACAAGGATTCAATACAAACCTGTTAGCAGATCATAGGCAAATATATTCAGGCTGCTATCCCATTTAACACTGGACATTGACAAGCTGTCTAGTCACGCAGCCAGTTAAGCCTGCAAATCCATTGTCAGATCAGACCTATGGGATTAGCGACAATGGAGACTAATATTTCTATCAGATTTACTTATTCGAAACATGCCTTCCCGTAATACTGTTTACATGTTTGTGTTGGTAATCAAGTGGATTTATTATTTTGTTTTGTTTTTCACAGGATTGGTTAGATTTGTACAACTATACAAACAGCAGTTTAGATGTTTTATCTAGACCATACCAATAATACCTTCATAATGGAAGTAAAACCGCTTTAATGCATTGAGTTACATGTACTACATACTAGAGAGGACATCGCTACTACACTATTTGTAACACGAGTTAGAGTCAATCGTTTCAAACTCAATTTTTTTTGTTACATTGATTGGTTTTTATTGATAAGTTTGTACGCACAGATTTTGTTCGTGGTGCCCTTTCTAGTAATAATACCTCAATGCTTTAATGTTAACTTTATTTTTGATAACTAGATACCTATGCACCAAATCAAATATGCACATCTCATGCTTACCTCAATTTACCATTATTACCAAAGTACTAATTTTAAAACTCATATTTATGAAAAAAAGTTAGTCATTTAACTTTTGTATTGACTTGTTTTTATAGTTGCCAGTGATTGATGACATGACAAAGTTTTTAACCGTGTGTACAGGCAGATAAAACTATAAAATAATCTGATATCTAGAAGTTTTTTTTCTTTTATAGATAACTTTGCCCCATGTAGGTTCTCTCTAGAACCCCATCCAACTAAATAAAATAAAAAGCATTTCGTAAAACTCGCACACACTCGACACAACGCACGCCATTTCTGTCTCCCCATTTATAAAACACTGTCTCCACACGTGACAAAGGGTCTTCCGAGTGCTGGAGTGCCCCGTAACTCGGTCACGGAGATGGAATGGCCTGTAATGAAGCGTCTGTACAACGCTTGCAGTAATCGCTTTAATTAGTCTGGTCGCCATCTGGATACGTCTGTCAAAATGACAAGTGTATCAAAATTTACGTCAAAGTGGGGTTATTAGCAAGTTAATCAGACCTCTAAAGTGTAAGATAGATATTTCAATTTTATGATAAAAATCTTATGAATACTTGCTTACTTTTAATTGTTCCGTATCCGTAAAACGGGCCCCTTTCACTGAGACTTCGATGTCTGTCTGTCATACGTTCATATAATAATACAAGATATATTTACAAAAATTAAAGAAAATAAAGAGCTTATTTAAACGGAACCCTTAGCAAAGCGGTTTCAACTCGAACTTATCCGATTTTTCATAATTTGATGTTGAGATCGAATCATTCCCAATTTTTTAAATTTCTGTTATGCTCGTACAATTTCTATTATGTATCTCGATAAATCAACCCACAATCATTATGCATATTGTGTGATTATAGAAACAAACGTTTTCCATTTTAAATAAGCAAATATTAACTTCAAACAATACATTTCATGATATAAAACATAGTAGGTCCATTTATTTGAATCACGAAGCCAAAAATATTTTTATATTCGTAAATATTTTACATAGAAATAGGAATTGACTCGACCCCAATATTACGTTAAAAAAGTAATTTGATTAAATGATATGAAAAGTAAACAGGGTCTATGCCCAATGTAATAGACTTACTGTTAGGTATATATTAAATTTATTTAATGCTGGGTCCACACTTGCGATTTTTCAACGCTAAGAACATTTACCTTTCTTACCACTGAATTGCTTTGATGTTATTTTATTCCTTTGAAAAAGATGTATCCAATCAGGAATATTATTTCAAACACCTGAAAAATAAACAAAAAAGTTTTAGATAAAATTAATAATTGTATCGCATTGCATCATACAAAGTATTTTTGCAGATTTCCCGCACATTTTAAATACAAGTTACTAAAATTATAACAAGTACTAGATTTCCGCCCGCGGCTTCGCCCGCATTTTCAAAGGAAAACCCGCATAGTTCCCGTTCCCGTGGGATTTCCGGGATAAAACCTGTCCTACGTGTTAATCCAAGTTACCCTCTATATGTGTGCTAAATTTCATTGTAATCGGTCCAGTAGTTTTTACGTGAAAGAGTAACAAACATCCATACATCCATACATCCATACATCTATACATCCTTACAAACTTTAAGATCTTCAGTAGGAATGAAGATACTTGTGGTTAGGTTCCATTAAAACTTGTCCTATAAAATAACCAACTTTAGAAAATATCCATCGAAAGGCCGCAGTCAATCGTTGTCTTTACTGAAATATTATTTCATACTAGTCAAGATGACAGAAAGTATACTGTTATACCTTTCTTACCTTTATTCATATAGGTTCCCGCAAGTCTGCCCACAGCACAGAGTACGTGACTGCCCGGGGCTCTGGTTTTGACCCCATTAACCTTGTCTCGCCATGATTTAATGGCAAAATACGTATTTCCCCATCCTGTGTTGCCGAGTAACAGATTTTTCGCTTTATATAATCTCTTTCGACCCCGAAATGAACAAATATTGTTTGTGCTGATTTACTTTAGTAAGTTGTATGAATAAATTGAAAATTGGTGGCGTAGATACATAAATTAGCATTGATGTTTAAATTTAATTTAGTCAATTATCTGTTGTTGGTATTACCTTTTATCAACAAAAATAAAAATTATAAATTATAAGTTTTTCTGTAAAAACATCGACTTTAATGAATGATTTTTAACAAGAATACTGATTCATATAAGTAGTTATTTAATAGAAAACATTTAATTTCAATACAATCGAACACGATATCCCACTCCATTATTTTATATTTTGCTTAACATTTTATTGATAAATCTCTACAAAAATCTTTGCATACAATTGATTACCCAAAACTTCGACACAGGCTGCAAGTCTAAACGCTAGCCGAGGCCAAACTTCACGCTGACCCAAACTTCCTTTACATATTCGGTTACACGGATCAAGATTAACAATATTCCAAGTGTGTTCAGAACTTTGTTACGTGATTAGATAGGTTATAGTTATACTGGTATTTGGAACATGTTTATATAACAAATTTTGCTTTAATAGCCTAGCTATAGTATGGAATGTCTAGCTTCAGTTCTTCATTTTCACTCAATTGGTGTGTTAAGAACTTTTCTTTGTTACGTCAGATTAAGTTATAGATATGGTTATAGTTATACTGGTATTTTATTAAACATGTAAATACAAAAAATTGTACCTATCTACTAACTTTTGGAAAGGAACGTCTAGTTACAGTTTTTCGTCTTCACTCAATTGATTTGTTCAAAAAATTGTTTAGTTATGTTAAAGTGGATAGCGGATATATTTATGGTTATGTTGGTATTTTGAACATGATTGTTTATGTAACAAATTTTAGTTTGATAGCAGTTGGAATGTAACATCTAGCTATAGTTTTCATTTCCACCCTATTGAGTCGCTTTATGAGTTTTTAAGTAGGTTATAATGTGTAAATAATGTTTAAGATGTTATATATACGAGTTCAAAGAGTAAAATAATGATTTAAAGATGGTCGTTAGTTTGTTTCTTTAAAAATGTAGGTGGTGTTGATCAAATCCATACTAATATTATAAATGCGAAAGTAACTCTGTCTGTCTGTCTGTTACTCAATCACGCCTAAACTACTGAACCAATTGGCATGAAATTTGGTATGGAGATATTTTGATACCCGAGAAAGGACATATAGGCTACCTTTTATTGCGAAATATGTACCATGGGCTAAGCCGGGGCGGACCTCTAGTTCTCTATAAATTGTTAAGTTAATCTATCCCGGAGCAAACCTACATAAGGTACTAAAATTTAAGCGATTTTTTTTACGAAATATATAAAACTTTGTCTAATTCTTTGCTTAGAAACAGCCATTCTTAAGTTTCCCTTGAGAGATCATGAATCTCGGCTTTGCCTATCACAGGAAGAGGCTTAAGGGCCGGAAGGGAGACCGAAACGCGAAGCAAGGGACTCGCCTTCGGCCAAAGCTGTATTTATGCCGCAGTTTGGCGGCTTTAGTTCTTCTTTCTTTACTATTTCGTCCTCATAGTGATGACGAAGTAAAGTGCTAGTGGCGGATCTGTGTCACGCAGAATTAAGACGTCTGTGTTATTTTCAGAACTTGATTTGACTAGTTAAAGTATTGCTGAATCCGTACTCAATATTACTTTATTAATTTTTTTATGCACTTTTTAAGAGATCACTGCTAAGTGATAAGGCCCCCTAATACACTATATGTACTGTGGTTTTATACATATAATTGTAACAAAACTTCCTTTAAAAATTTAGTTTAAAAATAATTTATTGAAGTGTTTAATAAATAAAATAGTAACTGTCAAATTTTAAAAAAGCTAAGAATATTTTTGATAAAAAAAGACTTAATTTACAACTTCAAAAACCCTTTTGAAAATCGTTATAATTATTACATTGCAGATTCATTCATATATAAAAAATCTAAAACCACAGATTGCCTGAAAATCATCCCTTCACAGTATTAAAGCGGCAAAATAAAAACACGCAATAAAGATAAGAGCAGCATTACGCGTTATTAACCGAGCAAACATATTGACTTGTAAATCAATGCAAATGGGCCGGGAGGTTCAAAAAATAGCTGACTCATTGAAACATTAACAGTTGAGATACCAAAAATATGTGGACCAGGGGAGTCGTTGAGCATGGCGGGTTGTAAACTTTTATCTTGCTGATGAATGCATGGATTAATAAACGCGCTAGCTTTCCTCCCGCGGCTTCGCTTGCGTTTAAAGGGGAAATTCTCAAAGCAACTAGACTTGACATTTACAAGTAGCAGTTTTTGAGTTTATCGTGAACACACAGACAGATGCGGTGACGAATTGTGTTTTAGCCCTACAGTAGTCGCGTATATAAAAGTGACGTGTGAGGTCGCGTGGTTTACAAGGGTATACCATTTTTAAAACAAGAATACGTACATAAATAAATGTCTGTTTATTCATAAATCTTCATGACTATATATTTTCTATTTAAAATAATCAACAAAACATACAAGTATATCTTTTATGATTAGAAAAAACAACTGCAAGAATGGCATGGCCGGCGGCGGTGCCGCCGGCATTTGCAAAGCACTTGCATGGCCTTTGCATGGAACTTGCATGGTATTTGCATGGCATTTGCATGGAACTTGCATGGCATTTGCATGGCACTTGCATGGCATTTGCATGGAACTTGAATGGCACTTGCATGGCACTTGCATGGCATTTGCATGGAATTTGCATGGAATTTGCATATGGCACTTGCATGGCACTTGCATGGTACTTGCATGGCACTTGCATGGCACTTGCATGGCACTTGCATGGCACTTGCATGGCACTTGCATGGCATTTGCATGGCACTTGCATTGCACTTGCATGGAACTGCCATGAGGAAATCACAAAGTTGAATAGATTCAAAGTTTTTATTTGCTGAATGTAGGTATGCATAGCGCATTGAAGGTAGATCAGATAATAGGACACGGTTACACGCCAACTTCTTGACGTGAAATTCTGGACGTGAACAATATAAGAGAGTAACAATACAGTGAACACTTATCAACCAGATTCACTTCATTTTTAGTGCGATTATAGGGAGATATTATTTTCGGTTTCAATTTATCTCCAGTATAGGCATGTACTGCTGCTTCTCTACATGAATTTACTATTTGAACTTGACTAGTCACCACCAAGATCATCATGACAATGGTCTGTCTCTGTTTTACCTGCAAATATAAATAAATACATTATAAAATTAATAATTTATAAGTCTGAAACATTATTTTTAAAATATAATATTTGTAAAAAATAAATGAAACAGTCACAACAAAAAACTTACGTAGTAGAAAATACTTAACAACAATCGCATCAAGCAAATAAAACTAAGAATTTATAGTTAAAATCGATCGCCATTGTTGAATACTTCTTGACTGAAACTTTTATAAAACAATACTGATAACAAGAGTTTTGAAACTATTTAATTGGTATAAATTTATAAGGAGATCGCAGTGGATTTGTTAGTGAATTCATGGATATTTCTATCTTAATATTGAATTTTTAATTTATGATGCGGGCTAATCACATTTGTTATACCAGGGGCAATATTGGATTTGCACACAAAATTGGCTCCTTATTTGTGATGTGTGTAGGCAAGCAGGGGCAATATAGAGAACAGCCGAAATTGCGCCAACCGCCGCGTCTTGTAACCGATATTGCCCCTGCGGCAGGTAGGTGTGTAGCTGCCCTTAGACAATCTGTGCTTTGTGTGAAATATATAAAGCACTAGATTTCCGCCCGCGGCTTCGCCCGCGTTTGCAAAGGAAAACCCGCATAGTTCCCGTTCCCGTGGGATTTCCGGGATAAAAACTATCCTATGTGTTAATCCAAGTTACCCTCTATATGTGTGCTAAATTTCATTGTAATCGGTTTAGTAGTTTTTTCGTAACAAACATCCATACATCCATACATCCTTACAAACTTTCGCCTTTATAATATATATATATAAATATATAAAGCATGTTATAGTAAGTATAAATATTTTGTTTAATTACTATATCCTATATATTTATGTTATTTGAAGAAATAAACAGTTTAAAAATTATAACGGAATTTTTTTATGTTTCCTTGACTCTTCAAATTATATGAAAAATATTAATCTAAAATATACTTAATATTTTCCGAAGATATCTAGTATATGTTTATTTTCTCTTCATATTTTATAAGAATTTTGATATACTAAGCTTACCATATATAACAAGATCACGTACAAAATACAACAAACATCGATTTGCGGAAGAAAACTGTATTATTTGACACCATTTTGACACAAATTCGACACAAAAATGTTTTCTTTGTCGTGGTAGAAGCTAAATAAGAATAGTAAAAGACAAACATAATATCACTATATTTATCTAAAAACAAGATTCCTTTGATAATAAAAATAGCATTATTTTGTGATGTTAAAGATATAGAACCTATAGATAACTGTTATCATTTCGGAGTAAGAAACACCAAATAAATATTTAAAAATCCCTATCGTAATTAGTCGTATTCCTAAGTTTAAATTTACAGAAAATTGAATAGATTATATTAAAGATAGATACTTTTATATATAAAAATGAATAGCAAAATGTGTTGGTAAGCGCATAACTCGAGAACGGCTGAACCGATTTCGATACTTCTTTTTTTATTATATTCCTTGAAGTACGAGGATGGTTCTTATGTAGAGAAAACGTAATTATGTACCACGGCCGAAGCCGGGGCGGACCGCTAGTCAAAGATAGATATTAAATAAAACATGCGTTATTAGTTGCCTCACCATTAATTTATATACTTTATTTTTAGCATACGCTACAACGATTCAATCAATCTTTAAACATTATTATTCGTAACTATCACATAAACACCATTAGTACCAATAAATTTGAGAAGAGAAATGTAATGCTTTGTCGATATATATTGCAAAAGTGTATTTACATTATTATTCGAGCCACAATAGCCAAAAGCCACAAATAAAAGGACAAACAAACAAATAAGCTGTACATTTTCTCCGCCAAAACAACTCCTATATAAATAATTATATTTTTGTGTGTCATGTGGCTTTTCCATATGGTTTTATGTAATGTTATATACTCGTGTCAATCTTCAACATGTTATGTATATAGAAAATATGGCAAAAACATTATCTTGTCATTAATACTTTGTCTACTAATACTTTGTCATTAATTATTTATCACTACATAGTATAAAACAAAGTCGCTTTCTCTGTCCGTATGTCCCTATGTATGCTTAAATCTTTAAAACTACGTAACGGATTTTGATGCGGTTTTTTTTAATATACTTAGAGTGGTTCTTGAGGAATGTTTTATATAATTTATTAGGTTATAGTCAAAGCGGGCGAAGCCGCGGGCGGATAGATAGTATTATGTTAAACATTTTATAGCCACGATGAGAACTGCGAATCTGGCAATTGTATTAAATATTAAGATGGTAAGAAAAAGTTTGTATGAATAAATTCGATTGCTAGAGTTTGTGAGTCGCTTAGTATAGGTACCGAGGCATTGCTAAGCGAAATAAATGGATCTAATCTCGTTTACGATATTTTTATGCCTATTCATCCGAAAATTTTCGCTATTTCTCACTAATTTTTACATTTTAATAATAAATTGAATACAAATGCTTTAAAAACAATGCAATAAAACGACTTATTTCACTCATTCATTGTCATGAGTTAGTTTAGAAACAAAATTTTGGATAGAACAATTTTTTTGGCCAAAAAATACTACAATATATAAACGAACTAGCTTACCGCCCGCGGCTTCGCCCGCTTTCTCTAAAACGTATTGAGATTTAAACTATCCTATCTCTCAAGTTGGATCGAACTGCACATGGTGTGCGAATTTTATTATAATCGGTTAAGTGGTTTAGGAGTCCATTGAGGACAAACATTGTGACACGAGATTTATATATATTAATCCTTACTAATATTATAAATGCGAAAGTAACTCTGTCTGTCTGTCTGTTACTCAATCACGCCTAAACTACTGAACCAATTTGCATGAAATTTGGTATGGAGATATTTTGATACCCGAGAAAGGACATAGGCTACCTTTTATTGCGAAATATGTACCACGGGCGAAGCCGGGGCGGACCACTAGTATTAAGATAATGTATTGAAAGATGATCATAAAACAAAAACCTAACAAGAAAAGCTTTAAAATTATATACAAACTTAGTAGTTCGACGAGTTTGAACTCAGTATATCTTCGTCTCTTGAGTGTATTTTGAACAGGTATTTTAGTTGACTTAGTCGAGAAATAAAGTTAGAAATAAGATCGTATTTAATGACTAACGACGGATCTAGATCGAGTTTATTGGGACAAAAAAGGCATTTTATTGTATAAATAGGAGATTGTTTAAATGTATCCTTTTTTTTCAGTTGCTTATTTATATAGTAAAACATCGCTTTTCTGTGTGTGTGATTCAAATTGTGCATAGGTATTTAATATTATGTCGATTTCTTAAGTAGATATGTATTATAGTATTCTTATGGTAATACATGTAGTGAAACAAAAAGGGGTTACAATAAGAAAGATTGGCCAATAGACGATCCTGTAGTTTTCAATGTATTATGAAAGTAGAATAAATTATATCTACACTTAAAACAAGCACTATAGCTTTTCGTGGCATTGCAACGGTTCATATTCCAAAACAACTAAAAAAACACAGTAAAAAAATACGATAAAGTGCATTATTATTGAATCACATCATTAATAAAACATCCTTATCACACAAATTGTGTGCGTTAATTACCAATTCAGTACAATTAAAATAGAGATAACATTTGGTCACCAATTAAACTATTTGACCCACTAAAGCCACAAAACCGTGAGAACGATACAAAGAAAACATATGCATAGGTGAAATTAAAAACAAGGGGTAAAATAAACGGAGTCTTATCACGCGAGAGGTCACGGGGTCATTCAGGTCAATGGTTATTAGAAATTTTATACCATTTTGTAAACACACCGAAATTTATAATACTATAAAAACTAGAATTATAATCGGCTGACACGTTACTCGCTTGTTAGAAGGAATTTATTAGATTTGTGAATAACTAAGTTGGGGTTTAATTGACGTGCTAAGACGGTAATTGGGGTGTTTTTCGTTTTTCGAATGTATGGAACCAGCATGAAACTCGGTGAAATATAGTTGATTTTTTTATGGAAAGATTATAAAAACACATTTTAGGAATAATTAAAAACCTAACAATGTGGGTTTGTAACTTGTTAGAGCCGTTGTTAGTACTCTCTAGTTGGTTTTCCCAATCTACTCTAGTTGTTTTCTCCAATTGTGCAGGTGTCATTAATAATTATGATTTAAATGTTTTATATCTACAGATATATGCATAATGGTACGCAGATTTAACTGTTCTCCTAAAAATTCTGGTTAGTTCGTGCTTCACTATAATCATGAAAATAATATCGCTTAAAACAAATCATATTAGAGGGACAAAATTTAAACTAAAAAAAAATCTAGATGACTAGGCCAGCGGCTTCTGTCGTATGCTATTTTGTATTTGTATGCTATCCTATTCAATATCTTTCATTTATTTGAAATATCTCTTCTTTATTTTGAATAATCCCTATTTTATAATGGTAAACATTAAAATTTTTCTCCTAAAAAGTATCAAAAAAACATTTATAAACCCATCGGCACCGCTTCCACAGTCGAATTCAAATAAGAATTGCAATTCCGGCTTGAAATGAGTTTTAAGCTCGGAAGTTTAAATGAAAAGAGATTAGATCGCACCGGCTGTTCAGCACCGCTTTAAAGCAATATAGTCGCTGTTCCAGGGACAATATTGCGTATGAACTAAGGTTTTGAAAGCGCTTCAGCGATATTAGATACGAGCTATTCATGATTATTGGTAGTGATCGAGTTTTAGTACAGGCGGTAACGGTAATGGTTTTTGTTTCAGAAGCAGAAAAGAAATAAAGAATCCGTAAAGTAATTTAGATTAGAAATTAAGACCTAACAAAATGTCAAATTCTACTTAGATTGTAAATAATATTTAGTGAAAGTCAAAGTCCTAAACTACAGCTTTTGCTGTAAGTAACATTTTCGTCGGATATCAACTCAGAGAATAAACGTGGAAAAGCCTGTTCTTTCAATAGTCTATTGAAAAAATAAATATAAACAAATGTAGAGAGAGAGAAAGAGGAATCTAAAGTACAAGTAATACAAACGCTATCAATTCAACATCTAGGTCACTAACATAAGATCTAGAATGTACAATATGCTAGTACTACCATTCAGCATTTTTGTATCATGTTCATACTAAAAGATGATAAAGGAGCGAAATGCTTGTCCATGCTAACGGCAATATTTATCAAAGGAAGGAAAACCGCTCGTGAATTTCTTAAAGCAAAATTTTAAAAGTTTAATATAAAACGCTTTATCGGCCAACTTATTTCAACCGTCCGATTTCGTGGCACCTCTAAAATAAATAAAATTCAATAGTGCAGTCACAAGTCGCAACATATGGCTCCGAGGTGACTCAGGGTTGAACAGTTTTTGCCAGATTTATCTCGAACTTTCTACGAGTTTCAATAGAATTATATGAACTGTGTTATAATAGTTTTATTGGATACTTTGAAGTATTTCTTTTTGTTAAGTGTATGTTGACGTATTTAGAAATATAAATAATCGAAGGCTTACTGCTACTACTAATTATTTAGTTACAGTACTAGCCGTTCTTATAGGCGGTTTAAGCTTGCAATGTTACCCATTAATAAACTTAAGCTGCTTAACCAGAGGGTTAAATGACCATTGAGGTAAATACGTACAGCTGCAGGAATCAGTTTTTGTCTATACGAATATTATAAAGCTGAAGAGTTTGTTTGTTTGTTTGAACGCGCTAATCTCAGGAACTACTGTCCGATTTGAAAAATTCAAAGAACAACAGGAGCGGAACCACGCGGGTGAAACCGCAGCCGCAGCAGAACCGAGCGCAGCTAGTAAGTAATAATGTGGGACAAGTACAGAGTAAAATGGCACAAATTGAATTATTGTGCAGTCATATTTTGTGTTTTACTTCATGTTAGTTTAGCTTCCCGAACATCTTATATATAAAAATGAATCGCAAAATGTGTTGGAAAGCGCATAACTCGAGAACGGCTGAACCGATTTCGATAATTCTTTTTTTATTATATTCCTTGAAGTACGAGGATGGTTCTTATGTAGAGAAAACGTAAACATGTACCACGGGCGAAGTCGGGGCGGACCGCTAGTTCATTATATTAATAACAATTATGTCAAGAGTAGGAAATTGTAAGTAGAGTTTACTACCATACTTAACCCACATTTCCAATATTTCTGGTAACCATGCATTTAGATTAAACGAGCGAATGCTTATTCTAACCCCACTATGTTAAATTATTTTAGCAATTCGTAGAGCATCCCTTCGTTAGTGCGTACGAAAATATTGAACAACACTGAATACGAGTTTTCGTTTACACTAAAATATCACGAAAGATTGCTCTTGCTCTAGCTCTATGTTTGTTTGGTTTAAAATGCACCGTTAAACCACTAATTTATCAATAATTTATTATTTAATACAAACTAAATATAATATCAAGAAATATAACAGAAAACTATAAGCCTGACAGCCCCAAGTAAGCACGTAGCATGTGAAATGCAATCGCTTAAAAGCACTACGACCTTGCTATGATTTAAGGCTTATTTTGCGAAACGTTGATCGTTATTAAAATTTAAAATACTTTATATGTAGACCTTGGTATATGATTCATAGATTATAGAATGTTTGTTGCTTTGTTTTTCGTTCATGCAACTAAGATTTGTTTATGGTTAAAGATTGTAGAGAACATTAAGATCTTAATTATTATATAACAATTAGGTACCGTACTTATAATATTTTTTGGTTTTTATTTCATTATAAATAGATTATTTATTCAATTTGTTTTTATTTGTAATAAAACTATGTAGTTGAAACAGCGGATATTTTGGAAATGTGTGAATATCTCTAATATTTTTCGCTCTATTTAAATCTAGAGTATCAGACAATATAATATTTTAAGCCATGAATTCCAAATTGTTTATGTACTTCTAGCTTAGTACAATTCTTTTAAAATTTATACAAATACATTAAATTTTTAAATACAACAGTATTAGCACAATAAAAAGAATAAATTATGATGTCATGTTTAATAAATTATTCTTTAATGTTTATTTCAGCCATAAGCAGCTTATAACTACTTCGCTTTGTTTTGTTAATTTTGTTATTTGAAGCATTGTATACCTATAGGTAAATACTTTATTGTAAATGTGAAAGTTTATAGATGTGTGTATGTATGTTTGTTGCTCTTTCATGCGTACCACTGAACGCTTTTAGTGATAATTGGTAGAGATGTAGCTTATGTATTTGAATAACACAAAAGTTAGTCGTTAAATAATAAAAATATAACGTTGGTAAGTACATAACTCAATAATACATTGTTCAATTCAGCAAATTCATTAAATTAAGTCCCAGTGAAGATATACTTACAAAAATGCATTTGCATTCGCGAAGCCCGTACGGATCTTTAGTTCATGATGTACAATCGTAAGTTCTCAATATCTATACTATATAAAGAGGAAAGGTTTGTAATTATGTATATATGTATGTATGGTTTTCACGCATAAACTACTGGACCGATTTCAAAAATTCTTTCACCATTAGAAAGCTGCATCTTCACTGAGAAACATAGGCTATATTGCATTTAAAAAAAATAGAGATCCTTACCAAAAATGCAATAATGTAACCCAAGGTGTAAAAAATTCCTTAATCAAAATTCTGTCATCGCGTGCGCTGCGGAATCTATTCCTTGAAGTACGAGGAAGGTTCTTATGAAAAAAAACGTAAACATGTAGGTACCATGGGCGAAGCCGGGGCGGACCGCTAGTAATAAATAAAGCTAGTAAAATAATATCGACTCAACATATAACTAACAGCTCTAACATCATGGCAAAGTACTGTTAATCCAAAACATTTAGCCAGTAATACGAGTTACCCATGTCAAGCATGACACATGTTTGGGAGCCATGCCTCTCCATCACGATCCTACTCGACATTTGCGTTTTTTCCCATCTTGTTTATGTGGAATGGCTATTTAACTTTCAGGAATTAATTAAAAGTAGCTGGAATCCCGCGGCACTAGAATGGTACCCAGATAAATGCTTATCTGGACTATAATTTATCAGTTATCTCTCTACCAAATTTCATACAGATCCAATCATCTCTTTTTGTGTGTGAGTATAACAGAATCAATTTTCATAGAGATTCCAAGCTTTTTATGCGTGAAAGAGTAACAAACATACAGTCTTACAAACTTTCGTGTTTATAACTAGTACAAATTATTTTCTAGTAGTCGAAATTCGACGTATTTCCACTGACTCTCACCTGCGTTTTACTACATACACGTCGCGGTGAAATATAGCACTACTACATATACACTGGGAAATTTGAATTGTAATATAAAATCTCGATGTATAAAATCAAAGGTATCACTGCAATACGAGGAGTGAACATTTTGATGTTCTTGTGAGAAGATGATTCACTGTGTTGTAGTCGTGTTTCAGTGTTTATTTTATCATTATTTTAGGCACATGTAGCAAGGAAATATATTGAACTATCATTTGGACTCTTAAAGTAAGGCTCATATTGTTTGAAATTTGGAACGCAAGAAGATTCAGCATTAATTATCGTGTTAATATAAAAGAAATTAAAATATTTATTATAGCGTTTTTGTCTAAGCACATATTAAGTTGATTTTACATAGGAAATATTTGTTATATACTTATAAACAGTACATATTAAAAAGTAAGATTTGGTACACATACAAACTGAATCCATACTAATATTATAAATGCGAAAGTAACTCTGTCTGTCTGTTACTCAATCACGCCTAAACTACTGAACCAATTTTCATGAAATTTGGTATGGAGATATTTTGATACCCGAGAATGGACATAGGCTACTTTTTATCCCGGGAAAATGACGCAATCCCGGAAATCCCACGGGAACGGGAACTATACGGGTTTTTCTTTGACTGCGCGGGCGAAGCCACGTGCGGAAACCTAGTAATTATAATAAATGCGAAAGTAACTCTGTCTGTCTGTTACTCAATCACGCCTAAACTACTGAACCAATTTTCATGAAATTTGGTATGAAGGTATTTTAATACCCGAGAAAGGACATAGGATAGGTTTTATCCCGGAAATCCCACGGGAACGGGAACTATGCGGGTTTTCCTTTGCAAACGCGGGCGAAGCCGCGGGCGGAAATCTAGTATTACGATATTTATGTTTAAAACTAAACCTATAACTCAACAACACCACTTCTATTATATTTCAAGCGAAATCAATAACTATGCAAACCACTCAAACAAACCCACTTCATAAAACAAGAATTTACAATGCAAATAAATTATTCAAATCCGTAGTTTTATTGTTACAATTGTACAGCGGAATCACGATATAGCTCAAATAGTTTCACGCGAAAATAAGGCTTTGGATATCGTGTGGATTTGAAACAGGCGGTTAAGGTTTGGCAATCTTATTATGTAATAGAATAAACTAGCTGTAACCAGCGGCTTAGCTCGCATGATTAAGGGAATTTTCAATGAGTATGAAATGTTTTAGTGCGGTAAAAAGTAGCCTATATTAGGTACTCTCTAGCCTCTGTATTATCTTCGGATACAAAAATCGTACATTGAGATTCTTCAATATTTAACATAGAATCAACTTCCAATTGTCACTACCAATAATTATTAAAAATGTTACTTTCGACTGCAGAAAGTCAGACGAGTAATTTATGAGTTTATCCATTTGAAACAATATCGAAATTTACTTAATTAACAATCTTTTCGTTGAATTTATTTATTATTATTTTTTTATAATATATATGTCGGAGATCCCCCCCCCCCTGATACTACCGAACGCAAGCGCATGACTCACGAAGTGCACTTGGACATGGCCGTGGTAGCGGACGGGCATTTAAGTGTTGGAGCTCGTGCCGAGCGGACTTGTCTGTTCGAGTCTATATCAGTCTCTATATTAGTTTGAGTTTAGATTCGCTATACAAAGTATTCATTTCAGTTCATTTCATTCATTTTTTGATGCTCGAAGTTACCCAAGATGCCCACTGTAGAGGATATAACCAGCCCACATAGTCTTAGAATCCAGCCGTCGCCGATATATAAATTATATATAGTTACGGAATAGTCTCTACATGTATCCGTACCCACATGTATAGACTAATCTATAACTATATCAACTGTATATATAAGCAAGTTATTATAAAACTTCTCGAACAGGCTTCAAGAAGCTCGTTAGAAACTTGTTAATATACGTGTAGCCGGAGTTTCAGGTGAAATCCAAGTTTACGATAATGGACCCTTATCGGGCGATCTCTGCCTTTCTACTGAAATCTTTTTGTTGGCACACAATTAGTTTTGATAGCTTTTTGGACCTCGTCATGCTTACGTGTCTTGTGTATTCTGGTTAAGGACATTGGTTTTGATGCTAGGTTGAAAATGTGACTTATATTTTATTGCGTTTATATATACATGTATTAAATTGGAACATGTTTATAAGCAGTCAATTATAATAATTTTTTTATATATTCATGAAACATGAACTCTACTGTGGGAAATTTTGACAACTATAGGTAGGTACAGAGTTTTTTGATGGATAGTTTTTAATAACATGTGCGTTTTTTGTTAAGTAAAAGCATTAAGCAAGTTGAAACAATGGTTTAGTTTATTAAACGTCACGTTTAAGACAATATCATGGGTAGAGTTTTAATAGGAGACCAATCACCATAACGAAAACATTGCTAATTCATTGCTAAATGTTGAAACATTCATTCATTTATTTATATTTTCACTTGGTAGGATCTAATGCCCTTTCCAAAACGGGAATACCCTAAAAACGATACTTCCTTAATTGGTTCAAGGGCTGCTTTGAGTTCTGTATTCGATTGTAATTCACAAACAGTAGGATTGTATTGTAGTTTCCAAAATACTTGAAAGTTTTTGATGCCAATCACTGTAGTAATTGCTTAAAGGCGTGGTTTTGATGCCTAAATCTTGTCTTGCTTTGATTAATTGTAGGTATGATACCGGAATCGTAAGGTTATTTTAAACTTTTTTAATCATGTTTGATAGCATTGCGTCGGATCTTTTTTTTCATAGTAATCTAGGGGATAAAAAAATAAAAATTTGAATAAAGAAGATTACGGATAAATTAATTTGATAAATATTTATGTATATTAGAAATGAAATTCTACTAGACCAGATTTGGATGAAATATTTATGCTGCAGAGATACATATTATGTACTTACAAATTTAAAAAATAATCTTGTTATATTGATTTACGTAAGCCGAAGTCTTCGAGGCAAAATGTTAATATTTTTTAAATCATTTATATTATACTTTCTAATATGTAATTTTAAACTTGACAAAATGAATTTTCTTAGTACCTACAATAAAAGTGTTTGATTTATAGCAACGCCATAATTTATTCTTCACACGTATTTTATTATATTGATACCTAATACCTTTAAAAACTGTTAACTGTCAGTAGGAAAAGTAGGAAAAAGCGTAGACCAGTAATTATGTACAATTTGTCGCGGCTAGCGTGTTATTAGGATAGTTTTTGTCGCGTGTGAAATGACTTAATTTCAACGATACCTTAGAAATACGTTACAACAATGGGGTTATAATGACTTTCTAAAAACAATTGAAGTAGGAACTATTTGAAAACTATGATATTCTTGACCTTTGTAGAAGTTTGGAAATCGATTTAGGGCCGATTTTTCAATGCTTGAATAAAACTTATCCGTCCAATAAAGTATTACACGATAACATTAAAATGTCACGTAAACTGTCAAATACGGGCAATTAGAATACGTTTTTTAAAATGGTAGTTTTATACATTATTCGACGAATAAGTTTTAACCAAGGATTGAAAAATCAGCCCTTAAATATATTTAGAAAGGTTATACTTGAACATTTGAAGGAACTTTTTCACAGAATTATGACGTAGGACGACCAATCCATATTAATATTATAAATGCGAAAGTAACTCTGTCTGTCTGCCTGTTACTCAATCACGCCCAAACTACTGAACCAATTTGCATGAAATTTGGTATGAAGATATTTTGATACCCGAGAAAGGACATAGGCTACTTTTTATCCCGGGAAATAGGATAGGTTTTATCCCAGAAATCCCACGGGAACGGGAACTATGCGGGTTTTCTTTGACTGCGCGGGCAAAGCCGCGGGCGGAAACCTAGTTATTAATAGTTCACAAAATTGTTGTAAATCGCTTTAATAGTGTTTCTGTCGTAAACTGTTTCATGTTATGGTATCTATAATATATGTAAAAGCTATATATAATATGATATAATATTAATTGTAGCAATACGTAAGTTTCCGGCTACTAATTTTTTTTCTAAAATTGTGTAAACTAGATAATACAGAAGTTTAATATCTAAATCTATGTATAATGTGGCTTATAAAATATCAGAATTTACAATTTTTGGTACCGTAAGCTATTAAAAAAATGTTGTGTGGTTTTATGAAACCACGGTAAAAGTGAAACTGTTCGAACGATTCCGAACACTGCTTTGTGTAGCGCATGTCGCGTGACGGTCGGCTGCCGAGTAGGTATACCTACTCGGCAGCCGCGATACACGCGACATGCGCTACACAGACCAAAAAGTTTGAGACGATGTAATAAAAGTTTCACTTTAAAAACGGGCAATTGTAAGTAGGTAGGTAACATTGTAATCAGTTTAAAGATCTATATTCTAGCTTGAAATTACGTATATAAAAATGAAGAGAAAATTTCATTTTAATTCAAAGGTAATCTTATCAGCGGTTCGTGTATTTCACTCAAACTGGGCATGTTTTGCATGTCATGCGAAATAATTGTCTAGAACCACCACTATTATGTGACGTCACAGATTATTATAAAGGCTCATATAAAATATCGTCCTATAAAAAGAAAGTGATTTTAATGATAAGCTCTTATTGGATTTAGTTATTGATATTTGATAGGCAAGAATTATGTTGGTAGAGTATAATTATATGTTGAATTTTTATTTCATAAATCTCTTTTATTTCGTATTTTGATATCTTATATGTATTCTAATTTGATCCTATAAATAGGATTTTGAATGAGACTTAATATATAAATAATTAAATAGTAACAATACTTAAATTGACGTTAATGTATTAAATAAACAATATTTGCGTTAGAAAATTGAACGTTTCATTGATAGATTTTTGAAAAGAACAAGGTTATTAAAACAGAGAAAAATAGCTTGATTTCCGCAACTTCAAGTTGCAAATTTAACTTTTCATTACATTATATTAAAAATTCTGATAGGTTTATTCATTAAATTAAACCAAGAGCCATCTAATTATGAAACGAACTAAGAAACCAATGGAAAATGGAGGAGGAAAAAAAGAAGAAATAAACGATTGTATGAAAAGTTGTGCGCAAAATAAAGCGGATAAAACACAACTTTCGGTGAAGTTAAACTTCACACAAATAAAAGCCAGTTTTAATAAAATTCTTAAAACAAACCATCACTGATTGTCCTTATTATTATTCGAAGAAATTAACATAATTAAAACGCGCTAGCTAGAAAATACAAAGGAAAGAAGTTTTGCATTCAAAACAGTGCCATTATATTTTCCACGTTCTTCAATAAAGCTATTCGCATACGAATGTATGGAACGCAACTTTTCAAATATTTGCGAACCTAATTAACAAGCTGCTCTTAAATATAATTATTTAGACATACATTCTTTTTAATCGTTTCATCATCATTATCTCTAAATATAGACATCTCATTCACATTATAATTTGTTAGTGCAAGATAACTACCACAAGTATAGTGTTTACCGTTTACTCACTAGTAATTAGAATTGTATCATGATAAACCATATAAAAGTCTTTATACAAATTGTCGAGAATTTTTTTTTAAATCATTTATTCAAATAACGCAATCTCTTTCGAACAGTAACAGCACGTAGCAGTATTATTTATATACCTATAAAAATAAAATAAAGAAACGCTTACGTATAACATGCCTTAGATGGCCACCCATAGACAATGGCTGCATCGCACTTGAAATACCATATTTTCTTTTTACGAGGCTTGCAATCCAATAGCAAAGTGGCTCGTAGAATATAACCTCCTGAGACCCTCGGTGTCACCTATGATACTCGGGAAAATATTTTTTTTGCAACGCCATTTGTCGCGGTTTGTTTGAATCATTATCAAAATCACTTGAAATAGTTATTAGGCTATGCTACTAGGTGGCTACGGCTCGTTTTGGTTGGTCTGGGTCTTGCCTATCATAATTTGAAATTGAAGGTACGCAGAAAAACCGAAATGGCGAATTTGAGCAGAAGTAAGTATTATTTTATATTGTTTTTGCGTGTGTTTTTTGTTGTAACTATTTAGAATCATCATTACACTAAACGTTCACGAAGTTATACTGTATAGATTTTGCAATTAAATACATTATTTTGGCACATTTCTTTCGGTATCATAGGTGATACTTTGGGCACTCGCGTCTAAAAATCGTATCATTTTCAGGGTTGCGGGATGGTGAAATTATTCAGAATTTAATGAATTTAGATGAATCAGAGTGTGAAGATATAGATGAAGAAGACGAGGAAGATCTAAATTTAGAGCAAGAAGATATCTCCGAGGAAGTACCTCGGCCTTTAGACGAAAGTGATTGGGATTCTTCTGACGATGAGCCGCTTTTTTCAATTGCACGTGCTAATGCTACGAGAAGGTCAAGAAACCGTCCTTTGAGATGGGATCATACCCCAATACAAATACCCCATGCGAGGCAGAACTGGTAAATTGACTGTACGAGCCATTTATCATTTCTTTGACTTTTCCGCTGCTGCTGCATGGATTCAATACCGAGAAGATGCGACCAAGTTTGGATTGCCACGGAAACGAATTAAGCAGTATTTAGAGTTCAAAATGGACCTAGCCAACCATTTAATCTACGGAAGTCAAACTCCCGCTCCAGAGTCATGTCCAAGTCCTTCGCTGCGACGCATCTCCCGTAATAGCCCTCGAAGTGGTACTAGTAGTCCTGGAGTATGCTCAGAGCCGGAAGAAGATATTGTAGCACTACCTTCAAACCGGAAGCGTAGGCTTGTGCAGCCTCTTCCCCATGAAGCTAAAAGATTAAAAGAAGCTCAACACTTACCAATATGCGTGAAGGGCAATCAAAACAATCGGTCTAAATGTAGACTCGATAAATGCAGCCAATTAACATTCGTAAAATGTTCTACTTGTAACATTTTCTTATGTTTCAATGTAAACCGCAATTGTTTTCTTGAATTTCATACAAACATGATTAATTTTTAAGGTTCGTGGATTAATGTTTAAGGTTGATTAAAAGTCTGATTAAAAAAACATTCAATAAATTTTAATGCCTTTTAATACTATTATGATCCCATAGTATCACCTGTGATACCCCCTATTCTGGGGTTTGTGGGAGTAGGGGATTTTTTTAAATATTTTTCCCGTAGTCTCTACATCAATATCAACCACTATTCCAAAAATCACGAAGATCCTATAACTTTTGGGGTCCTGGGTCTCAGGAGGATAAGATACCAGTGTTTACTCATCCCTCTTTTACGCTCAATTTGTTTATGCAGGGTGTTACTAAAAGAATTTTGAATAAAATAAGCAACTTTTTGCTCTTGGGATAGATGGATTTTCTTTAGAAATTGCTCTGTATTGAAATAGTATTATAATAAATATTTATAATATACTAGCGGTCCACCCCGGCTTCGCCCGTGGTACATGTTTACGTTTTCTCTACATAAGAACCATCCTCGTACTTCAAGGAATATAATAAAAAAAGAATTATCGAAATCGGTTCAGCCGTTCTCGAGTTATGCGCTTACCAACACATTTTGCGATTCATTTTTATATATAAGATTATTATGTACATCATTTTAAAGTATACTCACACTATGATTTGCAAAAATAGATAACGTCAAGAACTGTTACGGGTTGTTTTATAATTTACTAGAGGTCCGCCCCGGCTTCGCCCGTGGTACATATTTCGCAATAAAAGGTAAGTAGCCTACGTATATCTCCATACCAAATTTCAAGCAAATTGTAGTATCAGTAGTTTAGGCGTGATTGAGTAACAGACAGACAGACAGAGTTACTTTCGCATTTATAATATTAGTATGGATTATGATATTCTTTTGCTGAATGCAAAATAAATGCCTTGGTTAATAATTATTAGAATAAATTAATAATCATTATTTTCACCGTATTGTAACATTATTATAACATTATATAATGCCCGTTTAGTAACAAGAACAATTAGCATGTTCATTTCATTTAATTTTCATTTCCGTACAAAGTTATACGAGTGAAACTTTACCAAGGCTTAAACTTTAGAACTACAATATTATCTTGGCACAAATAGTACTATGTAGGCGCTTGGTCATCAGCATTTTTGCCAATCTTACTTTGTTATACATTGAGCAGTAAACACTAATAAACACAATAAAGAAGTCAACATAGCGTGCAATGGCTGCGTAAATCTGCTTTCCACCGATTTGTCTCCACGCCGTGCCGAATCTTAGGCGCCTGCCAAATGTGCAACATGGATAAAATACGTCCCACCAAAACCGTCTCTAATACCTGCACCTATGACCTGTATTCCTGTACACAATCTTGAAGCGCGGTCGCGCCAACTTTTATTCCAATAGTCTTCACAAAGGCGAGTGTCTTTGTGATGCTTCTATGAAAATAATATTTTATTAGCACTATAATATCGTATTGTGCTGCGGCGTTATTACGTGCTTTCATTTTGTTCTGTTAAATTGGTCTGTGTGGAACACAATGAGCGTAATTTGAAGTAATATGTCAGTATATTGCTGTTGTATTTGCCGTGATTAGTTAGTTGTTTTGGCGGATTTTAGAATGTATTGTTCGTGTATTTCTGAACTGTTAAAATGTTTAGAGATGTAAATTGAGGTAGGAGACAGGTTTTACATTTTGATCTTATGCGTCGCGAAATTAAAACAAATGAGAACAAATAAAATAAGTACTACGCGATCATGAAACGAATAAAAAACTTTTCAATTTGGATCGTTTTAAACTGTCACCGTCACGCTAATGACATTTGTGGTTTAACCCGGCGTCACTGGGGTTGAGTCAAAATTACCCGTTCATTTTGTTTCAGTGCTATAAAAATATTAAGATGAAATAATCTTATATATAAAAATGAATCGCAAAATGTGTTGGTAAGCGCATAACTCGAGAACGGCTGAACCGATTTCAATAATTCTTTTTTTATTATATTCCTTGAAGTACGAGGATGGTTCTTGTAGAGAAAACGTAAACATGTACCACGGGCGAAGCCGGGGCGGACCGCTAGTTTATAATATAGAAAACACGTTATACATTTAATAGAAAAATAAATCGACTTTATTCTTAGGTAGTATAAAATAAGGCCAATCAAACTGATAAAAAACTGACTTTTAAACCGATATTCATACGAACCTACAATTAAATACAAAAACCCAATAAAATGTCACTTATCAAGCTTTTAAATTCGCGAAAGAAAAATATGAAGTAACCGTTCGGATTGTAAGCGAATACACGCGACAGTAGCATGCAAACTTACGAGACATCGCCACAGAAATTCCTTCACTGAAAAAAATACATTCACCGCTCAATCAATGTTCTGGAAACTTTGAATATAAGACTAAACCTTAGTGAGTTTAGATTAAATAGCTTGAAGTAAGCTACTTATTTAAACATAGATAGATAGAGATATATTAAGATATTGACAGACCTTATTAGATTGATTGTATTATTATATTGTGTGATTATAATGATTATAATATGGTAATATTAGGTAGATTATACGTATAATATTGTTATATGGACAGTGGACACACTATGATTTCTTTTATACCAATTATTTAGAGCAATCACGATGATTTTTTTAACACGAGCTTTAACAGTTACTAAACACTAACTTGAATGAATAGATATTCGCTAACAGTGTATTTTTTTATTTCATATTTAAACTAAATGCCTTCCTAAATAACCCATTGATTGCCCCAAAATAATACACCTCTGAGTGCTATTCCGTATTTATCTCTAAATATTTTAAAGCAAAGTCCATTTCAGTCGAAATACAGCTTAATTAAAGTTTAGCGCTGCGAGAATGGACCGCTCTCATAATTTATTTCTGAGTGATATAATTTAGCTGGGCTTAGTAACAAACGCGTTGTCGAAAACTTAATACTTTATGAAGGTTTTCCTGTAAAACTAGGCGTAAGATAACAAGGATACAGGAAGAAAATTTCAATATACTTATGAACGTTTAAATTTTAAAATACAAATCCGTTGGAATACTTTTGGGTGTATGTTCGTAGTGTTGTAAATTAGATTAATATCAATTATCACATAAACTGAAATAAACACAATTGTTTTATTATTATGATGCTTTGCTTTTCTTCTTGTTGCGACTGAGATACAGCACATTATAATGTAGTTCTGTTGGTGAATTAATTGCAAAATCGAGTAAACAGTATCGGAACTTATTTAATTATTTTTCCTATTCAATACTTTAAGTACATAAATAATACACAGCCCAATGGATAGATACATAAATGTACCACATTTGACAGCTACATTTCTATACATACTTCAAAAATATTATAATACTGGACATGGACAGATACATAAATGTACCACATTTGACCGCTACATTTCTATACATACTTCAAGAATATTATAATACTGGACATGGACAGATACATAAATGTACCACATTTGACCGCTACATTTCTATACATACTTCAAGAATATTATAATACTGGACATGGACAGATACATAAATGTACCACATTTGACCGCTACATTTCTATACTTACATACTTCAAGAATATTATAATACTGGACATGGACAGATACATAAATGTACCACATTTGACAGCTACATTTCTATACATACTTCAAGAATATTATAATACTGGACATGGACAGATACATAAATGTACCACATTTGACCGCTACATTTCAATCTAAAGCACTAATGACACCTCCTATTGTTGACTTTAAATTTCAATTTGCAAGCGCACCGTGACGCGGGTTGAGATCTTTATTTCACCAGAGGTTCGCATTTTTCACAATTACTTGGACGTTTGCGCTAATCCATCTTCTTTGTTACAGTCGGATTTCATTTGTGAAACAAATTGCTGGAACGACTTCCCTTTGTTTAAACCATGATCGAATTAGTTAGGACTTTGATGTGATCTTCGGAATATTAAAGGGTTTTTATTCTTTATCAGCGTTTATTAGCTGAGACATGACGGGAATTCAGCGGCCAATTAGCTCTTTGCTCTTTTAATTACGCGTTTTAAGAGGTAGGGTGTTTTATGTTAAAGGTAACTTATTAAAAAAAAATGTGTGCGTGTACTAGTGTACACACGTAAAAAGTGAAACTTCTTTATGACCTTATTTTTCAAAAAATACTTTACTATATGCAACTTTACAGAAATATGTCGAATCAAAGATGGCGCGTAACGAAAAAATGTTACACTAAATTTTTTTCCAACCCCGATAAAGAAGTTTCACTTCAAATGTGACAATAGTGATTTCTACGTGAAGATATCATAAGCTTCTTTTAAACTTCGCTCTTAACATAAATTATCTTACATAAGAAAGCCACTTCCCTAAGATTTACGTTATTTAACATATAAATGTGGGGTGCATTTCTTTTTAACTTCACATTGAATGAATTAATTCTTAATCTATAAAATAATCAGGCTTAGAGTATGTAGCTTGCAAATACATACTCTAAGGAAGCAGGTATTTCAAATAGTCTTGCATATTAACTTCTTTTGTACAGGTTTTCCCACATAGGTAACACATTTATACAACTAGCTAATCATAGCTTATTAGGTATATACATACTAGTAATAATAGTTTTTAGTTTTTACACGTTATAACAATGACGATAATCACCCACAAGCTATCCGATTCACTAAATGAATAAAGCTATTGAACACAAAGAAATATTTTGCATTAAATAATCAAGTATTACACTTCGTATATTTTCCCCTAACATAATTTAACATAACATTATAAAGGCTAAGTAACGCAAGAAAGCTTTACATACTTCAAAAGAGTACACGGCCGCTTAAAAGCCTCCCTTGCTTACTCTTAAGTGTTAGGTCACAAATGAAGGTAGTATTTCGCAGACGTGATCGTAAGTACTGCTTCCTTCTACGTTCTAATCTTAACCGACTGAAAAAAGTGTAATGTAACGCTATGTACAATGTACATCTATAGTAGAGTCAAGCCATCAGAACATTCTTACTTTGTGTTTATTACTAAGGAATGATGTATGCGCGAACTATCGATGTACCCAAATAAATAAATAAATCTTGGATTGTTAATTTCGGTTAATAGACGCTTCTTTACTCATTTGTTTATGATAGATTGAAACTTTAAAATTGACGAATAAGTTTTAACCAAGGATTGAAAAATCAGCCCTAACACGATTAAATTATGAAGAGCATGATTATCTGCTTCATAAATCTTTATAAAAAAATTTGACATTAATGTCTACTCTACACCTTCGTCAACTTCTACATTTTAGCTTGCTTAGCTTAGCATAAGTAATTCAGTATTAACAACCTTTAAATTAAGGCTGTCCTTTTTTCGAATACCTTCCAAAAATCAATTACAAATTTATAAACATTAACATAAATCACTCAAAAAACAAATGAACATCTCAAATCCACGCCCACACAAACAAGCTCCCTAAAAACAGTCCGATCAAAATAACCAAAAATTAAATAGCGCATACAGAGTCAGGGATGTATTCAGCAAAATTAAATTAACCCAGATAAGCCTGAAACTAAAATTTTCTGAAAATTTTGAAAAAAGTTACATTATTTAGTTTATTAGATCTTATGAAACATAAAAAAAATTATGAAAAAAAAAATAAGTGTAAGGCTTTCAGGGAAACAGCCGTCCTATATGTAGGACAGTAGGATAATAAGAGGAAATAAAAGACCATTTATGACAAAACAGAATGTAATCAAAAAGTGTAGTTTATTAGATAACTATTGATTATATTACCCATTGTTATATGTAATTTACTAGATTAAACTATTTATGAATGATATGTTTCAAAACACTTGACACACACTTCAACATCCATAAAACATACCCTAACCATCCCTAACCGTGTAGCACCAACCCAAGCTTTGAACCCGTACCTAATAGGTTTACCTTATAAGTGCTGTTTACAGCCATGTCTACCATAGTAGGGGATCATGGCCTCATCTACACTGTAATGCTCTTCAAGAGGAGAAAACTCTAAGAACTTTTTATTTAGAAGTGTAACTAGGGGGCGTACTTTTGTGTATTTGTCTTGCAAATCCCGATTATCATTGACATGAAGGTGGCGAAAAATAAAGTCAAATCTATCCCTAGTCATAGCCGAGCTAATCAATTCATTCTTTGTATCAGGGGAGTTTTCCCAATACATTCTTCTACGGGGGAGCCATGAATAACTACTAACCAACAATATGCCGATGAAACATTTCATATCTTCAGTTTCATATCTTGCCTGGAGACATAAGTCTCCAGGCAAATTCTTTTTGACAGCATATTTATTGCTCTCTGACACCAACAACGAAATAACATCTTCATCTAAGAAGTTTTCAAACCACTCAATTGGGCGCTTATCTTGGCAAGCGCCTTGAACATCTGGCCAATTCACGGGATTTTTTGCCAAGTCCCGTTTTCTCCATGCGTAGGTACGCCTACGTTTAGTTCGACCTGTAGAATCAGAAGGTTCTTCTTCTGTATCACTCACCATAATCTGCCCTTGAATCATTACTTCAGCCGGTTGAAGCAGAATGTTTCGTGGCAAATTATTCAAAGTTACATTATCTTCTTCACCCGAATCTTCGTCAGTGAGACAGTCAGGATCAACAGGAGGAGGTAGAATACATATCAGTCGTTCTCTATAATCTTCTTCATTATCAGAAACATTTTCTAAAGCATCTAAAATTTCATGCGCAGCTAACGGTCTGTAAAGAAAAAGTTGTATTATTGTACTAAGATCATGTATATTATCCTACTGTCCTATATATAGTACGCTAGTATTTGTAACAAGTTATACGTAATTTATTTATATTATTTTGCTAGAATATTTATTTAGTACAAAAGTTAAGGTTATCAACTAGATATTGACACCGAAAAAAACAACTCACGAGTAAAATATAACTTTTTATACATACCTGTCATTTGCCATGTCTGCAACGCACTTTTATTACACACTTATAAGGTAAAATATAAGGTAAAAACTGTTAAAATAACTGTCTTTTTATTTTTTCTAATAAAGCTGACACGTTTCTTACTGCAAATCATAAGACTAAATAATCTTAGATAAAGAGGGTATTCTGATATTTTTTTTTATTTATACTGTCCTAAATATAGGACAGTAGGCTTATCTGGGTTAACCGTGCATGCTGTATATCATACGACTAATTCGCTGTTTATATTCATGAAGCGACGCACTGTATCGCGAGTGACTTGTTTATCTCAGGCGGGACGAATTTTGCTGGAAAAACTTTGGTCCGCTCGGAGTCGTAGTTTTAATGCGGCCCTGGCTCTGAATTTGTAATGTACCATTAGGTTCAATTAGGAGCGTGTGTTTGTTGAATAAATAAATATTCGATTGAGCAATCAATTTGTTTGCTGATTGATGGGGTTTTGTTTATTTTTAAAAGACAGATAGGAAAAGTGAAACAATGCGAAATTTTTATTTGTTGCGAAAAATACTTTATAGGTTTTAATAATTAATGTTTTAGGTAATAATTCTTTCTATAGCGATTCGACTCGAGTCTTTACTTAGAAAAAAAAAGGTTTGAAAAGGATCAATTTAATATTATTACATAACTTATCCGTGTATGTATTTGATATATGTTTCGAATAGTATATAGTGAGCGTGGTCACGAGCAGACTGAGATATTACATGGCATGAAGCTAATGAGTACAAAGCGGTCGAGTCTGGATAACTAATAATCATCGTTGGTGAAGTAATTCATTCGCGTTTTAAATCCGTTAGAGATCTTAAATTATTTCAAAATAGATATCACGTGATATCTAAACATTCATTTGGAGTAATAAAATGTTTACGTGAATAATAACCCAAATATCTATTGAAAGAAGCATATATAAAAGATAATATTTTGTAATAATATTATAAATGCGAAAGTAACTCTGTCTGTCTGTTACTCAATCACGCCTAAACTACTGAACCAATTTGCATGAAATTTGGTATGGAGATATTTTGATACCCGAAAAAGGACTTTTATTGCGAGGCTACCTTTTATTGCGAAATATGTACCACGGGCGAAGCTGGGGCGGACCTCTAGTTTTGTAATAAGAACGTGACTTCTGGCTCATACAATATCATGCTAATCACCACGATCCTAATATATTATGCTACGACTTCCACGCTGATCCTATATGGAGAGAATTTGAATTTCTAATAAATTCCGAGATGTTTATAAATAAATTTGTATGAATATAACTTTAATAGGAGCTGATTAAGCATTCTAAATGGGATTTCCAAGTTGACTTCCTGAAAATATAGCTGTTTTGAAACGCTTCGAAAATGGTTCTAAATGTATACATATAATAAAAACGTAGGAAAGTCAAAACTGTACATTGAATATTTTTTAAAAGAATACTTGGGGCATGATCTGCAATAAATACCGAAGCCAAAAATATAGTTTTTAGAATTTTTGTCTTTTTGTCTGTATTTATTGTCCGGGCTAATCTCAAAAGTACTGCATGGATTTACTTAAAATTTGGTGCAGAGATAGTTTAGACCTGAGGAAGGTCATAGGATACGTTTTATCTCGGAACTCCCACGGGAACGGGAACTATGCGGGTTTGTCTTTGACTACGCGGGCGAAGCCGCGGGCGGGCAGCTAGTACTGATTTAAATACAATAAATGTATAGCGAATCTTTGTTAGGACAACTTTATATCAAACTTACTTCACAACTGACGGTATAAATCATCTTATTCAATTTGTTCAACCACAAAGATTTATAATTTCAACTTCCCAAATACAAGTAATTGAAATGAGGCCGGAATTCTGAAAGTGCTCTGTTTAACTTTCTTACTAGATAAGTTGCCTTTTGGATGTTACTATAGTTTTTGCTTTCAAAGAGGACAGGATTTCTTAAAGACAATTCCCGTTAAAAATAATAATTACAGAAGCAGAATAATATTTCGAATAAAATTTATTGATTAGGTATATTATTGTTGCTTTAATTTGGATGAAATTCGCTTTGATTATGAATAATAATACCTAAAAACTAATAATTTTCTCTTATAATTCCTGAAGGAATTGTTTTTATTGTCATGTTTTAGTAAAATAAATATTCAATTTATTTATTTTTTAGGAAACATCGCTGTACCAAATTGACACTCGCCTAGTATCTAAGAAAAGTTGTTACATTCGACATTGGCGAAGTCCCTTTATGAGATTAAACCATTAACAAATAGAAGAAGAATAGTTGAGAATCAAACGAGAGAATATCACTGAAAACAGCTCGAAAAAACACAGTTGAGTTTAGTCAGTAATCTACTGCAAACTGGCCATCAGGAGTGACAAGACCCGGGGCTTTACCCGGACCCTGGATTGCGTAAAGACATTGTCCACTAAAAAAATATCTAAGAAACAACATTTGGCCAGTTATAAGCCACACAATAATGGTGCTTCCATAGAAAAAAGAAAGAAATTGTAATTGAGATAGATCCTGGGGTCCTCCGTCCTATGCTACTACTGTTTTGAGTTTGGCAATCAGGGATGTTTAGTAGTGCAGACCTCTCCTTTCTGTTAAAAAAGGCAGTACCTACCGTTATAAACTATATAACTAGGTTACCAGAATTCCAACCTAATTGGTACAAATGAAGGAAAAATAACAATTATACTGTAATAAATAAATGTATTAAAATTGTTTCTACGTCAGAGCTGCGACGGACAGGTCAACACGGTAATAGTGGCAATTACTGACGCTACACGAAAATGGTTTTAATGTAACACGATTTTTACACTCGAAAAATATTAGTTTCATCGCTGTCGGAATTTGGTGTTACCTTGATGGGAGTTTAGTTTTTAATACAGTAAAAAAAGTTTCGTATTTTATGTAAATATAATGATTTTTTTCGTGTAGAAGGCCTCGTTGAATGTAATTCCTAGTACCTTGTTGTTTATATACAGCCAAGGATATTAAAGTTCCTATATAAATTCAAATTAATTCCAATTCTAGGAATATTATGATACGAAGCACCGTTAATTATTATGGTAACAAATATTTGTGTATATCTTTAGTTTCAGCAGTATCTGTAGCAATCTCATCACTTTTTTGTTGTTAATAATATTATGATTAATAAATAAAAAAACTTGACAGGAGTCTTGAAATTACTTATTTCTTACAATACAATAGAGAAAGAGACAGACACAGATAAATACATGCACGCCGCACGGCTTACAAATAGCAAAAAGTGTCGTTACAACTTTTCGTCTTAATTTTTTCCGTCTTCTTACCCCCTTTTCGCAAGGTGCGATAAGTAACTTCGTTCCAATAATCAAAGAATGCTCACCCATTTCTACGTTTATATACCACCTGATCAACAACACAGTTCATTTCATTCAATTTCCCAATACTTTATTACCAAAACACGCTACCATAAAACAATCCGAAACTTGACCCACCTCACAATAGTATCTACACCGCATGAAACAATAATCTCTTGGAAACTCATGAATAACTATCAGATAACAATAAAACATCAAACGGTGCGATATTATAAATCAAACACAATTTAACCGCTGCAATGGGTTTAGGATAAAGTTGTGATGGTCATATAATAGTACAAGATATGGGTTCAAGCGATTTATTAGCTTTAGAACGTTAGAGAATATATGTATAGAAATATAAATATGAAGAGTTGGTTTGCCTGAACGTAGTAATCTCACGAATTATTGAACCGATTTCAAAAATTCTTTCAGCGTTGGATGTGTACATGATACCTGATTTCTATAGACTAAATTATATACCAAGGCTATATATTATGTACAGCTTGATGAATATACAAGAAGGTAAGAATAAGAAAAATTATTCCAGTGTTAAGCTTAAAAAATGGGTGCTTGGCTTACGAATGCCCATAATTCGTTGTTTTCAGATAACATCTAATTTTTCTGTTTCTTCGTCTTGTACCGTGATTGTCCTTGTATTGGTATTGATGAAATTATCGACTTAACTCAAATAGCAAGGTTTATTAATTGAAGCAATTGTTTTATTGTTAAAACACCTTTACCTATACAGTTCTGTGCCATATCAACGAGAATCATGTACCTACAACCAATATGTCAATATTGTTATTAAAAATTCCTACTTGCGTTATGGCGTACCATGAAGTAATTTATACCAAAATTAAAAGGTAATAACAAGATTTAACTCGAGTCGATTCACGATAATTTGCGCATTCGACCTTGTACAGTATTTCTATTAAATATGTCATATGAATCTGAACTTAGACCAAATCACATACCGGATTCCTCCACCCAAAACCGGTTGAAACCGGCGCCAACTATTTCTAAAGCTACCCTTTGATAGGGATTTCGCCTGCAACATTCGCGATTTATAACTGATAGCAAAATTCGAACTTCGGCGAAAGTGGATGCTGATTACAATTGGGTTGAATTATGAGATTTTATTAATTATCTGTGACAATAATCAGTAAAATATACGTTAATTATATTTTAAATCGCTTTCTTAAATAATATTTATAGCATGTTCGTGCGAATTCTGTCAAATATGTCCTAAAAATTCCCACTACAAGTTTCCATCCCTTATTTCATCATCTTTCGGGTTGAATAAAAATAGATAGCTAGCGATATAGCAATAGATATTGATTCTTCGACTGTCTATGTATATGTAATTATACATAAATATATATAATGTATATATTATGTAATTTTTATATATCTATTGCACGCCTCATAAGCGAAGCGTTGAGGTGGGTACTACTGTCACTTCGCGCAAAACATCTGATTTTTCAAACTTAAAATGTCCTTATGTATCATACATTGCACTTGTAAGATAATACATACACACACATATTAAGAAAAAACACTATTTTTAACGTTCATGATATTTTTGATGTCATTTTTGTTATTTAAACTAGTTAAAAAACAGTTTAAAAAAGTTCTGTCTTGGACGTCCGTGTGTCTGTATGTGCGGATCCTTTTTCTTGTTAACACGATAGCGACCGAAATACTTTACTAATCGAGTCTTTTTTTTTCTCTTACGCTTGAGTATGCTCAGGAATAGAACCCTTTCATTTTTTAGGGTCTGATTCGATGTGGTTTACTTGTTATTAAATAAACAAAAATAATAATTAATAAATATTTATTAAAAAAAAATATGAGGCGTGCACTTTTGGATTTTCCAAATTATTTGTTTCTTTTATGATTTTGTGTTAGGTCTTGAACTTTCCATACCTATAAGTACCTATAAAGAAAATTTACTGAATTATTGATGTAAGTAAACAAAGATACTTGAAAAGTATTAATCTCAACAAAATAATTAATTAAATAAAAACAACTTATTCAAGATCTAGACCACGAAATCACAACTCAACACAAATAGGTAAATTTCAATCACACTGATGAATATTTCAGAAAAAATGTAACATTGCGACGAAATATCAATTTTTCATCAACCGACATTCGGCGTGGCTCACTGTCATTGACAATCTGCTAGCAATATTTCACACAGATACTAACAGCGTGGTATCATTGAAAAATAAATAAAATACTGTTTTTTGTTTGCATTCGCTGTTCCAGTGCGAAAAACTAATGTTGATAAGCAGAAATGGACTTTGTGACGCTCACGGGTAGTTTTTTTTTCTTTGGTGGTAAATTTTAATTGCTTTTTTTAACAGAATTGAAAAAATAACTAAACATTTGAATAGTAGCATCCCATATCGATTCTCATATAAAACTTGTAACATATTTTATTAAAAAATTTCATCAAAAATATTATGCCTTGTTGCATACTATAACAAAAAAAGACGTGTGGCACTCGGGGACTGCCGCGGTAAAGCTATTGCATGCTATGTCTTCAAGCCACACCTCCGTCCTCCGCGCCCGTCGGAGTGGGGAGCGTGAGGTTTTTCGTTACTAAATTTCTGGATTCGGTCCCCGCGCTCAAGGCCCACGATAGAAGCTATGCAATAGCTTAATATGTTCGCAAAAACGAATACAAATGCAAACGTATCGAAAACGTATTCAATGTTATTTTCGAACTGTTTTCGAAATAAGTTCTATTTACCGATACGCCAGTAAAAATGTCGCCTCGATTATCGCGAAGAAAATTAAACCATCAAGAAGCCGAGCTTGCCCGATAATTGGGTAAGTGGTCCGAATTGGATACCGGTTGCGGTCACGCGATCAAATGTGAGGAAAAATGGGAGCTGATGGAAAATGTGTGACTTTCGTGTTTCCGCGCCAATCGGCTTGTTTATTCTATTTTATTTGAAATTCGAACGCGATTCTTTGTTTTCTTTTATGGTTTTATTCATGGCCAGTAAGATTTTGAATTTATTTTGAATCTGTTGAATTATTTACAAAATAAGGTAATATTTTTACAGATTTATAGAAATGATAACTAAATAGTGATAAAGTGAAATTAATAGATAATATCGCTATAAATCGGAATCCATACTAATATTACCTATAAATGCGAAAGTAACTCTGTCTGTCTGTCTGTTACTCAATCACGCCTTAACTACTGAACCAATTTGCATGAAATTTGGTATAGAGATATTTTGATACCCGAGAAAGGACATAGGATAGGTTTTAACCCGGAAATCCTACGGGAACGGGTTTTTCTTTGAAAACGCGGGCGAAGCCGCGGTCGGAAAGCTATTAAATATATTATAAAATGGACGTTCTGTTTGCTTTTTGAAGTGAAACTTTTCTAAGACAATATCACATGAATTAAAGCAAGATCACGAGCAAGGATTTTAAGGATAAGAATTCAATAAAATTTATCGTAGCCTGAATATTATTTTAAATTGTATAATTTATTTTTTTAACGTTTTCACTTAAACTCTATATAATATAATTCAAGTATAATATCATACAAGAAAAATCTATAATATATCATAAATACTTGATAGAGGATGTTCCTTAGATAACATAATATGAAATTGGTCCTACTAAAGATTTCATTTTTATCGTATCGGTCCTATCGTCATCATACTTGATGGAATATCGGAATGATGAGTAATGCAATTTATTTGAACGCATACAATATGTTCATATTCTTTGCCAGTAGTAGTCTAGATGAACATTGGATATAAATTGAAGTCCCATTGGGAAAAGACGCAGACATGTAATTTCTGTTTTACTGATTAAATTTTATTTACGGCCTAGTGGGTGAAAAGCCTTGCTACACTAGGAATCGAACCCAGAACCTGTGCTCTACTTTTTAGATACTATTCTTATTTTGTAAACATTCTGAATGACATGCAAGGCATGCCAGATTCCTAAGAAATAACATGAAAGGTCTTTAATTCAGAACTCAAAATTACAAACAAATGAAACAGCAAGTAATAATTAATTTAATTATAAAATAGATTATCATGTTAAAAACTACTATTTGACATAAAGTTCTAAAGGTACATGTAATTAATGAGTAATTAAAAGCCCACGCCATATTATTTACGTTCAAAATTGCATGATAGGGTACAGTTTAAAAGTAGGTTAAGTGTTTAGGCTGACCTTCTTCAATATTTAGTTAGTAAATCTTGTTACGGTAATTTAGTATTACAAGGCTTGTCTAGGTAATGTTGAGATTCAAGTGCTTCATATGTACTTGATACTGATATATAGAGTATTAATTTGATCTTGAATTGTCTTCCTTATTGCTTACTTGGTTCAAAATTTACACCCTGTTTTATTTTTGCCTTCAGATTGTAATGTGTTAAGAAGAGACTCGATTTATAAGATTTGTGCATTTTTCTTTTAACCTATTTTAAAGTTAGTTTATGCTTAATATTTATTTTAACCTAACTTAAACTTTATTATAATTAATAGTTTTTTTATTACACATTACCCACACTAACATTACTTACATTACATGTACCGTAGTTGATCAGTATATTTTGTTTCGCTACTTTTATAAACATGAAAGAAGAAAAGTGAGAAAGACGGGATTAGGATCTATTCAAATCGGATATGTAAGAATGTGGTACAGACATAGATAGCTAGATTAGCACTACGGCTTTTTATCTAGGTTACACGTGTGTGAAGGCAGCTAAGAACAGAAATATTATTTATATTACGCGCATATATCATCATTTCATTCACATATTATAAAAGGAGATATCTTCTATAAGTATTCTAAAGCGCGTGTAAATTATCTTAAGAAACCCTAGCGATAAATTGCTCCGCATTTCGAGTTCTTTTATTACTTATTAGGTGTATTTCTTAAAAATTATAAGGCGTGAGATTTACGAAATATGTTTTGTATTTTACTCAACAATGTTAGGAATGAATAATTTATTATTAAATAAACGTTGAGTATGAAAAAGCTTGATGTTGCGTGACTCATGCGTTGGCAAGTTTTAGTTACAGGCGGAAGCGGGATTTCATATCGGTTATGTGGTAACAGAAGTATATATTTAAAAATTACAACAAAGCTGTACAATATTAAGTAAATACGATTAGTTTAAAAATTAATAAAATATAAAAATTCAAATTACGATGTTGATCAATAACGAGTACTGTAATTGCACTTGTTTGATTAACTTTACGAAGGTAGAGTTCTAAAAATTAAACACTATAAATATTGCTCTATTTAAAAAATCGGAGGGCAATATATTCGTTCCTTGAATATTTATGTAAAACAAGTTGCTATTGTAATACGCTGAATGATCTCAGATAGAACTAGCTACTACAATTATAACTAGAAATAAAGAAGGATTTCCATAAGCGAGATCATCATCATGTTCCGAGCTACTATACCACACATATACACACATACCTACAGAAGCATACACGTCAAATAAAAAAAAAAATTAAAAAACTTAGCACACAATAATAAACGCTATCGCCTATAACATAAGCCCTAGTTTTCCAAGCACACCGCCCACTTCCGCAGCTACTTCACCACTCGTGACTAACCCTCGTAGATCCACTTTACTGAGATGTATAGATTAAGATAATTACCCAATAATTATAGATATGTGATAACTTATCATTATCGACTGTTAAAATACCTATGTTAGGGCAGAGTTTTTTTTAATTTCGTAAAGTACTTGCGGTTGTAATACGATTTTAGATTTTTATTTAACGATGCAAAAAAATTTGACGAAATAAAACGCTCATCATAATATAAATAATGTTTGCTTAAGCGTCATAATTTTTACATATTTATTTTTTCAGTTTTTCCGACATTCAGTTTGCAAATTTTGGATTTACAGACAGTTTATTTTATTAGTTCTTTTACTGATTGAGTTGCCTAACGACGACCTCCGTTACTTTTTAATTTTTTTCAACACTATTTTTACTATAAATTATTTCGGCAACTGAAATGTTAAATATATTAATAAAATCGCTTTGTAAGTAGGTTGCTACAGACTGTAATTTCGCATAGTACAGTAAAACCGTATTATCAACAAAGGTTGCTAACATGAAAGGTTTTTGATAATTGTCACCCGACCTTCATTTGGACACGTCCGTTATTACAGCGAAAATGGACAACGTCATATAGTCTAAGAGCTGTTATATTTATCTATATACGACTATATTCAATTTCTTTAATTTATTCGGATATTTATAACATCAAAGAAAATTCTTCAATAAATATTTTTTTCGTTAAAATGAATAGATATACATTGCATTCAAGAGAGCTCGAAATTGTAGGCTTTTAAAAGTTGTACCTGATACAAGAAATTTTTTAAATTCAAATTTAGCAAAACCTTAATGATGATGTTAGATGATTGTGTTTGAAATCGTATAGGTTTGATACGTATTGGAAATTATCCTTATTAATGAGAAGATAATCCAATATCTATTGTTGTATTATTATTACTTCCGAATACTACATAAGACCGATATAACCCTAAATCACTTTGCTCTACGTTCCCGTTTATTTTACTTTATTCCCGTACTTAAATAAAAAAGGTGACAAGCTCTTAGACTATTTTGTGAGCAGGAAAATTGACATCGGCCATTGTCCACCAAATACTCATTTTTATTATTACTCGTTCGCCATTTAATTTTCTCTGGCAGCCTCCTGTCTGCTCGTTATACCCACCTCTTTCTAATATCGACTGAAATTAACTGTTTGTGACTAAAAATAGAGTCGAATTCTTCGAAATTTAGGAACTTTATAACTATAATTATTATTTAAGTAGGTACAGGAAAATTGTAAATGCGTTACAATTTTATATGAAATTTTTCATAAATATAACATTATTATAAGATTGTTATTTCAAGAAAATACAGGAATAACCCATTGACCACCGAGCGCCCCGATCGGGGCGCCACACAATAGATTATCTATTGTGTCTGTGATTCCGGGGACTGATGGAATAAATGATCATTTAAACACTGTTTTTGTAAAAAGTGTGCAAGTGTTGCTTATTTAGATAGATTAACTATGAAATTTTCGTATAAAAATCATGTAAAATTTTTATTTTATACCATAACAAACATCTCTGTAATCATCTCATATAATATGTTATATCTACACATTTAAATATGATTCACATACCTACCAGGCTTTACAGGCTTTTATAAAAGTTTTACCTTTCCAACCAACTTCCTTTATGACGAACCAGATAAAATGAAATATCACTTTGCTAAATTTGAAATATCACGTAGAAGAAACAAAACTCGCTCCAACAAAAAAATCTCAACACGCTATACAAAAAATAGCAAAGCAACGACTGCATCTTTCGATTGGAAAGTTAAAACTAATAATTTGCTTACTGAGTTGGAACGAAGACAAATGACTCCGATAGTTTTGAAACAAATTCTTTGCAAGCGCCGCGATTCCATTACCGATAATGAAAGTCTAGGATACTCCACTTTACGACATATAATTGAATAAATTGTGACGCAGAATCTACTTACGCAATTGTTAGAGATTTTTCCAGAAAGTGATTGGGAATTTTGTTAAAATACATTTGAGATTGCATGGTATATGCTTAATGTAGTTATAGAGTTGAGAAAATATTTTGTAAAAATGCTTAGATATTTAAAATTTCACAACAAATTTTGATGGGTTATTTTTAACAGATAGAGTAATTCTAGAGGAAGGTATATAATTGGTTAAGTTTTCTACAAAGCGGGCGAAAGGCGAAATATTCACCTATAATTTAAGTTAGATTAAGAAAATTAAACCATTTAAAAGTTCCCATCATTTTAATTCGATTATTCCGTATAAATCATGATTATGTAATGTAATTTGATACACAATAGAAGCCAATCAAGTTAAACGCGCGTTGTATTAAATACTCAAGTAAAACCTCAACGGGAATCATTTTACAAACGATTTCATGAAATAAAAGTAAAAGTAGTTTCAATAAACTTTTACATCAAAATATTAATAATAATATTATGAGATATAATATATTCACAACACAAATAACATCGGATTGAAATGTACATACCAGAATATTTTTTGCCAATAAATTTTCTTTCTCTGAAAGACTTAACCGATTAAATGGGCCTTTTCCAAAAGAACATTGGCGATGTATAAAAATATCTCATAACCCGTGGTGCCAAATTTCTTGATGCCACAACACTAAAATAAGTCTATTTGAATCAATATATTTCTTCTCTATAAAAATACCGTATTTTATTTTGTTAAATGTTGGTACAAAAAATATCCACAAATCACGGAGAAATCGTGTTACCTGTTTCCCTATATTTCAGTTGAAAAAACAGCTCAAAGCGCTAGTTCGCTCTACTTGTGGAACACCATGAAACCCAATTAATCTAAATACGATCGATGCATTGAAACTTGATAGGAAGCCGATGGATAATCCAGCTTTAATGACACCCACGTTCGCACGATACGTGTGACAAATTTAGGTGTTCACTTTGTGTATGTTTAGTATATCGTTGCTTATTATGTGCAGGATTTTTGTTTTTGCCGCATTATACTGGAGATTTATCGGCAGGGATGTAACGCTACCAATTTATGTAGTTCTAGACTCTAGTCATGTATACTTGATGGTATATGAAATGTGGATTGTGTTTATATTAGTTTGCAGGCAACAATTTTAACATTCCCTTTTACTTCTGCAAGGGATCAAAGATATTTAGATCTTCCTAAAATCTTTTGGTAGGCTGTTTTATATGCTTCTGTTACAAGCTTGCTCATTATTGTGCGAGCCATACATTCAATATTAACGTATTCTCCTGCAATACGTAATACAGTTATTCTGATGCTCAAACAGACCTCCCTAATGAATACCGCAAAATTATGGTGGAAATTAAACGGACAAATGAATTACGATACTGAATTTTTACGGCCGCCCCTGGATAGCGATATTTCCCAAAAGTCACACACTCGTCAATAATGGAGAACATATCTCGGGTTTATTACGAATTTTATATCGCATACGTAACGAATTTTAAAAATAAAGCCAATTTTAGGTCTGTCCCTTTTCGCTAAATTACAATTAAAACTTTTAAGTGCTTTTAAGTGCAGAAGATAATACAAATAATTATGTTTTAGTACCTACAAGCGACATAATGAACTTCATAGTTAAAACAACGGTTTTATTCAATATCTACCTAAGCTTTGCATATTATTTATGCCACGTAAAGACTCAATTATAACATAAAAAATGCAAAAAATATACAAAAAAAATGTTCAGCAACGTACATTTAAGCGAATTATTGTATCCAATGAAGATAAAAATGCATTGTAGAATTGAAAAAAAAATGCTTCTACATCTACATATCATGCGTAATATACTATTCTTCACCATTCTCTCTGCATTAACACGACACATATTTTGTATATCAAATTAATAAAGGTCGTCCATTAATTTTTGTAACCTCCTCGCTGCGTGAGCATTCATTAAACGGATCAAGCTGCGCGTGGCGACGCATAATATTTTACAAATCGGTACATTTATAACGGCTTATATCTGTGAAATAAAAGCTCGTAATAAACAAGAATTTTCGAATGGCTACAAACGTATCGACTTTATTGTAAACAGTCGTCAGACATATTATGAAAAGTATTGCGTGTATTTATAATGCGACTCGGAAAAGTATTAAGGGACATGATGAAGTTTTATAGCATATATTTGTTCCAAAAGAAATCTAAAGAATTGGCAAGAAACTGCGTTTAAGATGTAATGTAGGCAAACACAATTTTACAATGCACACAAGTTTGTAGTGCACTTATAGAAGATATCCTTGCATATATAAATATTATTGATTCATCATTAGATGTGGTTGATCAGCAAAATGTGTAGAAGTATCGCGAGTCGAAGTATTTGCAAACGCGATACGAAAATATTTGCCCACTATCATGTCACGTCACTACTGAATCATCTCCTTGAATGTTCAGCTCACCTTGAAGCCGGTATTTTTTTTATGGAAGCTTTTGTTTTGTCTTGGTCAACAGGAATGTGCCATGGTATCTTCAGTGACGTTATAGATGCATTACGAATGATCATTTCCTACAGTATTCTGTTGGTCTGGTAAAATGTACTTTACATAAATGCGCAGAGTATTTTTATTTCAGCTCATCCCCCAATTTCTTCTCCTATGGATGATAAAAATGGGGCCTTATCGAGGGAAAAATGAAAGGTGACCAAGAGGGCGGGAGGGAGGGTAAACATATTATAATTATATTTAAATTGGTAGAAAATAAATTAGTGTGAAAAGGTCGTAGAAATAATACGCAGCTACGACAATATAATGTAAATATTTCGTTAATTGTGGTAAAATTTCTAAACAACTAACATACAAAGGAGGAAGTATAAATCCAAAACAATTTGCAAACATTCATGTATGAGTTGTTTCCGGTGCTAAATGACCGCAATACGACGTGCATGGAATGTTAAAACTGGAGTAGTTATGTTTTTAGGGTTCCCATCCTAAAAACGAATTAACAGAATCCTTATAGGATCACTTTGTTGTCCGTCTGTCTATCTCTGTATCTGTCTATCTTTCAAGACCCTTTTTCTCAGGAACGAGTTGAAATACCAAGCTGAAATTTATATTGAATTCTTAATTTACCTTCATTGAAGTTGTGAAAAAATCAAACCTATAGGTCGACGCAATCAGAAGATACAATCGTTATGCTGCAAATTTTCGCAAGGAAATCAAAACCTACAGGGTAGGCACTTCCCGTGAACACAGAATCTTGAAATTCGATACAAGGCAACGTTGTATCATTAAAATATGTACTAGAAAAAATTGAACAAAAAATCACAGGCACATATTATATAGGAAAAAGTGTGAAAATTTTCAGTTTCAACATGTAAATAATCATGCTTATACTTTATACGGAACCCTGAGTGCGCGAGTCCGACTCGTACTTGGCCAGTTTTATTTAGTTATGATTCAGTATGTATTTGGCGAATCAATGGACGTGATATCCGTTTGTGGGTGTGATGGGAATGCATCTATGCATTTGGGAAGTATTTTTTGCAAACAAAATGTAACCTGAAGAGCAAACAACAACATTTAACACAACACTGTATATAGTATAATTATGTGTAATGTATTGTGTGTTTTAATGTTGTATTACATATCAAAGTGAGAGATGAGATAAAACTTGATTGTATAATTTTGATACAATGAAATTTTTTATCTGTGCCGTCATGAAAGCATTTAGTTCAGATGAATAACCATTGCACTACTGAGGTCATCAAATTTAACAAAATATTTGCTAAATAAATTTTTAAAATTAGATCAGTAAAATTTAGTTTACATTCAACAATAATATTGTTCCAAAAATAGTTCTTAAAATAAGTTATCAAAATTTAAATAAAGTTAGTTCGAGCGTCACTAAAAATTTTATACTTGGAAAAATTTCATACTGTTATAAATTTTGTAAAAATGGCATTCTGATTTATGTTATAATTTTTTTTTAATATTCACATTTATATTCTACTAGCGGTCCGCCCCGGCTTCGCCCGTGGTACATGTTTACGTTTTCTCTACATAAGAACCATCCTCGTACTTCAAGGAATATAATAAAAAAAGAATTATCGAAATCGGTTCAGCCGTTCTCGAGTTATGCGCTTACCAACACATTTTGCGATTCATTTTTATATATAAAGATTATTGTGTAAGTGATAGGTGATAGGTTTAAGTAAATAATAATTTAAATTCATTTATTATAGACGTGATAATTTCTTTTAACTTTTTGATCGGTTTATAATAATTGATTTTAAGAATAATCAGAAGTATCGATGATATCTTCTTTCTTTATACATATATATAAAAATGAATCGCAAAATGTGTTGGTAAGCGCATAACTCGAGAACGGCTGAACCGATTTCGATAATTCTTTTTTATTATATTCCTTGAAGTACGAGGATGGTTCTTATGTAGAGAAAACGTAAACATGTACCACGGGCGAAGCCGGGGCGGACCGCTAGTTTAAGAATAAAGATGACACAGTAATATTATATCGTCCTACTTCTTAGTTTTAAGAATTTGGACGTCATCGTTGGAGCAGTGGTCTTGTAGATAATTTTCAGGTAAACTGATAAATCTATTTTCACGCTTAAATCGAAGAATACTAGGTATATACATTGAAGCTGGAATCCTACAATCCTGAGGCATATCTACAAAATAAAACATAGGTTGAATTTGAGATTGTTAAAATATAATAATTATCGAGCTCGACAGCAAAAAGTGTCAGTTAGCATTGCATATCATGCGTATGTTACACTGCGATTCATAAACGAAACCTATTTTAAATTTCAAATTACGAGTTCACTAGGTCGCAGTAATCTCATACATTAGTCGCGCCGGCACCTATATTGCCTGCATGTCCCATCTTTAAAGGTTTAGTCGCTGTAGTGTCGTCGGGGACATATTAATCGCCAATAACGTGCGAAATACGGCCACGGCACTGCCTGCATGGCTGAAAAACTGATACATTGCGATCCCGTTCATTTGGGCTTAATAGCCTGCGTGTTCCAGTTGGAATAATATTGTGATTTGTATTGGTTTGAAGGGGAATTTCACGTATGTAGAAGTAAATGTTTGGGAGCAAAAGTGTTACCACTAGGACAGACAAAGGCAGATGAGCATATTTTATAAGTGAGTATAAGATTTAAGATTTTTAAAGATTAGAAACAATTTGATCATGAAGCTGGATTATCAGAAATATTTTTGTCGGCAGATAATAAAAAAATAAAACCATCAAAGCTTAAGGTTTAGATACAGAAATAATGTAAATTAAATTCGGTTTAAAAAGTTTACCACTATCATATTTTATAGTACTTTGTAGTTCAACAGAATGAGACATTTCATCACAAGGGAACACACTATTTTATTTCTTCCATACTTGCTGTATTTATTAATAGAAGGATCCTCTGTAAATAAGATTCTTAGAAAGGCACTATTAAGAAGACAGTTATGTCAACTGGGCTATATCGGAAACTGGGAAAATGAAAAGCTCTTAAAGTATAACTACATCGTATAAAACAAAGTTGCTTCCCGCTGTCTCTGTGCATCTTTAATCTTCTTTAAAACTACACCACATATTTTGATACGTTTTTTTTGAAGTAAAACTTCTTTAGGCGCGACTAGGGAGTAACTCAGATTTTTTTTCTGACGGAAGTAACGCTGTGTAGTTTCCGCCATTTAAAAATAATAATTCTGATTGGTTGTAAGTATATGTCATATACTACACGCTTCTTGACTTATACGCCAGCTAGTGGCAAATATCATAATCAATTAGGATTATTTATTTTCAAATTTTCAAACGGATCAATTGTGAATAGCAAAGTGAATGAAAAATTCAACAGTTTTAAAAACATTATTTTAAATTGCAAAATTTTTTGAAAATCTCTAAATATACTTGTTTATTTATTACTTTTAAAATAAGTAAATTAAAAATAAAGTTTCTGACAATTGCGACATTTTATAATATTCAATAACAAGGTTATATTGACATGTGCGTTTTACTTCAATCGCGCGTAAAGGTTACACGCACACACTTTTTTTATAAGATAAGATTAGGTTTTAGACAAAGCGAGTGAAGCCGCAAGCGGAAAGCTAGTAAGTAGTTGATAAAACAAATCGCCTAGACATCCCAGTTATTTAGATTCCTCCATAGCTAAAAGTATAAGCACTGTACATTATGATTGCGTCACGTGCATTATAACCCTCATGGGCATAGCAATCCATCTATAATGATAATACAGATCCGCAGTAATTAATGTGCAACATACAATTAACTCGCTAACAGCCGGCACTGTCTTGGCAACCGGCCAAATCCAATGTTTGATACAAACAAATGATTGAAGACGTTATGACTTCAAAGCGACTTGAGACTTATTGTTGTTTTAGTGGAAGCCTCTTTGGTAGCGCGTTGTTTTTATTTTCATACTGTTCTGCTAGGTTTTGTAAGGTTTTCAAACATCGGAGGTACTAAGTAGTTTTATTTTTTCAAATCTTACATCTAGCCCTGAATAATCCAACCCATTATTCCGTGGTAGAGAAAGAACGTATTTACATTTAACTAGCATAACGCCCGCGGCATCGCCCGCATTGTCTAAAACCTTATAAATTATTTACTAAAAACTTTCTCCTGAATCAATCTACTTATAAAAAAACCGCATCAAAATCCGTTGGGTGCTTTTAAAGATTTAAGCGTACAAAGGGACATAGGGACAGAAAAAACGACTTTGTTTTATACTATGTAGTGAAGCGTGTAAATTTCAAACATGTAATTTGTTTCAATTAAATTACAAGTCACAAAATTGTTTATTTTTTATTTGAATAGAAATTCAGCAGGTATTGTAAAGTTAATTGGCTCACACCCAAATATTAGAAAATTGTATGTATTACATCAGCTAATTTAATGAAATTTTATCGAAGACCAATACATTGCATTTGTGTACTCCCCTCTATCAAACTTGATAAAATGATTTAATTGATTCGTGAGCCGATTGACCAATTACGACCAATTTTCAATTAATTTAGAACTTATACAATCAAATTTAAAGGTACATCTTAAACCTTTTGTGTGCATTCATAAACCGTACATAAGGTAAGTAAAGAAAATTGCTATATATTTATAACGTGACGTAAAAATCTCAAAGGAAGAAACAAATTATCTCCCCTTTGTAGTAGAAGATCACAATTTGTTACATTTTTATGAGGTCAGCCCGGTAATCATTTTCTGTGATGTCCTTTTTAATATTTATTAGAAAGATGTTTTTATAACGCAGGTATCTGGGGTGGAAGAATTGCTATTTATCATTACTTCAGGTATCTGATAAACATAATATAGGTTTTTATCATTATCAGTTATGTATTAATTACGTACTTCATGTTCATTATTTATTTTTAGTAAAATTGAAACATAAAAGAACAGTCAAATAATATTGCACAAGAAGTAACTAATATATTTTTATATTAAACTAGCGGTCCGCCCCGGCTTCGCCCGTGGTACATATTCACGTTTTCTCTACATAAAAACCATCCTCGTACTTCAAGGAATATAATAAAAAAAGAATTATCGAAATCGGTTCAGCCGTTCTCGAGTTATGCGCTTACCAACACATTTTGCGATTCATTTTTATATATAAGAAGATTATACTAAACAAATAGATTATTTTACCTATTTTAATAATATTATGTGCGATAAATATCACTCCAGTATTTTTTCCAGAAAATTGTTCACGGATAATTTAATCAGCAAAACATTCAAAATACGTAGTTTGTAAAATAAGCTTTTTCAATAGGTAATATATTTAGTAAGTAAGTAAAATCTATGAGCGACAAATATAAACAAATACCAAAATATATTATATAACAAAAATAATATTATATTATCTGTTTATCCATGTATGTAATATTATACAAAGGCTCGGATCAAATAAACAAACGTGTTTTTCTTCCACTTTGATTAGCCCCAGCATTGTCCCCTATTACAGGCAATAATCTGAATAACATTTCGTATTATTGATGAAATAAAATTGTCAGATCTTTTATGTAATAGAATATAATGCGTAGGGAAATAAGAATATTTTAAGAAACGCTGAATGGTCGATCAATTAATGAATGCATGCTAGACGCTAGTGCAAAGACCTTATAAACGGTATTTTGTGCTAGTTCAGACTAAAATTTTATAAAATTTCGATTCCAATGAGCTGATTTTACGAGACAGGGTAAAAAGCATACTTACAAGCTTTCGCGTTTATATAGCCCATTCATCGAGGAAGGCTATAAGCTATCATCAAGCTAAGACCAACAGGAGCAGAGCCATGCGGGTGAAACCCCAGAGAGCAGCTAGTATATATAATTTAATAAAAATACTAGTGCATATAATTTAATAAAAAATACTTATAAGCTGTGGTTTGTCATATACAACTTGTACGTAATTTTTGTAATGACAAATATATTTTAACTATATCAGAACCATAAAGAAAGTTTCCAAAATACCATGTACTACTTGTCCTAGTAACAAAGGTGGATTGGTTTTAAACGAATTGAACTCTGAACTTTCCCATCGATTCCTCCATGTTTGACATTTAAGCAATTGACATTTACACTGGTGAATAATTAACGATTGAGTGTCTGTGACAAATTATATTTTGAAACTAATCATTATGACGTATTTGAAGAAAAAATAATTTACTGTGTTCAAATAATGATGTTGGGTATAAGAAGTAATATTCAGGAAGAGGGGTAATAATTATTGAAGTTGAGAATATCTTTTTTGTGAGATAGCTTCTTGTAATTTATAAAGAAGCCCGTCAATGATTTTAATATCCTGTAGAAAGAAATATATCTTATATATAAAATTCTCGTGTCACAATGTTAGTCTGCATACTCCTCCGAAACGGGTGGACCGATTCTCATGAAATTTTCTGTGCATATCGGGTAAGTCTGAAAATCGGCCAACATCTATTTTTCATATGTACCACGGGCGAAGCCGGGGCGGACCGCTAGTAATATATAAATTTATATTATTGATACAGTTCACATTCATAAATCGAAAAGATGCTAAAAATTTTAGAAGTAGTTTAATTCTATCTTTGACGTACATTGTACCTACCGCGAAATTTATACCTTAAGTAGGTTTTTGCGCGTTATGTATTTATTTGGTGAACATTCTCATCTAATAATATTATAGCAGTCTATATAAAAATAAAAACATACATAAAATACCATTCAGGTATTTTTGTACCAAAATTCCAAGATCAATAAATACCTGTGAACATAATTTAATTCAATTACTTTTTGCCACAAGAAAATAAGATTAACATGGCCCGTGACTGAATGGGAGACGAGATTGATTTATATTTAGACGTAATAATTCCATCGGAAAAGGTGAACCTTTTGCCAAACGGAATATCAGATAACATACGTATAATATGAATGTTCGTTTATATGAATGTTCACAATGACCTGTTCAGGATTCAATACGATATCCCTCATTATATGAAAACCCGAGGCCCACAATAGACGTACATTTCCTTCGGCAAACCGTTCGTAGTGTGGCTTCTCTATTTTGTATCTATAACACAAATATTGTGTCGCATTGACAACAGATAAGGGTCAACTTATCGAAATGAGATCGCTGGACTGGAAACAGTTTTGATTTTTTTGAGGGAAATAGCTTTTGAATTTAAAAGCGTATTTCAAATTGAGACTACACTTCCCAAGAAAAAAAACGTACGCGTATTGTGTCTTCTTCATAAAATAACATCTCCAAAAAGGAGAATATTAGTAACAATCAAGGTCTTCTATTCCTTCTTCTACATACAAATGATATCCTAACGTTATGCGAACAGCAACTGCTTACCACGGAGGATAACGTATGAAATATACCTTTAGGAATAATGTATGAATAATGTCTCTACCAAAAAAAATAATTTTTAGATCCCGTCCAGACGTTCTATAAAATATAACTCCATACAAGCAAGCTTAGTTATTTCATTTTATTTTAAACTCTTTATCTACTCTACATAAAAAAGTCCCTCTGTCATGATTTTATATTTTTACCTATCTTGTGGCTGGTTGCCTGGGAGAGATGGCTACTAAAGCCACAAGGCCGCCATTTGTGCATGTCTCTCTTCTGTTTGTAATGGTGTACAATAAAGCGTTTTCATTCATTCAAAAATAGGTACAATAAAAACATAAAACATACAACACAAAAGGCAGCCTTTTCACTTACAAGATCGTCTAGGCTACCAGCAGAATATGTTAATACAATATAACCAAAGGAGGTAGGTAAAAAGTTAAGCAGAAGATTAGAGTCTATATGTAGATGTGAGAAGCACACAGTATAATAATTTATCATCACTCCAAGTCTCAACGATCAGCACAAACATCCGAGAGGAAAGTCAACAACCGGTACCAGTTAACTCACAAACTTTCCTTCGTGATACAAAACTTTGCGCTCAACTAATATTTTAAGGATTAACTTCACCGTCATGAGTCTTCACGTAATCATTCTTTAATGAGCCATTTGCGAATGAGTGTCTGCCAGATATGGATTAAATTGAGCATTTGGAATGTGGAAAGAATTTAAGAAAAGAAGTATTTTTAGCTAATATAAAAGCGAGCAGGTTCCTTCAACCATAAGCTAGTGTTCTTTTTTTTTTAAAGGCACACGCCATCACAGGGTTCTATGGCAACTGATTCAGGACTTGAAAAAAATAGGTATTATGGTCTAATGGAAAAAATTAGGTATGTTATGTGGAAATTTCTGTCATGAACACAAAATTTGATAATAATATATTTGCTGATTGTGTGAATTGAAATTTAAACAATATCCGTTTAAAATGCTCACCGTGAAACGAACCGAATGCTATTTGACCTAAATTTTAAATAGCACGGAAACATAAATTTAGGTTAGTCTTTTCGGGCCTCTTTGTTTGTTTTTGTTTTAATAAAACTTTGTTATAAATAATGTTCTTGTTTTTAAACGTGTCTACGAACTGATACATTATGGCTACTTGTATGTATAATAATTATCAGATGAATTCAATGTAGTATTTGATCAACCCGAAAGTAAGCAACAATAAGCCAATCTATGAGTATTTGTATGCCTACTATATTTTTAATGACTATCTGTATGCCTACGCAAAAGAAAGTGGTATTAGTTACACTTATAACTAAAGAACGAATTTCAAAATTGTGTTAATCTAAGCTTTCTTGCTGACTGACTGAAAATAGAAAGAAAAATTTCAAAAATTTCATCGTTAACGGAATCAGGGTGAGTAATATTATTATAAATGCGAAGATAACTCTGTCAAACTAGAAACACAGAACCAATTTTGATATTTCTGATCTATGCTTTCAAAGAAAATGGAAAAGTGGTAGACTTGACCTTGAAGCGTGATGTGAGTTAAATAGTAGATGGAAACGTCATGCTGTCACGCCATAACATGAAATGCGTGCAAACGAAGCCGCGGGCGGACTAATCACCTGCCTCATAGTGGCTGATGTGTACTTTATAAGAATTAAAAACTCTAGTATTAAAGAAAACATACTTTGTATGTTGGAAAGTGGTTGTGCGTAAAATGTCGTGACTTTATGCAATTTGCTGTATTTTCTTTTGACGCTTTATTTACCCCAGTGTTAATTAATTATATCTTACTAGCGGTCCGCCCCGGCTTCGCCCGTGGTACATAATATTTACGTTTTCTTTACATAAGAACCATCCTCGTACTTCAAGGAATATAATAAAAAAAGAATTATCGAAATCGGTTTAGCCGTTCTCGAGTTATGCGCTTACCAACACATTTTGCGATTCATTTTTATATATAAGAAGATTAAGCCCTGCTTATGCCACACATTACGATAAATATGGTGTTCTTAGCTTTCTTATTGTTGGCGGAAGAAGGTCTGAATGAATAAAGGAAATAAATGTTTTTAGTTTTGAAAAAATCCAGGCTGCAGATAATAAATAGGTTGATAATGAAACCTTAATAATCATATGCCCGCGCTGTTACAGAGTAAACTTATTCGCAGATTTCAATCAGAAAGGTCGGTGAACACGTTTTTAATCTCCCCATTGCAACCAATAGAAGAACTTAAGATTTACCTCTTGTAAAATGGATGTTACCTCAAAGCTGCATTGTTCCTTAATAGTGTTTGATTATAAGATTGATTGTTAACGCAAGCCAAAGCTACTGGTTAACAGTAATGGACTGAAGTCTAGATTGGAGTGAATGGCTTGACCTAGATCTGATTGAGGGCAATCAAGACGTTGTAAATTGAGTACTGAGATTAGTTTGCTGATCACGAACGGTTAGTAGCATTATCTGGTTAAGAATACTTATATGCATGCTAATGTCGAATAGCTTCCAATTATCGTCAATTCTAGTTAAAAACGTGTTGGGTAAAGCAGATCTGCTTAGTGTTATTAGATAGCTTAAGAGTTAGTATAGTTGAACGCACTAATCTGGGGAACAGTCACGTTTCACTTGTTACATCATTCCTAGACTAACATTAAGACATTAGATTATTATCATGTTTTTGTTTCTTTTGTTTTCAAGTAGATACAAATACATTGAGCATGGTATATTAAAATCCGTCGGTATGTAACAGAAACACAATGTTTAACACATAATAATTTACAACATAATCAACATAACCATTGCATAGGTGCAGTGGTTGCACTGTGGTTAATTATCCCGAAAAGTATAATTAACCACTATTAATTATGGTACCTACCTATATAGAAAGTTGGAATTCTATGGCGAAAGATGCTTCATAACTAACGTCTATATTCAATACGTTTTTTTATCGTCCTTCGTAAAACTATCATACCTTGTAACTAATATTTGGTTTTTAAAATAAATATACATTACTTAAAATTGTTATATAATATTTAGTTCCTGTTTTATCAATCGGGAATAGAAACCAAAGTTGTCGCGGAATAAAACCCTGCAGTATTCAAATACTGTTTGGAAAGTGAGCGTCATTTTTCAAAGAGTTCCAAGCGAAAAGCCACAGAAACAAAGTTCATAGTCGTATGTGGGGTCACGATCGTTCAAATCCGGACAATGTATGCAGGGGGCGCCACTGTCACCGACCGGATAATACTGCCCTATTCTGGGAAATCTGTGAATAAAAAAAAATTAAAAAATGCAGGGTTAGATTAAACTGAAATGTAATTATCAGTAAGTCTTTATATCATCGTTCAGATTAATATGATCCTTAATCACACCTAAATAAATGTTATGTTATGATTTGATTGATGATATATTATAACACACAAAATAACAAGCTCTTATTTCGTTTCTTAAAAAAAGTAGAGGTATTGATAGAGTTTAATAACAGAGAAGACAAATTTAAAGAAAAACTATTAAAGATATCGATTAATGAATAGAAGTTGAATATATTTGTCCCTTCACAGAATTTCACATGCATATTCATTCTAAATAAATATTAACTATTCACAATTCGGCTACATTTCAAATAAGTTAAGAAATACAAAGCTTTAAATGTAGTAGAGAACAATCTGTGGATAAAAAGTAACCATATCGTATTTCTGAGAATTTTATACCGTCGAAATACTGAATAATAATTTATTTAATAATATCATCAATTAAAAATCCTGTGATTTTTTAACACATAAAGTGAGCTTCGCCGATAAAAGGGGACATAAAATATTACTCTCATGAATAACATAGTTTCTAGTCGATCAAAATATAGTTTTAGAGTTATATAGTCTGTGGTTATATCATAACACAAGCATACAAAGAAACAAATCTTTTCTCACTCATAAAAATAAGGTGAACTTTACAATTTTGTTGAAACGTTAAATAAATACAAATAGTTTTATTTCGATTAATTGTCAATAGTTACAGAATAATACCGCAAATTCAATGTTTCTATTTGAAATAGCATTTAAATTCAATCTTTGGGCACTTGCAATCGAAACGATCCATATTTGAAGTATCTCTAAGCAAGGATACTTTTATTTTAATACACAAAGGAGTCATTATACATTTTGTTACGTTTGATATGGGTTTGATATTTTTATTGAATAAAAAAGTTTATGAAGGTTAAGTAAATGTTCGTTTTAGGATATTATGTTTGCTTTATACAAGTTTTATAATTTCTCACAGAAACCACGCACGTTTCTGTGAGATCAATTTTCACCTAAAAGAAATGAAAAATATGAAAATGACGTACCATTCCTCGTTTGTTAAAACATTGTGTGATGAAATTACAGAGACTTTATTATTATGCGTAATATAGGTACATTAAAACAAGAATACTATCAGCTTAATCTAAGTTAGGTACAAATTTTTCTGCAATGACTGTAGCAATCTGATTTGAAGGTATTATTAAATTATTAAGGTATTATTAAATACTAGCTTTCCGCCCGCGGCTTCGCCCGCGTTCTCAAAGAAAAACCCGCATAGTTCTCGTTCCCGTGGGATTTCCGGGATAAACCTATGCTATGTGTTTACCCAAGTTACCCTCTATATGTGTGCTAAATTTCATGCAAATACATCCAAGGAATAAAAAGTTTCATACGAACTTCTATCCCCTATTTTACCCCTTTAGGGGATGAATTTTCTAAAATCCTGTCTTAGGGGACGCCTACGTTATGACATTTACCTGCATGCCAAATTTCAGCCCGATACGTCCAGTGGTTTGGGCTGTGCGTTGATAGATCACTATATCAGTCACTTTTTGAGTTTTATATATATAGATTTAAAAGAACATTACTTCTATCATAATAAATAACATACTACAGCTATGCATTATATTTACTAAACTGTAACAGAAATTGTAGGTATGGTACTAATGGTGACACTAAAAGCAATTTTTGTGAAACGATCTAATGGCCCCTAATAGCTACATGGCGTTGAAATAATCCTTCGAGTTCCATAATAGCTGCCTTAAATGGCGTTAAATTGATTTTCAATATTGATGTTTTTAATTTAGTTAATGTATCACGTGTTTATTACATTAATAATAATCAAAGCAAGCAATTTCAGTGTGACAGTACTTATTAATTCTTGTGTTTTATACAATGAGTATTTTTGGATTATAATTTGTTTCACGTCTTGGTTCAAAAGAATGTCAATAATAGTGAAGTGAAATCAGTTAAGCAAATAACGATTCGAAAAAAAAACTATTCGGATCAATATGTTTTGATCTTTAGCTACTACAATCGGGAAATACGTGCAAGAAATGTTAAAGAAGTCAAATATATTATTTATTGTAATTAAAAGAAGTCTAATTGAATAAATAAATGTTTGAGTTGGTTTGAGTTTGAGTTTGTATTAAATGAAATGAACACTGGAAACTTAAATTAAAATATAAATAATAATCAAAAAGGGATGATCAGATTAAATTTTTAAGTGGTTTTAAGTTCACAGCCGAGGTTTATTCTACTGTCTGCGACCTTCATGCACTTAAAGGACCTTATTAGAGAACTCAAATTTGAAACAATAACATAAATACACTAAGGGTCATTCAACTGTTAACTACAAACAGTTGAAATAATATCAACATGACTGATTTTATTCACCAAGGCCCAAATTCAAACCATGATCATTTACAAAACTTAATAGCTCCGGAGTGGACCGCATCAGTGTGAGTTACGATAATAGGCACCATTTTATATTTGGGCACCATTTAACATAATATAGGCTATATGAGCCGTTTTGTTATCGAATTACGAATATATACGTTTAGTATTTTAGTACCAATTGAATGGTATTCGCTTGTATATGTTGCAGAAAGAATTTACCTGTACACAAAGACTTCAAAGAAAATTATGATACTTTCTCAAGAGCATGTTCCTTATATTGTGATTAGGTATATTTTTTGTCATTATTAAAACTGTGGAGAGCAGTTACATCGTACCTAAATTATAAGTTTTATCCTCAGCAATATCTTCGAACCGTGTTTTGGGCTTGCTGACCTATAAGTAATCCTCGTTTATGGTACTCTACTTAAAGCATAATTCTGGACTGTTTATTTTCTTTCTCTTTTTTAATATATTTTGAGAAAATAAAGTTGTTTGTCAAAACTTAAACGCGATTTATTCACTATACATTATTTATTCTAAAGTCACGAGGAAACTGAAATGTTACGCGGCTTGGCGGTTACAAAAATTAGTATTTGTAAACTACCTCCTCCTACTTTTTTATAATCTTTATTATTTAAAGAGCAATGACCTCCTCCTACTTCTGAAGTATTTAATAATTTTATTTTATACTTACCTTAACATAATATTTATTAGCATATTAACTATTCCAGCAGTTCTAGGATATTCACATTCTTGTAAAACTTCACGGAGACTGGTATTGAGTTATCTGCGGACGTTGAATGCTTTAGCAGTTCATTTGTAATAGGGTTGCGATATGAAGGTATAAGTGACATAGTTTGTAAATGTTAACGTCGATATGTGTATTGTGTATTACCAATGTTTTATATTTATAGAGCAGCTATACTTTTTTTAAGTGACGAATATTGGAAATTTATGATAAGAAAAAAGACTCAATGCTTTGAAAGAAACTGTTAGGAGAGTTAAAGATATGTAACGGAGGTCGGAGAATTATTGAATCTAATTTCTCTGCGTCTGTGCGTGCTATTCGGATATTAAAAAAAACTTGAGCGGATGATGTCAAGGGACATCCGGATGGAACGAAGTGTTAAGTTAGAGAGAGACTGACAGAGAACCACGCGCACGCCGCACGGCTTACAACTCTAGCAAAAAGTGTCGTCACAACTTTTCGTAAGAATTTTTTCCGGCTAGCAAAGCTAAAGACTTTATCACAACTCTGACTTTATCACAACGCGCGATAAGGAACTTCGTTTCAATAAAAATATGTAAATTTAAAATACATTACACAGTTCTATAACAGACAACAATAAACAGCTACCAAATTATGCACTTATCTAAAACATTATAAAGATGTCACACCTTAACCCTTTTCGTTCAAAAAATCGATAGGCATGATAATAACAATAAGACAGAATCTGTTACTGATTATATATCAAAGGGCCGCTGTAAGGCCACATGGGACCGCTCCTTTTGAAATCGCTTCATGATATTAGCCGGAAACCTTTTATTCTATATTACATAATGGAGCCCCGCAATAACTCTGACTCCGTATAAATGTCACATATGGATTTATTTCTGTGTAAGGATGGGAAAACGTAAAATTATCAAGGATCCCTTGCCCGAAAGAATACTCGCAGTATTTTTTGATAGGAACACGAAACACGCCTGTCTATATTATACAGATTTTGAATTAATAAAACTGATTTTAATAATTACAATTAATTAAGTAGGTATGGTAATATAATTATAGTAATTTATTTCGAGGCTTTTGAAAGGCAGATGAAACAAATGCTGAACGACATACTTGCCCATATTGATTATTCTAATCGATCACGGAATCAGATGTGATCATGCATATATGCATGCATCTATAGTCACAGAAGGGAAGAAGGAATAGGATGTTTAAATTATTTAGTAGGTACTTACTTAATGTATGCTAAGAATATTTCATTATTGTTTTTAAACTCTGTAAGAATTATAAACAACATCTAGGAGCAATTAAAAGCTAGACATAATTAAATCATGAAAAAAATAAACAACGCACTTGCGTAAGACTCAAGATTTTGCATAATAAACAATTCATAAAAACCAGACGTAATTTGTAAAGGCATTTTATCCAAACACCTATAGACGTTAATGTCATAATTGTAGGTTGAATTACCTAGTGTTAAAGGAGGACCTGTATGAACTAACTCTATAGGCTTACTTTGTGAAAGTTTTTGCAGAAGTTGTGCTTTGGGATTAAGGGTTGCGTTTGTTTGTCGGCGTTCAAAAAGGCTTTTAGTTTCATACTTCACTTAGCTGCGAATGTACGAGTGGCTGATATTGAATGTAAACATTAAATGTGTTTTGTTTATGTGTTGGTACAGGTACCGTTTAATCCTGTGGCTTTAAAAGTTTTGGGTTTGATACGCGAGGCTTTATTATGCTATTGCATAGCTTCTATCGCGGGCCTTGCGCGCGGCGTCTCCAACGGACACGGAGGCGTGGCTTGAAGGCATGATATGCAATAGCTTTACCGCGGCAGTCCCCGAGTGCCACACGTCTTTCTCTCGAAAGTCCTTGATCGATATTGATGTACATATTTGATAATGTTTTTACGCTGTTTGTAATAGGTATACAAATTCAACTTAATGAGTCTTTTATTTAAATAAATACTCGTTGACTAAGTTAATTTTGACTAACTTTTCTTCTTTTAATTGAATAATAGGTACCTACACTTTTATTTTTAAATACTTTTTACTTCGAGAAATTCACAACAAAAAACCTTTTAGAATAAGTATTCGAGAAAATATCAAACGTTATATAGAAATTTCTAGAAGCCCTGTCGTGAACGGCAAATATTTTTAAATTTTCCTTGAATATGCAATGTAACCCTTCCAGCTTCAACAAGGAAATGCACTCAAAATAACCGTGTGTCGCAATGAATTTCATATTTAGTACGTTTCTGTATAAGTTTATTCATAATTTGTATTATTGTCTTTCCTTTTGTAATGTTCTCGTACTGTGTACTGTGTATGGCATACGAGTTTTCTGTTTTTAAATTAAAAAAATATGTATATACTATATTGTATAATGTATTAATAAAAGGGTGTCTGAATTATATTTTCAGTCAAAGTTGATAAAACGGCTTAGGATCTCAATTCGTCTGTTTTTTTTTTCATATGTTACTAAACTGACTTAATTGTGTTGGATCCATAGAAATCTAAATAACAAGACACTAGAAGTCGTAAGCGTGCGTGACCTTGTCGCCACTCAGGTGATTTGCACATCACCAGTTGCATTCGTCACTGTTCAGTTGCTCTGGAGACGTATGAGTGTATACATGGTGTGTTTCAGCAATTCCCATTGCGGAAATTCTTCCACAAGTTGTAATTATACTTATAAAGGAATAATATTTCATCGGAAAATATTTTTTTTTAGAAATAATGCCGTTTTTCCTTAAAATTATAGAATATTTACAAGTATTACTAGTGTCACCATAGTAATCGAAATAACAATGAATGACACAGTCGACCATTCTTATTATCACGTTTATTCGTATTGGAGCAAAAAGTCTCATATACTTAGGGATGTTATTCTAAAATAAACCGTAAAAATTCGTGCGTTAGGATACATATTCAAAAGCTTAATTTATTAGATAAGTTAGTTTTCACTAAAATCAAGCTGTCCATTAAAAGACATAGTTTACTTGTGTGTACTGTTTAGCTTTCGGTTTGAATGTGTTGATTTTGGCGACAGCGGTTTTCATACGAATTATGACATTATAGCACTTCTATGTGTCTTGTTATTTAGATTTCTATGTGTTGGATCTCTATCCAACATTTTCACATTTTAGAATTTGGAATGGTACCTCCTTCTTCAGGAACTTAGGTTTTTTTTGAAAATAATCATTTTCAAATAACAGTCATTAACTATTAAAAACATTATATTTACTTACCGGCCGAATTGACGACTCCTCCTCGAAATCGACTTACTCCTTTTTTAAGTCGGTTAAAAATAAACGAGTACCTAATTAAAATTATACTTACAATTAAGTTTTTAACTATACCGAACTCTTTTATCCATATTAATAATTCTTAATTCAATACATAATATGTCATCACACAGAAGTTCTCACCAAAACTATTACAAGGCACGCTTGACCCAGATAACTGGTATGATCAATTTACAAATTCGAACCTCCTGTGTATAAACGATATGAATCAGTAAGTGTTTTAGACCCTGGAGATTGAACCCGACTTTAATTCGGTAATCTTTACTATGTTAATACGTGTTGTGATGGTAATATGAAGCTGGAGTTTGTTTACTTGTTGCACGGGAACTAGGTATTATGTACTTACTTGATACTTGATTACTTTGTCTGTATGCATGTCCGGGCTAAACTCAAAAATGGATGGATTTTTTTTTATATAAGACGAGGCAACAGAGCAGACGCGTCACCTGGACGCTTCACCGCGGCGTTGCCGGCCTTTAAGGTAGGAGTACGCTCTTTTGATTTACTTCAAAATATTGCACGAATATTACCACGTCGTGTCAACATGAAGGCTCTATAACATCACGCTAAGAAGGAGCAATGCGGGTAAAACCGCGGGGCACAGCTAGTACAAAATAAAGAAGAATACAAACGTCTAAAAGCCATTGCTCACACGTCCAATACATCCCAATACGTATAAATCCCGCTTTCAGCCCGCGGCACTTCATAAAACTCGACCAACTTCCGAAGTCTCTCATCTGATACCAACTTGCACGCTGACAAGCTAACGCGAGTTTCACTATCTCCAGTGACGTTTCGCCTTAAATTTTAGCCAGTGTGTGAAGTTTGTGTTTGACGTTTATTTATTTATTTCACACTTTAATACATTTGTATAAAAATGCTTACAAAAAAGGAACAGTACAACGTATTTCGGCTTCACCACATATAAGTGATCTCTTCCAGGCAAGCGGTTTATTTCGATCTGCTAACGAGATGTTTACACGTTGCTTAGCAAACTAATTTATGACAAAGAAACGCGAATAAAAATACAATTTAACAATTAAATCAAATGAGTTTAAAAATTAAAAATTGAAAATATACCTACCTACCTAATCTCATTAGGTATATAAGTAACATTAACAGCAGCATCTAAATTGGTAAATTTCAGTCAACAAAGTACCTACTTAAATAATAATTGAAATGTGTACAAAAGTGCACTTCACATTAACAATTCGTGCGTAGCATACAAAAGCAAAACACTAACATACGTTATACGATTGCACAAAATCCAAAAGTACCAATAAACGCAAATAAAAGAAACATAAAAATAAACCACCCTTTAACCACGAGCCATTAAAATTAAAAAGCTACTTGTAATTACGCACTAAAGTAGCACCAATCGACATCAAATACAAACTAATAATGTAGTTAACGACTGCCATAAAAACAGTAACGTTTATTGGGACGAAAATTGACTAGCGACACGTGGTCGGAACGAAATACTCGAAAGGAAATGCGAGATACAAAACAACCCTGCCCGCCCCCGCCACCCTCGAAGAGCTTTTGGCCTCAGTCGAATGCCGTGCGCCGCTGAGAGCGGACGTCTTTTTAGTGCTTCAACTTTGTTACGTCATTGTAAACGTATCGAGTGATTTCAGTGTTATGGTGTTTTGAAATGGTTCGACGTAAGGAAGCAAAGTATGCTTTTACGCATATATGCATCTTATTTCTGTCGTTTTTCGCTTGTTTTAATGGTAAGTTTAGACTTTAGGGGCAGAAGGAAGCTAATGGTTTGGTTATGGTCCGCTTGCGCCGGCCGTTTCCTTTTCCCGGCTTAAATGTAACGTTTTGTTTCGAAGGGTTATTGTTGTATTAAAACGGTTAACTTGTTATCTATCGGTAAAATTTTTAATAGATTTTTAAGGGACATTTCGGTGTTTATTTCTTTTGCAATTATAAATATTCTTAGGTCACTGTAATTACTGCCAAAAATTATTATCGATGCATCGGTATAAAACAAATATTGTCAAAAATGTTATTTTTCAGTATTCTTCAATTCTTTTCTATTATGACAAAAAATACCTACTAAAGATAAACATTCGCGTCCCGCTAGACGGCTAGAACATTCTTCATAAGTACACGTACGTAACAGGTAACTACTAATATACAAACTCCTATTTATTTATTTATTTGGGTACATCGACAGATCGCGCATACATCATTCCTTAAAAATAAATACAAAGTAAGAATATTCTAATGCTTGACCCTATTAATATAGATGTACACAGCATTATAAGAAAAACTAAAGATAAATGTAGTTAATGAGGATGTTTTATACAACTAAAGTAAGTAAATTAATTCAATATTGCTTAATTCTAAAACGTGATGTGATATGATCTGTGCACTTTTCGTTTAAACACCTATTAATCTTGATTTAATAATATTCCCTAAAGCGTTAAAAATTAAAATTTTACCGCTCAATAAAATACAAATTTGTGTGAAAGCGAATCTCAATTTATTTATCAAACATCAAGTAATGTATAGGCGCCTATCTTCCGATAAACCGCGACAAAGGAAAGCCATCAACGGATTATGATCCGCGTAAAGAAGATTATAGATTTATCGTACTTACAGCCCTAATTCGATACATTTTACGATAAATCCATTTTTCGGGTATGATAAATAATATAAGAGGTTTTATTTATTAAAACGCTAAACGGTTTTCAGAATTGATACAGCTAAATGAGAAGTTGTTGGAATAGAAAGCTCTTAAGATGTTTTTTAAGTGAAAGTTGTACTTAGTTACCAAACGAAATTTTGTAAATAATATTTAATTTTAATTTGTAGGTATTTTGATTTGAATTCTGGCACATTGGTAGATATAGACCTAAATTAAAATATTCTCAATTGAAACAACGATCTTTTATTAACATATTGTTTGCAAATTAGGAATCGTGTAACCTAGAAGTGTCGAGCATAATTTACCGGAAAATTTAATTCGTTACCAACCTATGTTTAAGTGAATTTGTTCAATATTTTATACAGTCTACGCTAGTCAACTCCTTACGCTTCATAACAATCATTGTTCCTGAAACATACATTTTTTTAATTCCTAAATTATCTTATTACAGGTAGCGTAGGTATTGTAGGTAGATATTTGCTTTTTATGTTGACGTATCTTTGGAGATAGTTCAATTATTTATTCAAACACAAAATACCTACCTCACCTTAAAAGTTCAGTTCCATTCTATTTCGCAAAGAGATCTTAAAGGAAAAACAGATATCCCTATGGATTCAATACTATCCTAACTTCATAACGACCAACTGACAATCGTTTTATTTGTACACCAAACACTTTGAAAGGTTTCCAAGTTTGCCAAAACAAGATTGTGCCCGTTATCTGGGTACAATCTCTCATATAAAACTTGTGATATCGAAGGTTTTACATAAGGGTGGTGAATTATGTTCATGTGAAATTGGATGGCCTTTTTATGAACGCGCATCGTACTTTTTGATATTATGTTGTCTAATGGGATCGATGGGATGTTATAATGATTAAGGTTGCATTTTTGTGTGTTTAAATCGTTATTAGTGAATTGTGTTAATACCTACCTATAGTGTAGTAATAATGTGATAGAAATAAATTTATCTATATTTTCTGGTTTTGATGATTCTCATCTTATTTGACTTAACTCAGGTCTCTTGCTTTTATTAAATATTAAATAATTTAATAAGATTTTAAAATTATACCTTCAGAAATAAGCCGACAAGATACTTCGAAAAGTTCCTCAAATGTTATCATCTAGAATATAATTAAAGCAGTCCTTGCGGAGTAGTTAGCCGAAATTCTGTTCCCCTTGAGTATAGACAAAATAGCGCTACACCAACTTAAAACTTAAACATTAACTACAATGTAAGATTCCTAAGTTATGCAAGTCGGCTTCATAGTCCTTGACTTATCAACTTAGCGGAAGTAGACATGAGAACGCTTAGCAAGTGCATAATTGAGTGTGCTCAAGTTCTGAAAATGCCGTAAATGGCTTCAGGTGAGAGCCGAAATGTTGGCGGTTCTTTCTTCGTGTTCCATTAACGTGAGTGCTCTGAAAAATCGCTTCGGCTTTTATTTTAGAGCATGTTTGTCGGATCTAATGGAATGTATTGATTCGCGTGTCATTTTTTGGTAATTGCAATAAGTAATGATGTGTCTAAAGGTAATTTTTATCCTGTCGAAGGATACGAACTGTGATTGCTAAGTAAGGACGTGATCACACGTCCTTACTTAGCAATACTTTGCTTAGCTACATACAATTGCCTTACTGATCGAGTTCCTTCTACTATTTTTATCCAAATGTCAATAGGATATACTAGAACTTTCTAATGCCCAGGATACTAGTATTTGCATATAAAATGAGATGTCCCATGCCATCTTATTCGATATAGGGCAGATGCATTGCGCACCTGTTCCAGATCGATTTTCTTTACGGGCAAGTGATCAACTTCCTGTGCGATGCCAGACCAAGATATTTTTTTTTAATATGAGTAATTTAACTCAAGCTCTACACACACGTGTTTACCATAACATTTTATTGGGCTTCCCTACTGGTCATAAAAAAGACAAAATAATATGGAATAGTAATTTTATGAGCGTAGAAATTAATATAGTTAACGTTACAAACTGAACTAAGCAAATTTCAACCCATTATGGTAGTATATCTTAACAACAGCACCTCAGGGCTTTGCGTACAAGAACTACCTGTATTATTATGTTATAACTAGCTGTGCTCCGCGGTTTCACCTGCATTGCTCCGCTCCTGTTGGTCTAAACGGGATGATATTATAGCCTTACAGCCTTCCTCGATAAATGGGCTATCTAACACCGAAAGAAATTTTCAAATCGGACCAGTTCCTGATATTAGCGCGTTCAAACAAACTCTTCAGCTTTATAATATTAGTATAGATTAAACTATATAATTTCTTAATCGTACCCAATGAGACCGATTTATTTTAGTTACTTCACTCGAATCGAACCAAACAAATGCTCTATTATACCTCAATACTAACTCTACCATTGCGCCAAAGGTTATTAAAGTTCAACTTAGCGTTATCATAATTTGAAGCATATGCAGGTGTTAATTTAAATATTAATTGAATTATTTGATGCTCTGATAATATTGCATTTCACACGAGCGCGTTAAACTAGCCGCTTGAATTAATTATCCTGTTTGTGCATTTATATTTCTTATTTTTATATATGAATAGGGGAAAATTGTGAACATGGGTTTTTAAATAAATACCTTTTTTATTTTTTTTTAACTTGGGTGGAGGAAATGATGATTATTATTTGCATTAAGGTAACTTCAAATAAAATGTGACTGAGAAGAACATTTAATTCATTGCAATACTTTTGTTTTCCACAAAATTGTATGACTTGTAGATTTATAGAACTTTTCATAAAAAGTCATATAAAGTTATTAACAAGTAATACGTCTACATTAAACTTTCGCTAGAAACTAAGATATATTTTCATAAGACATTCTGCAAAAGCCAAAGCTACTTAAAGAAATATTAAGAAAATATACGAGCGAGCCACTTTGTTCTATACTTTCTTCTCGTTTTTATGACTTCCTTTATATTACGTAAATCAGCCTTGCAGTAATAACAAAAGCTACGTACAGTTGGCCCACTGTGGAATATTTTACTAAAAGGCTACTTGGTTTTTATAATTAATTATATTTTGCAAGACTGATTATATAGTTTTGAAGTGAAACTTCTTTAGGCGCGTTGAGAGTTAAATTTCAAGGTCGCGTCATGGCAATACCGTCACGTCAAGGAGTAAGGCGACGATTTATATTGCCATGGAAGTTTCACTTCTGACACGTGCGCTCGGTACATACGCTCTCTTTTATTATTTTGTATAAGCTTTCCATATGGACTTGCACCTGGGCACGCGTCAGCTGATGTCCGTGGAAATTTCCAATTCATTACCTTCAAGTTTTATTTTTGCCACAAAAAAGAGCGTGAGTGCCGAGCACACGTGTCAGAACGGAAACTTTTCTGGCAAGATTCAAAGATACCAAAATCGTCGCCTTCCTCCATGACGTGACGGTATTGCCATGACGCGACCTTGAAATTTTAGTCTCGCTTAAAGCCTTTGTCGACTTATAAGGAGTGCGTTATTTTGATAGTTTTTAGTGTTCATTCGTATATTTATCTTATAGGTAAGGTAAGGAATTTTGGTTTGAATCCTTTAAAATATTATTTCATTTCAATTGGTTCTATATTGGCATATTCTAGTAAATTCAAACACAGTATAACCAAATATTTTATTTCCATAATGATGAAATACCTACATAAAATGGAACCTAGACCTATACAACCTAACTGTTCCACTTTGGGATAGTAGATAGCTTAGTCAAAATTTTTGTAAAAGTGTGGTTAAGTGTGTCAAATTTTCATCAAAATTGAATTAAACTCTATAAGAAAAGAAATAGAGCATGAACCAATTAGATTGGGTACAATAATATCTTTGAAATGCAACCGTCACTATTAAACACTTGAACTCGTCCTGTTCGAGAATGATAAGGACTTGACTTTCATCCCCTTTTATAAAATGAATGCTACATTTATTAAATGTCGTCCATTTTTTAAATGGTTCTTTTGTGAGAGTAAATATTTGATGGTTATTGTTATTGGGTGTTGAAGAAGAATATGTTATTTTGTTTTGCTCGTCTTTTATATTGTATCAGTTTATCTAATGTAGTAAAACAATAGGTATGCCTTAAATGATTCCGAGTGAAAAAATAGTTCAATATTACGAACGACTGACAACACTAAATACAAAAAGTGATTAATAAGATATAATTACTTGTTTCCAATAGAATCATCATATTATCAATCATCGTATGTTTTTTTATGATTTCCATTCAATGAACGTTTACGACTAACGACTTTATATTATAGTGCTCAAATCTATACTATAATATTATAAAGCTGAAGGGTTTGTTTGTTTGAACGCGCTAATCTCAGGAGCTACTGGTCCGATTTGAAAAATTATTTCGGTGTTAGATAGCCCATTCATCGAGGATAGCTATTATTATATCATCACGCTAAGACCAACAGGAGCCGAGCCACGCGGGTGAAACCGCGGAGCGCAGCTAGTTTCTAAATAATTTCTTCCATCCAATTCACAAAATTGTAACTAAAACGATACGATACTAACGCACGCGTCCATTAAGGTAGTGAGAATTAATTATGCAAGAAGCAATTGCACTAAATCGATCTTTTATACACTATGTTATGTATGAGAACGTCAGCTTTACGTAATAATATACGATTATAGGCTTATAAATAAGAAGTAGGTTCAAGCATGTTGTTATTATGTGTGAAGTCATAGAAATAGGATTTATTTACAAACATAACAATTGTAATTTGGATTGATACTTGTTGATGGAATTGCTGGTATTAGATTCCTAGGCACAATCACACTTTTAGTGATATTTTTTTATAACAACTTCTACCAACCTGAGGATTATATACCAATATATTATAATCCTCAGGGTGGTAAAAGTAACCAATGATATTATAACTGAAAAGAGTCTTGATGTAAACACGTTAGAAACTGTTTTATACAGAACAATATGGTTAAAATATTATACCTATATATGTAGGTACTATATTATAACGGATGAGGCTCTGACGACCGATTGATGGCGGTATAACCATCCAAAAAGTGGCATAGTTAAATAGGTTACGCCAGTAATGGGCAGCAGCATCACCGGTGAGAAGAGGCTATGCTCTGCGGTCGCCAACCCGCATGCCCAGCGTGGCGACTATGGGCATTTACCTCCAATGGCTTGTCAAATTCAACCACGGCCCCTAGTTCCCGGTAGTTCTACTATTCCCGGCTACGGCGGCGGTCGAGGTAACGGTAGAACAGGGGGTGCGAAGAATCCCCAGGCTAAGACCGAGCCAAAGGCGTGCCTTAGGAGAGGCCTATGTCCAACAGTGGACGGAGAAAGGCTGAAGAGAGAGAGAGAGAGAGATGTACTATATACGTAGATATTGTAGACTTAGTATTAATATAAAAGCTTCTTAGGTATATAGCGATATCCAGGTACCATGTCACGTGCTAAAGTTAGTGTCTAATATAAATGAGAAAGCACTAATTCTAAAACACAAAAACTGCTCAATGGATTTTGTTGAAATTTAGTATGCAGATAAATTATAGTCTGGAATACTAAGTCTACTTTTTACCCGGATACCACGAACGTAGCCGTGGGCTGAATCTAGGAACTTTAAATTTAATATGAAGATAAACTACAGTTTAAATTTAATACGGAAATATTATGCTCATTTATAATTATTGTTTTTGATTAAAATACCTAATTAAGGTTTTGTTTTTACAAAATTAAAATCCCTCGTCTATATACCTATACGAAAACATCGATAAATTACAGTAGTATAAAAATGTGATGAAATTACTTAAATTTGTTTACAATATAATTTAACGATCGAAGAATAACTGATTTCATGCTGATTAATAATTTAGGTCAAATCATTCCTCAATATATAATACACGCGTAAAATGTAAAGTTTCCATAAGTGTATTCACACCCTTGCTGTGACCTTAAAAACTGTCACTAAAACGCCTATGTATCCGCACCCTAACCGTTCAAGGGTCAACAATACTACAAGACGAGACAATTAAAACCTTATCTTTGGCCCTCACTCTTCCGGCCTAAACAAACATATCACGTTTATCTGTATGTACCTTTCATAGATTCAATAAGGATGGCTATAAATTGTTAGGGAATTTTAGCTTGCTTCGTAATTGTATGTATTTTGGTATAACTAATGACCATCGTGGGTTCTGGGTTATGTAATTGGATACTTAAGAAAAGAGGCTTAAGAAGAAAGAGACGGGACTTCATTAAGTTGTTGAATGTTATGAATGTTTGTCAATATTGAGAATTATTTTCCGCTTCCACTTTTACCAGAATCTATCATTCCAGCATCTATAACACTGCTTGTGTTACTCGTTTTTATGGTCGGTGACTACGTAACGTCAAGTGGCTGCTCCGTTGCTAGTTCTGCTAACACGTCTTCTTAGTTCGTATATTTTAATCCGTCAGTCCTCGGATCACAGACACAATAGAAAATCTATTGTGTCTCGGCCCGATCGGGCCGCTCGGTGGTCAATGGGTTAATGCAATTATATGCTTCCTTAAAGCTTTGTTTACCCGGAAAAAAGAGTTCCGTATCCTTCCTAAAAGTTTTGACTATTAGCGGGAAAATATTTGTAGCATTTTATTGATTATTAACTTACAGAAAAACGAATAAAAGTGCACAGGAAAATATCCAGTAGTAACAATATCAACTTACGAATTCCCCTTAAATAAATAAAAAAATAATGATATTAATTAATCAACGAGCTTCACAGAAACTGTAGAACTGTTTAAAACTGTTTCCACGAATGAGAAAGTTTTTCTTCCAGGATTATGAATCTATTATCAGTTTTCTTCTATTTAATGAAAATTGGATTGTATTTATTCGTGCTAGGTTTCTCTGAACGGTCCAAAAACAACGAGGGAGATATTTTACATTTTATCTAGGTATATTATCTATATCTAGTTTATAGAAATCAGAATAATTAATTAAATGTCTGTTAAGTTCCTATTTATATTTAGTTATTCTCGAAACATTTTTCTTCTTCTTAGCGTGGACATTTGTCCGGACATTTGATATTTACTTAAAGAGCAATATGTACCTTAAAAATTATGTTATTGGTAAGAAGAACTAAAGATAGGTAGATAACAAACTTTATTGATTTCAATACGTTTAGCAAGCAACATCTATTGCTTTCACCATTTATTTTATCGTCATTAAAATTGTATTGAAAACGTTATTGAAAGCCTGTTTTTGTGATAATACTACAGGTAGGCACCAAAAGGCTTTTATTTGATTGTCAAATGTTTTCACCACACAACCTAGATCCTTTGAACTTCTACTCTAATATATTGCAAAGATTTAATACCCTAAAAAAATACGTTCAAAGCTCAATCCCGTTTCAATAACTTTACGTGGAGTCCCAAATGTTTTCTATACGCCTCACTTCACTCCGGACGTAAAAAGGTTTCCAGCCAATGAACAAAGTCACAATAAAATGTTAGTTCACGGACTGTCGCGTTGAGTTGCGTGTTATAAATAATGGCTATAAGATTTGGACAGGTATGTTTGTTCGCACGAAGCTTTTTGCTGGGTTTGATTCTAAGTAGATGCTAAGTGGAGGAGGAGGAGCTAGATTGTTAAATACTTGCAGTAGGATTGGCTTTAAAGCGCTGTTAATTACTAAATTTCTGAGAATCTGTAGGATAATTAACACATAGCTTAGGTCGTCGATGTTTCCAAGTAGGTAATAACGATATACACAAATTCAAAAAGAGTACACATCTCTTAAAGACAAACGGCCCTACTAATAAAAAGTTAAACAATGGATAAATTTCAACCATTTCCTACCATAGCTGTGTCCTGCTCTTGCTCACATGAAACGTCATTCATAAAAACAAGACAGGTTATTGCAATAACTAATCCATTGCATAGCGAATGGGTAACATTTTATTAGTAAGACCGTAAGACAAAAGGAGAAATGAGGTGGACAAATACTTGGCTCCTACCACCTAGATGGCATTCAATCTTATACCGAAGTATATTTTTGAAAATAATATAGACGGAATAGTAAATACCATTCAATAATTATAATAATTTATTTATGTGAGAGCCTATTCCTTTGGCGTTGAATTTAATTATGTTTGGAGCTAAAAGCACATTTCAGTTTTGATTAAAATGTTAAAATAGAGTGTGATAAGGAAAAAGCAAAAATTTCTATATTACATATAGCTTTGTGAAAAATATTATTTCTTATATTCAATATCAATCTCAGTCTTACAAATATTAAATTAATTTTGTTTAACAATTTACCTTAATTCATGACTAGCTGTGGCCCGCGGTTTTACCCGCAGTGCTCTACTCCTATTGTTCTTAGCGTGATCAATGATCATATATAAAGCCTTCCTCAATAAATGGTATAATATTACTATAGATATCTAATGCTGATAATCTAACTCGACTTCAAAAGAATTAACAAGAGACTCGTTTCTTTCAAGTTGAAGAACTTGATTGATTGTGACTGTGATAACAGTTTGATGCCTTATCTAGTCCGTAGGTATATTATAACCATAAGTCACAAAGCTGATATCTACTAATGACTTCCGTGTGTTCTCGGCGGAATATTTAGGACAATAATTCTGCGAAGTTCTGATGTTTTGCTTATATAATTTAGTGACTCGCCACAGCTTCGCATGGGTACATATTGTATGCATGTTATGTAATATTAATCTTCCCCTTGAAAAAAAAAACTACCAATAAAATCAGTTGCCTAGTTTTAAAGATCTAAGCATACATAGGTACAGACAGACAGCGAGAAGCAACTTCGTAGTGATTCAGAATTCATAGCAGTTTATAATATTTGCGCCTTGTTTTATTTTTCATTGTAAACATTTTATTTCCACTCATTGCTTAACCCAGTCCATATAAAACACGTAAAACAAAGCTGCTCCCACTTCAATACACACGAGAAATATTAAAAGGAGGAGCTCCAGCGAAAAATCTCAACTAGAAATATGATAGCAAATTTCGTTAAACCGCGTATTATCTTTGGGCGCATGCCAGGATCACGTGCGACTTGTAAGCGGTATATTGTTGAATAATGGATAAGACTCTGATAAATGTGCTCTTAGACCATCGTTTAGACGGTTATGTAAATGTTTGGGACCATTTTTCGAATGCAGTACGGTATTTAGGGCTATGATTGCTGGAAAATGTGTTTGTGCTAGTTCTGCATTGCGAAGATCTGCAATATGATTCTAAGTTTAGATAGTAATTGCAACTATTTATTTCTGTACCCTTGATAGGCCTTAAGCAAGGTCTTCTTTCTTCTACACTAATAATAGGTAACAACGCAGTATCAAATTTTAATTTGATTTTACGGTATATAATATTATGTCGGTTATATATCGTCTATCTTTAGGTATATACCACTTCTAAAGAAACATGTTTTTAACCAAGTAGTTAATAGAACATTTGATAATATATCTTCGAATATCTTATTAAATTACCTACACGTGGAATATCTAAGCCTTCTGTCTAGATTACATGAAGTTAATACCTACGATGTTCACCTAATATAAGCTTCGACCTAAATATGAATAAACACGACCAAAATTTCTCCCAACACTTCAACCGCATATCATATTCAAGGCCGATTTTTGTAAAGCCCCGAATTGCTCGAAATTTTCTATACTGCGTGGTACAGATAACTTCTTATCGCGACTTTTAGCATTTATAGCGGCAAAGTTTGGCTAAGTTAGTTTGTATTCGGTGCGCGTAAGCCAAAATACATAAGGTCGAGATCTCAGAATTTGTGGGTATGGACTCGTTACCAAGTTAAAGTTTTGAGATAAAAATCTGTCGATAAGTTCCCAGCTAGTTATGTATACGCTGATTTGCATGTTTCGAAGTTTCGAGAATCAATGTTGGCGGGATGCGGTTAAAGGAATGCTTACTTGATTTGGTTTTTGAGTTCGTATGTTAGTTATTAGTTAGCAACATTTCTTTGTCAACAAATACCTCGTATTCAAATATATACTCAATCTCAGTTTTATAGTGTGAATATATTATATGTAAATGTACCTACATTTATTATTTTTCAAAAGATCTTAATCAATTTCCCTACTTATCTATCAAAGCCATTATTAGTAAGCCTGAAAATATTGTACCCAAAGAGATACCTCTAAAACATGTAACTTCCTATATCTATATATATAATCTATTAAAAAGATCTCACAACGACAAATCGCAACAAAATCCTTCACACCACACGATCCGATATCGGATCGTGTAAAGACCATTCAATGCTCTATTGGAAACATGTCACACACGGGTGACCCAATCTGCCCGAACTGTGCAGTGGACCGTCCAACAATTTCGACCGCTCTATTTTACGAGACCGCTTTGAGTAAATACCTTACTTTGTTCCTACCAACAGTTACACGCATTAATGATTGCACCTTGCATTTTTACGTCAAGCCGTGGACGGTTAAAATTGTCGCTTTAATGAAAATCTTTACCATTAAAATACTTCTTTTCACTTTGTAATCGGTATATTTTTATCAACCTGAGCAAAGATTCAAGTAATGATTTTACAGTATTGTTATCTCATCAATCAGTGATACTTTAAATTTGTACGTATTGTGTAACCCCATATTTGACTTATTTTCTTAAAATCCTTGTTTACTATGTTATAATCTGTATTTGATAATTCCTATTGTAGTCTGTGATTTCCATAATATCTTATTCTACCGACACCTTACTCCCTTACATACAATTAAGCTTATAGTAGATATAACATAAATTTTTAACGAAAAAGCAACTCCTCTTTATGAATAGTGCAATAACTAAATAGGACATAGCTGACCTGTGTACTGACGCTGAAAAAGGAATAAAAAGCTGCAGAAATGTAAACCAAGCGTACTCGAAAAATGAAACAAAATATCTGGCCTGAATCTAGTTACTCTTGTAGCAAGTTTTATTCGCTAATGGACACATGGGCAATCAATAAGAAGTAATACATCAGTCGTGCATACACTCTATCATTATTCGTTCGTGATAGTCATAGTATAGTGTTACAGAATATTCATACTATATCTATTTTTCAGAAGAAATAATGACTATTATTAGCTGAATTGTCGGCGGTATCCAATCAGACAAAATTTCCCCGTCAACTTATTATTGTTTCAAGCAGGGTTGTTTTTTAACGTAGGTAATTATTTTATTTTATCGAACAGAAGAAATTCATTAGAATTTGTCCATAATTTCATTAAATACACCAAAATCACTACCATTAAAAATTACACCTCAATTTTTCTAATAAGTTAAAATCATATCCATTGTCTTATAATTTCTACCCTCTATTATAAAAAAATAAATAAAAAAAAACAATAAATTATTCATCAAATATAGCATTCACTATCTTTCTAATTTATAATTCAGTTCTTGGCAGCTAAAAACTGGTCAATTAATCTAAAACCTTTGGCTAAGCGGTTTATCGTGTCGGAACAAAATTTACATCACCCGATAAGATAGCTTTATGTTTATTAATTTGAACGTTTATTTTGTAATTCCTTTGTTACTTTGAGAAAATATAGAATAGATAATATGTGGGTATTTAATAACTTTCTTTTTATTGAAACGTTTTTGTAAATAGTTATCTTAGATATCTTAATATGAGGTAGGTACTTCAGTACATAAGTGATGCAATTTGGATATCTCGTTAGTCGTTACCTATCTTCGTAAGTTCTCTAAAAGTTGATCAAGTCACTTATTACAATGATCTGTCAATCATTACCTACTTTTTTTACATTATTTTTATAGAAATCTTAATTCAGAGTGAACTTAAAAAATACGACTATAAATAAGTGCTTAAATCATAAAATCTGTAACGTTAAACAATAAAGCATAAGTGAATATGAATTAAAATATGAAAATTGTCGAGTAAGCGAGTCACATATATTTCCGCATTAATTTTAAACGTATCTGTTAATTATAAAATTAACAACACAGCCTTTTGATTTTAAAAGCTTTCAGTTTGTACGTTATGGAGATGGTAACCATGAGTTTTGAGTATTTAAGAATTATTTTTTCGTTTATAACTTTCTCATAATATATTCTCTAACTTGTATAGCAACTTGCTAATAACTTTAACTATTGCGTTAAATTTTAAACGATTTGGTATTGTACTTTAAATGACTACATCATATTTACCTGCTATCTTAATAAAGTTCATATTGTTTTTAAATAGAACAATCTACTAAACAAATTATACTATGCGGATCAATTTAGGTGTAAGTCGTTATTATAAGAAGGACTTTAAACTATTTTACGGTCCTAGTATCCTATATAAAATATTTAGAAACATTCAAGAAAGCTACCAAAATAGTAAACAATATTGCCAAGCAGCTCATAAATATCTCACAAAATATTAAGGTATATAAAATTAATAATCCCAAAATAACAAAACCCATATCCACCACCTGAGAAGTATGTTAAGCTTCAGAATATAACGTGCATGTAATTACTTAGCGGGTAGCGCACAGTCATGCCTTGTCATTTTCGGTAATGCCGCAGTGAGTTTCATCATTCGTCGAATGGAATTTCAACTGCCATGGAAACGGGACGTGATGGTAATCACTTGAAGTCTTGAGTTGAAGCTAGGGTGTCCATGAAGCGTGATCTTGTGGGATCCTTTTGAAAGCAGAAAATCGGACTTTGAATGGGTATTTTGCTGTTTGAGTACCTACGTTAAATGAGTAAATGTATTTAAAGCATGATACAAAGCTGGCAACTGCTTTCGCTGTAATATTCTTTTTTATATAGTGTTGTGTGTTACCTATATATGTGTAGTGCTACATTATTCCTGAGTGACATAAGGTATAAAAAAATTAAAACAATGTCCTGTCAAGTCGACCCAGGTAGAGACGGGGCTCATATATTATCTTTTCTTGCCATTATAAAATTAGCAAATTCATTAATCAAAACTAGGCATACTAATAATTATTAATTACCTTACCTACCTTTCCACAATTGTCCTTAATAACATTACATGTATATACCTATCTAATATTAGACATAGGAAAATACATTTCCCGGTCTATATTGATCTCAAATTAATATTAAATCCTTATTTTAACCTTTCCAATATTCCCTCTAATAATATATTATATAGAGTGTTTCATGAAATATTTAACTATTGCGTATTAACTATTAACTCATGCGTTAGCTCAAAGCCGATTAACCGATGCCTTATATTTAAGCAGTAAATAATATTTATTTTTAACATAGTTATAATACAGGGCCTTAATTTAATAAATCTTCGACCATGTTTCAGTAATTTTGTTTATATTCGCTGCGAGAAGATAATTTTAATGTTATCAAAATAAGGTCACGTTTTATCAAGTTATATTTTTGGAAAATACGGTCCGTTATGACTGTATTTCTACAAACAGTATCATAAAAATAGGTATATTAAATAGTGTTTTAAATTTACACATATAAATTAACGAATTCTTACCTTCATTGAAGGTGACCTAACCTACACAAATCGATGTAAATTACATTGTGACCTCTTATCAACTTAATAGACATCTATTGAACATCGGAGAAATATAAAGACCTTTGCCTTTTTTATTTTCTAACTGTGCACTCCGGTTTCGTCTATGGTACCTACCTACATTGTCAAAGATTGGTCGCACCTAATAAGAAAAATCGTGGGCTCATGCACAACACTTTAACGACGTAATTATCTATTATATAATATGTCCTATATATAATTATCGTCACGCTAAGGCCAAAAGTATCGGAGTAATACGGGTAAAACCACGGAGCACAGTTTGTAAAACAAATACAAATTTTGCAATAGGTACTATAGTATCAGCAGTTTGGTTAATCTCAATTTATCTACAATATGGATGATTGCAATAGAGATGGCGAGTCATTCTGACTGGTACGGATTGGCATAAAGAAGTTATTCAGAACTCACTTAAGAAAGACGAATTATTTGTATGGAATGATCTCGTACGTTTGCAACTAAATTAAGGTTACATATATTTTTCATATGTTGTAGACCTATGGTATTGCACAGATATAATCAACATCACAATCACAATTATCATCACGCTAAGACCGGAGGGGAACACTGCTGATGAAACCGCGGTGCACAGCTAGTCTCTAATAAAAGGCAAGTACACACGTCCTTTCTTCCACATGGGAATAGAGAATTTTTAGATTGTTGACATTTGACCTCTCACCTACAAACAAAAGATAGACCTATAAAAATATCAAGCCTGCTGAAAATATAGTGTAGGCTCAATAAGAACCTCTATATTTACCGAGGTAAAAATTATTCGTATATTCTGAACCAAACTATTCTTGAACGAAGCAAGGAAATAATTTAATTGAAAAGAAAAGTAGAGAATACCATTATTTTTATCATTAATACTTTCGACAACATCAATTAAATCTATTAATCAATTAAATTTTGAAAATAAACCTTTATTACCAAATAATTTTTCATACAATATTATAACTAATACGGATAATTAAAGAGGTATATTCACTAGTAATTTTCCTACAATATTATACAGATTTCATATAGCTAAAGAGGTATACTCACTAGTAATGCAACGAAACGAGGTACTTATCACGCGATGTGATGACGTCATTATTAAGCAGCCATACTCGACCGCATACTGAAGGTAAAAAACTCTTATGACCTAACATTTAAGCTTGCCTGAAACCCTATTTGAATGTAAATTAAGTCATTTTCACGGGTTTAGTAAATTAAATTACTTTTGACTTAATTTGTGACTTCTATGTCGCAGCAAGAAATGTTTTCTTTATGCTGCTTGTGTTGTATTTCTACCTTCATTTTTTATATAAAATAATATATTTGCAGGTATGAATAAATAACAAAAAAAAACATGTTTAAGTCATTGGTTCTGATTAAAAAATTCTTCAATATTATTAGTCATTAAGGCTGCAGTCTAGCAAAATTGCGTTTTCAACAAGTTATTTGACAATTTTTTCCCGGCTAATGAAATGATAAACTGAATTTTTTTTTCTTGTTTATCAATTAGTGTTATATACGCAATGCGCGTGAATTTTTTCACATTTATAAAGTTACTTTATGTTACCTTAATCAGGCCTTCAAGATAAGTCTATTTCCCCCAAAGACATTTCGAGCTAAGTTTGTGCACTCACTACGTTGCAACCGATTACAATTTACACAATCTGATCAGCGCATTATTATCCTTATATAGTCGTTATTAAAAACTGCTGAATACAATTGCCGAAAAACTTATGATTTTCTTAATTAGGACGTTATAAATTCATCAAATTTCCCATTTTTTGCCTTACAAAATCGATTGATAAATACTGCTAAAAGTTATTTTTTCCATTAATTTATTCGAGTTGGTTGAAGACCAATGAGTATTAATCCTTTAAAAAATTTTTTTTTGAATTTTGATAATTCTTTAAATATTAAAAAAATATTTAAAATAATAAGTAAAAATCCTAGCGAATTTCTTTAGTCGCGCTCCTTGGGCCGGAGCGTTCTGACGTGTGCTCTACGCTCGATTTTCCTTCATACCGAAGTGAAAGTTGCTCTACTTCATTAAATTTAATATTTTTGTTAATTGATTATTTTTATCTTAGTTTTGTGCAAATATTCGTATTTTTAAACATTTGATTTCGATATGGAAAATAAACGAAAAAAATACGCGTGTAACTACTAGAAAAAAAATTATCTTCGAACATAAAGTTAATGAAACCAAATAGATTGCAAAGGTAACAATTTCTTTATTTTACGGGGTGTCAGTAAAGGGATGTATATTTCTTTAAAACTAAAGTAAGCTCATAAATTTTCTTATAATATAATTTTTTTGAAGTTCCAAAAATGTTTATTTTTCGTTTGAGAAATACGAAATATAATATAAACTTGTATTGAGAACTTGAACTTCCCAAGTTCATCCGGGGAAATCCCCATACGGGGATCCGAGGTGTTTTAATTTTTTCTTCTAGTCATTTTCAACGTAGCGGCATGTTGTTTGATTATTAATTTTGTAACTTAAATACAGGATGTTGGTTTTATATTCTGATCTTACAGACGCGCTGACAAATTTAGTCCACCATTTCTAGTTTAGTCTACCAACTCTAAGTACCAATATTAAAACGAATGGATTATCATCACATCATCAATACTCAGATGTAATGGAAGATCACAATAACATAGAAAATTCAGTGGGGTTGAGAACTAAACAAACAGAAGTAACAGAGACGCGAAGAATAAAAAAAGAGGACGAAAACGATAATTCGTTGATGCTTTCCCTTTTCGACGTATTGTTAGGGTACATCACCAATCTGCAAAAAACAAAACTGATAATTCCCAATTGCTGATTAAAAATGAAAAACAAATAATCGACAACAGTGGTGAAAATTTGCTGATCACAATGAAACATCCTTCAGTGGTAGCAGATTTACTCATTTAAAATGTATCGGTGAACAGCGTAAAGGAGAGGAGGACAGGAAAACATTATGAATGTGGATGGTGGATTGTATACAGGGTGTAATCGATAAGTATGTGCAGGCGATTATGACGTTATTATTGCAGGTATCAAAAAACTTAAAACTGATATCGAAATTACTTTACCTAATGAGCAAAATGACAATAATAACTTTTTAAAAGTATAACGAGAAATATCTAAAAAATTTACTTTATACACTCCCATATCAAAAAGGGAAAATGGGACTAGTAGAAGTTAAATGTCTAATTCCGGCAAAAGACATGAATGCGGAAGATGCGGTTAAAAAAAATTTAATATTTGAAATACAATGCAAAAAATAACACTTTTGTCATAGATAAGAATCATGACTATTTTTTCAAATTCAGGGACAACTAAACGTTGCAGAAGCAGAAGTCTGCTTATTTGCTGTTTGGACTGGAGTGAATCATTCGTTAAAAATAGAATATATAAAAAAGTATGTAACGTTTAGGCAAAATAAAATGATGGACCATTATCAAGATTTTACATAAATTGCCTACTGTCAGAATTGATTGATTCGAGACTTCAGCATTCGATGCCCATCAAGGACCCATCCTATATCATTCAAGCGATTGAAAAAAAAGAGATTAATCCAGTGCAACCGATAAAGCATCAGAATGCTAGCAAAAGATTTATTAGGTTTATCAATATTAATCTATATATTATACATAATATAATAAATCTGTAGAAGACGCGAAGACTGACATCCGCGCGGACGGAGTCGCGGGCGGAAGCTAGTCAGTAATAAATATCTTTTGTTTTCATTTGCGTATTTTTCTATTTTATAATTTTTTAACACAAACATTACATTTTTTTTATTAAATACAAAATTTGTTTATCCGTTTTATTAGTTAAACCATGAATAACTTTCACTAAGAAACTTAGGTCGAAAAAAATGTATAGAGTTATGCATTTGGTATGGAAAGCTTATTTTTTTTATATTTCGTCCAAATTTCTTTGTAAAAGTTGATCAGTTATATAAACATGAAGTTGAAGATATCCATAGAAAGTATTCGCAAATTTTGTGTACTGATAAAAAAAAATCACCCGGTGTAATTTTCACGAAAATTGTTTCAAATTGTCATTTTTGGTACTTATTACGAATATTAAATTATACGAATGATTTAATTTTTAAAAATTAAGTGGAGCAACTTTCCCTTAGTACATTTGTATTATTTACATATAGGATGACAGGATGCATTTGTTTGCACTACTAGACCAAGCCCTTAAATATGTGCATTGTGCATTAATCAAACGTTACCTAATAGGTATAATAATATAAGAGCTTCTAATAAGAGAGGGCACTGCTTGTGACTTTCAAACATTTAGTTCAACAGACTGTAAAATTGTATTTTAAACATCCAATATTGAAAAGTTTCTACCAAAATAAATTAAATTCTATTCATTCATCAGGGCTGATTCTCATACCAGGGTTTAATGATCGGGTTTTTTTTAAATATATGAATAAATAACGACTTTACAAAAACTTAAATAGACCAGACTATAGCAGCTTATAGTCTGGTCTATTTATATTATAAGTCATGGACACAAGAGATTTTAACTTGTACAATCTATTGTCCTTCAGTCCTTGTGGTATGTTTTAACGCTAAAATGTTTCGTAATAAGACTTTTACTTACCTAGACCATGATTTTAATACGTAAGATCCGCGTTTTAGTTAGTCCGTGTTTTTGTAATAAGGATAGACATTGCTTTATACTTGACTAGATTTCCGCCTGCGGCTTCGCCCGCGTTTGCAAAGGAAAACTCGCATAGTTCCCGTTCCCGTGGGATTTCCGGGATAAAAACTATCCTATGTGTTAATCCAAGTTACCCTCTATATGTGTGCTAAATTTCATTGTAATCGGTTCAGTAGTTTTTACGTGAAAGAGTAACAAACATCCATACATCCATACATCCTTACAAACTTTCGCCTTTATAATATATACTAGCGACCCGCCCCGGCTTCGCACGGGTGCAATGCTGATACTAAATACACTACAGAAAAACTTTTAACGTTGTACATAAAAACATAGCGGCCCGGCCGGCCGGTACCGCCGCAAACGGTACGTCCCGCAATTTTTAAATCTGTAATATCTTCGAAAATATTCACTTAAATCATACGGTGTAAAGGGCCATATAGATCTATATTAAATGAACAATGTATTCAAGGTATTTAATTGGTTAAGGATTAATGCTGTATTGGTTAAAAATTTAAAATCGCTTCGAAAATTAGCCATTATTTGTCGTAAAAAGTAAATGACAAAAAAAAGTTATTGTGGGTTATCCATAAGAGATAGACATATGCCATCGCGGACTTTTCTGTAGACCTTTTCAATGTGTACAATACTTAGTACATTATTTTGATAAAACTCGTAGGGTTCAACCTGCGTTTGCAATGTAAGCGGAAGAAATGTAATTATTTACGACATCACATTAGAAACCTCAAAAATAACAGTACTTCTCCACTATTTAATGGATGTTATTATACATATAAACCTTCCTCTTGAATCACTCTATCTATTAAAAAAAACCGCATCAAAATCCGTTGCATAGTTTCAAAGATCTAAGCGTACAAAGGGACATAGGGACATAGGGAAATAGGGACAGAGAATGCGACTTTGTTTTATACTATGTAGTGAAGACATCTCATTTCCAGAACAATTTCGTTCGTCCATCAAACGTCAATTTATCAATAACACTCCAATCACTATATGGAAGTCATCCAATGAATTTTACGATTTCTCGCTGCCCACGAAGCTTCGATAAGCCTCTAGCGTACTATTTCTTTTGTCCGATATTGGGTCCTTCTATTTATATAATAGTTATATAGATATAGATACTATAAACCAGAATTCGTATTTATGACACTGGAGATCGTAAAGTTCAAGGCTGTATGAAATATATTGTCGAGATGCTTTCGCAATGTTGATTTAATATGAAACGTTGTCGTGCCTTTGAGAAGAAATTGAATGGAAAATTTTAGATACGTCTATCTATACTACAACCAACTCATTTTGAAGTATATAGAATACAAGTGGTCCGCCCTGGCTTCGCCTGTGGTCCATATTTCGCAATAAAATGTCCTTTCTCAGGTATCAAAATTCAAAATATCTCCATACCACATGCAAATTGGTTCAGTAGTTTAGGCGTGATTGAGTAACAGACAGACAGACAGAGTTACTTTCGCATTTATAATATTAGTATGGATTGCTTTTGTTGTTGTTTCGCTTGTTCGCGTAAATTTTATATTATATAATAATTGTAGATACATCTATCTATAATATAAACAACTCATTTTGAAGTATATGGAATATTGCTTTTGTTGTTGTTTCGCTTGTTCGCGTTTTCACATCTACCTACATAAACTTAATTTTCTGTCTTCATCTGATACGTTTATTACTAGCTATACGTCCTGGCTTCGCGCGGCTTCAATTCTATGTATAATAGGTATGTATTGAATATTTATAAACCTTCCTCTGTAATCACTCTTCCTATAAAAATCGCAACCAAATCTGTTGCGTAGTTTAAAAGATCTAGGAATACAAAGGGGCAGAAAGACACAGCGAGTTATTACATATTCAAATGTAAATCTCTATATAAATAAAATTATTAAATACAAGTTACTATGCATTTAAAATAATTTAAAACATTCTTTCCGCACAATCGACCTCAGCAGGAAAATCTGTAACCGAACATTGGGTAATATAAATGGCCCGAAGTTAAAAGAAGTAAAAAGACTGCTCGAAAGTTTGTAGTTTTAATTAATTTTTTAAATAATGACCGCTTTTCGTATGTATCGGGTACTTTGGTCCACTTTGCGCTTCTCCAAATTAATTAAGATTACTACGCTTTTAAAAATTTAATTTTATGGGCGTGGTGGGTTAAATTTAAATAAAAACGGTTAAATGTGTTATTGTCGATACAAAGTACTACTTCATACCTACAGTTGAGCATTTTTTAGGGTTCCGTAGCCAAAATGGCAAAAACGGAACCCTTATAGTTTCGTCATGTCCGTCTGTCCGTCTGTCCGTCTGTCCGTCTGTCACAGCCGATTTACTCGGAAACTATAAGTACTACAGTGATGAAATTTGATGGGAATATGTGTTGTATGAACCGCTACAAAAATATGACACTAAATAGTAAAAAAAAGAATTGGGGGTGGGGCCCCCCATACATGTAACTGAGGGATGAAATTTTTTTTTTCGATGTACATACCCGTGTGGGGTATCAATGGAAAGGTCTTTTAAAATGATATAAAGTTTTCTAAAAAACATTTTTCTTAAAGTGAACGGTTTTTGAGATATCAGCTCTCAAAGTCGTAAAAAGTATGTCCCCCCCCCTCTATTTTTATAACTACGGGGTATAAAATTCTAAAAAAAATAGAGGTGATGCATGCTAATTAACTCTTTCAACGATTTTTGGTTTGATCAAAGTATCTCTTATAGTTTTTGAGATAGGTTGATTTAACTGTAATTTATTATATTTGCTGCTACGGAACCCTTTGTGCGCGAGCCCGACTCGCACTTGGCCGGTTTTAAGTATGTACAACTTAGTACTTAACATTCTGAATCTATTGAGAAACAAATATCCATTCAACCTTATGCATTTAAATATGTCATTAGAGAAATCATTAGGTATTGTTTCATACTCGTTCATTACTAACATTTTAGCCATATTTCGCGCTATTTCTTGTAGGTATGCAAAAACTTGCATACTTATACCTACTCCATTGACCCCAATATTTAAAGAATGTATTGAAGCTAGGTAATGGTATTGTGCCGTGTCAAATTTAGCTGAAAGCGCTCGACATTTGATACATGAAGGTCAACATTATGGATGACTACCCCTTTTTAGAGTTATTTTGTTGATTCACCGCTGTAATGGAAGTCATGTTTGGAGGAATTTGAATACGTAATCATGGTGCAAGGGTTTTAAACGGGCAAGACGGATGGTTTTAATAATTTATTATATTACCAACTGATATCCAATATAAAATCTAAATTTATGAATGTAAAAGAACATTGCTGATACACTTGATTTTAACATCTTCCAAAAGTGTTACCTATCTGTTTGAGATTTTTTGATGTTAAACTTTTTAGGCGAAATGAGAATAAAATTTCACGGTCGCACACGCCGTCACGTCATGGAGTAAGGCTTCGATTTTGGTATCTTTGAATCTTGCGAAAGAAGTTTCATTTGAGACCTAAGACTTCAGCTTCGAACATTTAGTTCATATCTTACCTTATTTAAATAAGAATTCAAAATCCATCATTATGTACAAGCACATCGTGAACAAAGCACACCAAATTCCCACAATCCATCACGCAATTTGCATCTTTATTCGCTCGCAACACAATGTAATATCGCACAGCAGTATAACGGCAATCATGCAAAACTTTGTTTCCATACCAAATGGTAAATACTATTGCAAAGAAGAATATACAGATTGCAGTGATACAAAATATGTGTTTGATCGTGATTCTTACATGTTTTACACGTTGTTTTATTTCAAATTCAAATTGAAATTCATTTTTTTGTGTTTCGCGTATATAAGGTAGGTAGGTATATCTATTACATTATAATATGAAGATTGAAGACCTCTGAGATGTGCCATGTACTCATGTAGCATAAAATTTTTGAAATTGTTTTGGATGGTCAATAATTTTGATTGAATAGATAAATTTGACGTTGAATGGATGTATGGATGAGTATCTTTTGTATGTATGGATGAACTGTTTAATAATGTTAGCTCACAGGAAGCTCTATTTGCATGATAATATATTCATTGAGTTTGCTCACGGCTTGGATATTTGCGTAGTTATTGTTTATTTTTGCTTAATAGATTTTAATATCGTGTGTATAAGATAAGTATTTAAAACAAGCTATGCCGCTCGGTTTCACTCGCGGACGAACCCGCGTGAAAAATCACGTATTATTATAAGACTGAAATTTTAGGACATTTTGTTACATGAAGCAGATAAAATATATCACCACTTATTACGAAGAAAAAACGGTAAAGAGATATTGTGTATAATTCTACGTATAAATCAAGAATCATAAAAGTATGAAAATCCCTGAATACCGCGTAATATTGTCGTCGATTCATTAGAGAAACAATGTCTTCTGTGAAAGGACAGTATGGAGGATTAGCTTTATTCTTTGACTTATTATTATGTATTGCCTAGAGCACATATTAGGTTAGAAGCTAAGGCTAAGAGGCATGTATAATTAGGATTTAGGACTCATGTTGATGTTCGGTCTGTGTTAGTAGGAATATTTATTTAATCTCTAGGAAAAAGCGTAGTTCTAGCAAAAGATGTATATTATTGAGTTTTACATTAGTTTTTATTAGTATTAATATTTTTTTTTATCTTATTGGAACTCAATTAATACACTTTCTACTAAATATTAGTGTGTATCGATATCGACGTCAGTGCAATTTTAGAATTAAGAAAAGAAAGAATAATCTATTTTGCTCCGGAAATGGGTACTTTAACTATAAAATAGTGTAAACGTTTATATATAATTTCATACAAATTAACACTTCCTTTATGGCAATTGGTTTGAACCATTTTCACATAGAAACGCATTGCAAACGTTGTTACGCAAGTAGGTTATAAATAAAGTGCATGCCCGTTGCAATAAGTAACTACCTACCTAATAATTGTCTGTCCTTGGTACAGTGCTTAACGCTTGAGCGTAGTACCGAGGTGTCCTGGGTTCGATTCCCGGTGGAAACAAAACAATGGCAGGACTAGAAGGCTCATCACCTACTTGTCCAGAAATAAAATCGATCAGTTAAACAGATGTAGGTATGCATCTGCCCCCATACCCCACTAGGGGACAAGGGACTTCACTTACTCTATCATCATAAGATTCGGCACATTCGCTAATTTAATTAAGCAAAAAGTGCAAATAGATAATAACAAAGACGCTGAAGCCCCGGGCCGCGGGCATTTTGAGATCACAAGAAAATTACATGGTACTACTTTCAGTTGTGGATAGATTGTAAGCGGGAGCGGATAGTAGACTTTATTTTATTTGGCGTGAGAATGGGTCCCTTATTTATTTGTTTTCACAGATATTAGTTATAATTCTGTTTATGTTCAAACTCAAACATCTCAAACATTTATTTATTCAATTAGACTTCTTCTAGAAGCACTTTTGAAACGTCATTAAGTACATGTTTTTAACATTTAGTTCATTATCTATACTAGGTAATATTATAAAGAGGAAACCTTTGTATTTTTGTATGTACCTAATAATTGAATAGGCTCATCTACTGCATCGACTGCATCAAAATTACCATTACTTAGAGGGATTTTTCCGAATCCGTATAGGCTATATTTTATCTCGGAAAACGTAAATTAGTAGTAGTAGATTATTATACACATAGATATACTCATAAGTTTGAGATGTATTCAGATATAATTATATTTAATATTTATAATTCAATTCAAATAATGGGACTACAAACTACTGTTGTAGTTATTGGATATCTATCTACTAGTAGCTCAAAGTGTAATTCTAGTTTGAGAATGAATTACCTACCTACATAAGTTACTTATAGTAATGAAATATGCTAGAGACAACAGCAATTACAACGGGTCACCATGAAATTTGACTTTGTTTGCAAAGCATTAAATTTCGTAGTTTAGGTCGTAATTAGACGGAAAAAAAATATATGGCATGAAAAACTTTGCTTTTGTGCTTAGAAGACTGATTGAAGGAAATATTTAAAAATCTTGGATTTTAATTTTTGATTGAAAATAAAACTATTGAAATAAAAATGTTTATTATTTTTATTAAGTTTTACTATCAAATTAGCTTACAGAAAAGTGGAAAATAACTTAAAAGTGCACACTTTTACTTTTTCTTTTATGTTCATAGCTACTTTCTCTCAATAAACCCCAAATATAGTCGCCCATCATGTTTTCATTGTATTGGCCTTGATAGCGTTGTTCAAAATTCATGATGTCCTGATGGAAACGTTCTCCTTGCTCTTCGGAATAGGCTCCCATATTGTTTTTAAATTTATCCAAATGAGCATGCAGCATATGTACTTTTAATGACATCCTGCAGCCCATGGCCTTAAAATTTGTAATTGGAATTTGCCTTACCTTCCAAACACCTTTTACAATATCTACAAGCAACATGTGGAGCCCATGGCTTATCTTGATTCCGTACAGGACAGTCAAAATATGCTTCATAGGCTTCACAGAGAACGTGAGATGTCTTTAGTTCATATTTCACGTCTCGAACTTTAATAAATTGACCACATATAAAACAAAATGCATCAGCATCGTATTTGCACTTTCGTGACGACATTTTAAGTTATTCTGGGCTTGTAAATAATACCTGATGGTTGTTTATCACTCGGGTGCCATCTAGCGGCACAGTGTAAACGTTAATATCCCACTCTCACCGAACGGTCTTTTTAAAAATATTAAAATCAATTAAAATTTATGAAAAAATTGAAAAATGAGTATTATTATTATAACTATCACAAAAGCAAACTTTATACCGAAAAAAGGTATTTTCTTTTCGTTTTTGTGCATAACTAACTGGAAAATAATAGTATAAACTTTAGGACAAAGAACGAAAATTTTTTTGTCGAGTCGTGATTATTATTAAAATGATAAATTACTATTCAATAGAGAATATAAAGTGCTATATGGGTTAACGAAGTAAATTAGCTTAATATCATACGTTATTGTTGAAGGTGGAAGAAATTTGATTAATCGTAGCAATAGCAACGTATATGAGCCGTTGAGGTAAAGGTATTATACGATTAAATATAGTGGTAGAGCGTCAGAATAGTCGACCAAGTTAGATAGGTAAGGTATGAAACTTTTATAGAGTAGATACTTTAATATGCACTAACTCATTTGACGATAAATTACTAGAAGCTCTTACGTAAGAACTATCATAGCTTCAAGGGTAAAAATAATAATTCACAATGAATTAATGCATATTTTCCACAAGCTTAAGCCCTCGACTTCGACCACGTTAAACGCCTAAAATAAATTATTAAATTCCATAATTTTATCGTAAATATGTTATGACGATTCTAAAGTTCTTCTAGATGAAGTCTAATTGAATAAATAAATGATCGAGTTTGAGTTTTGAAAGTTAAAACATTTGAGGGTACATTTACTTCAATTTAATTTAATTTTATAGGTCTACATCAATTGATGCTCATATTTAGAGACCAAATACACGCAACTTCTAAAATCTACAATCCCAGTATTCTAACAAATCCTACATTCATCCTAACACAAGAACACATTACGCGGATTGGTTCTTTCAAAGGTTTCGGATCCCCTGGATCTTGGTTCTCAATGCATATGACGCCTTTGTCTGTAACTCAGCCCAGTTCACATCTTTGTAAGTTACTTCAGGATGGGCTGACCTACATTCGACGCGTTTTCATCTCGCAGAACAATATTTTTGTGAAGCAAGCGCTACTTTGTTCTTTTAAATTAATTAAAAATAAATTTCTACAATGATACCATGTCCGGCTGATTAAAGAATAATATCTTTTTAATTTTGGCTTAGGGGTTTTTCGTCGTTTCCTTAAGCAATGCTTGTAAGATATCCAATGTTATAAATTATATAACAGGGACGGTAAAGTAATGTGTTGTTTCTTAAACTATGTCGCAATTTTATTTCGTCGTAATTATTTCCAATACAATTGGATTTTTTTAGAGGTAAGTTCAAACTTTATATTATGTTTTTTGTTTCAACCAGACTACTATTAGAAGACTTCATTTCATCATATTGCCCTGAAATGTAGTTTCTATAGAATACTGCAGATATGATATGAATAATCCTGAATTCCATATTTTTAACTATAATTTTCTACAAACAAATGTATTTCTGTATCCATGTATGGAAATACTGTTTCTTTATGTCTAGTAAAACACTGAAATAGTAAAATTTCAATCGCCTCGTACAAAATGCATCGAACATGTCTTGATTTATTGATGTTCGTTCGAACGGGATATCGGTTTTTATGGGATAAGATATCTGTTTTATGTTCTGTGATGTTATGAGTATTTCATTCTACATTATGTGTATTTTGATGTTGCATTATGTGCGATGTTATCTATAATGATTGCTTGATGGGTTATTAAACATTACGCATATATACTTAGTAAGAGATAGAGGAATGGTGAAGGTTTCCTTAGTTATCTTGTAGTACGTTGAACACTATCTTATCTTACTATCAATGATGCATAATTCATCTCGTAAATGTACAGTTTATGATCGTACGTACGTTAGAATAGTTGATTTTTTTTTACAAACCAGCTTTGCTTGATGTTTGTTAAATAGAGGTTTGATACTCCACACACATGTACCTATCTATAAAATTTGATATAGAGATAGTTTACATTAGCGCATTCAGACACTTTCCCGGCTATCACTTGTCTGAAGTTACAGGTACCAAATTATCTAGTCTTACCTCTTAGACATGACAAACATCTTCCATACAACTTTATCCCGCAACTTGACGTCCCGCTATATCACCATACTTAACCTATATTCCCAAATGTAAGCTTAAATACCAGCAGTTATTAATATCAGAGTTTTTAGCGGTGTGCGCGTGACAGTTACGATCGCTTCACTCACATTTATCGTGTGCCGGGTCTCATTATTTAAATTTTATTCCTACGTTTTACGCTCGCAAATTTTCACTTCCCCGTGATTCTTTTTGTCTATCGAAATTATGTAAATGTGATTTTTAAAGGACTGCGCTTTTACGGAGACGAATTGCGGGAGCATAGTGGCAGATATTTTATGTTTTGCGTCAAAGGTCGGTTTGTGGGATATAAATTTTAGATTTTACTCATGCAGACTTCGAGTAGTTTTTTTATAAAAACATACCATTCAATTTAAATGCGTGTAAAAGGTTCTAAACCTTATAAATTATAAAACAATCTAGTGCCAGTGTTTGTCAACACAATTTTTAGAATCCTTGATCGATTCTATTGACATTTTTTGGGTATACTCGTTACACCTGAGAATAGGTCATTAACTACATTTACCTACACTATTACGGTGGCCTAACAGAACATTTACGAAGTCAGCTAGTTAAATATAACGCTATTATTTTATACAACTGCGGTATATTGTAAACAAGACAATAGGCTTGCCAACATTTAAATGCACATCGATACAGTAAACGTTTGAACTATTCACACAAATAGTTTCAGTCCAATTTCGTGGAACAAGTTTTGAAACTCGATACCGTTTTGGATACAATTCTGTTATGGAATACAACATGGAGTTTTTTTTGGGAAAACTATTAAAATGTGTAACGTGGTATTTGGATGAATTTAATAATTGTTTAACAAAAGTTATAATCATTATCGTTGTTATGATATATAATTAACGAAATTTACAACAATTAAATATAGAAGTAGGTAATGCAATGTTATATAATTGTTTGTATGTTTTGATATTGATGTGTTAATTTTCACCATTTTCCATTTACCATAAACGTTTACCTACCTACCACAAAAATATTTCGTCACGATGCACGATGATTCAACTGTACCTATACTTGACTGATAAAAAAAAATATATTATCACCTAAGTACCTACGTCTGGAAACCGTGGGTTTATAAACTTACGTCCTTTAACCCCGCGCCGGTATAACCGCAAGCTAGAGTCAACAAAAATACAGCCAAATTTATTACGACTTCTTCATACAAATTCTGTTTTCGTTGGGAAGACAGATAGTTGGAGGGTTCCGGTGATATTAAACGCTTGTATAATTTAGTAGTTTTGTCGTGACGTTACCGTTTATACAGAACCGTGTCAGGGCTAGATTTGCCGCTTTAAATTAGTGGATGCTGAATGTAATGTTGCTTTTAGCATTAAGGTGTTGTTAGATAGAACGCGTAGTTAGCGCGCGTCAGAACGCTAAACTGACGCCGTGCTATGATGCTCAGATGTATTCTTCTACGCGATATTGGCCTTGTCATACAGAAGACGAATGCGTTATGACGCCGAGATGCACGAGACGCACTACGCACTACTGGCTTTGTCAAATAGAACGCGCGGTCGTTGTTACTCTGTCAATATATTACCATGTAGTACAATACAATTCGGCATCCTACCGCGGCGTCAGGTTACCAATCTGACGCGCGCTAAGTGCGCGTTCTATTTGGCAAAGCCTTTAGCATTATAGTACTTAGCGTTGAGAGGTCATGGGTTCAAAGTCCGCTTGAGAGTCAAACGCAGGACTCTAACAGATAGCGCCTTATTTATTGTAGCAGTGTGCTTGGTGATTGCAGAAACTCTAGTTTTAATATCTAGTGGCGCTGCTTTAGCTGTCCTAACAGAACTAAATATAATAAAGATAGAATGCAACGATCACTATTTAACAAAGGTACCTAGAAAATATGTTAGATAGAATACAGCATCGTTATTTTATCGTCTATAGCTATTATAAGAGTTTAAGGTACTTATAACGATTGTTTTTATGTACATAGGAAAATTCATTACTTACTTCTTAATAACGTCTACTAACAACAATATCCAAATTCTAATTAGAGTTATTTCTTTTAGGCAACTGTTCCGTTGTTCTTACAAAAACTATTGCACAGACAAGTAGGTTATATAAACATTAAAATACAGACCGCAGTCATGCCTAGGACAATTTATGTATGCGACTCTCAGGCACTGCTAGCGACCTACATTTACCTGACATGTGTCGTGTATTCCGCAAAAAACTGTGTAAAAGCGAAATGTTTAGTAAACAGTCATTACGTGGGGTTGCAATAAGCCTTTTTAGTTTGGGAATGTATTTAATTGTTATCAAAGTTGCATGTAATTTTGTAAAAAAGCAATTTAAAATAACATTAAGCTGAAGGTATGTTGAACGAAATTGAGCAGATGCTAAATAATTTTCTGTCTGTATAAAATGTGTACTAACATTTTTTTGTCTTTACCACGTTACATAACTTCTTAAGCAGTCTTAAAAATTCTCTGACCATAATAAAGTTTTAGTAACATATGCTATATATTTAATTTGTTTATATCCTAGTCCACGTGGAGCCGGGATGAGCGTTGAGTTATTTATAAATGAGAGATAAAAAGATGTGTGGACTACTTGAGTACATGTCCATATAAAACCATTATAATGTCCATCTAATACTGACCCCTTGCTGAGCGTGACGAAATTCTTTAGGCATGCTCGATTCTAATAAAACGTAAGAAATGAGAATTTCAATGCGTATCTACTACACTGCTAGGAGTAGGGAGTCTATTATGCTATTACTATTTTATATGAATATTATGTAGATACCTATATGTTTATTTGAATGCCTAAAATTCATTTATATAGTTAAAAATTATATCAGTTAGGATTTCATTATAGTCAACCTATTTAAACAAAAAAATAGTTAAATAAACTAATTTGTATCTAAACAAAGTCATTATAAGCAATTTTGCTTTTAGTTAAAAAATATAAATAAGAATAATTTTGTTTATTAAATGTTCACAAAGCTAAGACTCACGCTATTAATGTCTTTTATTTTCAATTCACACATTTCGTGATGCATTTTTTACCCCTTTAATTCGCAATTTCCACTGAAAGAAAAATAAATATATATTTTATCATTTGTTTGAAAATCAACATTTTAAACTCATTCATGTGCCTCAGTAAGTCCTTTTAACATAAAGTGATTTTATGTTTTAAATCATTGTATATTGTTGAACAAAAAACAAAGTTTTGTTATTTTAAACCGAATTTTTAAGTGTTCCTTAAAAGCATACGCTTTTCAACTCTGTACGATAATGGAGTGACCAAACAACCTAATTTTAAAGTGACCTATTTCATGTCATCCGCTATGTAAACGGAAATTCCATTAGAATCTATTTGCAGAAGATTTTTTATTGATTCACTTAGCAATAAGGTTTTATTTATTTGGTTTGAACGCAAATTTCAAGAATATTTCTTGAAACGTTTCTATACGAAATTAGGGCAGTCTAGAGGCCTATATGTATACTGTATAGGTATGTTTTAAAAGGTCGGAACTTGTATGATATAGATTTTTAAATGTCAACTCATATTGCGTTTACTTGCTCTACCATAAAAGAAACATGCTACTATTCACTAGGTATACAGTTGTCTTTAAATTCATTGTTTGAAATGTAGGTAGATAGTACCTGATAGTTTATTGTATTTTAACATCCCAATTTTTGTAATTTACTTAATAATAAATTATTATGACATATAAAATTTAAAAACAATCAGAGAGTTTATTTTTATAGACACTTAATAATATAAGACAAAGCAAGGCTAACTGTAAATATCGACCTATAAATTGTACGAAAAACCGACAAAGCTGTAAATTCTAAATCAAATTTAACGCTTCCTAATGAAAGCGTTTGATAATTCAAACAATACAACAAACAACAAAGATGTGTATTACATAATGAAGCATACTCATTCCTACCAAAACCTTCCAAGATTACAGCTCTTCTTAGTTCTTACTAGAAGCTTCTCTCAATTCCCGCCACAGTATTCGCTATATATAATACTAGTGGTCCGCCCCGGCTTCGCCCGTGGTACATATTTCGCAATAAAAGGTAGCCTATGTCCTTTCTCGGGTATCAAAATATCTCCATACCAAATTTCATGCAAATTGGTTCAGTAGTTTAGGCGTGATTGAGTAACAGACAGACAGACAGAGTTACAATTTCGCATTTATAATATTAGTAAGGATTACTTCTTTACACTTATTTCCTAACGAATATCCGTGTCTTAGAATTCAAAGAAGCTTTCTATTTATGGACCGCCTCAGAAACTCCCGATCGCAGAGTTATAAAGCGTATATTATTTTTTAATTCGATTCCGTTACCCTCGCAACCCTTCCATGTTATTTATATTTAATTTCGTTCGAGCACCCGAGGGTTAAGAACGTTTATTTGACGTCAAAATATGACTTGCTCCATTTTTATGCAGTTACACCACTATGTGTAGTGTGTTCTGACTTGAGTCAAGTAGATATGTTGTTGAATAACAATGTTTTCAACAGCTATTAACAAAATAACATAAAATCTCTATTTTGCTTTAAACATGGTATTCAATGGTGATACAATTATATTAATAAAGCACAAACATGTTCAGCCAATACAAGCATGCAAAAATAATTACCATAAAGGAGTTAATGGTCCGTTCGGGTTGAACTTTCCATGAACTCCTTATGGTATAGAAGTTTTTTTCATTAAGCCAAATAAGAAGATGTTTTCTAAATTTATAATCATTACACGTCTTTGAGTTATTTAGCAGATGATTGAATATAATAACGTAGGGAAGACGGTATGTAAGGAAAATAATAGATTCTATACATTGTCTATAACACAAATCGAATCGCACATACATTTAAGATTAAGAAATCTATCGTTAAATTCGTAGGTTATTTTTTGAAAATTTGGGTGCCAAACATTGAGATAATATTACTACATATGGAGGAGACACCACGAACAAAATCTGTGCGCCATTTTTTTGCTCTAACTAAGTTTTAAAAATTATTATCTAGTTAGGTACTTACCGATGAAAATTTATTCCTTTGCACTTTTCCGTATTATTTTTATTATTTGTGCAATATCTTAACACACACGAAGGCATATTTGATGCGTTTCACTTTAAAACAAATAAAAAATGAGCGTGCAGTTAAGCCATATGGCTTATGTTGAGCGGAACATAATTAGTGATGTAGGCGGTGTCGTCTCCATATGTATATCTCAATGGTGCCAAATTAGAAAATTGGGTTAATGTTTATGATGACAATGAATGCAATTTTATACCTATTGAATCAGGTACCTACGTAAGGAACTTACAATTTTACTAACAAAGCTTTCCCGCTTGCGTCCACGTTATTTCATGTTTAACAAAAATCGAAATAAAATTATATAAACACGTAAAATATAACAGTTTTGGACCGAATTGAGTTTCTGATGTACAAAGCGTGTACTCGGGGATTGCAAACTTTCAGGTTAGTACTGTTTGCATTGGATTCGTTTTGCAGTTCCCAACACGACGCCATTTTTGCTGTTTTGATTAACATTCCGATGTCAAATGGTGTTTTGAATCCTTCAAATTGTGTTGGTTTTGGTTTTGACTTTTGATGAACCATTATTAAATAATCTGGAAATTTAGTATTTAACTAAAATTATTAAATAAGTTAAATTATGTTTTAGACCAAATAGCCTTCGCTTCCCAAATATACTTACGCTCATAAAATAGCGGGTCTCCGAATTAACGCATGCCTTATCCGTACTGCTACTAAGCCTTAATTACTAGACTTGCCGTGTCTCTACAAAACCGTAAACTTGGATAAACACGCGTACATCGTAAGGCACTAACGACCTAGATAACACTCGTGTCATGCGAAGCGAGCAATGTATATGGTACACAATTTGTAGGCGATGTATGGAGCTGACGTAGTACAGGTACTGAATATATTCCTTGCGTCGGTTTTAGCGTAGATATGGTTAAGAATTATGACACCGTAAATTGTAACGATTGTTTGTATGGACTGGTGATTTGTGAACGTGGCTCTGCGGATAAAATACATCGATGTTTTCGATAAAGAATGCGGATTTCATGATATATTTTGAACGAAACACGATATATTATTGGAAACGAAAACGTATTTTCAATTGTCTTAAGCATTGAGAATATCTATTGTTTGTAATATTTGTTATTTTTAGGTTAAATTACAGTACGAGATGAGTTTTAAGAAATTTGTGAGGACCTTTTGAAATAGGCAACATAATATTTGCGGTCTATTCATACATAAATTATTATATCCCGTTTATCATTGTCATCTTCAAAATATAAAGATGAGGGTTACATTTCATACAAATTTTCTTAGGTATGTGCCAAAATTACCCTAGAACAAATTATATCCATTAAACTAATTGTAAATATTTCTTCTTACCAGTAGAAATATTTTTTAAAACGTTAGTAACACCAACATCACAAAACTCGGTTTAAAACCCGCGTATGATATGCCTTTTGAAAATCTCTCAGAACTTTATAAAGAACAACACAACAGATAACCTTTTCAACCTCTCGTATAACACCTAAAACCATCTTGCTACGTCTCTTTGTTAACATTTCATACAAAAGTTAAACGTTTTGAAAGCCTTTGTTTCATAACATATTTGAAAAGGCATTCAAAACTTTGCCTATTTTGATAGCGGCGAGAAATGTTTTGCATTTCTAAAATGTCTGCCATGTGACATTTCAACACGGTCTAGACAATTTAGAATAACATTTCTAACAAGTCGACAGCTAACCGCTAAGCACCTGACACTTCTGCCACTAGAAAGTTAAGACGCTGACACTATAGTAACGTAGGAAAATTGGAATGGACCGGACTGTCGTCTGGACGACACTCAAGGGCCCGGATTTGTTGTAGACGCTTGAGAAATTGAATATTTTTTTTGTTTTATGATAGTCTAGACGCGGCATTAAAGCTGAAGTGTTTGAATATTTTTGCTATTAAAATATATTTAGCTATTAACTTTTTTAACTTATAAATAATTGTTCGACACTAGAATAAAAATTTATTTAAAATAACCTAGATACAACGATCAATCTTTGTATTATTTACTTGCAAACAATTCAAATAATAAATAATACGAATTATTCAAACAGCTTTACGTATTTTTGTTTCAATATAAATGAGTTTTCATAGCTCTGCTTCGGGTTATAGGAAACACTTTATAAAAAAATGTTTTGATTTTTAAAGGTAAATAAATGTTTTCCTTTATCTACCCACATATAAACTGAACCTTTCTACCTATTTCCTCCATATAGTAAATACATCTATATACTAATTTTATAAAGCTGAAGAGTTTGTTTGTTTGAACGCACTAATCTCAAGAACAACTGTTCCGATTTGAAAAATTCTTTCGGTGTTAGATAGCCCATTTATCGAGAAAGGCTATATCATCAACCTAAGACCAACAGGAGCTAAGCAATGCATGTAAAACCGCAGGGCACAGCTAATAATAAATATGGGTCAATCTAGATACTACAACATAAATATATCTTAGATCTATGTCTTCTTATTATTTCAAATGAATTAAACTATTGTGATGATAGCTACAGGGCTCCAAATAAAGGTCTTCGAGTCCGTTCCCTCGTCCACTGACCCTAGCTTCGCATATGTGACATTCACCTTGTTAGCGAACTTTACTGCAGTGTCATTTCTATTGTGAAATGCGTTACTGTGGAATTAGTGACGGTTGTTAGTTAATTTTTATAAGTACTAGATAAAACATTTTAAATTATTTCTATGTCGCCTACATAAATTAATTGAGAAGTTTAAATCATGTGAGAAAATACCTTGCTACGACGTAGGTATCATGTTTTTTACTTTCAATTTCTATCTTATATCTACATACATATAGATAGATATTGAAATGATTTGAGATATAAGTATATCTTATATTGAATACCAAAAATTTAAATTTCCCTTGTCCGAGTACCTAGTTACCTAATGGTCACGCTTCGGCAGCTAATCTCAATAGAGACTTTACACTATTTTACAATATATCCTATACAATATAATATAATATATCACTTACATGTCTAATGGTTAAGCACATGGTATATCTGTCGAGTAGGAAGAGCTTTCTTTGACTCGAAACGAGTAAGAGCATTATTGATTTTCCCAATATATTACACGTGTTACATTATCATATAGAAATAGAGCTCTATAGTCTATCTATATACTAACGTGATTTGAATATTCAAGCCCCTTGTCACACTGTCAGAATTAAAATTGGATGAGACTACGAATGGTTTTCGCAATTAAGACATGACTGGTGCAAGAATGACAAAACGGTTTAGCCGTCTTCAGACATCCTCCATTAATTTATTATCTGTGACACGGGAATGTTTGCTAAATAAGATGCTTGTAAGACATGATCCGTATTATTACAAAAATGTAATTGGATCTGGTTTAAACAAAGACTATAAAGTCATGGTTTATCTTTAGTACAGAGGTTTAAACTTGGCCTTATCTATTGTCCTTCTGAAGTTTATCATTAAAGCGTGTTATATAATAGGCTTTTAATTACACCATGGTTTTAAAAAATAGGAGAAGGAATAAATTACTAATACTTTGTTTTTACAAATAAATACTATTTTTTATCCTCTCCAGTGGTAGATTTTTAATAGACCGTCCTTTTCTTTTAAGTTCTGGTTCGATCACTGAAATAACCTGTGACGTATGATAAAACACAAACCAACAGAATATTTAAGTGGTATTACCATATACACAAACTACTGCCTGCGAATTTCTTTAATGCTGATGACATTACCAACAATATTCGGTACCTAAAGCTATGTATTAAAAAAATCTAATTTGAGAAGTACATAATGTTCTATAGCTATGAAGTATTTTGCTGTTTTGCTTGAAGACAGTATTTAAGACGTCATTTAATTTGACTTCTGCTAACCTAATTTATATTTAACTAGCTGTTGCCCGCAGCTTCGCCTGCGTGGAAAAGATAAATTTTCATCGTACAAACTTTCATCCCCTATTTTACCCCCTTAGGGGATGAATTTTCTAAAATCCTTTCTTAGGGGACGCCTACGTTACGACATCTACCTGCATGCCAAATTTCAGCCCGATACGTCCAGTGGTTTGGGCTGTGCATTGATAGATCACTATATCAGTCACCTTTGAATTTTATATATATATAGATTAGCCTCTTTGGGTGTGTTTAAAATAAGAGATTAAAATAAGATATAAGGTGTAAAATAAGAGTTTTAATTGTTTATTGTCATAGCATGCATAGCAAAGCATAGAATATAGCATTAATAGATGGGATTACATTGATATTATTATTAGTATTTAGTATGTATTGTATTAAATTACAATTATTTTTCTAATTTTGAAGCAGAAACAATTGACTAAATATAAAAAAATCTTGTATCGTCTGTGATAAAACGGATTTATTAGGTATACTTAACGCGATTTGTTTAATAAAGGTTCTTTTTCACTTACCTTACAATACTAATTATAAATGAATCTTGATCTTTAACAATTAAATAGAATGAAAAGCTCGGTTCATTAATTTGAGTCGTTTTCCTTGTAAACCCTACCTTTGTTCTTTCAATTAATAGGATAGAAGTAGATACGTTATTTAGCAATGAGACTGAACAATGGGATTTAATATGAAAAAAAATCCTTATTAGGTATGTGTGATAGGATAACAAAACTAGGTAAAAAACTTTAACTATATTAACAATTTTAATTTAATAACCCAATCGAAATTTGATCATCCATTTTATCTATGCAAAACTCACAGATACTATCTATTATAAAACCTAGCATGTTAGTACAGGAGTTAACAAAATCTAAAATAAACAATCGAAATTAATTATATGAAATTATTCGCCAACGTATTTGGCATTGTCAATAAACAGTAGAATAAAGTTCATAAGTCAATTAATTTGAGTAAGAAATATACAAAGTTTCTTGAACAATATTTTGAAAGGACTTGTTATTCTTGTAACAAAACCAGGTTTTGATTTAGTTTGCAACTCCTTAAGAAATGCTGTACCGGTGATTATAATGTTTTAAACTTTATGTTCAACTTTAGTTATAAAAGTTAAACTTAATTAGCAATAGGTATGTTTCTTTCATTTCATGTTTATTTGACCTAAATTAGAAGTAATGAACTAATGAAATTAACAACGTTAGTTTAATTAGTTTTGCTGCAAAAATAAGTTTATGATCGATTTATAAATGCATTGTTTAAAATGATTTTATGCATTACCTATAGCTACTGAAGTTACTAAATCTATATACCTACTACTTCTACTATAGCTATTGAAGTTAATAAGTAGGTAAATCAAAAAACGATAAAATAATTATAGCATTTAGTCCATAATAATAAAGAAACGAAATATGCACTAAATGCGTATAAGCCAAATATTATTCTAATGATAAAATGTAATAATATATAGGTGAATATTATTTAGATTTTTCATTGATAAAATGTTTATATTACCTTCCTTTGTTACAGGACTGCACGCAGTGAAAATAGTGAAAGTGGTAGTGCCCGAAATAATACAATATGGTGTGCAAGACGCGGTGATATTAGACTGTGATTACACATACGGTAACGACACTTCAGGTCTGATGGTGAAGTGGTTCTTTAAGAACAAAGCTAGGCCTGTATACCAATGGATTGCTACCCAGAAGCCACAGGATATGGGCATCCTACGGGGTCGAGTAGATCTCTCGTATCGGGCTTCGAATGATCCTCTAAAGATGCATAGAGCGTTGAGGATAGTGAAACCAAATACAGATATATCTGGGGACTACACGTGTGTGGTGTCTACCTTCATGGAGGAGGAGTCTAGGACGAAACAAATGATTGTTTTCGGTGAGTGCTTTTTTTGTTTATTACTATCATAATATTAACAACGTTCTGTTGCAGAATTGATTTCTGATGGTATTCAGGTGTTTAAATTTTGACCCTAATTATTATTGTAGATAGGTTATAAGTAGGAAAATTCATTGTGAAAATATAATGTAATCGCAAAAATCTATCCATTAAAGTGAATAGAATATCCAGTATTTTTAATTAGTTGTGACTCTACTTGGATCGAAGTGGTATAAGTTTCTATAATTTATCGTAGCATGCATTTGTAAAATGATTTTGTTATCTGTAAAAAAATGAAAATGTTTGTAAACGTTGAGCTAAATTTACATTAAAATTATAGTTAGGATTATAATAATTAAACTGATATGGCGAGCTGCCATATTATATAGCCGCAAAAATTCTATCAACATTTATGACAACTATAATAGATTGATAATTAAATAATAAAACGTATTTTAATTATTAATATTCACTTTAAATTATCTACTAATGACGCCACATGATATTTGTACTTTCATTATAATAAACCTCTAATTTACATAAAGCACATAAAAGGTAATTTGTTATTTAAATACTGGAACAATATTAACATAGAAATATAGTGGACATATCTAAATAAGGTTCCTATAAATAGCCAGTTGATAAATAATAAAACATTTAGGTACCTAACATACTGTGAAGTATAAGTGGATATTTTATAAAACAAAAGCGCCATGTCTATCTGTCCGTTGGTGACTTGGTGATAAACACAAAAAACTTCTGCAGCGATTTACATAATGTTTTCTTTTATGGATAGCGTGGTTTTCAAGGAAGGTTTTACGATATAATTTCTTACTACACAGATGAAATATGCACCCCCTTTTGCATAACACGTAAAACTGTCGCGGTGCCTGCTTTAGTGAACTAGTGTCAATCGAGATTGGCAGCTGTGAAAAGTATGAACTGAGGCCGTATTATGACCTCTTCTTCCCAGTCAGTTTACGCTGTGAATTGAACTGACTAGCAAATTCATATTATGATTGCATTATCCAGCCTTGGTTACTTATGTTATTACATATATGAATTTGCCAATCAGTTCAATTCACGGCGTAAATTGCCTGGGAATATGAGGTCGTAATACGGCCTATTAACCATAGCGTAACTCAGACGCAGAGACCAAAAAATACAGATTAAATTCTCCAAAACTAGCACTAGATCAGCGCCATCATTCCCCAATCTTACTCATCATAACCTAAAACAAAGAACATCTTGATAAAGTCTACATTGCTTTTTATCTTAATCCCACGAAATTGAACCGAGTTCAGAGTTAATCCCTAATCAAGCTGGAACGTAAGTTGCAGGCTGACCTATTTAACTTGGTCCATTAGTGCGAAGACTTAATTAAAATCCATTTGGCCACATGTTTATGATGTATTGACGTTGGAGCGGCGTATATTGTTGAGTTTCCTGATTGCTTTCTGTGTGTTTTAAATATTGGTATTATAAATACGAGAGTTTGTAGTGATTAGGTGCATGTGCAGTTTTGTGGGACTTAGACTTAAGTTATTGTAATAATTTGTAAGAATAATTTCAATAAATAAATAATAATAGGATTGCCATGTTTATTAAACTATTTATTTTTATTTTAAATAGTTTGTACTGTTTAATCGGATATGGTTGAAATTTTATGGCATAGAGATATTTCGTATGTATATAGTCTGGCTTATTTCAAAGGCTACCTTCCTTTTGTGAGGATATAATATACATATTGTCCTAATATTTTTGTTAAAATTTCACATAGGTACAAATTCTGATCGCATCGGAACAAAAAGCAAAGAAATAATTCAATCAAAAATCTCAATGGTGACTTTTTGCATACTAAGCAAGAGAAACATTGGCTTCAGCTCTAAGACACAGAGGTCCAGCTTTTGCCTAGAGAAATAAAATGTTATACGTATAAAGTAATTTATTTCTACTTATGTGCGGGGTTTCTATCAAGCGACAGTTCCGCTCATTTGCCTTCCTGTCGTGAACGTTACCTACGCTAATGTGAGCTAGTATTCATATTTTTCCTCTGCACCTCCTTCTCGCTTCGCAAGAGTTTTATTTGAAAAATAAAATAGATTTGAATTTTTGCAACATAAGTTAAATTTTGGACTGCTTCCTTGGTACAGTGGTTAACGCGAGGGTCAATAAAAACAGAGAGGGTAGAATAAAAAAAATTAAATTAAGTACCTTGAAAATATTGATCTTCTTGATTTTAAACATAGTCTCAATAGGACAAAAATTAATATATAGGGTAACGGCACCAGTGGTCAGCCTCATAACAGCTTTTTGAAGTTTTGACAATTGCCATTTCTACAACAATCGTCGAATAAAAAAACGTACAACATGTATGGATTTATTGTTTATTGTAGTTTCGAATCAGCGTTTATCAAAAACAATAATTCTCTTAGTAAAATATATAATTAATTTTAAACAAAAAATGGCCCAGTGTCCCAGTGAACAGCCTCTAAAAACCAATAAACAGCCTTGTTGAACCCAGTGTTCAGCCTTTAGTAAGTATAACTAATTATGAGATCAAAATAAACAATGTTATATCAAAATCAACTATATTAATCACATTTTTATAGCAACGATTCACTTAGCACAAAAAAAATATATCGTACATAATACAAATATTATTTTAAACATACTATGTATTACAATCTCTTTGTGTCTTCTTATTTTCTAGGAATTTCTTATTATTTATCATAAAAACAGCAATAATTCTTTTTAAAAAAATCAGCGATATTAGTTTATAATATTATTGATGTCTCTATAATCCACAATATATATAATTATAATCAACCACAGGAGGATCTCTTTCGGAGGATTTCTCTGGAGGATACTTTTGTCTTGGTGGCATTTTTAGCTAGAAAAAAAGGGAACAATAATAACTGTTGGATATGAATACACATAATACCATTATTTCAGGTAAAACTTAACTAACATGAAGTATTACTTATATATTTAAACACAAACATTCGCATTTATACTTAAAATATTATTTCAATAACATCGTGGCTGAATACTGCATCATTGAGACCACAGATTGAGACCCAGTGGTCAGCCGCTTGAAAAAAATATTTTGAAATGCGGCTGACCACTGGGTTTTCTAACAATTAGGAATAATCCCAGTTATCAGCCCCAGGGGCTGGCCATTGGATCTTTCATAAAAAATCAGTATCCAATGGTCAGCCCCTCATATTTTTAAGTAAAAACACAATATTTTTTATCAAATTTCATAAAATTAAATGCTCTAAGTAATCTATAAAGTTATTATCTATAAAACACAATCACATTTCATACTAAAATATGTTATTTCTCACCTTTCAAAAGAGCACCACGTGAAACAAAAAATATTGCAGACATGACACTTTTGCTCTTGTCGGCGGACAGCACCTGTACGAACGTGTTTACTTCTCTCCCCTGACCCCCTGCTGCTCCTATCGCGTGATGCATGAACCAATAACGAAACAGAGCTTCTATTTAAGTGCGCGTGATTTGGTTATTTTGATTACAGCGATATTTAGGGCCAATAAACAACGCAATAGGCTGATCACTGGTGCCTGGCTGACCACTGGTGCCGTTACCCTATATGTGTTTATTTGTACCTTTATTGCTTTTTCAAAAGTGACATTAAAATTTCATCCATTTCCCATCACCATCCCTTAAAATCTCCATTTCCATGCATAATACATAAATTATGAAATATTAATCAACTATGAAACTCCGCAGATTCACTTCCTTCCAAAGAACAACATTAAATATTTAATTATTACACGAGCAACGGAGTAAGCGTCAAGTAAAACTGAAGGAAAGCATAAGTTTAAAACCATGCTCATATGTTGGAAACTTAATTCATTAAACTAATGGAGCGAGCCTGGAACCGATGTAATATTATAAAGCTTTAGAAGTTACATAGTCTTGAATAAAGTATGCATAGATTAAAGCAAAATTTATTACAGAAACGACATAACAGATAGAATGACAAAAAAATACAAGATAAAGCGTCTGTCTCTATACTATACTTAGAGCAGGCTCCAAGGAGATGTTCGTTTGCAAAAATAGCGGACCTAAATCTGACTTCTGATATATATTGTATAGATCCCAGACATCCTATAGACAGATGTTGCCAACCAGTTTTGTGGTCTCCCTCCCCGCACCCCGGTAATTAAATATGGCATACAAAGAAAAAAATAAAAATTTCCGAAACATGCCGTGTGGGGTATCAAATGAAAGAGCTTACACTTTCTCTAAGATTTTTTAGAAAATTTACGAAAATGCTCCATTTTTGAGTTAACTTTAAACCACTATAGATTGAAAACTCATGAATATATTTTTTAAACTAGCTTTCCGCCTGCGGCTTCGCCCGCGTTTTCAAAGAAAAACCCGCATAGTTCCCGTTCCCGTGGGATTTCCGGGATAAAACCTAGCCTATGCTACTCGTGGATAATGTAGCTTTCGAATGGTGAAAGAATTTTTAAAATCGGTCCAGTAGTTTATGAGCCTATTCATTACAATCAAACAAACAAACAAACAAAGTTTTCCTCTTTATAATATTAGTGTAGACTAGCTTTCCGCCTGCGGCTTCGCCCGCGTTTTCAAAGAAAAACCCGCATAGTTCCCGTTCCCGTGGGATTTCCGGGATAAAACCTAGCCTATGTTACTCGTGGATAATGTAGCTTGCGAATGGTGAAAGAATTTTTAAAATCGGTCCAGTAGTTTATGAGCCTATTCATTACAATCAATCAAACAAACAAACAAAGTTTTCCTCTTTATAATATTAGTGTAGATAGACTAGTGGTCCACCCCGGCTTCGCCCGTGGTACATATTTCGCAATAAAAGGTAGCCTATGTCCTTTCTCGGGTATCAAAATATCTCCATACCAATAATTTCATGCAAATTGGTTCAGTAGTTTAGGCGTGATCGAGTAACATACAGACAGACATAGGCTACTTTTTATACCGGGAAAATGACGCAATCCCGGAAATCCCACGGGAACGGGAACTATGCGGGTTTTTCTTTGACTACGCGGGCGAAGCCGCGGGCGGACCGCTAGTTCTTTATAAATTATCACCTAGATAAGCTAATTAGGTATACTAGCAATTACGTTATTAATTTAGAATAACAGACTTTCTTTCATAAAAAACACGTTGCTAATAATATCGTTTTATTTGGCGTTACAATCTTGCTTTTCTTATACTTCAAGTTTTATACGTTGTGCCGACAATACTGACACGAAAACTTTCCGTGTTAGCAGAAAAGATCTGATATGAGAAAAGTTCGCGCTCTTGTTATGGTATCGTGGTTTTTAATTGTCTCTACTATCACGAAACGGTGTTCTCCAAGAAAACTTATTTAACATGGCGTTAAATATTGATCATTACGTAACTTTTTCGTATCGAGCGTGAATATATGAGGAAGTTACAAATATTTAATCAATCATAGACAATTCAACAACCTCAGCAAATGTTTTGTCCAACCATGAATTATGACGTCAGTCCAAACAGAGACCTCAATCACTATTGATTGTATTGTATGTCAATAAAGCATTTTAAGACGAATTAGTTTCAATTTGTGTACGTATACATGTAAGTCAGGTGCAGAAATATATAAGTTTTATTAAATAATTGTAATCCTTAAATGATTTAAGATTTGTTTATAATTTACTCTACCCAATGAAGATTATAATACAAAATTGGCACTATATGTGCTTCATTATATAAATGCACTAGCAATGCCCTGCGGTTTCACCCACATATATAGCGATATCGTTACAGTGAAAAGTCTACTATAGGTCGGACTATAGGTTTAATTTTTAATCACATGAAAATCACCTTTACCCCGTCCCGCACTATGGCCTTTTTTTGTTTTAGTGGGGAAATCTTTCATAGAATCCCACGGCCTCCGGGGGAGGGGCCGTGGGTTATGTCGGATTCCTACCGACCAAAACCCCACTGTGTTCCGTCAAGACGCATATTGGTAGAATTCCTCCGTGACCCCCGCACTACGGCCTGCTCGAACAGTATACCTACTATTTTCTGTAGATTGACACTTTTAAAAATTCGTTATATCTTTGGAATGGAATATCCAATTCTTTTCATTTAAAAAGTATTTTGCTGGTATTGAAACAGTCTATAATAAAACATCATTTAATGGGATAAGGATTAATATATGTGTATGGATAACATGGTTTGATTACTGTCGGCACTTCTATTTACTTTGAAAACGTAAAAAAGTTGTTGTAGTAACATAACTACTGAAGATGGACAAATGGTATCGCGGACTTTCTTGTAGATATTGATCCATTCTATAATACCGTAGAACATTTTTTTGTTCTATCTTCAATAGATTCCGCAGCGCACGCGATGACAGAAGTTTTATTGAGGATTTTTTTACACCTTGGGTTACATTATTGCATTTTTGGCAAGGATCTCTAATTTTTTTGAAAATGCAATATAGCCTATGTTGCTCAGTAAAGATGCAGCTTTCTAATGGTGAAAGAATTTTTGAAATCGGTCCAGTAGTTTTTGCGTGAAAACCATACATACATACATACATACATACTTACAAACTTTTCCTCTTTATAATATTAGTATAGATTATAATTTTAAATAATTAACAATAGTCCATTGTTTACGATTCAATAGTTCGTATAGTAAAATAGTTGCATGGGGGAGTGGGGGGAGCATTCAAAGATGGCGAGTATATTTTCAAGTTTATGCCAGAAATAAAGGCCTAATACAAAAATATCGGTGTCACTGTCGTTGTGTTTGACAGAATGAAAAATATGGCAGAACATTCTTGAATCAGCTTCTGTGTGATTAGATTTCAAATCGTTAACTTCAGTGAAAGTTGCGCCTTGCAATTTAAAACATTTTGTGGGGTCATCAAATCCACCACATAGCTCACTTATATTATATTACGAACTATTGAATCGTAAACAATGGACTATTGTTAATTATTTAAAATAATAATTTAAAAAATATATTCATGAGTTTTCAATCTATAGTGGTTTAAAGTTAACTCAAAAATGGAGCATTTTCGTAAATTTTCTAAAAAATCTTAGAGAAAGTGTAAGAAATGTTATAGTATACTATATATTCGTGATCTACTCAATAAGCTCTTTCATTTGATACCCCAAACGGCATGTTTTGGAAATTTTTATTTTTTTCTTTGTATGCCATATTTAATAACCGGGGTGCGGGGAGGGGTACCACAAAACTGGTTGGCAACATCGGTCTATAGGATGTCTGGGATCTATACAATATATATCAGAAGTCAGATTTAGGTCCGCTATTTTTGTAAACGAACATCTCCTTGGAGCCTGCTCTAACTATAGTATAGTATAATTCTTAGTTTATAAAAACCTCCAATAGGTACGCAAAATTGCAGTCATAATATAAAGATGATGTACTTGTACAAGTAAGTACTTTGTTAAAGATAATGTCAATAAATTTAACCGTATCTTTGGTAGCACGAGTATTATAAAATATTATATTTTTGCAAATTTATATTTAAGAATCGGTTAGTTTGTAAAAGCAACTCTCAAACCTTGTAGCCAATAAGTCAGAGAAACATTCTTTTTATCAAATCACTTATCAAAATGAAATTCGAATCATAATAACAACACATTACAAGCAGTCTTGGTTATTAAAATTATAAAACATCGAAATTTCTAGAACACCGAGTTCCATTTTTTAAAACGCTGACACACATTTCAATATCAGAAACAAATTGGAATCGATAAAAGTTGACTAGACATTGTAAAACAAAACATAGTAAAGTTATATGGCGACCGAATTTCATATTTCGTCCGCTCGTAAAACGTTTTACTTACCGCATGACACGTACCTACTACCCTATAGCTTCAAGTATTCTGCAAGTTATAAGCTGACTGGGTTAGTTATTAGGCAAATATTACAAACTGTATTATAGTAAATTGTTGTTTCGTCAAATATAATCTGTATGCCAATATTAGCCAAATACGTTATACTTTTGATAGTAGGAAAGACGATTGTCTTTGCCCTCTGCCTTATGGCATTGCCTGATTTATGGCACAATTGTTATGTTATTTTATGGTTTGATAAAATGCCGAGTGTGTAATGTTGCATATTCAAAATATTCTACGATTTTTTTTTTCTTAGAATATTAATATTTATTTCATTGAAAATTAATATTTTGCAAATTAAATTTGATATTACACAATAACATTCCATTTTTAAAACTAGTAAACACCATAATTGATCAATACATTTTTTTTATTATAAAAATCATATTAAACCTAACCATTTCAAAAACAAGATCGACGCCAGGTGATATTTATTAACATTCCATATTTCGCACCACAACCCATGTTTTTGTAAGGCTAAGCAAATTTTATCCGGGCCAGCATCTGCTATCCGCTTCGCATCTCTTTTTATGCCTCCTTGTATGGATTCCGATACGGAAGGAAATTGCAAATATCATATTCCCTTAGTTTTACGGCCTTTTTGTAGACTCTTATAAGTTTATCCTGGCCCTTTGTCTGCTCTGACGTAAAAAAAATAAAAAAATCAGCCAAGGTTGCCACTGAAAAAAAACAAAATCGTAGGTAACAACAAAAAAAAATCATACTTAAATATTACAACGTTTAATCGTTCTAATAATAATCAGCAAATTATTCACCGAATATTGAAATGTCCCTAAAAGCATTTTTATTAATTCAAATATTAAAATATAAATAACCTCTTTATCGTTTATCAATTTGCTGGCACCAATACAATTTGAATTAAGAACGTAGTTTCGTCATTAATGCTAGAACGCGTTCGATATTCAAATTAGGCGCGCGAATTGAATAAAAATTTGTGTCGTGCCAACAGCTCATCAGATGAGAATTTTTAAGTGAAAATATAAATAAGTTTGAAAAAATCAGCTGTAATTTTGGATATATTGTGATTTAAAAGCACGATGTGGTGAGTTGCAAACATTTAAATATGTAATTAGGTATGTATACTTTAACTAAATAATATTATTAAGTATCTACCTACCTAATGCGTAGGTAGTCTTTTGTCTTCCTAATTTTGTTTATAAATAAACTATTTTATTATTATTATATCTGTATTAGCGCAGCATTGGAAATATTGAATGAATTGATATATTTACGGTACCTATAATGAATAGGTATACGATATGTCCTAGGAAAGTTAGTAGGTATTTTACAACTATTAGCTATTATTTAATAATTTTCTTGGGACTATAAGTTTGCCAAAGTACATAGGTAGGTATGTAGATTAAGTATGTAGGCTTGTACTTAATACCATTCTACATTATGACGGTTTACATGAATAGAAGCATTCTCTGTACCTACTCATATTATTCAGAAGCATTTTCTAAATTAAGCGCGGGAATGAACTAAATGAATGACGCATTCATATTATAAGCATTTCCAAAATTACGTTCTAATTTAATTGAGGATCGGAAAGGTGGAAAAACGTCCTGATTGTTGTAAGTTTTTGGAAATTATTTTGTCTCGAGTGTTGAATATTTTTAAGCTATTGCATAGCTTCTATCGCAGGCCTTGAGCGCGGGGACCGAATCCAGAAATTCCGTAACGAAAAAACCTCACGCTCCCCACTCCGACAGGCGCGGAGGTGTGGCTTGAAGGCATAACATGCAATAGCTTTACCGCGGCAGTGCCTCACGTTTTTTTTTAGTAATAGAGCGTTGATTATAATATAATTTTAGTTTTCTTCGTACTCTAGAAGTAATTCTTAATAGAGCGTTGATTATAATATAATTTTAGTTTTCTTCGTACTCTAGAAGTAATTCTTTCTTCTAAGTAGTAGTGCAAAAAATGTTTTATAAACCGAATGATACTATACCTACATACTTTATAGACCAACATCATGATTATGATGTGAAAACTTTTGGTCCACAATTACGATATATGAACTACAGAAAATATCCAGATTTGCAGTTAAAATGCCTCTTGTAAGTTAGGTATATCAATTACTATCCGTAGATTATAAATGTAAGTAGGTCATAACTTTTCGTGATCGAAATAGTCATGAACATTTTCTCAAAATGAATAATTTACATCGCAAAAGAAATCGAAATTAGAGTCACTCAATTCACTACGTACGAAGAAAATATTTCATCAGCATATTTGCAGGGAATTTTTAATATTATCAAAAGTACGGACAAAACATCCGTTCAAAATCAGGCCATCACAATAAATCTACCTGTACCCACCGTGCATAATATTTTTATATATGTGCCTGCATTCGCCCTAAACTTTTTGACAGTTTGAAAATTTACGGCACGATTTTTACGGCAACTTATATTATCGAAGTTGAGAAGTTGATGCTAATAAAGGAGTTTATTTGTGCATGTTTTGATTTACTGCGTGATAATGTGTCGATCATGAATTTTTTGGTAAATGTATTATCACTTTATCAGTAGGTAGTATATGAGGTAATAATGTTTATTTAAACAATTTGCTATAAATATAATTCAAAGTACGTAGGTACATTAGTTTCTTGAAAAGCTGTAGGTTACCTACACAAAATACTTAAACAACGTTAACAATGACAAATTTACAAAATAATATTTGCGAACAAAATCTCTAGACTTGGCGCATATTAAAAGTTTAAATTGCACATAAAATATAGGTATATAAACTAGGTTTGACTTTAAAAGAGTCCACTAAAACCTCAAACGTTTTGGGGCAAAAAACTAAAGTTTTAACACAAAAATGTAAGTAACATTAAGCCAAACAAGTAGAATTAAAACCGAAAACGGCAGCAAAAGTTCGCAACAAAGGCTAATTCGGCTTAAAAGTTAAATAAAAATGGGATACCAGAGACAGTTGGACGGAAATTGTTTTTGCTGTTACATAAAGTTTGTTTATCGCATGCATGTTCACACTTCATTAGTTATCCTACCGATATAAAAATTATAAAGGTTAAACGAAAACGGGCTAGTTTTTTGACAATTTCTTGCTGCAATAGTAGGTATAGCTGCCAAGTTGCCGATTATATCTCTCAACATGCAACAATTGCTGCAATATAGCTGTGCAACGAAATTTACATTTGTAAATAGGAAAAAAAATCTTTTCTCTTTGAAAGTATAAGAAACTAATGATTCTAATAGGTATTATATGAACAAAATTGATGTTCATCGGTTGATTGACATTACTAGATTTTTCATCATGTAGAACTCCATACTATTACGTCATGATAACATCATTAATATTACTTATTCATTCTTTCAACAAATTTACGTCGATTTATTGTAGTTTCTATTGGGCAGGCTGTTCAATCATGATAATAGTATATTAAATATAGGTAGTGGTTAAACAGTAAGAAAATGTATATTTGGACGGTATTCAATTATATACAATGTACATAAAATGAACCATCTTAGACTACAGGATGTTAATGAACTTAGCAAATCATTTTTAGCAGATCAAAAAAAAATATGAGTTCTTATCGCGTGCAGTTGAGTTCTACAGTTCCTGATACTTTTTAGAAATAGTTTTGGCGTTTTACCTTAAAAAACGACATTTGAAAAAATGATCTGCCAACTTCCCGTAGCAGATCATTTTTAGCAGATCAAAAAAAAAATGTGAGTTCTTATCGCGTGCAGTTGAGTTCTACAGTTCCTGATACTTTTTAGAAATAGTTCTGGCGTTTTTACCTTAAAAAACGACATTTGAAAAAATGATCTGCCAACTTGCCGTAGTAGATAATTTTTAGCAGATCAAAAAAAATGTGAGTTCTTATCGCGTGCAGTTGAGTTCTACAGTTCCTGATACTTTTTAGAAATAGTTCTGGCGTTTTTACCTTAAAAAACGACATTTGAAAAAATAATCTGCCAACTTCCCGTAGCAGATCATTTTTAGCAGATCAAAAAAAAAATGTGAGTTCTTATCGCGTGCAGTTGAGTTCTACAGTTCCTGATACTTTTTAGAAATACTCGCGTAAAATGAAACACTAGAAATTATTTATGTCATATTTCATCACGCCGTAGCAAAACGCCGTAGTATCATGCCGTAGCATCACGCCGTAGCATTACACCGTAGCATCACGCCGTAGCATTACGCCGTAGCATCATGCCGTAGCATCACGCCGTAGCATCACGCCGTAGCATCACGCCGTAGCATCATGCCGTAGCTTCATGCCGTAGCATCATGCCGTAGCATCACGCCATAGCATCACGCCGTAGCATCACGTCGTAGCATTACGCCGTAGCATCACGCCGTAGCATCACGCCGTAGCATCACGCCGTAGCATCACGCCGTAACATCATGCCGTAGCATCATGCCGTAGCATCACGCCGTAGCATCATGCCGTAGCATCACACCGTAGCATCACACCGTAGCATCATGCCGTAGCATCACAGCGTAACATCACGCCGTAACACATGCCGTAGCATCACGCCGTAGCATCACAGCGTAGCATCACGCCGTAGCATCACGTCGTAGCATCACGTCGTAGCATCACGTCGTAGCATTACGTCTTAGCATCACGTTAAGCTGGGTCCAGGTCGGGTTTTTTCAAATGTCGTTTGTTAAGGTAAAAACGCCAGAACTATTTCTAAAAAGTATCAGGAACTGTAGAACTCAACTGCACGCGATAAGAACTCACATTTTTTTTTGATCTGCTAAAAATGATCTGCTACGGGAAGTTGGCAGATCATTTTTTCAAATGTCGTTTTTTAAGTTAAAACGCCAGAACTATTTCTAAAAAGTATCAGGAACTGTAGAACTCAACTGCACGCGATAAGAACTCACATTTTTTTTTGATCTGCTAAAAAAGTTCACTAACATGACTACAGGCCCATGTTGAAAAAGTTATGGGTCATTTGAACCACCAGGTGACCTATCTAGAACGATATAAGAGCATAAAATAATAAAATTCAGCACTATGCCGTCACTTGTAAGCTGTCCACCTGATTGCAGATGAGAATTCGAAAGTACAGATAGAGATTTTTTCCCCTTGTCTCCATAATTTTTGTACGGCGTTGCGGAATAATGGATTATAAGCAGTATTGAAATATTATGACACCTTATGACACAGATGACGTACAAAAATGGTGGTCCACAAAGTCGTGATTAATTATTTTTATTTTCCGACAATGTCCGGGGTAAATTTGGTCATTGGATTTTGTACGGCATCTGCTACAATGCTTATTTATTTTCTTTATATACAACTTTTTATTAATCCCATACAACCTTGCAGTGCCCGAGACGAATTTCCGTCTCATACAAAACAAGACTGACGATGACACCGTGAATGTCATCTGCGCGGCGGACGGTGCCTTCCCCGCGCCGAACCTCACGCTCGCGACGCCTGAGAGGTAAGTAGTTTTTTCTGCAAAAAATAAGTCATAAAGATATTAGGTGCAATGTTAATTTTAAGTTTAATTTTTTTAAGGTTGAATGAATATATTGCTTTCATGTGAAGCTCATAAAATAAAGGATACGATAAAGCATCATACGAATATTTATCTTTTTTAATTCTTAAATAAATAGGATATATTCTATAAAATTCAAAGTATCTAATTTAGTAATTCACATTTGAAGGTAAAATATTTCAAATGTTATCCATTGTACACTTTAGACAGCATAACTTTGATAAATTGTGTTTCATCCCGTTCCTTGAGACAAGAATAACTATTATCCCATGGTCAACTAACATAATATGTAATTATTAACAATGAACGAGTCGAGATATTTGGCTTTGAAACAAATCCAGTCAACCGCGAATCGCTGAGATTCTATATCATTATTATATATTCTACCGTACGGCCAAGGGTAATCAGATTATTGTGAATCGGATTAACTGACGATTATGGACTAAGAGGCTTGTACTAAACGATTAGAATGTAAATATATGGAATTTAACTGTAACAGACAGGATGAAACGAATTAAAAAGCAGACCACAGCCTGTTGTAGTGGAAAAATACGTCGCGATAAAATATTAATTGTGTCCAAAATCCTTTGAACTTTAAGATATGAAATGGTATACAATATTGTTTGAAATACAGGGAAAACTAAAGATAAACGGGGGAAAACTTAACTGATTAGACGGTAGACTTCATAATTTAATTAATATCCATAATAATTGATGTAAGACGTGATGTAAATCTTCTATCAAGAGACAGGCCTCCTGGAAGGTCGTAATCCAGTAGGTATGATGGCGAATGGCGGATGTCATATAGGTCATCGAACTTTTTGGTTTTTGGATTGGTTCCCTTACGATGTTTTTCTTTAGTGGTGGGAGTAATTACCTATGTGAATAATCTGCAGTTGAAATGTAAATAAACTCAATTCAATTCGTATAAGCTATTTGTCGATATCCCGACTTTTAGATTGAAGTCCGAAGGCTTGACCCATCGAGCTTCTACTCACTTCTCTTAAATATATCCTCTGAATACAAGTTATTTTTAATACTTTATTTAAAAAAATACCTAAATATATATAATGAAATCTTTACATTCTACAAGATACGGTCGTCAAATAAATCATTTAGATTTTTATGCACGCTCGACGTCTTGTAAATTCATCCGATTTACGCAAAATCTTGTTCTTTCAAAAATATGTGTAGGTGGTGCTATAATTAAAATACCTCCCAAGGAGCTATCTAATTTAGCTAAATAATGTAAGAGAAATTTGATAATTTTGCCTGTCCTTTACACGAGATTACACTGTTCCTATTTACAAGCCAATATAGCAGATAAAGCAAATTATAGCAAAGCATACCGCTGGAGGAATGCCTGTATGACCTCCTGTATCGAAATTAAGGTATATGAGATTACTTAACCATGCTATTTTAATTAGCTTCATAATGAGACCGTAATAAGCGCTCCGTAGGAATTCATGGGATGACATTTTCCTTTACATACTACCATCAGTAACTATGCTAACATTTTCAACCGGCTTCAAAAAAGGAGGATGCTTGCATGCAAAAAATGGAGGTGCTTCTCAATTCGACTGTATTTTTTAGGTTTATTACCTCAGTACTTCTGACGGGGTGAACCGATTTTGATAATTTTTATAAAGGATTTCGTTTGGTTTTCTGACGATTTGAAGGCGGTTTAGTTATTTGTTAAAAAACAATTAAGTACTTATTATAAAATCATTTTCTGGGTATGAATCATTGGGAAAACTGTTATATACTATATACTATACTGTTATATACTTGAATACTTTTTATATTGTATGGAAATATTTGACATATATATAACTTCGTTTGAATCGACGCAATATGCAAACGAGATATTTAAAGGCTTTGATTTTAGTGTGAAAAGTTATTTTCAACCGCTAGTGGAAAAGTTTTCGATATTGTTCATAAAGCAATATAGAGCAGTAAAATTTAATATTTTACTATACCTAGTATTAAAGTGATACTCTAGATCAATAAATCTCTTCAATATGGGAATTCGCAGGTAGCTTCATAAATAAGTAAAACATTTTAAACTATAAAGACAGAAACGTGAGCTCATTTAAAATGTGTCAGTTATTTTTCGTGTGTTCTCTATGCTTCATCTATACATTTCCATAAATGTTTACATATCCTATAATAACGTCATAATAAATCAAACTATCTGCTGTAAACAGCATGCCGTTCCCTCCCAAAAACCTCATCTTAATAATTCCTTACTAAAAACCCTTAAAATTGCAGTAGAACCGCATTGCGCAGTGCGGTTGCATTAATACTATATCTTTTTAAGGAAGGGGTGACGGGCAATCCCCCCTATTAAGGTAATCTGCTATCTTGACGGTAGAAAATCTATAATTTTGCATGCTTGTCACGCTCTTGCATAATGTACTCTAAAGGGTTGGACTAGAATTGCTTTTGAGATAAACTGTTTTGATTATAAACAATGGTACTTGAGAGTTAATATTATTATTATTGTTTAAATGAGGGAATGTATAGATATCGAGAAATTTTTAAAGAATAGAAAAAAACGAACGAACACGAGGCGGATCGAATCGGCGATAGATTTTTTTTATTCCTTATAATTACTTTATTATTAAAACTATATATCGATATAAATGAAAATAATAATCATAATCACCTATGTACCTGCATAATTTTATATTTTTTTACATAGGTGGCATTATTAGTGGTGAAATAATAATAAACGAAAATAAAAATAAGTAGTTTGAATTAAACGTTGTTTTGTTTATTTAGAGACAACATAAAACAGTGAAGAGGCGTGGCACAAACGTAATTATTTATTAGTTGTAGATAAATAGTAAATTAACTTCGCGGACCGTATTAATAATAATCAGTACCGCAATGTTTCCATAAAATATAATCAAGGTATCGCTAATTATTATTGTATGATAAGTTAGTCACATATTATTTAAATATCACATACTAGCAAAACGGGCGAACTCCGTTTCGCCACCAGAGACACCTTTTCTTTGCTATAAACCTCACGGAGCCCGAGACCTTTCCAACGAATGCAAAACCGTGGAAAACGGTTCGTGCATTCTGGAGTTATAGCGTCAGGAAGGAAAACCCGACTTATTTTTATATACTAGCGGCCCGCCCCGGCTTCGCCCGTGGTACATATGAGAAATAGATGTTGGCCGATTCTCAGACTTACCCGATATTCACAGAAAATTTCATGAGAATCGGTCCACCCGTTTCGGAGGAGTATGCAGACTAACATTGTGACACGAGAATTTTATATAAGAGATATGTCACATATTTTGCGTAAATCGGATGAATTTACAAGACGTCGAGCGTGCATAAAAATCTAAATGATTTATTTGACGACCGTATCTTGTAGAATGTAAAGATTTTGTTATATATTTAGGTATTTTTTTTAAATAGTACATCATAAATATTAGTTCCATAGTGATTCAATCCGATTATACAGCCCGTTCCGATCATGAACAGCCTTTCATAAATTGAACCCCCAATTTTATTGCCGTTTCCGAACGAAACGCACCAATTTGGCTTTTAAATGCTTATACAGGTAAATTAGCTTGGAGAAATTTTTGCGTTTGTAGTAGTGTATGGTCAGCAAATAAAATAAAACAACATTTTATTTTTAGTTTTTATTTTATATATATATAAGGGATTTTAAATTAAACTATATGTGTTTCTCCTCTGAAAAAGATGAGACTTTATTTTAATATTTGCACATTTAACATACGTATAACTTTTACATTAACTAGACCGGGAGATATTGACACAAAATTTCGAGTCATTTGTAACAGGATGGCGGTTCTACAGGGGTCTTAGTACGCAATGACAAAAAGAAAAACGATGGTGTGAACGCTGGTACCGGCGGCTTAGTCACGTAGGCGTTAGTCGAACTCGTCGGAAAAATAGCGAAGTCAAACAATTTGTAACACAAAAATTTTAGAATTTACCGATAGCCCATAAAAAAGAAGTAGGCGGTAGTGTCATGCCATACTTTTCCGGTGTGACTTACAGCCCGCCATACCGACGCGAATGTGTTGATTTAAAAAAAAACAATTCAACCATTTGTACCAGGCTAACTTTTGCACAGGTAACCATCGTCGTGCAGCCATTTACGAAAATCGCCATGCCATACTTTTCGGACGATTCCAAATGGTCGCCATACCGCCGAAAATCTGCAAATTTTTTTTTTCGCCGAACCATTTGTACCACCCTAAATTTTTTTTTCAACAACTCCTGAATGATTATAAATAGAAGTGTGATAATGCCATACCTGTGGGAGGTGGCGAATGTGTATAAGATTTTTTTTTATTGTAAGATTTTATTCGTATTTTGAACGATTAGTAACAGTATGGCACTAATTTTTCCTGTAAGTTTGAGGTTCAACGAATATAAATACAAAATTTCAAAGATCTAGGTGGTGGAAATCTTCACTTATATAAATTAATACTAAATTAATTTTTTAAGTATGGCAGCACTTTTTCCCCCTACTAGAAGTATGGTAAATATAATAATGGTCACATTTTATCAAATACTCTCCAAAAATCCAAATGCAATACTGGTACAAAAAGTTTGGCGAAAAAAAAAATTTTTGCAGATTTTCGGCGGTATGGCGACCATTTGGAATCGTCCGAAAAGTATGGCATGGCGATTTTCGTAAATAGCTGCACGACGATGGTTACCTGTGCAAAAGTTAGCCTGGTACAAATGGTTGAATTGTTTTTTTTTTAATCAACACATTCGCGTCGGTATGGCGAGCTGTAAGTCACACCGGAAAAGTATGGCATGACACTACCGCCTACTTCTTTTTTATGGGCTATCGGTAAATTCTAAAATTTTTGTGTTACAAATCGTTTGACTTTCGCTATTTTTCCGACGAGTTCGACTAACGCCTACGCGACTAAGCCGCCGGTACCAGTGTTCACACCATCGTTTTGCACGCCTCATAAGCGAAGCGTTGAGGTGGGTACTACTGTCACTTCGCGCAAAACATCTGATTTTTCAAACTTAAAATGTCTTTATGTATCATACATTGCACTTGTAAGATAATACATACACACACATATTAAGAAAAAACACTATTTTTAACATTCATGATATTTTTGATGTCATTTTTGTTATTTAAACTAGTTAAAAAACAGTTTAAAAAAGTTCTGTCTTGGACGTCCGTGTGTCTGTATGTGCGGAGGATTTTCTTGTTAACACGATAGCGACCGAAATACTTTACTAATCGAGTCTTTTTTTTTCTCTTACGCTTGAGTATGCTCAGGAATAGAACCCTTTTATTTTTCAGGGTCTGATTCGATGTGGTTTAATTGTTATTAAATAAACAAAAATAATAATTAATAAATAATTATTAAAAAAAAATTATGAGGCGTGCACTTTTGGATTTTCCAAACTATTTCTTTTTGTCATTGCGTACTAAGACCCCTGTAGAACCGCCATCCTGTTACAAATGACTCGAAATTTTGTGTCAATATCTCCCGGTCTATACGTAATAATTATAATTTTTGAATGAAATGTGTGCTTTATGTTCACGGTACCAAACGACTGCACGTGGCACCTGCGGACAGCGTAAACTGGTTTATTCTGGTTTTGTGCGTGTTTCCACTTTCCACTATCAAGTGACGATTTATTTATTTGTTTTGTTTCGTAATTATTATGGTCAAATATTAATTATGAAACAAATTATTATGGACACGATATTTTATTGTTTCACGGTAGTCGCCTTGTCGTTTGCTCAAGGACGTGAAATTGAATGATATATTTTTTTTTATAAAGTCAAAACCATTTTCTTTCAAATAAAAACTTGTTTTTATTGAAAACAAAAGTGTTGCTAGGAATAAGTATAAAATTAAATAGTAATGTTAGGATATCGAAACATTTTTGTATAGGCCAGAAGTCAGAACGATATAGTGGAAACGCGCTCTAAGATCTGAGTAATATACACACCACTACATATGCAAAAATTTCTCCAAGCTAATTTACCTGTAACTATTTGCATAAATGTGGAAATAATTTGACACTCCATTTAGTCCGATCGTGTTTATTGGCTTGGAAAATAAACACCTGTGTCGGATTTGAAGGCTTTAGTTCAGAGTTGCGTAATGTGGAACCGTTCTGAAATTGGGTCATATTGTTACCTGTAAGTAAATTTTACAACTAAGTTACGCAATGTGTACGACATTTACAGTAACGTGTTGGAGATTAACTATACGCACACGAGTAATGTATTTTATGTACGTAGGTATACTACTTTAATTAAGTACCTACTGCTACTATATTTTAATTAGGAGCTGTGTTCCGCGGTTTCACACGCAGTTTAAACCCCCTTGGGTTTTTTCGACCTTGGGTTTTTCATTATATTCATTCCTACTTACATCTAAATTTGTGCAATGGGTTGTTAAAATGTAACAGATAAACGTACTATTGAGTATTGTTAATTAAAAAGAATAAATAAGCTCTTAGTCACTTCTGTATGAAGGATAAATAACATCGGATGAAGACATTTACTAAATTGAAAATAATTATGAATAAAACAACAATACATTTAGTAGTTTAAGTCTTTATGCAAAGACAAACTAACAACATAGGTTCACAAAACTCATTATGGTGCATATCAAATAAATTCACTCAACTTCTTTGACGCGAGTTTGCTTTTTATGTTTGAATGCAAATACTAGTCTGTTTGTACATTAAATGAAGCCGACACCTTCATAGTGAAATTCTTTAATTATATACCTCTCTATTCATATGCATTCATCACGTTGCAAGTTTTTATTTCAAATGATTTCATACTTGATTATAATCATAGTAGCTTGTTCACGTTCAAAGCATTATGTAAATCATACGCTAGCCTTGGAAAATAAATCTAAGTCACTAAAAGTATTACCGTGTTTTAGTCGGGACTGAAAACAAAAACAGCTCAACATTTTTTTAGTCCATATAGGGTTGTGCGAAATTTATTTAGTTAAAGTTTTATTCGTAGTCACTTTTTTATTGGCAAGGTAATTGAAGCAAAAGTTGCTATTTACGTCTACGTGTTATTTAGTGTATTGCCTTCAATACCAAGTATAATATAGGTAAGCTTATTTATGGCATTTTATATTTGAGTGAGTATCCGTATTTGTGCTACGGAACCATTAAACCATTACATAAGAATAGGACAAATTGGACGCATTTCAAATACCAGGATGAATTTATTACAATAAACATCTTTGTATACATTAATAATACGTTCTTACTTATTCCACTAGGCACTATTATAGACATTTTTCGTACATATTATTATACCCATGAGACATATTTTTCTGCGTCTTCTGTACTTCATTTAATTCAAATCTTAGGTACTTAATTCTATTGTCTTCCATTGTGAAATAGAACCGAGTTTCGATTACCCAGCACTTTTGATCATTTGACCCGTAACAAACATCTTATAAAATTCGATACGAAACTACAATTCAGCGGTATAAAAGGATTTCTTTCGTGATTCCCAGAACTAGGTTAAGATTAATAAAGAAATGAGTTTTCGAGGGTATTTGGCAAAGCATCGGTGATTAAAAGTAAGAGCTTTTGTCACCTGGGGCGCTGCCAAGGCCCACCTACAAAATTACTTTATTAAACGTCGTTTTCATAACCCACATGATATATCACGCCTTCCGCTACGTATGAGAGCAATAAATTTATGGAATTATATGTAATTATTATTCCCTTGCTGCAATTATTTTGGTGATATCTAGCCGATTTATTTATCAATGTTGTGCAGTTAATATGGTTATTAATATACGTTGATGATTTAGTGGGTTTGTAATTTGGTTATGTTTCGATATATCTATAAACATGATATGCGTTGTTTAGTATTTGTAAAATAATAATTACAATATTATTTAAATTTAGAAAATTATTTGCACATGAAACAGATATCATGAATACGAAAAAATCTACACCGAATTTGAACATAACAACATTCTTTCAACCATGTAAAACATACTATAGTAACTGAAAAATATAGGTACCTATCCTTCCAAATAATAGCTTCACAATCTTATACATATACCTACAAAACATTCAAACAAATATTTCTTCCAGGCGTTTAGACGGCGTAGCTCACCGGTTAAAACTGGTTAACGGCAGGTACTCCGCCGTCGCTTCCGTGACGTTACTGGATGCAGACCTGCCTTCTCCTGCCGAGTTCATCTGCACTTTGAGGATACCGCAAGCGAAGTACGCGGTTAGGAAAGAAGCTATTTATTATCCAGGTAAGGAAAAGCTTTTAGAAGTGGAAGAAGGATTGACTTAACTAGATGTATACTTGCGTTCTCCTACTAATATTATCTGCATGATAAGGAAATCGCAAGCGAAGTGTGCGGTTAGGAAAGAAGCTATTTATTATCCAGGTAAGTGACTGTTCCTAGCTGTGGAAGTAGTAGTGACACTACTAGATATATACTTGCTTTCTTCTGTTGAGTTCATCTGCACTTTGAGGATACCGCAAGCGAAGTATGCGGTTAGGAAAGAAGCTATTTATTATCCAGGTAAGTGACTGTTCCTAGCTGTGGAAGTAGTAGTGACACTACTAGATATATACTTGCTTTCTTCTGTTGAGTTCATCTGCACTTTGAGGATACCGCAAGCGAAGTATGCGGTTAGGAAAGAAGCTATTTATTATCCAGGTAAGAAAAAGCTTTTAGAAGTGGAAGAAGGCTTGACTTAACTAGATACTTGCGTTCTCCTACCAATATTATCTGCATGATGAGGATATTGCAGGCGAAGTGTGCAGTTAGGAAAGAAGCTATATATTATCGAGGTAAGGAAAAGCTTTTAGAAGTGGAAGAAGGATTGATTTTACTAGATGTGTTCTCCTGCCAATATTATCTGCATGATGAGGATACCGCAAGCGAAGTATGCGTTTAGGAAAGAAGCTATTTGTTATCCAGGTAAGGAATTAAGAAATGTCTCACGGTGGAAGCATGAAATTTTACTGGGACGGATCTTGAGGGAATTGTGAAAATTTGGCGGAAGATTCAATCTGGGCGATTTGAAGGCATTGTATCGTTGTATTCGAATTTGTGTTTTTAAACTTGTCCTTTCAAAAGCTTTATCTAATGTTTAGATATATTAATTTTAATCAGTATTCTTTTAAGCTTAAGATTGATACTATAGCTAATTATTTACGTAACTTTAATTAATCATTTACAAGCTAATTCGCGAAGCAATTTCCTCGTGAGGCTGCTTGCTCTGTGTGAACCCGCCTTTACAATACAATCATAATGATAGACTATGCAGAATTTTTATTATCACGTGCACGTGGCGATTATCCTCACGATCCTGTATAATAAATTACAATGCACGTTATACAACAGATTAATAAACATAAAATGTTTTAATAACAAACAAATCCCGTCATTACATTTTACCGGGCAACAATTGTTACCACAATAAAAGCGCAATTCCCTGTTTTTACGTAAATGAAAATTTAAAGTCGCGGGATAACGTCGGCGACAGAACCACAAAGATGTTTGTTTATTTAAGACGAGCAATTTAAGCGCTTTATAGCTCATTAAAGCGAAAGAATAAGGAAATATATTTTTCAAGGTAGGCATGAAAATAACAATTTCGGGTATAAATTGCTGCGGGAACATTAAAGCTTTTTATCAGAGCCAAGTTTGTCCAGGCTATCTAAACTGTTGGGTGGATGGCACATTTCCTGCAGTGCTCTCGAATAATTTTATGCTTCGTTAAAGCTATTGTTGGAAAAATCCTCTTGGAAGGGAGGGAAATGTGCCTTTGTAATTAATGTTTACGTTGTTGACAAGTTTTATTTATGAGCTAGTTGTGATATTGTGTTGCTTTTACAAGAATGTTTAGAACCGTTTTGTTGGAACGAAGTTTCAGATGTGACTTTACGTAAAAATGTACACAAAGGATGTTTGTGCTTTTTCTTTCATGATTTCAAGAATTTAAAAACATACTTCGAAACCAAAAATTTAAACTAACATTATTTTAATTTTTAACAATAAATAAATAGTATTTTACTATATTGTCGCCGTATCGGAATGTCGACATAATGCACCTATTTAAAAAAAACCTTGATTACGAGTTAAAAACGAGGGTCTTTACAACCAATTTTCTTTTCAAAAAGCCATTAACTACACAACACCTTTTCAAGCTTCCGCACAAAATTAAAAATATTTAATTAATTTTTCATAAAGTCTTCTCATTCAGTCATTTGATAGGGCTTCGATTCATCATTTAATTAGTGAATAAGCGTGCTTTGAATCTGTATTCAACTGTCAATATTTGTTTCGGAAGCGTATAGATTACAAGCCAGAATCAATACAATGTTCCGAATGGGGTTTCATTAATTAGAATAATACAGTACCTTTTTTTCGCAAGTAATATTTATTTATTTATTTATGCTTTATTGTACATACATACCAGGGCAAACAAACTTAGACTATAATTTTATACAATAATAACACACGGGCACATATGCACGAAAAGGCGGATAGGCGGCAAAGGAATATTGCTTATATACAAAGAAAAATATCCTAATAGAGATGTTTTTTTCATCGTAAGTAGGCAATAAACATATTAAATAATAGTATTATAGTTAAAAACATACAATTCAATACGACAAAGTCAACTAAAATTATGGTAATGTCACCAAATTCGTTTTGATTTCTCATCCGTTTAAAGTGGCTGAAAATCGAGTCTATAGGAGTCACATACAAGTATACATGCAAAATATGTTAAGATAAAACATGTTAACTGAAGAGAAAACATTCTGAAATTTCATAGACTCTTAATATTCTGTTGAATTAAATCTTTCCTTAAACGTTTAGTAATTAAAAGGAAAAACGTGGAAATTTCACAATTTTAACTAGATTACTCGAGATAAGAATAAAGTGAGGAGGCGACACGTCCCAGGTGATAAGTAGATGTCACTCATTTACTTCCTTAACAATTAGGAGAGTTTACGCTGTAAATATAGCAAGGAGTATTCAGGGTCGAGTGTTGACGTTATAGGGCGGATTTTGGTACGTTTAGAAAGTGATGGGGAACGTCGAATAATGTTTAAAATTATAAAAACGCGTATGAGGTTTTTCGTTTCGAAATTTATTATATAGCTACTAGCTTTCTGCCTGCGGCTTCGCCCACGTTGTCTTAAACTTAACAAATTATACAGGTACTATAACCATCCTTTTGAACCATAGAATAGTATGTCCATTTTTAAAAAACTGCAACAAAATCCGCTGTATAGTTTTAACGATTTAAGTATACAGTATACACAGGTATAGACAGACAGACATCGAGAAGCTACTTGGTTTAATACTTTGTAGGGACATCGGATTAAGTTTTTTTTAGATATACACAATATAGATATTTCACATCATATTATGCTTTTACATGAATGTTTCTTTATGTTTTTACGTTCGAACAGTTAATTGGATATGTTTGAATTTTTGTACATTAATAAATAAAATATTTGATACGTTATATATTCAGTATAAATTATTAGTTTTCATTGTGTAAGAAACTAAACAAACGCATTGTTCTCAGGTCCCATAAGTACAACGCCAGAAATGCCAACCGCAGCTGACATGCAGTTAGCGGCAGCCGTCGGGTCTAGAGGTAATTATTTTGTTTTAAATAGTTAGTTTTTGTATTAATTACATTGATTATTTTTCCGACCCAAATATCGACCAATAGAATTGCACCATTCGACGTCACGTGGTACAACCTACATGGTATAGTATACACATATACAGTGCCACAAACTTATCTGACCCGGTGGCAAAAACTGGAACTACGTGTCGCCATTTTGAAATGTCACATTTTCACAGACTTTTCATACGGAATATTTTGTTTATATAAAAGAAAGCGACATCAGTGACACTGTCACCGGGTCAGATAAGTTTGTGGCACTATACTGATAATTTTTTGAAAATTTTCTCTGGTCGTTGACGTCAAACTGACAGGTTCAATTCAATTGTGAAATTATTGGCCGACATTTGGGACGGAAAAATAATCTCCCGAATACCACACGAGCTTCAAAATTATCTGGCATTTCCCTCAAGGTTCCCTGCAAACAAATAAAGTCGTCAAGTTTTTCAGGAAAAATTGATTTTTTAACCTTGACTAAAAACTTGACTCCTTCATTTGTTTGCAACGAACCTATCGGAAAATACCCGATAATTTTGAAGCTCTTGTGGTATTATAAGTGATTATTGGTAAATGCATTATGTTTACTATTATCATATTTATAATTGTAATATTTTTAATACTCTGCGTTAGTAGATGCTATAGCTGATTACTTTGTTAGAGATTTAGAATTTAAAGAACAAAGATGAAAAATTATGTTTTTATTTGAAGTTCGAAATTGTACTTATGTCATTCATTCTATTGCATGATACAGCAGATTCTACAAACATTAAAGTTTAATTAAACATAACAAAAGCATAATAATTTATCATCCGATATAAACTTGTTTTTGTATTGAGGTAAACATATCAGCGCATTAATAAAGTTCGTGTGATGTTATTAATTTGAAAAACTAAAGGTAATTAAATATCACACCCAGAGCTACAGTGATATAAACAAATTATATTATTGCAAACGTTTTTCCTCCTGTAAAAAAATGGAATATAATTATAAAACCAATAATTATTAAAATGCAACGAATCTCTTTGAAATTCAGTGAACAGCATAAGTGTACACAGAAAAAACTATGAACCGATTCATTTTGTTAAACTGTATAATATTCTATACTGGATTAATAATTTATTTTAATATTTAGGGGTAATTTATTGTACCTATATCGTAAAAGACTAACAAAAATACATCCAGTAAACTTTCTGACTGACTTACGGGTTAATTTTATTGAAGTGAAACTTCTTTATCGGGGTTGGAAAAAAAATTTTTGTAACATTTTTTCGTTACGCGTGACATTTTTTCGTTACGCGCCATCTTTTTCTTATCCCTACGCGTGATTTGACGTATTTTTGTAAAGTTGCATATAGAAAATTATTTTTTGAAAAAATAAGGTCATATAGAAGTTACACGTGTGTACACTAGTACACGCACTCATTTTTTTTTTATTATAATACTGTTGGGGTAAAATTTCTAAAAAGCATTTGAATGCCATAAAACCAAAATATCAAATGCTATTTATATACTTGAAACCAATGAAACAATACATTCTCAATTTTAATTTAAATAACCCTATCTCAACAAGACATCAATCCAACGAATTCAAATTGAAATCTTTTAATCCATCTCAATGGCTAAGTCAAACAGTATAATATCTCAGAAACGGTGTCGATTATATTTGAACAATCAATTCTGTGATTAAATCAAAACAAGCTTAAGGAAGATTTCGCTTAAGTATATTTCCAATTAATGTTAATTTCTATCTATTGAATTAGGATATTTATTGTTGAATTTGTCCAAGTATTAATGTTTTAGTTTGGAGTTCAAATTCAAATTTAAAGGTAATGTGCATAATTATTATTAGTTCTTCTGCGTAAATAGAAATCGAGATATTTACTAAATACTTTTTGATTAAACTCAAACATTTATTTATTTAATAGTACTTCTAGAAGCACTTTTGAAGTAGTTTTATCATTTACCTGTAAAGTCATTAAATTCGATGAAAGCAAAGTAGTATATTATTTTCATTTTTCGTCTACCCTATTTATCTTCACCCTGTATATCACACCGCATATAATTAATACATGAACAAATAACTCTTGACCATAAACATTGCATCAATCTTATCAATGACTAATTGCGCCCCGCGGTTTCATCCGCGTGGCTGTTGGTCTTAGCGTGATGATATACAGCCTTATAGCCTTCCTCGATAAATGGGCTACCAAACACTGTTCCACAGTTCCTGAGATTAGCGCGTTCAAACAAACAAAAAAACTCTTCAGCTTTATAATCTTAATAATTAATATATATAAATCTCGTGTCACAATGTTTGTCCTCAATGGACTCCTAAACCACTTAACCGATTATAATAAAATTCGCACACCATCTGCAGTTCGATCCAACTTGTGAGATAGGATAGTTTAAACAAGTAGGTACCACGGGCGAAGCCGGGGCGGACCGCTAGTATTAGTATAGATTTAACTTCCACCATAATTAACTTTACATATTAAATTTTTACCTTAAAATAAATTTATCTAAACGCATAGCCAAATCTATGAAATAATAACCTTTGAACTTGATAGTAATTCCACTTAAAAAACATAATCTCGATTCTTCCATGTCAAATGCGATTTCACATATTGTCCAATTTACGTACGTTAATCCTCTCCACTGAATGCGTTTCCGTTAAGACGATACACAAAAAAAAATCCACTGCTTGGCGGGCGGAGTCTAATAGCTCGCTATCGCGAACGCGGGTGTGCGCGAAGTCATTCTTGCAAACTCGCCGCGCTGCCGCTGGCCGACTCGGCACAAACATGTATGGAGTCGTCATACAGTTATAATATTGTTATACATATATATTTAATTGTTGATTTATTGGTTTTATTTTCTTGCTTATAAACACAAAATTATCTTCTTTTTAAGAACTACTTAGACATTATTAATAATTATTAATTATTATTATTTCGTAATGTTTACTTTATTACAAAATAATACAGGTTATAAATAATCTTTAAAATAACAAAAAATATTGTTACTCTGAAAAAATGAAAACGTACCTAATTACGCGGACTACTGAATTGATTTAGATAGAATTTGATGCTGACGTAGCTATATTACATCATGCCCAGAAATGAAAGGTACTATTTCTGAAAGAAGTTATAAACCCTAATTCTTCTCAGTCAAAGTCAAGAGTGGAAGATATCGCTAATACAGTAAAACTGATGCGAAACTTTGGATGTTAATTTGTATATTTTTTTGTTAGTTGTTACTTAATCACGTCAAGACTACATTACCAATTTTGATAAAATATAGCTAATTGCCTGGATTTACACATAGGATACTTTTTATCCGAACTGAACACTTCTGTGGGATAAAACAGGATTCACGATATAACCTAATTCCACGCGGGCAAAGCCGCGGTCGGAATGATATTTTTTTAAGTAAAAAAATTGTTTAAAAAAAACACAAAATATATTGACGCATGTATTTATTTTTTGCACTCTATTATAATTGTAATTATTCATTACAAATAATCAAAATAAAATAGCCAGAACAAAGTTAGGCCCTGGTAGGATAGGTAGGCAGGTACAGCAATGTGAGACGAACACTGGCTTATTTATACCAATAATAATGTATTATAAACATTAAATTAAGTTTACTTTCTAACAACAAAAATACATAATATTAGCTAATGTGAAAACGAATCAACCAATCATCCCACAACAATGAAATGTGCACACAAATATTCATCCAAATCGGTTCATGTGATTAGGAGGAGTGACTGCAGCGCCATCCTCCGGGCCCAATTGTGTTTCCAGATCACCCAGGAACTCAATTTAATATACTTACACAAAATTTTTCGAAATGAAAACTCACATTACTATGTAAATATTAATATAAACCGGTTTTAGTACTAAGCAATTTCCCGCACAGGTGTAGTAAGTATAAATGAAATAAATATCAACATCAAATTCTTTATACAACATACTTATCTACCACTTACTAAGAAATTCTTGAAATTTTTTCGTATTTTTTTAAATTATAATACTACTCCAACGAGCTCCTGTTCCATAATTCCATATTACGTCCACCATACTTCCACTAAGTTCACCATGATTTTTTATTTCTTTGCACTTTGTTGCTTTTTGCTAAAAATGGAATCATGCGATAAAACCAGTAGAGCGTTGATAACATACATTTTTGACTGAATAAAGGTACTTACGAAGGAGTGGGTTCACATTGTGAACAATCAGTGGGTTTATTTTCCTTCTGGATTCCAGATTTCTGAAAAGATTATTTATGCTATAAATGAAAAAATCTTACACATTCGTTATGTACTTAAAACAGGGGTACATATCAAACATCGTCTATAATACAATTATCATCAAATTTAAAATAAAACCAACTTACTTCATTAATTTGTTCCAATTGTAAGCATTCTTTTTCCTCCAACCTTTATGTTTCTTCTTCTTATTTTCTTTATTGTCCCCATTTGTCTCATTTTGTCTTATCGTGTTGTCACCCTTTTTTACGATTGCGCGAGCGACACAAGTTCCCCGTGTGACGGCCGTAGCGGGAATGACTCGTGCAGCGATCGGGGTAGGAAGGTACAGGGCGGCTCTCGCTATATTGGCTGGTCAGGCGCTAATTTCAAGTATTTCTTGTTTATTTCAAAACCATCGCATATTTCAAAATTCTAACACGGTAGACGTATAGGTTGTATATTTTATAGTTAATATCCAAAAAGTCGTAACTTTACGTTTGTTATTTTGAAGATGCCAGAGATTAAAAAAAAATAACAATGAGAACTTTGTATTTTTTTTCTATCGAGAAAATATCATGGAATCATGTTTCTAAAACGGTAGACGTATTGTGTTACTATTGAACTTTCTTGTCAAGAATTTTCATCACGACAACTTTAATAATATAAAAATTACGAAGGTTTAAAAAGGGCCGTAAATGTTAGAAAAATTAATTCATCACCTTAAACATCGAAGGACTTAATATGTTAAATCCGTTCCGATTTGTAACTGAATTGAATATTATGGTCATAATAATAGAGGGAAATGCAGTTTAGAGGGACGTAATTGTTATGTTATTTGTGAGGTTGGACTTTTGTATTGTTTGACATTATTTATTTATTTCAGACACATATATACATTTTTATCTTTACATGCATCGTGAGATTATTCCTTTTTACAGATTTTTTTTAGGTACAAATTCAAAAAATTTGAAATTAATTACATATTATATTGTTTGACTTTAGTTGCTCTAAAGTCCAGGGCTATAGATATTAGCTATTGTCTATATTTTAAAGCACATGCATCGTATAAAATATAAATATGTAATTATTATATTTGTTTCAGGTTCCACAATCTATTCAGCTTTGTCGATCATATTCATGCCTGTCATTGCACAGATCTGTTTATCATAGACCAGACGCCGTTCAAGAGGTAATTATGTCTAAAATATGTTATTTGTAATATGATTTATGAAGTATTTTAAATTGTGCGTAGGTAGGTATATTTTAATATTATTTAATAAGATATATTTGAATACTTCATGTTCCTCAGAAAAAAAATTCAAATCATTTTATTTATTTTCATTTTAATGAATTGACAATGACATGAAATACGTATTTTAATTCTCGTAAATATTTCTTCTGCTTTCTTTTTTATAATATTAATAATTCCGTGTCAACTGTTTAATTTTCCTTTGTTATTATTTTTTTACTTTTTCGTCAGACTTGCACTCTTTCTTTTTAATTCAAGAATTTATCGTAAATAATACTTAACACATTTGAAACTAAAAAAAAAAATCTTCTTTTACCCTTATGTATTATACGTTCAATATATGTCCTATATCAATATATTTATATCTTGATTAATAACACACCATTAATTAAACAAGAAGCAGAGTTGAGCAAAACTTGCGGCTAATGACGTCACGATTGAGGCCAACATGAGTGTCTCAATTAGCAATGATTCAACACTAAACTTAGCCCCAATTTGTATGCAAACACTGCTTTTTTAGATGTAACACTATAAAGGCATTTTTAAATAATTAAGTAATATATTAATAGTAAAAGTTAATAGTATTTACAAGAACTGATATAAATAGATATATTTCATAGTAGAACATATAATATCAATCAATTAATTGAAGCTTACAACGTAAGGAATATTCCTTAGTCGGTTTTACTAAAAACCGTAATAAATAAAATATTTGTTTCCAGTATTGTTCTTTTAATTACTTTGTCTGTAACAGCAAGACTTCAAGAAAAATGTATTTTTCACACAATTTAGTAGTAACTAGGTAGTAGGTACTACTTACTCATTTAAATATATTAATTTTAGTAACGATCATTTTCATTTCATTGTCAATTCGATTCCCAAATTAAATAGTTTGCTTATAAATAAGCGACTTTGGTTTTTACAAAATAGTATTAATTAATATTCCTTGAAAATTAAGTCGATTCAAGTCAGACATTAAAAAAAGTATCTTTTTCTTTTACAACACAGATATCGTGACATTAAATAATTTTTCTAATTTCAGGTTTTTTGCAGCTGAGGTTTCGATCTCTAGTCATTTCCAAAGGCGGTGTCTAAAATTAAATGTATTAGATAATTCACAAACTTATTGATGTATAAATTTTCGTTACAATATAGTGGAATTCGCAATTTATGTTTGTAATATACTTTTTTGGTGTATTTAGTGTTTTTTTATAGATGTATGTTTCACCAAAGGAATTTATTGTTTTAGATGCTTAGTAGATATGACGAGGATGTTCGATTTAGATTGTTTAGAAGCTTTTATTTAGAAGTTTCTTAGCAAAATGTATAAGTATGTAATTTTCAAATAATGTTCATGTATTGATACGTTAATTTTATCATAAAAGTTTCTTGATATAAGGTTTATAGATATGCCTTGTCTTACATTAGAAGCTTTATGGTATTATCACAGTATTACCATTATTTCCTACAGTAGTGCGACGAATGTACTTGTGCAGAGAAACGGAGGGGAACTGGCGGGGGTCGGGCGACGCGGGCCGCGTAAAGCAAACACGCTTAGTTTGCTTTACCTAGCGCGAAAGGATGACGCAGTCGTATTTTTTGTGTAATAATTTTATTATACATAGGTACTTACATATTCTATTATGGCGCGCACAAACTGTTCGGTTTACGGATGTAAATCTACATTGAAATCCCAGAAGGAAACAATATTTCAGAAAGATTGTATTAATTGTATCTGTTGAATTAAAATCAAAGCTATGTATATAATATGTTGTCCTCGTTATTTTCTAATCAGATTGTACATCCCAATGCGAATGCATTACTTAGTCAAATGTTATAATATACAATTAAGAACATCCAAAAATAAAGTGTCCACGTAAATAATATTTAGCAGTGCAATATCTATAATTATATATTTATGAACAAATAATTACATCAGATTTAATAATCGCAATTATTTTGAATGTACATATATGAATAAAGATTTCATCATAATATTCATAATCACAATTGTTTTATTTCCCATTTGTTGCAACCCTAGCGTATTTTCGTGTGGCAGCGTAAGTACCTACGCTGGCGGCGGCATCGCGCGACATCAAAGGCGATTCCTTACTGTAGGAAATAATGGTAATACTGTGGTATTATTTTCATATTAGATATTAGTTTCATTATTTATATTTTCTTTGAATAACTAAGAATAAAGCGCATCACACACGGTGAATTCATCATTTTAATCATTTGAACCGCCATCCTGTTACAAATGACCCGAAACACTGACACAAAATTTCGGGACATTTGTAACAGGATGGCGGTTCTACAACGGTCTTAGTACGCAATGACAAAAAGAAAAATGATGGTCAGAACGCTGATACCGGATACCTTAAGATACTGTAATATTTTATATTAGAGAATCTTGTCATAAAATATTATAGTATCTTCACTGTGTGTGATGCGCTTAAGCCTTTTATACCAGCTTCGGCTTTATTTATTTTTCACGAACCCAAGACATTTAATTTCTACAACTACTAAAAAGGAAACTGTTCTAACTAACAAAATATCTCTACTAGAATCTTCAATAGGTTATAAGGCTTCATAATATTATTTACCTACATTGTAAATTCCTCGTCATATTCACTAAGCAAGAGCTTATACGACTTACGTATTTATCGTGTTAGTTATCGAATTGTACAGCTCTATTACGTAATTTATCGATATTTTCAAAGTATTTTTCTTATCGATATTAATTATTAAGTGTACATAATGATTGTATAAACTGTAGGGTTATGTAAGGGCCTAAGCTTAAGGCTTAATCGATGGATAATATATTTAAATATTATTATAATATATTAATATTTATGAGGTTCAGAATATTCCCGATTATTAAATGTTTCTGAAAATTACTACCTATTTTTTATTTTTAGTTTGATTTTATATTAGTTTATTTATTTCAAAGCTTAAATAAATAAAATAAAATTTAAAACAACAGCAAATGTGGAAATCTGTATAGAATGTATCTGACATGTGTTATAAATAGTTTGTCTGTTTCTAATATAAATAACGCTTTGAGTAAAAATTATTAAATATTCAACTATTTATTTCATAACAATTGTAATGCTTGTTTGAACAATGCAATGGAGATTCAATGTTGTCGGAATTATATTCCATGAAATATATAATTAGAAAGGGATAAAATAATTATAGTTTATTTGTTCTTGTCATAAAGTTTAGAAAAATATTCATTGTGTTTATTTCATGTAAAAATTAAATACTTTTTTAACGGATTTTAAACTCAATTTTATTAATTATTCTAACATTTCAAATATTTACAGCGAACGTGGACAAACTTAGCCATAAATTGTAAAATCCGTTAATAAGTATTTAATTTCTAAACAATATGGTTTATTCATTATGTTTGAACGCCTTACTTATCATACTTAAACATAAAACAATGTATTGTATGGAAAATATACCAAAGTTTTTAAATATTGTGATTGAAAAAGTACAGTCAGCAACGAAATGTTAACAAACCAAATAAACGAAAATGTAAAAATTAGTCTAACTTCTACGCTTCATATGAATGCAATTCATAATTAGATAATATATTATGACGGAAGAAAGCAAAAATGCTGTAAGTAACATTTTTATTTATTAATTTATGTAAAGAAATAAGACAAAAATTACTCAGTTATGATTAAGAGCTATTTTAATTTTATTTAATAATTGAAATAAAAGCGAAAACTGAAGCGGTGTTTTTTTTTATTTATCACAAGGTGCTTAGTTCGCTTTTTATTTCAATGTTCGTAAAAAAACTTTGAATAATATTTTTTAGCATTAAAAAAAAGTTAAAGCTAAAAGCACATAAGTACAACAGCAATTTCGCTTTTTTCCATAAAATTCAAAGTTGAAACGTGGATAATCCACTTAAATGAAATTAAAACGATATACGTATATATTATGTACAAATAATATAATATTTTGTTTTTAAAAAGGGGTAATTCCCTACACAGGGTAACCAATTACCTTGAGTTTTGTTATCAATTCTATAATTGTATTTATATGACAATATTATGTCTTATGATTCGCCCTTATTCATTAAAAAATCTAGTATTTGAAATTAAAATTGTAACTAATTAAAATTGTCCTTGAAAATAATTCCATAAAAGTTCAAAGGTAACATCGATTAAAAGTTTTATTTTACACTCCATCTAAATCAATGTCTTTAAATTCTTGAATAGAACAAATTCAACTAATTTAAGTAATACAATTGTATATTTAGGGCCGATTTTTCAATGCTTGGATAAAACTTATCCGTCCAATAAAGTATTACACGTAGGGCATGCACCCGGGTTTACCCGGTTCCGAAAAACCCGGGTAAACCCGGGTTTTTTGATGATCTTGAGAACCGGGTCTGAATAGTATGAAACCCGGTTCTCCCGGTTCCGACCAAAATATTAAAATATAAAGTATTATTTATATTTTGCTGCATTATTTTAAGTTTTAACAAATTTATTGTATCTGGCAACGTCAGACTCACGTGCATCGCGAATTTTCGTGCCACGCCTCAAGCGTGGCTCCGATTGGTTGTCTAACCTTAGATGCTATAAGTTTCCTACGGTTGTATTACCAAAAAAAATTAGGCTTCGAAAATGACAAAAATTAGGCTACAGAAATATTTTTATTAGATTTCTCGTGAATTTGAAAAGCTGTTAATTTTACTGATTCATATAATGATCCAGTCATGTTTTTGTTTTTGGTATCAAGCTGAAATTTATATCGAATACTCAAGTCTTCGGTCCCTTTTATGTGAAAAAGTCGAACTCACAAGCCAACGCATCAAAAGATACAGCCGTAAATGCTGAAAATTTTCGCAAATTTCGACATTCGCATGGGACTCAAAACCTACAGCTGTGTACTTTTCATGTTTTTATGTGATACTAGCGGTCCGCCCCGGCTTCGCCCGTGGTACATATTTACGTTTTCTTTACATAAAAACCATCCTCTTACTTCAAGGAATATAATAAAAAAAGAATTATCGAAATCGGTTCAGCCGTTCTCGAGTTATGCGCTTACCAACACATTTTGCGATTCATTTTTATATATAAGATAAGACTAGCGGTCCGCCCCGGCTTCGCCCGTGGTACATATTTACGTTTTCTCCACATAAAAACAATCCTCGTACTTCAAGGAATATAATAAAAAAAGAATTATCGAAATCGGTTCAGCCGTTCTCGAGTTATGCGCTTACCAACACATTTTGCGATTCATTTTTATATATAAGAAGAAGAAGAGAAGATTATGATAACAAGAGCGCCGAGACAACCGTCAAAACGCTAAGGAATAGAATACGCTATCGATACAAATTGACATAAGCGTATGATGTTTTGCCTAAGGATTCGGTCACACTACCAACGACGACGACGACCACGAACAAAATTTTCATCCAGTCGAAATTAAATAAATTGTGCAAAACACAATTAAAAAAATTTTTTCGAGATCAATGGATAAAAAAATAGGTTTTTCGTAGAAACGGTAGCTCCTAGGAAAAAATGTATTTAACCTTTTTTATAGATAATTTTATGATGTACAATTTTGGTTCCAGGTGATTGTATGATAAACTTACCGTCTCGGCGAAAATCGCAAAAAAAAAACTATTCTTTTATTAATTGACCTCGAATTAATTTTTTTCTGAGTACCGTAATGACGGGAGATTTAAATATTTTATTTTGAATAAATTTTGGCAAGATTTGAATTTTGGTCGTGGTCGTCATCGTCGTTGGTAGTTTGACCGAACCATTACCAAAATATCATGAGCTTATGTCAATAATTAGCGTTAGCAATTTCTATTCCTTGGCGATACTGACGTTTGACTAAGGGCCAAGGTACTTTAATTATAAGACTGATAAATAAAGAGAAGTATTGAAATTTTGTTTCTTTATTAATTAAATAAAATAAGACACAAGCCGCGTAAAATAAAAGGCCTATCAGGTACTTTTACAGTTACTTTTGTTTAATTTAGTATTTTTTCCGAAGTATTATAAAAGAACCGGGTAACCCGGTTCTACCCGGTTCTGAGCTCGATTTGGAACCGGGTTTCAGAAACTTGGAACCGGATCCGGTTCTGCATGCCCTAATTACACGTTATATTAAAATGTCACGTAAACTGTCAAATACGGGCAATTAGAATAAGTTTTTAAAATGGTAGTTTTATACATTATTCGACGAATAAGTTTTATCCAAGCATTGAAAAATCGGCCCTTATAGTATAAACTAATATAATTTATAAGTAAATGCATCCATATTGAACAATCACACTCATAGAATCCGATTGTTGTATTAACTATAAGCTCGCTTTGCTGCGGTCTTAATAAATCTGTTCTTTTAATATGTGTTCATATTATTATTATTATTTACTTATAGTAAAAGTATACATTCAAATATAGACATCTGTTTAATAATAAAACTAGATCGAAAGTTCGATTTTCAACTTGATTTTTTTTTTGCTACGTTCAAGTGAACAACAATTTCAACATAAATTTATAAAGAATAGAAAAAATTCGATCACGAGGCGGGACTCGAACCCGCATCCTGTTTCCCGCCTCGTGATCGAATTTTTTCTATTCTTTATAAATTTATATTTATAAAGCATTTGAATGCCATAAAAACAAAAAATATAAAATTCAACAATTTCAACGTATATTGAATTGTACTTAATGTTACGTTGAAATATAGAGAGAGCTTCAATCATTATTTTAAATTTCTGTTCAATTATTTTTATGTTGTTTGTACCTACTTTAAAAAGTGGACTTGCACTGTATTTGTTCACTTAAACATTAGCAAATCGTAAAATTATAAAAATTAAGCTAAAAATGTGTTTTTCTTTTCTATAACAATTTACTAATTAAAAAAACTGAGCACATTTACGCAGACCGCAGCACACAGCATCCGTACAGGAATAAGGGCCATTGTAAATATTTGTACGCATTAGATAAGTACACGTTCGCTGTGCATACGCCATCTATGGATAAGATCCAATCAAGACTTTTATTGTGAGATTTCTTAATAAATTGAAGGGTCGTTGTGTATTTGTTTGTTTTATTTATCACCTTTTTATGAAAAAAGCACCTTAAAAAATATATAGTATCTACCATGTCTTAATTTATTTATTTCACACTTTAATACAGTTGTAACACAGAAGATACCTTACAACTACTGACAATATTTTTTAATATGAACTACTAATTATACGAAAAATACAAACAAACATTTGATTCATCTAGACTTCTATAAAAAGCGCTTTTGAATCATCATAAAACATGTTTGCCACATAGATAATAATCTTTTTAAACGTTGTAGTATCTGATCTTTTTCCGATATGAAACAGTAGTTTGATAACCAGCAGTTATCTATTTACTAGTATATACTATCAAATAATCAAAATAAATCCTTAGTAAGATAGTAAAAAAGATAAAACGTACATCAAGTCATCTCCTGAAGCAGTAAAACAGTTAATATTAAATAAAAACTTTTAAAACCTAAACGTTGAAATCTTGTTTTAACTTTAAACAAGTTGTCTGCTCTAGTTAAAACTTCGCAAGATGATCTGAAACTAAGGTAACAACAATATTCATTTTTCTTATAAATGAGTATGCAATTATTATAGGAAAATATTGTTTTAGTCCTATTTATGTAATGTTTTTCCTAACAATACAAATTTCCAATCCATATACAACTAGCTTTCCGCCCGCGGCTTCGCCCGCGTTTTCAAAGAAAAACCCACGGGAACGGGAACTATGCCCCGTTCCCGTGGGATTTCCGGGATAAAACCTATCCTATGTGTTAATCCAAGTTACCCTCTATATGTGTACTTAATTCTCATAATCTTAATTTCATGGTCATCGGTTTATTTGCGTGAAAAAGTAACAAACGCACACATCATTCCTCATAAACTTTGTTTATTACAGTTTTTTTTCTGTAAGCCTTTCGTATTCGCTGAAAATACTTAACTTTTATGATGTTCCACTATCTCATACTCATATCAGCAGAAGCAGATATTAAAGTACAAAACAAAAAAATACATTTTTGGCACAAACACGCGCATCGTTATTTTATTACCTACTAACTGACATGAGAAGAAAATAATATATTCACTTCCATGAAACATAAAACTAGTTTTTATGTTTCTACAATATTTTATTGACTCCTCGACATGAAGATAACAAGTCTACCGTTATTTATTCCTAATTCTCAAAGCAAAATATCAAATAAGAATTCTTTCTATCTTATTTTTATTCTTAATATTAACTTGCTCGAACTTTTATGAACATCGCTTATTCAAAAATATTATATTTCGTTCTTGTGATGTCTGTAGGAAAAATAAGAACATTTAAAATACTAAATACCACTGAAGGTTGAATTAAATGTACGTTTTCATATTACTTATATCCCACATCTAAGAAAATTTTCATTTTCTTTGTGTTACGTTAAGAATATAACAAGATATTTTCCTTTTGGATATTAAGATACATAATCTTCTTCGAGATATTATATTATTTTATTAGTAAGGTAAGTGTTGAATAGGTACATTTTATTCTTATTTAACCGTAGTTATGTAAATTGAATTATATCTCGATAGCGAGTGACGTAATACCATAAATTGTTTAAGATACTACAACTATTAATAAATATGTATTGTTTAAATTTCCATAGAAAAGAAGAAACATTACACATCCTCAAGAAACCATAACGACATTTAACCCTCATAGAAACAGATCATCCACGACCCAGCTCACGCGATCAACAGTTGCGAACTATCAATAAATTCTTATAAAAATCGAAAGGGAAATAAACAATTCCATTCATCAATCAATCAAAGAGAAACCGTGCTGGGATCGAATTAGAGAACATTTTCGAATGCATTACCGTTCCCGAGAGTTTTGGACTTCAAATTGAATAATAGATGCGTCGGACCGACTCTCTTGAATTACCAAGCTAAATTATTGACCGCCTCTGCCGTGGCTATGAGAATAAATCAGCTGATTGTCTATGTACTTCATTGGTTGCGCAAATTTTCAATTGACGGTTCACTGTCAGTTGCAAATATTATGTTATGATAGGAACGTGCTCTCAAGCAGTGAAGGGTTAATTCATCTTGAGATGATATTTCAAACATGTTTCAGGCTCGTATATGATCCTTATTCAAATTAACAGTCATCATTTGTATTGTTCTCCGACGTGCGTGTGAAATGTAATCATCACAAGAATATGGACTAAATAACATGAATCATTAAATTATTTTCGATTCAGTATATACGTTTTTGTAATTAATTTTATTGGAAGTTTGGACTTTAACAGATAACAGTTTGATCGATTGACGATAAAACCGTAATCCACATATGAGTTAAATTGTATTGAATGTCAAGTTGAGTTTTAACTCATTAGTGTTATAGCTGGTAGTCTATTTATGACTCAATTTCTTCATTTCATACAAAATGTATCGAAATCTACTGAATGAAATTAAATAGAAAGCTTAATATCCATATATTGGTTCAGTAATGTGGTAAATATTACGTATAATTCTTATTTATTCTTAGGTAAAATTTATGTCTAGTTTAAATTCGCGCAATTGGCTGGGTGAATAGCCTTATATGGTTATCTACTCTAAACAATTCGTAAAAATCTATCAAAATCGATTCAGTTCTTTTTGCGATGATATGTGTCAATAAATCTTTACAATGCAATATTAACAATATTTTTTTCGTAAGTTTTTATAATTGAGCTTAACCTTTCATACAAAAAAAGTATGTAGATACATTTATTCGATTTCCCGAAAGTAGAAAATAAAAGGTAATTTTGAGTTAGATTTAGTTTAGAATGAAAACATTACATTTGTGCGTAGCTGCTTACAATTCCGGACTCAACCTGACGGACGTGAGCGAAGTCCCACTTACCTGCACACGGATGTATAATACTAGAATAGCCAGTAGGTATCATTTAATTTTTTTTTAATATTTTCACTTTTTTTGGTATAAGAAGAGTGTCATTTATTAATTTTGTAAGTATTTTGCGATTTGAACACGAAATGTAGGTATTTATAACTGGAGAAGGTAACTATTATGTGTTGTATAACTCTGGTTGTGTTGCCCTGCGGAGGTAACAGTAACAAGGTCCGTTTAGGAAGCCAGACGGCCGGCCCAGCACAGCTGCAGTACCTACCTATTGTTCAGATGTATAATTCGTACGTTATCATAAACAATTACTTTACTGCAGCTAATATTTGTCATCAACATTGTGACCGCAGCTGAAACGTAAGTGCGCAGATGAGAAATAATAAACTAGCAAAATAAGGCAACGATTAAATGCACTATCCAGAACACCTAATTCCCTATACGGATGTCTCATTTGTTTTACACTGTCCTAATATCGCGATCAAACCGTATGAGAATTTTGACGAAGGCGCGTGATGGGAAAACTTAAGGTGAATAGGTAAATAGTTTGGAAAATCCAAAAGTGCACGCCTCATAATATTTTTTTAATAAATATTTATTAATTATTATTTTTGTTTATTTAATAACAATTAAACCACATCGAATCAGACCCTGAAAAATGAAAGGGTTCTATTCCTGAGCATACTCAAGCGTAAGAGAAAAAAAAAGACTCGATTAGTAAAGTATTTCGGTCGCTATCGTGTTAACAAGAAAAAGGATCCGCACATACAGACACACGGACGTCCAAGACAGAACTTTTTTAAACTGTTTTTTAACTAGTTTAAATAACAAAAATGACATCAAAAATATCATGAACGTTAAAAATAGTGTTTTTTCTTTATATGTGTGTGTATGTATTATCTTACAAGTGCAATGTATGATACATAAAGACATTTTAAGTTTGAAAAATCAGATGTTTTGCGCGAAGTGACAGTAGTACCCACCTCAACGCTTCGCTTATGAGGCGTGCAATAGACGAGCTCCAGTAGAATGCACGTTTAATATTATTTACTTATTAAATTACGGGAATATTATGAGTTCTAGGTTATGTGAATAGACGGAGTTGAGTATGAAGAGATATAGGTAGGTAGATATAGAAGCATGTGATTAGTTTATTTAAGGATAATATGTTTTAATTAATTACCGGATTTTTAAGTGAAGTCCCGTGACCCCTAGTGGGGTATGGGGCAGATGCATTATGCATAGGTACATCTGTTTCACTGATCGATTTTCTTTAGGGACAAGTAGGTTATCAAGCCTTCTGTGTCCTGCCAGACTGAGACATTTTTCTTTCTTCGTCTCCACCGAGAATCGAACCTAGGACCCCCCGGTTCTACGCTCACGGGTTAGCTACATTAATGTGGTTGTAAAAATGCTAAATTATATAGTTAAATCTGGTGTATAATAAAATATTTTGTTCAAAAAATAAAAACGCCATGTAGACGAGCTGAAAAGAGATGTAAAATAGCTTATAAAGGACGCATAAGGACTAACGAACACATTTCGAATTAAAAATGGTAAAGTTTTGAATATTTAAAAAAAAAAAACAAAAAAATAATAAGTCACACTACTGCCATTTAAGCTTTAACAACTCGAACTTTTTCAGAAAGTTAAGTCACTTGTAAACCGAAAATAATTATGAATATATAAAAACCTACCAGGGGAACATAAAATAGATTAACCTGTCTACAACTATACCAGTGGACTGACAACTGCCGACATTTGCGAGTGACACGGTTAAATTAGTACCACGTAACCTCTCAAAGGTCCTTGAAATGACAGTGAACCCAATTTAAGTTCGTATACAAAAACCCCTGAAGCACCTTAACTTTCGTGTTTAATTTTTAACACAAATATCAACTAGCATGCATTCAAACTCGAAATTCAAATATTTATCTATTCAACTAAACTTTTTAGAAATCCTTTCGAACCGCAAAATATAAAAAACGGTTCCAGTTTTAAAATGTAGGAGTGCTCTTAAAATTTTGGTAGTTTTACTAACACTCGAAATGGATTTACGATTTATTTTAACTCTGTAGAGAAGTGATATGCATCAAGATTTATTTCACCTAGATGAGTCGGCAGTATACAAGAATAATAAATATTTTAATCGTATAACAGGTAAATTTGTTCTCCTCGGTATTAAAAAGTAGGCTATGGGCTATGTTTAAACATGATTTACCAAATTACGTATTAACAACATTATCATCATCATCATTCCACCCTTTCAGGACGTCCACTGCAGGACATAGGCCTTTTTTTTATAGTGGGGAAATCTTGCCCCAAAGATTTCTATAACGACCGATCACCAGCAGCCTGACTCCAGTGGCTCCCCGCCACTTTGATCAGGTCGTCTGTCCACCTCGTTGAAGGCCGTCCCACACTGCAAACAAACAAACAACATCATTATTATGTAATTAAGTGAATGTGTATTAATTATAATTTTAAATAAAATACATTATAAACTTAATTGTGTTTCATTTTCTTCCTACAATCCTGTAAATATCTCTAATTGTTATTTATTATTGACGTTACGAATACCTACTATAGACTTCAAAGAGCTATCTAGTAATTATATGCAATATGCAGTATAATATGCAAAAATCAACGTTTAACACACTAATGTGTTAAACGTTGATTTTTGCATATTTCAGCAATGTATAATTTCTTACTAAATACCTATATCTATCCGTAAAGTCATTATACTTAAAGTCATAGCAAATGTTAAAGGTGGTTTAAGTACTCAATTATTTCAATTTTATTTCACTTATTAATATAACCCCTATATATACGCCCCGTTAAGTATAGCTAGATTATTTATACGTAATTATACGGTAAAAAGTGTTGGAAGGTATTTTACGGTAATTTGCCTAGATTTTCTAGGTCAACTTGTTATTTATGCCGCGTCAGGATGATGTCTACGTGGTCTGTATTCGTAGCACCTTTATCGTAGCCGTAGTAGAGTTCACTAATTTTCGTAGCCATTTCGTAGCCGTTTCGTAGCAGCTTGGTGTTAGATTCTAAATGTGGGCGGTGTAAAATTTTGTGGGCGTTTTATCTTTATTTCTTTAAATAAAATTTAATTTGCACGTTGTTCTATCTGCGTCTATACTAATAACATAAAATAGATACAACGGATTATTTAAATAGGTAAGTACTTTTTAATAATCGAGCTTGTAACCGAGCAGCATTATGGCTTACACATAATAACATGATAAATAACGAACACTCAAGAGCTAAGCTATTATTATATAATATGAACTATAACATTTCTCAAAAGCGCTGTAGCTCACTTATAATCTATATGGAGTATTCATAAGAAATGCTTTAAAATATTTTATAAGATATAGAGAAAATATTATTACAGTTAGCACGTGTTTTATTATAAGGAAATCTGTTCTAAGCTGTTTGATAAACTTCAAAAAGAATAAAGTTTCTTCAGTATTTACCGAATTTTTTTCTTTGTTTTGATCTGTGTAGTAGGTTCCATTCAAATTTTATCAAAATGGATTAAATTTTGAAAATGGAAAATATTATAACTATAGTTTTGAAGTCCTTGTTACTTTCTATTAGCCCTTTGTGTTAGCCAAACCGAGACTAAATTAATTGCAAATCTTCACAGGAGACCTAAATCTTAGGGCCGATTTTTCAATGCTTGGTTAAAATTTATTCGTCCAATAAAGTATTACACGAACATATTATTAAAATGTCAACTGTATACTGTCAAATACGGACAATTACAATTTTTTTTTGAAATGGTTTTCGATGAATAAGTTTTAACCGAGGATTGAAAAATCAGCCCTTAGTCTAATAATTATTAATCGTCGTTATTTGAGAATTATTCATTTTCATTAAATTAAGTAGGTACACAATACGTTTAAAAACAAAAACATGAAATAATTATATTATAAATAGATGTAACCTTGGACTAATATTATATTTTATACCAAGCAAGTATTCCATCAACGGAATGACAATGCTATTGTTTAAAATGTCTTATAGTTTCTCATTGTATTTAATAGGATTAGAAAATAATAGTAATAAATTTGTTTTGCCGTTAATAAATTTATAAGATAAAATAATTCATAAAATATAGACAGGTTAATATAAAAATATGTTAGTTAAAAACTAAGTCCAACAACTGAAGAAAATTTACTTTATGTTATCAATCTTGAAACTTAAAAGCTGGCTAAATGTTGAACTCAGTGACGCATGAGTTCACGACTTTACTCGAGCAGAAAATTATTATTGTACTAGCGGTCCGCCCCGGCTTCGCCCGTGGTACATATTTACGTTTTCTCTACATAAAAACCATCCTCGTACTTCAAGGAATATAATAAAAAAAGAATTATCGAAATCGGTTCAGCCGTTCTCGAGTTATGCGCTTACCAACACATTTTGCGATTCATTTTTATATATAAAGATTGTATTAATTCGGGTTAATTTACATCAAATTTAATACCACAATTAACATCCAAACATACGAATTTTCACATTTATAAGTGGGATTATATTGTTGTATATAAGCTTGTAGTATATAATTTAATTCGAAATGACGGCTTTGTTACCCAGTACTCTTTGAATATTAAAGTATGCCAATTACAACTCGAAATTACTTTTAACAAAGGGAATAATTCAGGAGTCTTGAGATACGAGAGTACGGGAGATGGTCTTCTTGTGATAATTATTATGATTGAAAGGTGCGTATAGTATGAGCTTACATAACTGCGTTAAAAACAACCGACTTCAAACTTGTACTTGCAACATTTACAAATACAGACAAAAATGCTCATAAAATAAAAACTACTGGGCCTATCCGAATAAAATTTTTATGGGACCAATTCGACACCATCCCGCATCGAACAAAAAAAGAATCACGTAAATCGATTCAGAAATCTCGGAGTAATCGGTGTACATACATAAAAAAAAAACATACCGGCCGAATTGATAACCTCCTCCTTTTTTTGAAGTCGGTTAAAAATGACTACGCTCTGTGGAATTATCCAATAACAATAACTTTTTATACATATATCCAATAACTTTTGATACAGTCGGCAATTATTTAGCAATCTGTAGTGCAGTGTAAATTCGATTCCTATTGGATGTGATTATTAAGTCTTAAAGTTGCAGAGTTGAGAAGGCTGATCTTCTAGAATCTAGATGAATATACCTACAACAGTTGAACGGACAAACAGATGTGAAATACATACATCTTAATACTATTATAAAGGCGAAAGTTTCTAAGGATGTATGGATGTATGGATGTATGGATGTATGGATGTTTGTTACTCTTTCACGTAAAAACTACTGAACCGATTACAATGAAATTTAGCACACATATAGAGGGTAACTTGGATTAACATATAGGATAGTTTTTATCCCGGAAATCCCACGGGAACGGGAACTATGCGGGTTTTCCTTTGCAAACGCGGGCGAAGCCGCGGGCGGAAATCTAGTATTATAATATGTCTCGTAAGTTTTAAGGGGTCATAGTTCTACAAAATAAGTATAATCTTATTTATGCCCATGGTTTTGGTTATGTTATCTTAAACACAATGAATAAGTATTAAGTATTCAGTTTAAAAAATAACCTTATAAAAATAGCGTATTCTTGAAGTTTTGCTATAATTTTAAAACTTTTTAATCGGTCCTTTTTGTGTGTGTAGGTATCAATAATGTTAAGAATCAGATCAAATATATTAGTCCCTTGTCTGTCATGAACTTTTTGTTACATTGAGTCTGTGGCAACAATTTCAAATGAATATTGTAACACTTGAAAAGTTTTATATTCCCGTAAAATTTCGACACAAAGTTTCTTTCACGTGACATGAAAGGTCCTTCAAAACGTGATATCTGGAAATGTTTTAATACAAGTAAAATTCAGGATTTACTTTATTGTATTTGATTTAAAATATAAATTAAATAACGATGAAGGCTTAATAATATTAAAAGTTCGTTTTTATTCGTTTTAAATTGACCTTAATTGATTCTCGGCAAATTGGTACATATAATTTTTTCTTTCAGACATGGAATACAAGGAGTAAAACTCGATTTTTATTCCACAAACTGCATTGACCGCATTCCTTTTAAACTTTTCGAAATCCTGAATTTCAACATTTGCATGGAATTAAATCTCAAATCTAATTCTTTAAATTCTTAAAGTAGGTATAAATTACGTGTAAGTTGAATTTGTTTTTTTACATTACATTGAATTTCATTTTTCATCATAGATAATACATAGATATTGTAGTCATATTTATGATTAAATAGTAATGAATCAGGTAACGTCAAACGAATTAATAGTATCACCTACTACACACCTATATACCTTGTACAATGTGAATTATAGTACCAATGAATTTTAAGAAAACAATACAAATAAGGGAAAAATATGTGATGAACCTAGCTTTAACAGTCTTAACTGCAGACTTTATCAAACAATAAAATATATGGAGTAGTCTACGTATTTTTTTTATTATGTTACTTTACAGATATGTATTTCTATTACAAGACTAGAGATATCGCTGCTTTGTAGATAGTATTTGAGGCAAGATCTGACGTTTGCTCATTTATAGAAAAATTCACACTAAAATGCTTATTTGAATAAATCCTTTTCGTGTACCAAATAATTCCAAAGATTTGTAAGTAAACAGTAATAAGGGGTAAACAGAACTGATTTTGCCAAACCAAAGTATCTTTTTTTTTCACGAAGCGAGCTAAATATTTACATTTACCGTCGACATTCACTCGATCAGCGAATTTACGATCAAAGACGCCAGTTATCATAAACCAGTGAGTCGTAAATATGGGTTCAAACATCTATTTTCGTTACATGTTGTATTTTTACCAAAATCTTCATAATCTTTATGCCTTTGATTATCTGTGTTTAGTGGATAATTCGGAAAAGTTTCTTATGTAAATGTTTCATACAAAAGATATTGTGATTAACTAAATAATTGAAAATCGACAATTTTAGAAAAAAAAAGCTTGTTTTCAAGTTTTCCTAGTAAATTAATGTAGTATTCTAATAATACATTTATTTACGTAATAATAAAAAAGACAATTTTTTTCAGACAACTTATTTATTGAATGCTTACCCATTTGGTAGGTTTACTCTACTACTATACTATTTCACCATAATGATATCTATTTTCATGAATGCACATCATAAAATTCTGTGTGATTTCTTGCCGCCCATGAGATTTCAAGGTATTATGCAGCATGGTGTCCAACAGCACACGAGCGTAAACTTTTAAGTAATTGTAATCAATTACATTACGATTTAAAAACCAAAACGATAATGTTATATTATTATTATTGTAATTGTACATGTGTGTTCTCCAAATGAATAAATAAAAAAATTACAGCTGGAATCGTCGTAAAGTATTCCTTCACCGATTGGAGCAGTGGTGATAGATATATCTATACGTATACTAATATTATAAAGAGGAAAGGTTTGTATTTATGTATGTATGTATGTATGTATTGGTTTTCACGCATAAACTACTGGACCGATTTTGATGAAATTTGGCACAAATAATCTTTAGACCCTGAGAAAGAACACTTATTGCGAAATATGTACCACGGGCGAAACCGGGGCGGACCGCTAGTTTTAAATAATAACATTGAATTTTTCCGATAGTCTAGACCTACCTACGTCTAAGGTACCTACTATAAAAACACAAAAGAGAAAACGAAATATTCTTAAATACACGAAATATCAAAATGAAATTCCACCACGATAGCAAAACAGCATGAAAAACAACCATATTTCCTTTGTCTGCAGAAACAATTTCCCACTTAGGCTATTTCACACAGAGCGATCGAATAACCGTTGTAACAGATATCGTCGATGAAGCGGCTAATTCAATCACTGATATCTATTCACAGATCCAATTTACGTAAGAGACTTCGGAAGTTAGGCTGTTTACGCACGGGGCGATTGTCTTTATAGGTGTTGTTAACGAATTCGATTTTCTTTATCGGTTTGCTAATCCGGTGGGGTAAGGGATTTTTTATGGGTAGTAATGAAATTTTATGAATGCTATGTAAGTCCAAACAAAATAAAGGTATTGAACAAAGTTATTTAGTAAGCGATAAACATTATAATTAGTCAAAATTCAGGAAAAATTAAACCAAATATCTTACAAACAAAATCTTGACAAAGAAGTGAATATGTTATAGATTTGGTAAGTTATAGGTAAAGCTATAGGTTTTTTACAATGCATTATTAATATTTAATTAGCTTAAATAAAAAAAATATGATCACAAAAATCACACATAAATTTTACGTTATATTATTACTATGTTAAAATATAATAAGTTAAAATTCTAGTAACGTAAAAAAACTATTTTAATTTTAGAAAAGACGAGCTGTCCTTCGCGGTCTCACCCGCATTGCTCCACTCCTGTTGGTCTTAGCGTGATGATATCCTATGCCTTTCTCGATGAATGGGCTATTACACCAAAATAATTTTTCAAATCGGGCCAGTAATTCCTGAGATGAGCGCGTTCAAACAATCAAACAAACTCTTTAGATTATAATATTAGTAGTATAGATTAAACATTTATAACTAGGACTAAAGTATAGCGTAAGCAAAACCTTAATAGTTATTTACAACCCTATTAATGCCCATAAAAGATGAAAATCCTATTAGCAAATCAGATCAAATAAAAGTTGTATGTAATCTCATATTATGCTATAAAATTTACACGTGTATTTTTTTATCAAATTTAATAATAATTGCTCTTATAGATGTATTTTTTTTAGATTTATGTACTTGTATGTATGCAAGTGACAGGCCGCCTCCTTGGTACAGTTGTACACGCGTGAGCGTAGAACCGAGGGGTCCTGGGTTCGATTCCCGGTCGAGACGAAAAAAAAATGTCTCGGTCTGGCAGGACACAGAAGGCTGATCACCTACTTGTCCCTAAAGAAAATCGATCAGTGAAACAGATGTATGAATAATGCATCTGCCCCCTACCCCACTACGGGGACACGGGACTTCACAACACAACAACAATGTATGCAAGTGAGTTTCTTTATTATATTATTCCTGCGTTTTCAAAGAAAAACCCGTATAGTTCCTGTTCCTGAGGGATGCCCGAGATAAAATGTAGGCTATATCTTATTCTGGGTCTTCAGCTACTTACATACCTACCAAATTTCATTGTAATCGGTTGAGCAGTATTTACGTGAAAGAGTAACAAACATCCATCCATCCATCCACCAATCCATCCTCATATAAAATTTCGCACTTATAATACCTATAAGTAGGATAAGTACTTAGTAGAATGAATATGCCAGAAAGATTGAACTTTATTTTGTCCTCACACTTGTGAGGTATTTACCAACGTTCCTAACAAATAGGATTAATTTAAGACACAAGAACAAAGTTATTTATTTTTATCATCGGTGACGTTATGTCCAAACTTTCGAACAATATGAGATATCTTTCAATTATCGTAGAACCATTTACCTTTCTTTTTTATGGTTACAGAAAAGTTTCACCATAACACACGGGAAAATTGATTAGGTAAGTTATTATTGGTTCGAGCGTGAGACAATGAAAGTTATAAACTATCTCGTCCCTTGGTGTTTTATTTATGTATTTTATTTATTGGGCGATGATTCCGGAGCAATATTATTTTGAAGTAGTTTGGTAAATTACCTTTCATAAATTTCTTTATCATATAAATTATATCGACTTAAACGAATTGTAAAGAGACAATCAAGAGATCAAAAAATGGAGTTGAACGGCTTTAATATGAATAATGTAATTGTGCCATTTAATTTATTGATGAAATAAAACGCTTTATTTAATTAATAAAGAAGCAAAAACATGCATTCATTATAAGATAAGAATTTACATAATTCATTATAAAGAGTGTTTTAAAATTTAATATCGTAATGATTCGGTCGTATTGAAAATATTTGGCTTATTTTGACAAAGTTGAATGGAATAAAAAAGTATTGAATTAAATAACTATAAAAGTAAAAGAGATTACATAGAAATCCGAACTGTTTTTCAGATTTCGATTCAAATGTTTTAAATGAAAAATAAAATGGCCCAAATATTTTAAGGCTATGAATTAAACAGTTATTATAAATCCTTATAATAACTTTGGATTCATCAAACAGCGATTATGAAAATCACATTTCTCTCATTCAAAGTTATTGAAGGCTGTCGAAAGATAACATCGCCGGAGCCACGAAATAATAATTTCATCGATATCTCGTTTTCTATTACAATTCCTTCGGATCGTTATTCGATTTACTATTCGGATAATTGTCTATTGTCTTGGGAGTTATTGTGGTTTGCTATGCGAATTTGTACCTTAGTCCTTTGGCATAAAGTTCACGAGATTTAAGGTTTCGTGTTCATTTAGCAGTGATGAAGCTATTACGCCAATTGTGATCTTCTGAGTCGTGAATGGACGTTAATACTTTGAGCAATTCTATAGTAATCATAAGGAGATAAAAACAGGTTGGTTGTATTATATTTGGAGTGTTTGATGGGCTTATTATTGCTGTATTGACTTTTCCTAGATGGGATGTAATTATTATACACTCTTAATAGATTATTTTATTTACGTAAGAATTAATATAAATCTACTTTTGCATCAAAATCTCATATATATAAGGCACTTTTTATTACACTAACACCCAACTTATGTTATAAGTAATTTGAACTTTACATAGAGTCAAAGCAAATAGGCATATTCCATGTACTATTTTATGACTATTTTATTAATTATATATATTTTAATTTTGATACAGAAATGAATTTATATAAATTGAAAAATGCAAATTGATTATAGAGCTTATGAAGACTCTAACAACAGCTTAAACCCATCACTTCCAACCTGAGAAAATGGATAACCATACGTCGCATTTTATGCATTGCACAAACTACTACATATACTTGAAAATTTATATGCATGCAGTAAACATATAGTATTGAAGGCATAAGTCAATTACACGAAACCCAAATACAAATAGAGAAGTCAAACCAACAGTATAACAATCTGCTTCCATATCTATTTATCTACACGAGCGCCCTCTATCCGAACTAACCTAAATATCATACATACTCTGAATAAACAAGAAATCCCTTTATGCTAATCTTAATATGATAGGTGTTAATACATAGTGCGTTTCACACGTCAAATTATATCACAAAATTATAGCCCTAAACACCTGGGCATACGTCCTAGATTAGCATGAACAATATTGTTACTCCAGGCTTGGTCTATTACCTGCAGATATCGAATAATTAGGAATCTTGCCACAACGTGGTAGTGCTTAATTAGGATTGTGTTTACAAAACGGGCTTCAGTCAATGAATGTAGTTTAAATGCTTTGGATAAATTGAGATTTAAAATAGTGGTCTATTTTAAAACAGTGTGTATAAATTTTGTGAATGGAAAGAGATTTAAAGCTTGATCATTTATTTTTTCTGGGAATCTCGATATAAATTTATTTCGGCTTACTTCCTTTGTGCTTTATAACTGCGTGTTGAAAATGTGTCATTAAAATTTTTGACTACTTACTTATATTGGATATTTTATTTCATTGGTAACTTAAAATCATGTAAAGAAAATGTTCCGTACGCCTACTTAGAATTGAACTTCCTCGTTGAAATATTAAAGTTACAAGAATAAAATCACGACACGATAATTAGTAAAATTATAGCCAGATCAATATAGTTGACATCAAATACCTTTACAATATTATGACCTGCCATTTTAAACCATAACTATAACATAATTTCCCACAGGACATAATATATTAAAAGTCTTCCAAAACTGATCATTTAAAAACAGACTACCAATTCACAAATGAGACCAAACCGAAAATGTACATTTCCATCACACCGTCAAGTCTATTAAAACGCCCGAAATTTCCAAGATATATGTGGTTCTTGACTTAGAGTACGAATCAATGTGCTAGGATCTGCGGGCATCGAATGTTAAATTGGGAACCATTAGCCTGAATGATGAGGCTGGCCAATCCATTACTGCTCACGATCCGTAAGCGCATAACGGTCACTGTGAATGCTGGGGGGTAATTGAATTTCTAAGATATGTTAATGAATTGAACTCTTGCAAACGGTACTGCTAAGTTACTTGATAGAAATACAAGTCAGTTCGTGCAATAAAGGATCTGTAAGACTAAAGCGATATCATATTCATAATAATACCTGATTAAGGGTACTACAGCCTTGTTATGTAGGTAATCAATGTATCGCATATAATATTTACTAGATTTTCGCCCGCGGCTTCGCCCGCGTTTTCAAAGGAAAACCCGCATAGTTCCTGTTCCCGTAGGATTTCCGGGATAAATCCTATCCTATGTGTTAATCCAAGTTACCCTCTACATGTGTGCTAAATTTCATTGTAATCGGTTCAGTAGTTTTTACGTGAAAGAGTAACAAACATCCATACATCCATACAAACTTTCGCCTTTATAATAGTATTAAGATTAAGATTAGGTTAGTATATATAAAATTATGTAAAGCTTCTAATCATTTAAAACAAATTGTGATGAAAACTACTACTACCTGGTTATTATCCTCATTATTTGTGTTATTATAGTACTACAAACGTAGCAATAATGTTTGTGAATATTTAATATTTTCGTCTGGAAAAACAAATGAACGAACATACTTTGATTAATTTCCAAAACCTTTTGTGAGGGATAAGTTGAGTAAAAACAATCTTTACATTTAGAAATGCTAAACCATATTTACCCTGTTATTAATCATAAAAACGTATTACAGAAAGTGATTTGTTCAAATCAAAGGTCGAATAATATATTAACTCTGTGAGCCGAGAATCAATATATTTCATTTCCACGTCATTAAATCGAGATATATCGACTCCAAGAATGACTTCAGATATACGGTTACAAATGGAGTCTTTTAATGATATATTTTGTCTTTTTAAGGGCACACGTGACGGAATTTTAGCTTATTTTCAGGACTAAAAAGATAAACTACTGTTCCTATAATTATGTATGTGAGGATATAATAGCAATGGGATCGGTTGTTTTGTAGACTTATAATGTAATCCATGTTACAATGTAATCCTACTACCTGTGCTACTACTTTTAAGATAGTGGAAGTCTTCAAGGTTATAGTTTCACCCAAAGTCAGCGAAACTGATCTCAATCAAATTTGTCATAAATGTAGATTATGTTCTGTAAAACGCACACATGTTATGTAATATGAGCGGCATTTATATTCGGTTTCACTGCATGCGAAGCCGCGAGATTAGGCTAGTAAAGTATGAGAAAGCTTGCTAATTATGTTGCTTAAGCAAATAAATCAGTCTATAGAATCATAACAATTAAAATGCACTTCAAACAATCTTTGCTTACAGTACAAACTGCAATGCACTCATGAAACAAACATTTTACTAGGAACACGATAATAGGTCTTAAAAGTGTACTATAAAACCAATAAGTGTTCAACTATAAAGACCAACGATTTGCAAATAACACGGTAGTTAGGGGGTAATATTCAATTACCTTCATAATCAGATATTGACGTGTATTACAGTTGCTTAAAGAGAATACGATAATAGTTAAGCTTTTAGTCAAACGTTATTAATAACCGCTTTATTCCAATAGTTATAAATTGTTCGATTGAACAAAGCACACTGGAAACCATTTATTAATATAGATAGAAATCTATTTCTAATGTGAAGCCTTGTAATTGTAGAAGTGGGTGAAATTGTAGTATTGTTTGTGTTAAATAATCCAATATCTGCTATATAAATACTATATTATATTATTAATAAATCGCTATTAATACATTTCTTGTCAAGCCCTCTAATAATATATCAGGTATAAATGATTCCGTTTCATTTTAATTTTAAAGTTTATATCACTTTATAAATTTATATCTATACTAATATTATAAAGCTGAAGAGTTTGTTTGTTTGTTTGAACGCGCTAATCTCGGGAACTACTGGTCCGATTTGAAAAATTCTTTCGGTGTTAGATAGCCCATTTATCGAGGAAGGTTATAGGCTATATGTCATCACGCTACGACCAACAGGGGTGGAGCCACGGGGGTGAAACCGCGCGGAGCAGCTAGTCACTTTATATAAAGGCACCGTAAATACGGTAAAGTTTTAACATTATAATATATCTACTCATTTTAAGTAAATAAGAATTAAAATAATAATAAAAGTAAGCACAAGTTTTGTCGCAATAATTAAAAAAAAGCATTTTAAATATTCATTCAGGAATAATGCATGGGAAAATGAAGCGAAGGTAGTACGAAAAGGTAAAATCGATGCGAGAAACGCCGCGGGGGAAAATATGTTTAATAATTATGCAGTAAAGGATAACGTACATTATTAAATAGCTTTCAAAACGTTCTAAGTTTAGCTCTTTTCTTCAAGTTTGTTTGGTATCCAACGCCAGTCCCAGAAAATGAATGAGTAATTTTTTTCTTTGCAACTGCCATTGTTCGAATGTAAAACTTTTCTTTTTAGTTGTGGTTAATTAAGTGTCCACAACTTTCAGTGAGAACCTGCATTTTCTATTCAATAATAAATAATAGTCAAATATTAACTTACGGAATTCGATATTTTTGAACTCTTCACATAATATGAAAACCGTTCTAAATTATTAAAATAAATAAATAATAAATTCATATTTCAGGACAATTTTCACACACGGCACGACCTGGGGCCTTAGACAAAGTAACAATTAAAAAACGATAACGAAGTTAGAAAAGGAAAAATGTATGGGATTGACATTAGATAGACCACGTGATCTAACGCGGCGTATGTCAATCCCATACATTTTTGCCTTTTCTAACTTCGTTATCGTTTTTTAATTGTTACTTTGTCTAAGGCCCCAGATCCCATACAGCTTTCGTTTGTTTTATGGATACAAGATGGCTGATAAACATACTATATAATATTATATTATTTAAATAAATGCTTATATAGATAAAACTATTATTCTAATTGTCATGAAGTAAGTCATGACGATTAATTGTACCAGCTTCAATTACAAGGCTCCATTGTTCCCAATGCTATAATTTAGTGCAATATTATCTATTAACTCATTAGTACATAAGGTCATGACCTGAGGTCAAAATCAGTTATCTGACGTCCATGTAAATGAATAGCTTTCAATCGCAGATTCACATCTGATTGACGTCACAATAGATAATGTTATTAGTGTATTATATTATTATATTTCTGTCTTTTTGTACGCGATAATTATTTCACATAATAATAGTATGATTAATGCTCTATACCAAACTAGCTGCTCCGCGCGGTTTCACCCCCGTGGCTCCACTCCTGTTGGTCGTAGCGTGATGATACATACCTACCTCGATAAATGAGCTATCTAACAACGAAAGAATTTTTCAAATCGGACCAGTAGTTTCCGAGATTAGCGCGTTCAAACAAACAAACTCTTCAGCTTTATAATATTAGTATAGATTTAGAAACAAATTGTTAACGAAACATAATATAATGTTCATCTTTATTTAAATGTATAGTCTCTTTCGCCATTAATACTTCTTTTAACAAAAATCATGCTCAAATTTTTTATTTGTACGCTTTCTGCATGACCATCGAATCTGCAACGTACACTATCATATATCGGAAATACAATGACTGCTCCGCCTCCCTCCACGAATATTTACAAACTTTATTATTATGGTAATCGCATGAATAAACTTACCGAAATGCAAATGAAGTAAAAAACAACAAAAATGCATATCGTATTCACCGATCAGGAGCCAAACACTAAAGCTTGCTACTCATGTACCTGCCGCAGGGGCAATATTGGAACAATCTCGTTTGCATGGCGGTCGGAGCAATTTCATATGTTCTCTAAATTGCCCCTGCTTGCCTATACAGAATACAATTAAGGAGCCAATTAAGGGTGCAATTCCAATATTGCCCCTGCTGCAGGTAGGTGAGTAGCCGGTTTAAATAGACGAAAGGCGGAACAAACTAACGCTCTAATAAATCCGAGAGTCGAGTACTCTTTTATAATTTATCTCCAATCTCCTAAGTAGTACCATTCGGGTTAACGAAGCAACGCAATGGTTCGGAGAGGGAACTTTTTTGGCACAAACTTAAGGTATTGTTGAATCAAGAACGCTGCATTTCCTTCGAACTCTTGGCGAAAATTAAAAGTATTCTGCCAAGATACTGCATAGTTTGGATCGCAGTGAGCAATCACTTGAATTTATGACCCTTGAAATTTGTTTTCATAGTGTTTTAGCATGCTATTCGACTCGGATGGTTAGTATTGAATAGATAGATGGTGTTATTTAAAGAATTCATTTTGTTTGGATCAATAAAGAACATTGAGTAATGAAAAAAACTTTAATCAAAAATATTATCTTCTAGTATCGGTTGTTGACCTTAGGTGTATGTATAGTAAACTAGATTTCCGCCCGCGGCTTTGCCCGCGTTTGCAAAGGAAAACCCACATAGTTCCCGTTCCCGTGGGATTTCCGGGATAAAAACTATCCTATGTGTTAATCCAAGTTACCCTCTATATGTGTGCTAAATTTCATTGTAATCGGTTCAGTAGTTTTTACGTGAAAGAGTAACAAACATCAATACATCCATACATCCATACATCCTTACAAACTTTCGCCTTTATAATATATATTAGATATTAGATAATAAACATCCAGTCCAATGCAAGTGTACAGCCAACCAAAATAGTATTGAGGACATCTTGTTATAGTAATTTAAGACAAGAAAGTATATAATAATTATGTAACAACTGTTATAAATGATAGAGTATTTTGTATAATTAATATTTTTTTTTTATAAAAAGAGTCTCGAGTTTATGTCTGTATCAAATATAATAATATATAATAAAAATCACTTCAGTGGTTTACGAAAAAATACAACAGAGCTACTTTTACAAACATAATATTATATGTAGAGCTGAATTATATATGAACTACGACGAACTAAATAAAAATTCACACTAACAAAACCATTTCTTCCGTAGTACTTTTAATTATCAAAAAGATATGCCCCTATAACGGGATGATCATAAAATATGAATCATCCGTAAATGTCACGTTCCCTAACAAGTGGCTGGAGTGAGAATAAAATATAACTGCACTGAAAACTGTTACTTCATCTCCAGCTAGTTGAATATTTATGGCGGGAGGAATAGATATTCAGTGTCGTGGAGTCGCTTGTGGCAGGGTAATGACGATGTGTGAAACAGTGGTATTGATTGGAACAGTGCTTATAAGAGATATGGAATGGTCAGATTCGTTCGAAACGGTAACTGTTGACTGTAAGAGAATTATATGTGGCCAGTTTATTTTATTAAGCTATTGCATAGCTTCTATCGCGGGCCTTGAGCGCGGGGACCGTATCCAGAAATTGCGTAACGAAAAACCTCACGCTCCCCACTCCGACGGGCGCGGAGGTGTGGCTTGAAGGCATGCTACGCAATAGCTTTACCGCGGCAGTCCCCGAGTGCCACACGTCTTTTTCTTATTAATTTATTTAGCAGCTTACTACCATTCTGAAAAAGTCACTGACTGTTTAACACCTTTTCGACGTGTTTTTTTTATATTAAAGTAGCTAAGCTATGTTTTACAGAACATAATTATCTGTAGTGAAACGGTCCTTATTGTTTTATTTGAACTCCTTACTGATCTTAAGGGTGTGATTCAAAACAGGTGTGTGAAAAAGTCGCATTTTAGATGAAAATAGGCTAAAGTTTATTTAAGGGTCCTTTTTATGTATTGTAATAGGATGTTAATTTCGATAGGTACTTCGGTAGAATTTACCATCTCTGTAAATTTTTTTGCTCTGTTATCGAAATTTAGATTGGCCATACACTTGTTACCATAAAAAAACGCAAAATAAACACGCTAGGATTGCCGGTGGAAATTCATTTTTATTTTAACGGCTCACACCTGTGCGCATATTGCACATTTTGCGATGAAACATACATTCGAAAAATCTGCTATGTAATATGAAAATAAAATAACAATACATATCTGAGATGACCCATTGCATATTTATAAATAATCCGAATTGGAAACATTTGAAATGGATACCTATATTCTTCTACGATGATTGCATTCTGTGTATCTTTTGCATAGGCTATTCTTCTATGGGTATTTATTGCCTATGCCACCAATCATGCCCATCGTATTTTTACCAGCCACATCTCGATTCAATAATAATGAAAAAAAAGAAAAAAATCAAGGTATAACAAAGCTGTTTTAATTGATAAAGATTGTATACTATCTGTCATAAATACATAATAATATTATATAGAATAGCATACACATCGACAGTCATAAAGCCTTTTTCAACTTATAATATGTACAACATACAACTTTGTGACCTATATAGAATTCGTATCACATTATATCACAAATTTGAGACCAAGTTTTAAATTTATTATAGCAAAATAAACATTTGGTGGCACAAACTTTTTGATTTCCGTCCCTGGCCAGCACAATGTTATGATATTCTGTATGAGATCCCTCTGCATTGCGACGACTCAGTTATTCCCACACCTGGCTACGATATGGTAATAATGTGGTATAGGTTTCAGGCATAAGCGGTGGCTTATGTTATTAAAATTTGGTGTTTCTGTGCCTATGTCACGTGGTGTATGAAGTAGAGGTATAAATCACTATATCAATACATGGTATAAAACAAAGTCGCTTTCTCTGTCCCTGTGTCCTTTTGGATGCTTAAATCTTTAAAATATTGATATGATTTTAAAAGAGTAACTATGGAGTTTCTTGCCGGTTCTTCTCCATATATACTGCTTTCCGAGTCGGTGGTAAATGTAAAAAATGTTATGACTATTCAAAAGTGATTTTATAAGAAGTCTAATTGAATAAAGTTTGAGTTTGAGTTTGAAAACTACGCAACGGTTTTGGTGCGTTTTTTTAATAAATAGAGTAATTAAATAGGAAAGTTTAAGTCGGTTTTAAATTTGTGATAATATTGGGTTAAAAATTCGAAGAAAAGTCCGCAAAGTTCCCAGTTGTATTATAATAATATGTTCTTCTTCAGGTTTTAAACTATCATAGTATCAAATATTATCATCCATATAGTTTCAGTGGTTTAGGCGTGAAGAAGAGACAGGCATACAGAGTAACTTTCTCATCATTTATAATATTAGTAGGAAATAGGAATATCCGTTACAATGTTAATAAATTATTCGTTGAAATATTGAAAATGTTTCATCAAAAAATATAATTAAACAAGTTTATCCTTGTTACCAACAGAATCGTGAAGATTACAAAGCGATCATCTGTATGAATTGAAGCAATTAATTTGAAATGGATTACAAAAAAAATCCGCTATTTTCGATCTACGTTTAAAAGACAAGTAAAAAATATCGGGTAAAAAGTAAAATTACACAGTAAGAGAACGTAATAAAGAAAAAAGTTTTTATCGATTAAGTTTTTTAAGATGTTTCAGTCGATTATTGTCTTTTTTAGATTTTTTACTATAAGCACAGAATACATAATAGTAGCTAAACGCTACAGAACGGACACTCTCCGCCTCCCGCCAAAATTAAACTTACCTCACCCCCGCGCGATCAGACATAAAATGGGCCATATTTTTCTGCAAGGACGATACGCAACGAAGATTGACAACATTAATCAAAATGACTTAAAGTAATTTTATTATTTTGGATTTGTGATTATCGTTTTTCGTAGAAAATGGTTAGATATTGTGCTGTTTACGGATATATTTCATCAGAAAAACGCGAATTTTTTTTTTACGCTAGTCACAAATGTGCCAACCATAAAGCGTTAACACACACATTTGCAGTCTCTACAGTGTGACTGTCAAAACGATCATTTTGTATGGAGTGTCCGGGGTGTGCTATAAGTGATAAAAGTTAGTTCTAGTAATATAATATTTAATACTGATATGTATTTGAAAAAAAATCATTAATATTAAAATAAAAAGATTAATTTGATATCGTTTTATTTATATATCGTTTTATTCACTGTCTTTTTCTATACCATTGTATTATTTATATGGAAATCGCTTATAGTTCTTGCCTTACCTCCGATATGGACAAATGCAATGGAGTGTCTAAGAACGAAAGAAATATCCTTCAAAAGTCACCGTTTGGAATCCGTGGTCGCAATGCTTTTGATAGGAACATCATATGAGAGCTTAGAAAATAAATTCCCTATAATATATTATAGGGTCAGAAATATGAATTTTAATTTATGTGACATTAAAATTCATATTTATGGAAAAGAGGTAGTTAGTTTTCTTTATTTGTGAGAAAGAGAAGTACCGTGTCTCCATGGGGTATGGGGCAGATGTATTTCATATATCTGTTTCACTGATCGATTTTCTTTCGGGTTAAGTACCTAGGTGATCAACCTTCTTTGTCCTGCGAGTCCTAGACTTTTTTCCGTCTCCATTTGGTATAGAGCCCAGGACTCCTCAGTTTACGCTCACGCGTTACAACAGTACCAAGGAGGCGGTCAAATTATATTTGTGAGAACTCTATATAAATAATTTTCGTTTCTTCATGATTCATTTTTACTATAAAAAGTAACTCAAATCTTTCTGCAAAGTACAGTACGTGTTATAATATTATGTACGTTATATACAAACACTAATAATGTTTTTAACATTTAGTTTGTAGGTGCTGTGCTGACGCAAGATTTTCGGTCGCGTCGCACAGTCACATAGCGTCGCCCCTGAGTTGTCCCGTAACTCTCGCCACCGACCCACGTATTGTAGTTAATAAAATTATATAGTATATTTTTGTGTAATTTAGAAGAAATATAAAATTTAATTGGCCGCTATCTTTAATTTCATCTCCCTACACACAGCTACACTAAAAGTTAATAGTTTAATTGCCGATAATAATTGGTATTGGCAAACGTTGTATTAAAAAATACAAATAAAGCGCACATTTTGTCTTGTAATTATTATTCCTGAAACACAATACTCTTTAAACGCGAATCCCTCACCCTTTGAATACAATTTAAAACTAAAAAGTGTCATGTTCAACGACTTTTTATGATATTACACATAAAAAAGATATCGCAAAATTTTTACATGCGTTATTAAGCAGTATCAGTTCACATTAATTAAAAAACATAATAAAACAAGGCTTACTACAGTTAAAACACGTTTTAATAAAAAGCTTGCGCTCTTAGTGGGAACTTTGTAACTTTTCCGTTAAAATAATGGTTCATTAAAAATTTTACGGCGCGGTTTAATTTTCTATACAAGAGGCTATTTTAATGAAGCAGTTTTAATCTTCACCCTTTGGCTCGGATGAAATATTGGACGTGGAAGATGTTTATTACAAGTTTCAGTATCTCGTATATTGCGCTGTGAATAGTTTACTGCGGTACATTAATATTTTGGCTAAAAGAAGCAAGGAGTAACTATTTCACGGTTGGAAGCGCAAGTTCACTTTGAAAATAATAATTAACCCTTAACACGGCAAGCCCTGAAATAATGTACCCAGATTGACCTGAATTGGTTTTAGTGATAGTTATTGATTAAAAAATACTATAGTAAGGAAAAAAATAAAACAAATTTTCTGTAAGTAGGTTTTTCAGGATGTCCGTTAAAACGGCCTTTGCCAAGAACCCCGTCTTCATTGCTGTCTCAAAAAACGGACAACGCTGTCATACAGCTTATAAAATAAGAATGAAAAAAAATAAAATTCACCTAATATAACACAATTGAAAACAATTTCAAGTAGCATTTTATTGTTTTATTGTATCACAGTATTTTCACTATCTATTATAACAAAAAATTCTTTAATTTTAACTAAATACCTAACAAATGATAATTGAGCCTTCTCGAGCTCAATCACACTATTTAGTTGTGTGGAATGTTAAATAACATTTATTATTTCGTGTCAAGCAACCTTTGGTTTCATTTATTACAAATAATAATGGTTTTTCTAAAATGTGAAGTGATATTTGGCCGATGATTAGGACATTTAGACGAAATGCATGTGGAGGTCGAGAAACTCCCGGTTCTATTGTCGATCCAACAGATTTAACTGGTCTTAGATTATATTCGTCATTTTGAACTTAATTAAAAATAATTCTACATATAATTAAAGACTCTAAAGCAAGAAATTCCCATAAAAGTGATATTTTATTAAAGTACGAATCATGGCAACGTCCGTTTCTTGGGACATGCCAATGGGTTCTTAGTTACCTGTATCTACGGCACTGTCCCAAAAAACGGACCAGCTATATTTCGAATATTTTGTCATAGAATTATTTGAATATTTCATAATCTTTAGAGCAAAAACAACAGTTTATCTCACCTGAAAGTTAAATCAATAGCAATCAAACATGGAAACTATTTAATTAAATCTATTATTGACCAGAAACACAAACCATCACTAATTCCGGGAATCACTAAATTCAACAGTCACCTAGCACACGAACGAAATGTTCTCTATAATTGGCATGTAGGAGAAAAATAAAGGATTGTTATCGTACTTTCTCCAACGTAGTCAATTTTCTAGATTTTTCGGAACGTTCAAGATTTACACAGCAATAAGTACATGTACTAAAAAAGTGACAGAAAAGCTTTAAGGGTTAATTAAATATTTTATTTTTATGTACAGATAATGTACTAAGTATAAATGTAAAATATTAATTCCTAAGCCTAGTTAGTATTATTTTAGCCTATTATTTTTTTTTCCTAGTTTATGAAGTAAATAAGTATGTCATTAAATTCCAAATAAACGTATCTGACAAAGTATTTTAGTTATCTGTTCACGTCACATGTTCTGAAACAAGAGTGATTATGCTGCTTTTATGAAATAACAACGACTAAAAGTAAAAAAAATATTACAAAACGCTGACAGTATTTCATTTGAGATTCATTTTTAAAAAGATAACTATGTACATTCTATATAATAACAGCTGTAACACAATTAAAAGTGACTCACGCTGTATGAACAAAAAATACGCTTTTAGTTGTGATGTTGATGACAAACAAAATGCAGATTTTTAGGGTTCCGTACTCAAAAGGTAAAAAGGCAATCATGATAACACTATCATGAAGTCAAGTCTACAGTCTACACAGACTGTAGACTTGTAGACGCCCTAAATGAAAATAATATCGGTAATAATATTGGATCGGTAATTATATCGGATCGGTCATCATGTGTGCTTTTATAATCGCCGTAATGGCGGCAAACATTGATGATCATTTGTTGGGCCAACGCTGCTTGTAGTGTAGAGGGCCCATGAGACTTCGCTGTCAATTCGTCTGTCACCATGCTTTATTTCGTGATAGATATCATATTATAGTGGATATTTTAAGAGATGGAATATTTCTGTTAGCACTATAACAACAAATAATAAAAAAACGTCATTTATTAGATGGGTGTCTATTTTTTTCAGTTGTTCTTTGCTTGTACGGAACCTTTAGTGTCGCGATTTCAACTCGCACTTGACGATTTTTATTTGAAATGTAGCGTCAGTTTTGCTGTCGCTACTTATTGCTATTTGAACGGGAACTGATTTTACGATTGTGCGTGCTCGTTTAATTTTTATTGAAAAATATGGTTATTTTATTTGAAATGTAGAGTGCTGATTGAGTGAATGTTCGTGATGGAAACCTGTGTTTGCTTTGAATAATATTAGTGTTGCATTGAGAGAGGTTTTAGAGTCAATTTAGTGTTAAGATTGTTCAACTTATTATAATATGATCAGAAGTGGTAATATTGTTAGATATAAAAATTGCATATCCAAATCTAATAGCTGATTTTGAATATTAGCTATAGATAATGCAAATCGTAAGATTTTGTATCAATCGAGTTACGATAGCATTAACTTTAGGTAATCTTTCATAGTTTGAAAATGGTTCGTCCACATAAAATTCTTGTATGACAATATTAAAGAACTTATCCAAGAAAGAATAAAAAAGTGAAACATCCATTGCAACACGTGTACAATGTTCACAATAACGTAAACTACATTATATTTTTCCGTAGTAGTTTGTACAAAACAAGCCTTTTTGGTGTATGTATAAAATAGACAAGTACCTACATAGGATGTTTATGTGCAAAGAGTGACATAGAACATTTCCCTCAGGGTATGGTTGACATGGGAATATGTCTCTTGGTATAATCTTCTTCTTATATATAAAAATGAATCGCAAAATGTGTTGGTAAGCGCATAACTCGAGAACGGCTGAACCGATTTCGATAATTTTTTTTTTATTATATTCCTTGAAGTACGAAAATGGTTTTTATGTAGAGAAAACGTAAATATGTACCACGGGCGAAGCCGGGGCGGACCGCTAGTTTCATATAAATTCGGTTAACGGTTGGTACTAATTTGTATTATAATTTTTGGATATTATAATTGTCATTTTCTCATATTCGTATAATGTACTACGTCCGGTTAAGCTTCTAATTACCTTGAAGTAGGTATATACTTTGTAAAAAACTTATTAACGAGAATACCTATAATATAAAAAATGAATATGCCCCATACTGTATAACAAAATGATATTAATTAAATATATTAAGTAAATTAAATGATATTATAAAGTTTTAGATTTTCTTCGAAATTATTTTACTTTACAATATTAAAATAGAATTGTGTGTTACTAAGTGAATAAACATAAAACATACGCTAATTCAATTAAGCTTCCACCTCATACATTCCGGAAAAAATAACTTACAAAAAACGTAACAATACTCAACGGAACAGTATCAAGGAAACGAATTGTGCGCTACAATATATTCGAATATTCTGGAATCTATGAAAATATGTGAGTTCCATTGAAAATTTATACGCAGTCGTTCATATAGGTAAGGGTGAGTGAAAAAATATTTCCTTGTCTGTTGTAAATCTGAGCGGATTTGTGGGGAATAGTAAAATGGGATTGCGTCATATACAATTCTATTTTGTTCAGCGAAATGTATGGGTAGTGGAGTGACCGATCTTCATCTATTCGAAACGTGGGGTGGAATTTATGTTTTGTTGTTTTAATGAAGCAGTGGCTTTATTAAATGATTTTATTGTATTTTGTAACGTAAGTTTTTATCTTAAAAATTTACTGTCATGCTCAAATTATTTTATTCAGCTAGGCTTTTATAAGAACCGTTTTCGAGATTTCGTCGCGCAACAACTAGGTTAATTTATATTAATCTATTGCTCGAAAAATAGTTTCTATATAGTGAAAAACTTGTCAGAAGTTGTTTTAGCTCTTCTTCTAGATAACAATCATTAATATTTAAAAAAGACGTGTGGCAATCGGGGACTGCCGCGGTAAAGCTATTGCATGCTATGCCTTCAAGCCACACCTCCGTGCCCGTCGGAGTGGGGAGCGTGAGGTTTTTTCGTTACAGAATTTCTGGATTCGGTCCACGCGCTCAAGGCCCGCGATAGAAGCTATGCAATAGCTTAAAAATCCTATAAAAAAACAATCCCTTTTAATGAATAGTGTGATCTTAAATAGCATCCATAATGTTACTATCCAAAAAGAACCAATAGAATACTAAGCGATACTATAAAACTGTTAACATCTATAAAACAATACAAGGAACTATCTCGATCAGATTTGGCTCATACGAGATTAAACTTCGAGGACCGTATTCAGTGATGGCACTGTAAATATTTCTGTACCAATGCGCCTGGCCTATATTCGTCACCATGTTTTACAATTGAGAATGGTATATTGAATATTCTTCATTGTTTCAGTGTTGATTGTGTGACAGGATTGGATATTGAAGTCAAGGATGAGTACTTGATTTGATAGGTTAAGGGATTGGTGGTAGTGATAGTAGATTTATAGCTGAAAAGTGTCGTTGAGAAAATGCAAGTAGCAAAGAAAATTATAATATTTTACAAAACAGTTCATTACATTTTGATTTATATTGCGACTTCGTTTTGTCTTAATCTAAACAAATTACATACCAAAACCTATAAAAACCACATCAAATTCCGTTTCGTAGTTTTAAATATGTAAGTAGGTATAAATAGGGACAGACAGACAGAGCATACATAGGGACATAGGGACAGAAAAGGCGACTTTGTTTTATACTATGTAGTGATAATAATATATGTGCGTAATACAATACATAAAAGCTTCTTAATACAATACTTATTCATCATTACTACAACATTTAAGTTCATCGCCCTATTTTGATGTTAATTATTATTAGGAGAAACACTGAGAGTTTCCTACTCTCGTAGCTTATAGCTAAGTATATTTTCTAAGAATCAACGACTTATGTTCACGTGCAAAATTTTCAACAATTCAATTTGTATAATACTATCAGTTCTTCTCGTTAATGTAACGAATTCTGGAAATTAAGGAAGGTCACATTTTATTACAGACTAGATGCGCTCGACGGTTTCACCCGCGTAAGTCCGCTCCTGTTGGTTTTAGCGTGATGTTAAATAGCCTGCCTTCCTTGATGAATGGGCTATCTGACACCGAAAGAATTTTTCAAATCGGACCAGTAGTTTCTGAGATTAGCGAGTTCAAACAAAGAAACAAACTTTTCAGCTTTATAATATTAGTATCGATTATTTTACAAGCACATTGTAAATAAAATTTTTACAATTCAATTATTTTAAAAATTAACGATTTTATTTAGCTTTGCAACACAATAATTTATGTTGATTATTGGTAACGTTATAAATATTTTCATCTCTTGAATAAGTAAGCTATAGTAATATGAATGTTATTAGTAAGGAATTTATCACAATAAATATTAATTTAAGTAGCTTAACAAAAATCATATTATATCTTTGCTTATATAGTTAGGCGCAGTGTATATATATAGCTGCCTTTCAATAAATTCATTCCAAAAGATTTCAAATAGCTATCTACTTACTTGTGACTAGTTGTTTCTTTGTAGAGCCAGTAGAACATTATCTAATACCAATACAGTAGTGATAGCATTGAATAGTCCATTACGTTCCATCTGTAAGATCATTGGGCTAAGTGCTTCCATTCAGGTGCCTGCGATTGGCCTATTTCAGTTTTGAAGCTTTGTTCTCTTGTGCTAACAGCTTGCGCTATTTAAAAGCGATATTCTTGTTTCGGTTAAAGAACAAATGATATTGGAGACGTGTGGTAATTATAATAAAAAGGGGGTGGATGGCTGAATATTTAATCTGTATTTCATACAATGTGTGTCTGTCGTAGTTATTATTTTTTCAACCGCTTATTAATATTTATAGATTTAACGATACAAAGATAGGCTTTTGTTCCTATGTATATAAGATTATGTTTATATAATATGTTTCTTTACTTCTGTTTCAGAAAGGGAGAACCGATTTAACTGGTTGATATAGAAGTCAGTCGAGACAACCAACAAGTAATATTTTGACAAATAAAACATGAAAGGAATAGCTGACATCTTGTTTTAATTTAACAAGTTAAAATTTAAAATGTACTATCGATATTTTACAGTACAATTTTGTAAAGATGTTCTAGAACGTTCAATAATATTGCATTTTAAGACTCCAGAATACGATTCAAGTCAGGAGCGTCGTTAATGCAATTCCGAAGCGTTGCAAGGATTTAGGTCACTTCCTGCAACTGTAAATACAATTAGGTGCACCTTGAGCGCCTATCTTCTACTATTTAATACTAGTTGGATACCTTGGTTTTACTTGGAAACTTTAGTGAGAGCGTTACGTTATTATTTAATTGGGTTTTGTGAAAGAACTGTGAATAAACATCATTTTAGATTTAATGAGATGATACTTTAGTTATATTTATTTTATATATTATCTTATTTTTTAAGACTTTCAAATCAATGAAATAGTAGAGTTATTTGTGTACAAATTATACCATATACTTACATCCCATCATATTATCTGCTGAAGGTCATGATCGAGGATCTGGAGGTCTAGAGATCACGGTTAGATAGGTCTACCAACTCGCACTTAGCGAGCATTCCCGAGCAGTCCCTTTGGCATAACAAGAAATTTGGCTGTCTACCTGTATTAAATTAACCAGCGTTATGTTTTGCTTTAAAGGGACGCTAAATTAAGAGAGATTTCGTAAGCTATAATCAATAATAATACAATGTAATATGTATATTTAGACAAATATAGACAATAGACAAATATTTATTCACAAAAATAACACATTATTACAACTGACAATCACAATACTTAACATAGAAAAAATACAAATAAAAAAACACAAAAACACATAACTATGACAATTTAATACATAATAAATAAATAAGTAAATAGGTTGCTAATAAGTGTTATGGCTGTGAAAGGGTCCTGGCTCAGCATATGTCATGAGTCGGCTGACTCATGACGCTGTTTATTCTGCCAGAACCCAGAAGGCAGATGATATTTCATACAACTGGTCAATAACAACTAATGAAGCAAGCTTATCAGCCTACTCACTATTACACAACTAATTTATTATATCAATCCAGTGTAGCGACACAACCACTAATATTGAAATACGCAATCATTCTAATTAATATATTTATATGCAAATTGCAATAATACTAATATCCATTACTGGCAACATTAGGACCGTAATTAAAAGTGATATCATTTTATTATCCCAACACTAGTGATCCGTAATTCTAATCATGGCTGCTAAAATTAAGCTGGATATCAAACCTCAAATCTGTGAAAGCTTTAACAGTCATTGGTAGGTATCCAATTTAAATTTCATGAATATTAACATGGGAATTGTACTAGCCGATCCGTTTTTAGGATCATAATCTTTTGACCATTCTTAAGACGTCCGAGTGTTTTTCGATGTTAATTAGATTTTATGCCTTATTTTATTATAGACTAGCTGCGTCCCACGGTTTTACCCGCGTTAATGAGTTTTTCCTTTTTATCCTAATTTACCTCATCCTTGTGACTTGTGTGTGAGTTACCAAAATAAAAAGGAGCTGAGATATCTGACAGTGAAAGTCCCGTCAAAATTGGTTCAGCTTTTTCAAAGACAGAAAATTTATTTATATAAATTTATTTATTACTAGCGGTCCGCCCCGGCTTCGCCCGTGGTACATATTTACGTTTTCTCTACATAAGAACCATCGTCGTACTTCAAGGAATATAATAAAAAAAGAATTATCGAAATCGGTTCAGCCGTTCTCGAGTTATGCGCTTACCAACACATTTTGCGATTCATTTTTATATATAAGATTATATAAATTTATTTATTATTATTATAATCCATATTATGCATTTAATAAAAAGCGTTCATTTTAACATAACACACAGACAATCCAATTTTATTATTGGTACAGCTTACATTATAAATTAACATTTTTAAATATGAAAAGAAGCGATGGGAATGAACATTGGCTACGTGAAGGCAGAATCGACTCTCAAGGGATTGTGAATACTAACAGTTCCATTCTCTTCCAATGTCTTTTTTCATCTTATTAATCTCGTTGAAAGACCAGTCTCGTATACTTATAGCAAACTAGCTGTGCCTCGCTGTTTTACCTGTAAGCGTAGAGTGAACAGGTACCTTCTAGAGAAGCGCGTACCATTTAATACCACAGCTCAGCGTGGTCAAGCGCTTTCCAATTCACAATAAAAAATAATAAAAAAACATTTGCTACATTTGTCGAGGTAGGGCCAGAGGCCTCTGCAAATTTTCAGGTGTGTTTATAAGCGGTGGTGATATCTTACAATCAGACGTACCACCAGGTATCAGATCTGTTTGAAAGGAAACTCCGGATAGTTCCCGCTCTCGTGCGATTCCCGGGATAAAACCATCTAGTGTCCTATTTCAGGTCTCAACTATATTTGTACCGAATTTCATGCAAATGGGTCAGTGGTTCAGGCCTGAAGAAGCACTACTACTTATGCATTTATAAGTAGGAATTTTGCAATTTAGCTTAACAAAAAATAAGCGTGTTTTTCCACGTCTTTCTCTATAGAATCCTCGCTTTGCACGATCGATTTATTTCAGAAATTAAAGCCAGTACTGGTTGTAATCAATCACAACATTGTCATTCCATGTAAGTAAACATGGCTGAACGTCAGTACAAATTCGACTAATATCTTTTTGATGTGATAAATATTCGTAAATATTAATCTCCCGTTGATTTATGATTTATGGTGATCGAATAATTGCGATTAGGTTCCTTTGTGATGAATTTATTAAAGTTTAATTGAAGTAAAACTTCTTTAGGCGCGACTAGGGAGTAACTCAGATTTTTTTTCTGACGGAAGTAACGCTGTGTAGTTTCCGCCATTTAAAAATAATAATTCTGATTGGTTGTAAGTGTATGTCATATACTACACGCTTCTTGACTTATACGCCAGCTAGTGGCAAATATCATAATCAATTAGGATTATTTATTTTCAAATTTTCAAACGGATCAATTGTGAATAGCAAAGTGAATGAAAAATTCAACAGTTTTAAAAACATTATTTTAAATTGCAAAATTTTTTGAAAATCTCTAAATATACTTGTTTATTTATTACTTTTAAAATAAGTAAATTAAAAATAAATTTTCTGACAATTGCGACATTTTATAATATTCAATAACAAGGTTATATTGACATGTGCGTTTTACTTCAATCGCGCGTAAAGGTTACACGCACACACTTTTTTTTTTAAATGATTTTGTGCAAATTATTGAAAGTGAAATGGGAGAGTTTAGAATATTCAATTTTCTTTTAAACGTATTAAAGTAATGCGTTAAATGTTTAAATAGATTGTGTTTAAACATTGTCAGCAAATGCGAAGTGACTTTTAAGTGCAGTTAAATAGTTTCTTTATGTTTTAGTACAATTTATTCGTTTATTAGATAAATTTTTCTATTTATAGTTTCGCATTATAGGTACACTTCTGAATATGTAAATTAGGAAAATGTTAAGTGTTTGTAAATGGTTTTAAAATCTTTTATTTATAGAAATCGTCGTCACTCAATAGGTTTTTAGAAGGATATGTTTGTAAAGGTTATATTGTATTGTAATTTGGCGTGATGTACATATTAACACTTTATTATTAAGCCCTCTATTATACCTCTCCGCTTTAAATTAATCCAGCTAAACTATATCTATACGATATACACAATGCTAAAGAACATACCATATGTACAAACCCTGGCAAACACAACCTAAATACCAAACAACAACTAATCTAACCTTAGAAATCGACTCACTTCATTAAACTATTATTAGATAGCGTTATTACGGTGTTTAGGGTGTGAATTTCGTAGATAAATAGCGGGATATTTGGAGATTAGGTGCAAGATGGAGGTAATACATTACACAGTTGGAAGCTCTGAACCTAGGCTATGTTTATTAGACTGGTAAGAAGACTTTATTTATAACTAGCTAATGCCCAAGACTGCGTTCAAAATAAATATGTTTTTATAATCATTTTTGGAAAATATGAGTAAAATTGTTAGGGTACTGGTTATACCTATAATTCGTTCGCTGATTTTTATTAACCGACTTCAAAAAAAGGAGGAGGTTATCAATTCGGCCGGTATGTTTTTTTTTGTTTTTTTTATATATGTATGTACACCGATTACTCCGAGGTTTCTGAACCGATTTACGTGATTCTTTTTTTGTTAGATGCGGGATGGTGTCGAATTGGTCCCATAAAAATTTTATTTGGATAGGTCCAGTAGTTTTTATTTTATGAGCATTTTTGTCTGCATATTTGTAAATGTTGCGAGTGCAAGTTTGAAGTCGGTTGTTTTTAACGCAGTTATTACTTGTTTTATCCTGAAACATATTATTATGACTGTTTTTTTTTAAAGGCATGCATTCGTTTTTTTTTAATTATTCGCATTTGACACACGACACTTGAATTTTATTTATATGCATTATTAATTTATCTATAGCTCTATCTTTTGTAGCTTTTCAAATTCTAATAAAAATCATTTGAGTTAAAATATTATGTAAAGTAACAGACACGACTTCTTTATACACTTAAAATAGATGTTTTAGATTCGATTAAATGAAATGAAAATACGTTTAAAAACTTTTAGAAGAATAATCATTGATCATAGGATACTGATATTTCAGTTAAACAATATATTTTTAAGATATTCTCTTTTCACATTCGACCTCTATGAACCTTGAAAGTGTCGTGATGTCCTTAAGGACTTTTTTATTTCAATTGAAGAAGTTAGTAGCGAATAAAAGTTGATTTGATTGATCGCTTAGAGTGGTGATTAGTTTCATTTTACATTATGCCTTATTTCAGATCTTTAGTGCGATGAAGAATTATTATGTTATTTTTAAGTCTGGGTAGTTACGTCTTTTTTCTTTTCATATAAAAATTTTATATATAATAGGGTTTTCGTATCTTTTAAGAAGAGAGTGACTTGAGAAGGACATCATTTTGGAATTAGTATGTATTTAAATATTAATTATACAATGTAGTGTATTATGTTTTTGTGCCAATTATTAATTAAATATTATCGTTTTATGATTGAAAGTTGCAAATTGTTGTAAGTACAAAATAATGTCAATTTTTGACAGAATTTAGACAGAGAATAATAAATAAAATACTTAAATCTTGAAAGGTTGACAGATTGTTAAACATATTAAAATTATAGCATAAATAATTTCTACTTTATATTTAGGTCCTAAGTACTTTAGTCAGGTACTTAAAACCTATATTGTTTTTGTCTTTTGGCTTATTTCAAAGTAATCTCAGGGATAAGAACATTCACTATTAATGCTAATAATATAGTTACAATACGAGTAACATACATCGATAGGTCAAATTATCTCATTTTGTGTTAATAAACCTACATGCAAAATTAACTCCGCGTTTTCCAAAATGTAATGATACAGTGTGTAAAATTACCAAAATTAAGTACTTTAGTTGCCATTTATGAATGCTAATTGTTTTGTACTGTGGTTTGGAGTTTCACGAGGATTTTACCTTTTAATTTAAGCGTTTGTAAATTGCTTTTTCTTGTAATACTATAGATAAAGAAAATCTATTCCTGTCGCTTTAGTGGTGTAAATCTTTCGGCGTATACTGTATTTTTAAATCTTGCTTGATTTTAACAAAAATCTTTAAACCAAAAAATATTTTACTTTATGTACTTATTACAGTCATATTGTCATTTATTTTTATATTTTATCAAAAAGATTTTCCAGAGCTGATTGACAGTTTTTCTGAATAGTTATTTCCAATTTTCTCCGCTCTTATCTCTTTAATCTTTATTCAAAACTCAAACGATTGACGAAATATCGTATTAAAAATTCATACAAAAATTTGTAAAACATCTTGCTACCAATTTCAATATTTAAATAAAATCCAACTTACATTTCAATAAGCTATTTAAAATTCTTCAATATCAAGAAATAAAATACTATATTCTCATGATAGCGAACGATTGAATCGGGGATTGAAATCAGGGTTGTCACTTCTTCATTTAGTACTTTATTTCAATTTTATAAATAACGTTAATTTTTTTTTATGAATTTGCTGCAAGATTTGCGATTTTTTTTTAGTTTCACATTAATTAGTCGATTCTAAACATTTCTAGAAACGCTAACTCTCGAAAATATTCTATTAACATACTTATGACTTATTATTGAACATTACGCACAAAAAAAACATATCGCAATCAATAAACATTGACGGCACGACTTTTAGCAGAAATTTATATGAAGACTATCGATTTGCCAAATAAGACCCCTATTTTGTTGAGGAAATGAATCAATAATATTTTAGTAGGTAATTTTATAATGTCTTATATTCGTTTTGATTAATTAAACATTTAATTATGTATTAAATTTTGCCCTAAATTATTTTAAAATCTATTGAATCTAATAAATATAAGATAACTTTCTTGATCAATGTATTGATGGACAAACTTTAACTACTACACGTAGATATGTACGTTTATAAAATAACAACGAAGGTAAGTGTGAATGTGAATGAATATTATCTTAATAATGTATACTGATTTATTTAATGTTTCATCTAACTAGGGAGGGAGGAGAGACTAGGGATTTACTGCTCGTCTAAAATTATTATATTCATACTAATATAATAATTCTAAGTAAGCGCCAGCCCTACAACAATGCAGAATACAAAATGTAATTTGATTTTCATTTCATTGTGTCAGTTCATTAATTCCGTTTAATTGGTTATCGATATTGACAACGAGTACTTCTTATTTGAGGTTAATTACCTCGTAGCAAGGTCGATTGAATACTCGATTGTTTGACATTGGTCTCACGTTTTTCGTGCTAATGATGTGTATGTGTATTTTTGGATCTGTTTGATTGTACGGATTGATCCGATAATGATAGAATTTTACGTGTTTTACAATTATATCGGTTATAATTTAATGGTTTAGAGAAGAGATAAAATAAATCGTTATCACAAAAAAAAAATTTTTCTGAAAATTTACATGCAATCTGGTAAAAACCAGCCAATCATTTTTTTATATTATCGTGTCGTTAGTATTGTCATGGCTTCCATCGCATCGATTTATTGCACTTATAAGAATACAATGTAAATAATAAAAATACTTAATGAAGCCGTAACAATAATTGTAATCACTTTAGCTAATATACCCAAAAGGCTAATAAAACAGAGTCTAGACCATACGAGTATAATTGTTTTAGTATCGATTTATTCATTACGGTAATTTACAAATTGGTTCCATCGATTTACAGAAAAAGCCTCTGTGGGTAGAAATTGGAGTAATTGACTTTAATATTAATGATAGTAGTGTATGTAATTATTGCACGCCTCATAAGCGAAGCGTTGAGGTGGGTACTACTGTCGCTTCGCGCAAAACATCTGATTTTTCAAACTTAAAATGTCTTTATGTATCATACATTGCACTTGTAAGATAATACATACACACACATATTAAGAAAAAACACTATTTTTAACATTCATGATATTTTTGATGTCATTTTTGTTATTTAAACTAGTTAAAAAACAGTTTAAAAAAGTTCTGTCTTGGACGTCCGTGTGTCTGTATGTGCGGATCCTTTTTCTTGTTAACACGATAGCGACCGAAATACTTTACTAATCGAGTCTTTTTTTTTCTCTTACGCTTGAGTATGCTCAGGAATAGAACCCTTTCATTTTTCAGGGTCTGATTCGATGTGGTTTAATTGTTATTAAATAAACAAAAATAATAATTAATAAATAATTATTAAAAAAAAATTATGAGGTGTGCACTTTTGGATTTTCCAAATTATTTAATTTTATTGTTAAATTGGAGTGTTCTTATTGTAATTATAATAAATGCAGTTATTAAAAGAACATAATTATTAGGATTAGGTAGCAATATTATATCGTATTTTAAGGGTTCCGTATCCTAAGGGTAAAAGAGGACCGTATTACTAAGCCTCCGCTGTCTGTCTGTCTCAGGATGTATCTCATAAACCGTGATAGCTAGAAAGCTGAAATTTTCACAAATGTGTTCCCGTTGTCGCTATAACAAAAAATATATTAAGAATAATAAAAATATATAAGGGTTTTCACAGTACGGAACCCTTCGTGCGCGAGTCCGACTCGCATTTGTCCGTTTTTTTTGGAATAAAAAAATTCTAATCGAGTGATAAAAAGTTAAAGTTAAGTTAAGTTAGTTATTTGTGTAAAAGTTACTTTGTTAAAATTGTTTCTTAGTTGTACTTTTTTATCAACGAGTACAAGAAAAAAACTGTAAATACTTGATATTTTATCAGAAATAAACAACGAGGTGACTGAAATAGGATCATAAATACAGCTCGACATTGAAATTGTACCCGTGGATATAAAAATACCTGGAAAAGAACATTTCTTTTATAAATAAAAGCCATTTTCATATCGTTAAATTTATATTACTAAGAAAAGCGCTTGTATTCTAATCAGTTTTATCTTATTTAAAACCGACTAGATGTGATTTTTACAACTGAAGTTATTTATTGAAATTTCTTCCAAGAAAACCAATATCTTCTGGAACATTATTGACGAGAATTTTAGTATGATGTTTATCAATCGTTTACTTACAATTTTAATCTTGTAAGGTTTGCGTATTATATGTTCAGATGAAATGGTGTATATTTAGTGCATTATTTTCATAAATATTTTCTACTAGCGGTCCGCCCCGGCTTCGCCCGTGGTACATGTTTACGTTTTCTCTACATAAGAACCATCCTCGTACTTCCAGGAATATAATAAAAAAAGAATTATCGAAATCGGTTCAGCCGTTTTCGAGTTATGCGCTTACCAACACATTTTGCGATTAATTTTTATATATAAAATAGTTTAAAGCACTATAAAGAGGTGTAATAATAGGCTTTCACGCAATTTATAAATAAGAAAGGCCATGCTGCATATAACGTTTCCAGATGTAGATATAGATTTTTACAATATTATTTCTTAACTTTCTTAAATTTCTACCTGCGGCTTCGCCCGCATTTTCAAAGAAAAACCCGCATAATTCCCGTTACTGTGGGATTTCAGGGTTAAAAGTAGCCTATGTTTTATTCTGGGTCTTCAGCTACCTACATACTAAATTTCATTGTAATCGGTTCTGTAGTATTTGCATGAAAGAGTAACAAACATCCATCCTCGCAAACTTTCGCATTTATAATATTAGTAGGATAGGTTTTGTTTAGATATCTCTTATTTTATTTTGCCCTTTCCAGTAAACTATATCACATGGATTACATATAGCAGAGTATCTATCACGTACCGCGGTCATGTCCCCAGAGGGTATCGGGCGACATTCTTAAATTTTCATATATTTGGTGACAGCACTGTACTATATTATTCTATTGAAAATTTTAATAATTTTAAAGATTGCTTAGGTACGTAAGATATAACACTTTTTTATGCTAGCTGCTTCACCCAGCTCCACCTGAAATAAAAATACAATTAAAATCATATCGCAAATGTCGAGAAGGAATATCGTTATTTTCTAGTAATATTTTTTATTGAAGCAGAATGTCAATTAAAGCAAAAAAACAGCATACGCATAAATATTTAAATAACAAAATCTTAATACTACAGTTTTAATATATAGAAGTAATAGTTGAGAGTGATTTGATCCAGAACTACAAATTTCACCAAGTTTTTTAATTTGGATATTTTCACTTTACCTTCTTTTCTTATCTCGGCCTCTGAGTTTATAAGATGAATTTCTATTTTTATCCTTCCAAGTGACATTTTCCAAATTAACTTGTCCTAAACTACGAAGACAGTAGAAAAAGTTGAACTCACAAAGAACATAAGTTGCGGTAACTTGGAATAACTTTTAACGGATAGTTAGTGCTTAAAAATGACTAGTTGTACCATTACCCGTTAAGTTCTCAGCAGGCAATTTGCATTTTAAGTTAGTTTAATCTGTATAAGTTTCTTTTTAAAACGCAATTTATATTTACAGTAACACTCTGTAGAGAAGTGGGTCAAAGGAGCGCTTAGCATGCAAAATACTCTGATATCCTGCAAAATGCTATCTTCATTCCTCTGATAACAATGGTCTTATCCGTTTTTAATCAATTAATAAGCATTATTGTTGTAAAATATATTAAATGAATAAAATCTATACTTATAATATTATAAAGCCGAAGAGTTTGTTTGTTTGAACGCGCTAATCAGAGGAACTACTGGTCCGATTTGAAAAAAAATTTCCGTGTTAGATAGCTCATTTATCGAGGAAGGCTATATACGCTAAGACCAACAGCAGCGGAGCCACGCGGGTGAAACCGCGAAGTGCAGCTAGTATATTATATGAAGAAGAGTATAAGATTGTAATAGAAGCAATGATTTTTAATTGGCCCTTGATAAATACCTTGCTTTATTACTGCAACGCTAAAGGCCTTAATCAAAAATGATCATGTGTATCAACAGTACTAATGAAGAGTTGAAGAAGGAGAGTCAGTTAAATGTATACTCAAACGATATAGACAAGGAAATGCTAAATATTTTTTACTATCAACTGCAATATAAATATAAATATATAAATATAAATAATCATTTATTCTCCTCAAAAACCTTATAACTATATTAACAAAATTTGCACGTAAACATAGACCAAGAGGACTGGTGTCTGCGATAGGCCGTAGCCTGTAGTGCAGATCGCCAGGCACTCCCCAAAACGAACCGCTTAATTTAGAGAATTTAATTATGTATGAGAAAAATAAACAAAAGGAAAAAAAAATAAAATAACGAATTTAACAATATATAACCCTATGTGTAGAATATAAGAGTAGGGATGTGGTTGTGTGTGTGTATGGCTGTGTGTGCGTGTGTGTGTGTGTGTTTGTGTGTGTGCGTGTGTTTGTGTGTACGTTTATGTGTAGAATCTGTTTGTTAGTTTGCATGTAAATTTGCTACAAAATTACTTAAAGCGATTTGCGCAACGTATTAAGTTCTCAGTACAATCATAATCCAGACTTTTGAGCCATTTTGAGGTAATTAATTTACAAGCACTTGCCGTCATTGGATAAATACATAATTTACCGTTTAACTTATTATATAAGTGACTGCCTTGAAAACAAAAGAAACGACGCGTGAATGAAGTGTTAGGGGTAAATTGATCACATATTCTGTCTAGTCGACGCATATTTTTAAATTTATGAGAATCATATACAAGCAAATTGTGCTGTTTAAGAATTGTGTGAAGAACAAAGAGTTGACGAACTGTTAAAACATCACATTTTTCGTAGAGGGCGGTAGTTGGATGATAAAACGGTAGGTGAGATCCAACCTTAAGAATAGCTCTCTGGGCTCTTTCTAATTTTAATATAAATGTTTTAGGTGCTCCTCCCCAAGAAGTTATACAATATGATAGGAGGGATTGGCAGAGCGCAAAATACACCGATTTTATAACATTTTTATCCGCAACACCCCTCAGACACTTAAATATATAAATGAGCAATTGCACACGCATACACTTTTTTATCATCAATTGTCGAGAAAGAGGTTAGGCAATAGAAGCAATTGTGATGAATTAGCGCTTTCCGCAATAAAGCTCATTAAACTCAATGTTCCCCATCATTTATAACAATTTCAAAAAAAGAGGACGTATTCAATTCCTATGTATTATTTTAAGGTTGGTTTACCTCAAAACTTTGGACTGGGTGAACCGATTTTGATGTTTCAGTTCTTATTTGAAAGCTGATACTTCAATGTAGGTGGTCTATTTACAATATCGCCTAAAAATTTTAGCTAATTCAGTTTTTACTTTATAATTATAACTAAAATAAAACGATAGTCCAGTATTACCTACTTAAACCGAAACGAAAATAAAAAATTCCGTTTGTCTAAATTCTGTAGAACCAAGATAGCCGCTGCAAATGTTTACATTACCTCACGTACGAGTACTAAATAAACAGCTTGATACGAAAGACCAATAGCTACTCGATTTAACGTCTAATTACATATTCACTTGCTATTACTGTCGATGAAATTGCTTCTGCTAATTCCCTTGAAGTGTGTACTTTAGAGGAGTATGTAATTATATTACGTTAGGGGTAATTGTGTGCTATTAATCATTCTTTTAAAAACGCGTGTTTATGTTTCATCACCTAAAGGTTTAATAAAATGTGTAAGTACGATGCTTCAATGTTTGGTTTTGTCTTAATTTCAAAAAGTAACGTTACCTTAAAATAAGCTTTTAAACGTATACCTAAGATGGTTGATGGTTCTTAGCTTATAATACACGTAGAAGATACATATAAATATTAAAAAAAATATCAAAAAATAAATAAATAATATGATACGAATTTAGGACGTCCGTCATTTTTGTGAACGTCGTCGTTTAAAGACGCGATGGGATCTCAAAAGCGATTAATTCATTGTAGCATTTAATCCAACAATTCGTATAATCCAGAAAAAATATTTTTTTCAAACAACGTTGTCTCTAATAAGAACCTTCAATAAAGAACGTAGAAACAGAGATTAAAATGATAAAGCAAGTACAATATTACAAAAGAAAATTTCAAAACAATCTAATCTCCGATATAATCTTCCCGGAAAGGATTAGGTGGAAATTTGGAATTTCAGCAAAAATACTCTTAAAGATACCCTCGAGATTTGTCGGTATTATTAGAATAAGCATTTTTCATACCTAAGAATTTACAACGTTCATTAAAAATCTGTTTATTTTGTAATTTTCCGGTACCATTAAACATAATCATAGCATTCTTGCTTTTGCTGACCGGTTGGCTTGGTTGGTAGTGGAGCTGCCTTCCAAGCCAGAGGTCGTGGGTTCGATTCCCATCCGGGGCAAATATTTGTGTGATGAACATAGATGTTTGCACTGTGTCTGGGTGTTAATTATCTTTATTATAAGTATTTATTTAAAAATTATATATATAATTTTTATTAGCCATCTGGTTTCCATTACACAAGCGAAAGCTTAGTATGGGATCAGATTGTGCCGTGTGTGAAAATTGTCCTGAAATATTTATTATTTAATAATTATAAAAACATTTGTTCAAGTAACTAGTAAACAGCTTATTCTTTCTTTAATCAAAAACCTATATTGTTTGTACTATCCCGAATCGATTGTGGAAAAATATGAGCATCGTGATCTTCAGTGACCGTGATATTAGGTTAAGCTAAGAAATCTCGAAGAATATTTGTGGATGGAGTTTCATTTAATAGTTTGTTATGTTTGATTTGAATCTAGCTAAACTCTATTCATTTTCTTATTTGAACATTATTTTACGGACAGATATTATGGAGAAATTGTGAAATCGACTCCTTGTAGAAGGAATGGAAAAACATACATGTGTTTACTTCTGTTGCCAAATATTATTAAACAAAGAAACAGATGTTAAATAGTAAATACGTCTTCCCGTTTAAAAGAGCGTCCACTGTTTCGATCCGATCTAAGATTCATTGCAGTCATCATAACTATAATAATTTTCTTATTAAAAAAAACATCCAAAAATGTTTTAAAGACAGACCAAAGAAATTGTGGTTAGGGAGCCAGGTGCAAAATTTGGTTAACTATTTCCTCTCAAGAGATAATTCGTCAGACGCATGAGAGTATAGTATTATAAAGCCTCGTGAACGTCAGCTGGCGCTCGGTTGGGGGGGTGAGCGGTTGTAGCCTCCCACGCACATAGGAAAAAAAATACATTCATTCATTCATTTCCTCTCAGCTAAAAATTTGTCAAATTGTAGCTAACCCAATATCTCAACGAAAAAAAATAGTCAGCTGGTTACAACATGGTGTATTATACGTCAGCTGGTGTCTCGAACATGAAAGTTAAATTTAAAGAAAAATTTATTTTCCGTTATTTCCTCTCAAACAAAAATTTACCTGATGATAGCTTATATGTAACTGTGGATAAATATATATGTCAGCTGGCTGTATCTTGGTGGAAAAACCGTCAGCTGATACGGGAGGCTACAGCCGCTCTTCCCCCCAACCGAGCTCCAGCTGACGTTCACGAGGCTTCATAATACTTTACTTTGATGCATTTTACTAATTACCGCTTGAGAGGAACTTGGTCATAAAATCTGCTGCTGGCTCCCGGACTATTGATATATTATAGCAGATCCCTGGAGACGTATGTTTCGCTCAATCACAAACAATGCCTGAACCACATTTGTCATCAAAAGCCGATATTTTTGTGGGCAAAGCTACATGACGTGACATGACGTATCATTAATTAGTCGAATGTACGGACCATTTTTTGTTCGGATAATAGAGTGTGTTTTGCCAAATAAAATAATGTTATAAGGAGATGTAATATGTATTATGAAGTAATAAGATCGGTAAGTGCGAGTTGGACTCGCGACTAAGGGTTTCGTAGAAATTAGCATAATACCAACTGCTGAAACCTTAATCAGACCCGGGTCACGCATCCAGTTCATTACCATGCCAAATCAAATAAATCTTCTTTGAAAATTTCAATTGTCTGTTTGTCACGGTTTATAAGATGAACGTGATACTGGTTATAGACGGTCAGACACACGGAAAGCGAAGTCAGTATTGGGGTCCCGTTTCGTCTTTTGGATACGGAACTCTAAAAGCTGTGGAAAGAGAGTCTTCATAAATATCTTATTACGCTTTAACCTTTTCATTTAACAACACTTCCTAGCATCAAGTCCAATATAAAACCTGGATGTAAATTCCGAAGCCAATTAATTTAAGTTAGCCAAGCCATTATCGTTGTTATAGATCTTATTATTATTCATGGAATCGAAATTGAAGCAGTGGGGCTAACGACCTCTCTCGAGGGATTAGTTGCCGAAATTTCTCACTGTTTAGATCGGACGGTTAATGATATTTAGGTTATATTGACTTTGCTTAATTCATTCGATATACCTAAGCAAATTGCTTTTTGGTTGCAGTGGAAGCGGGAATTGTTGCTTTGAATAGAGTGGTCAGAATTTTGACAAATTAAAATGGAAGAACCACTGGCAAAAGCAAATATATTATTTTCTATAGCGCATGTGTTTTTTTAATGATGATCCACAATGAAACAAATAATTTAAATACCTTATTTTATTTATTTATTTATTTATAACACTTCATTGTACAAAACAATATAGGAAATTTGGTACAAATTAGTGAGGTACAAAAATTTTGCACAATAGGCGGCCTTATTGCTACACAGCAATCTCTGCCAGGCAACCTGGTAGGAAAGGAAATGTGAGAAGAAGAATAAGGATAGCGCAAAAAAGAAATAAAAGAAAGAATATATTTAAAAAAATGCCTACATACTACATAAACTACATATACTGTACATAGATACCACATAGTTATATAAATATACTTGTATTATACACTACACAAACTACAATATATATAAATATATATATATATATATATATACAAAAATTATAATTATACATAAATTATTACTAATACAACTATTGCATGGCTAGATAATGAGCTTTCAATAGGGACTTAAAAGAACTAAGCGTTTGTGCACGTCGGATACTTTCCGGCAAGGCGTTCCAGAGCTGAATGGCACGAACAGTAAACGAAACCTTATTTTTATAATTAGATTATATGTTTATTTATAATGATATAACCGTATAATTTCTTAGCTTTTCTTGCTTTCCACACGACATGGTTTTGAATTTAAATGAAAAATAAAGGGGCGCTAGCATTGTTACTTTATTTTAAAAGAAAACCACAATGCTAGTGTTAAAAATATTTAACAATGCGGTTAACGAAGCAAGAAAATTTACGAGTTGAAAGGAGTAATTGTTTTGGACCGCATATAAACGGTGTTTTAACATACTTGTAGACGATTTTTTTGTATTTTTGTTCATGTTCACATAAATGCTATTTTAAATTTATTTTTACGAATTGTTTTAAAAAGCATTTCTGTGTATTTTTGTTTTACTTAAATCTATATAATCTATGATTTAGTAAGGCCCTAAAATAACTCAAGACATAATATCACATTTGACATTCAATACTCTTACAATATTAACAAACATATTAGTGCGGGCAATCCAAAAAAAACCTGGGAAGCCGTAAAGAATATTTGTAATTTATCTATTTCTAAAAGAGAACCGTCAGAGCTCTTGAACATCCACTGTTTAAATCCTTCTCAGTCCCTTGAAGCATGCAACAAACATTTTACTTCTATTGGAGAATCTTACGCAACACAGATATTAGAGAAGATTAAAGTCACTCAAGAAGATTTAGCTTCTACAATTTGTTTTAATAATTCTCCCGTAAACTCATTCTTTATGACACCAACTAACATACATGAAGTGGAATCTTTGATAATGCAACTGGAGAACAACAAAGCTCCGGGTATTGACGGCCTGAACAATTTACTGGTTAAGCGGATCCGTCAAGAGATCCTCGGCCCCCTAACCTCAATATATAATCTTAGTTTATCACAGGGAATTTTCCCTGATAGTTGGAAAATTGCCTCAGTATCCCCAATTCACAAAGCGGGGGAACGTGACAACCCGAATAATTACAGGCCTATTTCTTTATTGGGTGTCTTCTCAAAAATTCTCGAAAAAATAGTAAATTCTCGTTTGGTTAAATACTTAGAGAGTAATAACCTAATCTCAAACCATCAATTTGGTTTTAGACGGAAGAAAAGCACAGCCGATGCAGTCTCCCTCCTCACGTCAATTGTTGCTTCGCATTTAGATTGCAGAAGAAGCTGTCTTTGTGTATTTCTCGACCTTGCAAAGGCATTTGATACCGTTTCTATTCCATTACTGCTTAGAAAGCTTGATGGATGCGGTATCAAAGGCCACGCACTTCTGTGGTTTGAGAGCTATCTGAAGGGAAGGCTTCAGTGTGTTAAAATTGGAGACCAAAGAAGCTCAACGAGAGAGGTCAATTTTGGAGTCCCACAAGGTAGCATCTTAGGCCCCACCCTATTTATACTTAATATGGACGACATTCACAAGGTCCCTCTATCTAACGCGGATATTCTCTGCTACGCAGACGATACAGCTGTCATATTCTGCGGTGAAAATTGGGATGAGGCTGTGTCTACCGCTCAAAAAGGTATGACTCAAATTAATTCATGGCTCGAACGCAATTTACTAACACTAAATGTAGATAAAACCAATTATATTTGTTTTCATAAAACTTCAGTTTCGGCACCCTCTTTATGCGACATGATAGAGTTTCCGCAAACAGGGACGGCTAATCTTTCAATTAAAAGAGCTCAAAAGGTAAAATACCTGGGTATCATGTTGGATGAAAATTTGAACTTTAAGAGTCACATACATCTGCTCTCTGATCGTGTCCGTAAAATTTCAGGTATAATAAAAAAAATTCGGAATTCTGCTAAAACTGATCTGCTTAGGAATGTTTATTATGCTCTTTGCCAATCCATTATCACTTATTGTATTAACTCTTGGGGCGGGGCTGCGAAAACATCACTTATCGGCCTTGAAAGAGCTCAACGAGCGGTCCTAAAAACAATGTTATGCAAGCCCTTCAGATACCCAACCTCTGAACTTTATAAAGACAGTGACGTTCTGACGGTGCGGCAGCTTTTCATCCTCTATAGCTCTCTTTCCACCCATAAATCTATCTTAAATTTAGTTGATTACAAAGATCTTGTAAAAAAGCGTGTCTTCAAAATTCCAAACATAACTACACACTCAACATTCGCTAAGCGCATGAACCCATACATTGGCATCTTTATATATAATAAAATAAATTTAAAATGTAACATTAAGAGTTTTTCTATTTTTAAAGCTAAAAAAGTTATTACATGCTATTTAAAATCATTAAATTACACACAAACAGAAAAGCTTCTTGTCTCAATACATTAAATTAATATACATTATTGTTTATTTACATTTTATTGTATATGTATCATATAATTTTATTTATTTTAACTTTAATTTATGTACTTATTTAACTTATTTTATTTATTTATATAGTTAGGTATCTATTTATTTATATTTATTTTTTAAATTTAGTTCATTAGTTGTACTCAATTCATATCTTATATTTAAATTAGTTATTTTAAATCTTTTTTAATCAACAATTACGGTACCACGAGCAAATCCATTCTTTATAATCGTACCAGCTCCCACGACACAAGTTCTCTTAGTGTGGGAGCTACAGTTAATAATTATATTGTATAATAAGTGACAGCAAAATATGATGTTGTTAAACTTTGTTTTGTTACATACTGTGTTTTTGCTGAAATAAATAATTTTTCATTTTTTTTTTTCATTTTCATTGACTCATTTTTTCATTTACCTCTTTTTTACTCCCATTTTTATAAATAACACCGCAAAGAAAAGACAAAGCAGCGATTAGATTAAACGGCTACAAGAAGTTTATTACTTTCTACTTTACAATACTACAAAACACCGTGTTTCCCATTTAAAAAGAAAGATCAACGCTCTAAGCTTATTACCGCAAACAGCGTCCTAATAAAGAATACGGAAAATAAAATACCCATTGGCTTCCTGATAAAAGAGTAATACCGACGTTTCTATTCCGCAAAGAATAAAAAAAGATAAATTTTTTCCCTTTGCATTTTATTCCTGTTGCCGCCTTTTGTTCTGAGTGATTTATGGAGTACCAACCTTACAAAACATTAAACAAGTGAATGCAAGTAAATAGAAATAAATAGAAATAAAGGGTCCACATGGTGGGAAATGGCCGGAAAATATATCTGTTTGTTGTTGAAATAGTGGAGCGAAGAATGGAAATGTTTTGATTTTGTTGATATTAGGATGAAATATTGTTTTGTTATTTTGAGATAAGTACTGTTAAGATGTATTAATTAGTTAATATTCATTGTTTATTATAATGTGTATGTAATACATATTTTGGTATGGAAGACATCAATAATTTTGTATAAGAACCTACAGCTATTTTAACTGGAAATTCAATCCGAATTTTATGAAATGGAAAAAAACAAGTTTTTACTTGATTGATTCCATGTTCAATTTAGAATCTCTTCGACCACTTAAAAAAAACGTTCAGGCAATAACTAAAATGCAGTAAATACCTTTCATAATATGAAAGGTATTTACGATATATTATATCATAATATTATAAACGGTGTGGTTCAAATGCTAACAAAACAACCTAAGAAATAATACACGCATTGATATCCCCATAAAGAATACATAGAAACATCTAGAACACTACACAATATAGAATACATCAACACTAATACACACTTTGTATTCAATGGCACACATACATAATTTAAGATTGCAATGTAAGCTCATAAAATATATTTACATGTCTATTTTGTTGGCTGCGAATGTATAATAATAATATCGCTTTTTATTGCGCATCTTATTACATGTTGTGTTCAGAAACTCCTATATTTAACGAGCTCATATATTATTGAGTAAATAATGACGAAAATTTACTATGGAAGGCAGTCAAACTTTTTTTTTTGACTCGTTATGATGTTAAACAGTTTCTAGTTTAATATGTTGACCTTCAAAAATACTACCTATAGTACTTAAAAAAACAAACTTATCTATTGTTTTAATTATAGTGTATATTTAATAAAACTTTTTCATGGACGTTTGAAAATATACATAATTGAACAATTTCAAATAATACAATTTCATATCAAAATAAAAATGAAAACTTAAAAAAATATTTATCAACAACAATAATAATTGTAGAGTCCAACAAAAATTAAAATGAAAAATTATATTATTCTTGTAACATAGTGAACTCATTTCAAATAGCAATAAAACCTCTTTAGTACATAATACTCTAATTTAAAAATATAAACCAGAGGCGACGTTTCTGTGTAATAAAATTGTAGCATTTCTCCTCGACTATAATTTTAAAAATGTTTATTATAGAAATAAATGTTGGGAGGATTGCTCCTCTGTAATTAATATGAGACTTGTTTTAAAATTATACGCGGAGCAACGTAGGAGCTTTATAAGAACTTAACTTTAAACATACAATAAGAATTTATTATGATGATTAAGTTTACTTCAATAGGGATATGAATAGGTGTATCATAATATTATTAATAGTTAATACCATACCAATATTAATTCGATCGTTTGTCTGTTTGTCTGTTAAGTTTTCACGACTAAACCTCAATTTATTATGCTTAAATTTATTAATTATAGTACGCTTAATTAGCATGATAATCCTATTTTATTAAATGCTATCGTTCGGAAAATACGTGTGCCTATGGTCCATGATTTTTTTCAACGGTTATGTCGCTAGGAAATTACTAGGTAGATATTATTATAAAACTAAGTCGCTTTCCACCGTCTTTATGCTTAGATCTTTAAAATTACGTAACAGTTTTAGAAGTTTTTTTTTTTTTTTAATAGTTAGAGAGTCATTTTTGAGGAAGATTTTAGTTTATAATTTCTTAAGTCTGTATTTGCTCGGGCGAAGCCGAGTGCGAAAAGCTAGTATTTCTGCCTTTCTATTAATAAATCTGCAACATGTTAAATTAAGTTTATAATCCGAATACAAATCTGAAATTTAATTCCTTACAGCATGTCTGTACGACTAATGAACTTCAAATGTATGAATAGACCTTGTTAGCGACGCATTTGGATCTTAAAAATATGCATTTTATATTTGCTGGAAGATTAGATTACTGACGCTGGCTTGTTGACACTCAATGTTAATAAATATTATATTACATGATAGACGTTAATAATTTATGGTGCAATAACTTTTTTAAGCTATTGCATAGCTTCTATCGCGGGCCTTGAGCGCGGGGACCGAATCGAGAAATTCCGTAACGAAAAAACCTCACGCTCCCCACTCCGACGGGCTCGGAGGTGTGGCTTGAAGGCATGCTATTGCTTTACCGCGGCAGTCCCCGAGTGCCACACGTCTTTTTTATTTGTGTGTTCTTATAATTATAATAACTCTTCATTTCGGGGCACTAAATCATTTTTGTAAATACCGACGGCTACTAAAAAGCTTTTTCCAGCAGAAAAATCTCAAGGTGGAAACGACAGCAGCTATAGACTAGTTGTATCACGCGTGACGGCTTAAAATTTGAACTTCTAGTTATTCTGTTCAAGATTCAGAATCAAAATATTTGTTATTGGTATCTTTATTCTATAGCCTACAAATCTCTAAATAATTAATTATTTACCAAAAAATCCAATAACCTATTGAATTAGTGATAAGTATTAAGCACTCCATCTCAAGAATAAAACATGTCCATTGTCTGATTAAAAGTAACGATAGCGTTTCCTCCCAAATATACTGCGATTCTCTCAAACGAAGTAACCATCAAAGACCGCTTTGTGAAAAGATGTTAGTTTAAAACTCGTGTTACTTCAAGCTAGAGCCTATAAAGTGAAAGCATCCGAGGATTACTATCCTTTGACCGTTTACGAATTGAAACTATTTTTAGTAAAAATGTTTTCAATTTGTAAAGCATCAAATGAAATTGGAGTAGCGTTCTTTCTGTGCATTGGGATTAATTTTATTTTACTATGCCAATATAAATTGTAATAAATTTATTTTACTCTGTCAACTTGTATTGCTTGAACAAATTATGGGAAGTGCTGGATTAGGATGAAAGATCTTTTAAAATTTCACCCATAAACTTTGAATTAAAATTTGAAGTTGATAATAGATTAAAAAAATGATTGAGGATTGTGTAAGTTTTGCATTCAATGTAATGAAACCTAAATTTTATTAACGTTGTAAGTGCTGTATTTTTTATAACAGTTTTACAAACTAAGTAAAAACATAAATAGTTAGTTTTGATTTACTTTATGTGATATTCGTAGTCAGTTCGTGCGAAAAGTAGTATTTCATGTAAGATTCCATTGCGTTTCGAAGAAATTGAATCTTAAACGTAATGAATATTCACGAAATTAAGACATTATTAAAAGCCCGAGGCGCTCCAAAAAGCTTAAACATCTACAAAACTGTACCTACAATAATTTCCAACACTACAAAAAGGCTACGAATCGACTTGAAACAATAAAGTAAACATTACAAGGAAAACAATTTACGTCTCCTCATAAATCTCAATGAAGGTTACGGAGGAAATTGCAAACTTTCTAATATCAATGCTTTTAGAAAAATAATGAAACAGAAAAGATTCGGAACGCGTCTAGTGGCGGCCATGAGGGGTAATTTGTACGGCCGTTCCTTAGAAATATTTCGTACTGGTTTAAAATAACAATTCTGCTAAATGGCTCGTGGAAAATTAATCTTGGCGTTTTGTTTTTCTTTTAGGAAACTTTGCAAATACAAGATGGATAAATCTTGTTTTCATACGGATTGTCTTGAGTTTTTGCTTTGTGTTGAGTAGTGTTGGAAGTTGGGAAGTTAGATTTGTTTATCAATTCAATCTATGTGAAAATAATATTATTATCACCATTGTATTTTGTGTAAACTTAGAAAGAAGCTTGTTAGCATGCACCTATTATAGGCAAGTGATAAATTATAATTAAAACGTATACTAGCGGTCCGTCCCGGCTTCGCCCGTGGTACATGTTTATGTTTTATTTCCATAAGAACCATCCTCGTACTTCAAGAAATATTATAAAAAAAAATTATCGAAACCGGTCCACCCGTTCACGCGCGATGCCGTGACCAAGGAAACGGGTTTCATTTATATATATAAATACTAGCTCTCCGCCCGCGGCTTCGCCCGCTTTATCTAAAACCTAATAAATTATATCCTAAAACCTTCCTCTTGAATCACTCTATCTATTAAAAAACCGCATCAAAATCTGTTGCTTAGTTTTAAAGATTTAAGCATAAGTACATAGGGACATAGGGACAGAGAAAGCGACTTTGTTTTATACTATGTAGTGAAGATTATCGCCTTTACAATTATTATATCGTAGATATTATACCTAATGCATAATATAGCATAGCAGAAAAGCTATATAAACTACAAAAACAACACAAAACTACAATAACTAATAAATACAATTTAATTCATTACACAGCTAACTTTTCAGATAAACCAAATAATTCCTCATTTCAAATAGTGAAGTTAAACAACACCATTAAATGCAGTTGCGAGTCGAATGTCTTTAATATTTAAGTATCGCTAATAGAATCAGACGGCGATCAGTTAAAATAACTTTAAAGTGCCGTGCTTCCGTTTGTGCCGATGAAATAACTGAAAGCTTACAAATAAATAAATCGTATTAATTTGAGGCGTTTCTGTTGAGAACAGCGTATTGGAGTCTACGTATTTTTTTATACTATTGCATACTAGAGGCTATTTTTGTTAATCAGGTAGTATTTTAATAGTTTTAACGTTAAAAGTATACAATTTAAAGATAATACGACCTTCATTTGCCATGTGACCCATTTCTAATAAACAAGAAGTATAATATGAGAATGTACGAAAAATAACTGATTCGATTTAATATAACTATTTAAATTTTGTTCTTTAAGTAAGTACTTTTAAAGTACTATTGTATCTAAAGTATATATAATAAAAATATATTTATTCATTCATTCATTGAGAAATAAATATATTAAAACAGTATCCAATACGCTGTAATTAACACAACTACTCTTTCATGATCATTTGCATTTGGGGCTGGGTTTGTTTTGGTAGCGCCTGCTGAAGGACAGCATTTTAATTCTCATCTAAAAGTGAACATTGTACCGTCACTGCATTCATTATTGCTTATTGATTTTAAATGAACCACTTTGTAGCTTGACAGATTAAGTGCAATGTAGAATCACTTTTAAAATGTTATTGATAAGGTTTTAATTTGCTATTCATTATTTATTTAGTAACGTGCAGGAAACTAATTTACTTCTATCTCTACAATCTATACGAATATTATAAAGATGAAGAGTTTTTTTGTTTGTTTGGTTGTTCTTATCTCAGGAACAACACACGGGGCTTATTTGAAAAATTATTTCACTGTTAACTCCATTTATTGAAGAAGGCGTATCGTCAATAGGAGCGGAGCAATATGGGTTAAACCGCGGGGCACATCTAGTTAATCTGTACATAGGAAACATACAAACATTATATACACAACTTGTACATTACAATTGAGAAATTTGGAGGCTAATATTAAAGTCATGAGTATTATTTTAGTTTACTATTTTTATTAAATTATCGAATGTTTCCGTGTCTATTTTCATTTGGATTTCAGTATGACTGTATTGAAATTGATGTTGCAAAAATATAAAATATATTTCATTGTAACAAAAATACAAAATATTCCATGAAACAAGTGATAGGACAAATATCAATTGAGGATTCTCGCACGTTATAAGAGAAAATCACAAGCCTTTCTTCTTAAAGATACATGTATGTGATTAAAATGGTTTTTATTTTAAGGAATAAAAAGTTAATAGTAACCATTCAAAGATATTTAATTAAGTATAAGGTACATATTCATTTTATTAACCGACTTCAAAAAAAAGGAGGAGGTTATCAATTCGGCCGGTATGTTTTTTTTTTTTTTTTTATGTATGTACACCGATTACTCCGAGGTTTCTGAACCGATTTACGTGATTCTTTTTTTGTTCGATGCGGGATGGTGTCGAATTGGTCCCATAAAAATTTTATTTGGATAGGCCTAGTAGTTTTTATTTTATAAGCATTTTTGTCTGTATTTGTAAATGTTGCAAGTGCAAGTTTGAAGTCGGTTGTTTTTAACGCAGTTATCACTTGTTACACAAAAATCTTAAAATTAACAAATCCTAAGGAAATCTCAATCAACCGAAGTCTACATGCTAACACGAGCGAAGTGTATTAAGATTTCTTAAAGGAAAACGTGTAAGTAGCCTTTTGATTAAATTTATTCATTCCTGCATATATTTCAATCACTCCATACGATGCCATTGATCACCTTGTAAATACACGTTTTACGAGATTACTTTGAATATTCTATTAAAAGGAGTTTTTCGAACCGTATTTGGATATATTGAATTACCTATATATTGAAGTAGGTAGGTAGGTATTGAGTTGGTTCGGAACCTCATTTTAATGATTACATTATTGCATTTGAATGATTAGAAAGTTCTTTCGGATATATTACAGTTTTATTATGTACATTATATTATCATATTAGATGTTTTGTTGTTTGATAGAGGTTAATTTTGCAGTTATCGTCGTGTTAAAGGTTTTTTTTGTTACCGAATCCTTTTCATGATTATGTTGCAACTAGATTTCCGCCCGCGGCTTCACCCGCGTTTTCAAAGGAAAACCCGCATAGTTCCCGTTCCCGTGGGATTTCCGGGATAAAATAATAAATAAATAAATAAATAAATAAAACCTACCCTATGTGTTAATCCAAGTTACCTTCTATATGTGTGCTAAATTTCATTGTAATCGGTTCAGTAGTTTTTACGTGAAAGAGTAACAAACATCCATACAAACTTTCGCCTTTATAATATTAATAGGATTAATTCATTAATTCAATAGTAATAATAATTTATGAATGATAATCGAACCATTTCATAATTAAATTTAAATTGATATGTCGTTCTAAAGGTTGACCTTTCAAACGATACCCACGCTATCTATTAAGCAATTACTATCAAAACTGACTAAAATTTGTACTATATTTTTAGACAAATCAATCATACCTCAAAAGTTTTGTTATTTTTGATGACGTCATCAAAATTTGTTAACAAATCACCGTTTATTTTATTACCACATCCATTTAGGATATAAAAGCCTCATAAATAAATGAATGATATTGATTGTAATGTAAAGGGTATAATTTGTTGAGCAGAAGGCTAGTACACGAATGAACAGGGAACATCCATTATGGTAAAAGCATTGGTGTTGGAATACAGTGACTCTTTCGCGCTGTTTTGCGTCATTTTTCTTGGGCAATTACAAGGATGTGAGAAGTAATGGAGGAGCTAATTAATTTAGATGTGTGTAATTTGACGACGCGGTTGGCGCAGTGGTAAAGTAACTGCCTACTGAGCCGACGGTCCCGGGTTCGATCCCCGGTCAGGGCAAATATTTGTGTGATGAACTCAATTATTTGTTCTTGGGTCTGGGTGTTATTATCTATATATGTATTTATTAAATATTATATTTATCGTCGCCTAGTACCCACAACACAAGCCTTAATTGAGCTTACTGTGGGACTAGGTCGATTTGGGTAATAATGTCCTATAATATTTATTTATTTATTTATTAGATGTGGCTGGGTATTCATTTAGATAACGGGTAAGGTATGTTCCTTAATGTTTGGATAAATTACGTTTTTTAACACGCTTCCCCACCCATGTTTTGTTATTTAACCGATAGTTTTAACTCTAAGTTACTTATCGAGGACCTGGGACACTAATAATTTCATGAATTAATCGTAATATTAACAAAAAAACAAATTGTTGATTGTATCATTAGAGCGTGGTATTCTAATTTTTTTAAGTAGGTACTCACTTTTTTGTTGTAGAATGTGGAAAATTATATTTATTAAATCACATGTTTTGGGTGCGAGTGATACATAAACTAAGATATTGTTATTAAAAATTCATATTTTAAAGCTATTTCTTCCAAGTTAATAGAACGTTGCTTTCTACTATTGACAATTTAAATTAAATATATTCGTGTTGGAAATGGATCCACCTCAACATGTAAATTTGATTAACATAGGATATGGACACCATGACAGCTCATTTTAATTGAATTATACACGACTCTACGGTGTTAACAGGAGTGTTATATTACTATACACGTATCTAACTGAAGTAAGATTGTACTGATTCATATAACTAAACTAATAAAATTATTAAATATGTGTTGCTTTTAAAGAGAAAGATGAGCATATATTCATTACTTTTTGTGAGGCATCTATCTTGATATGAATATCTTAATATGAAATTATTAAATTTAAACTATCTGTTTTTCATTTTTTGTCATAAATATTGTGAGAATCTTACTTTTCTCATAATTATGAGTAATTCGGCAATATAAAGGCAGGAATGTGGGTACATAAATGATGTACCCACATCCTGCCTTTATAAAAGTGCAGCCATATTCACAAGAAGTTGCAATAGAACACAAACAAACAGATTTATTTTCACATAATATCTATAAGTAGAAGACAGTAAAATTCTTTGTAAAGAGAACAAAATTCACCCCAAAATATTAGTAGATACGTATCACAACATAAATATCTACAATAAAAACCCCTAAGATTAAAGTGAAAATCACGTCTAAACCTTGTAGAACCAAGAATTCACATAGAAAATTACACACAGTCCAATAGCACTATAACTTGATAACAACCAACGAAGTACAGAATTACTTCTACATATTTTTAACATCGCAACATCATCTACTAAAAATCCTCTTAAGATTAAAGCGAAAATCACGTCTAAACCTTGTAAAATTACGAAGGATTCACATAGAAAAATCACTGGCAGTCCAGTACCGCTACATCAATGTCGCTGCAGTTGACTGCAATGGACGAACGATGAACGATAACTCAATCCATTCATTGTTACTGAATGCTCTGAACGTTTACTTTTAACTGCGGCTTATGGCTTTTAGTGAAGCTAGTTAAGCAAACCATAGCATGGATATCTGGGCTCCTGGGCTATCAAATAAATAGAACATAATATGTTCTCCGTATGTGGAATTTATTAAGTCAAGCATCGTTGAAGTTTTGGCAGATTAATAAATAGTTTTGGAAACGATTATGTCCAGCCCCCCTAGGCAAGTGGATTTCTGTTAGCGTAGCGTTCAATAGAATAGACTACGAATGTATGAGATTGACGTAGGCTGTAGATAAACGTATCTACAGGTTACGTCAATCTCATACATTCGTAGTCTATTCTATTGAACGCTATGCTAACAGAAAGCCACTTGACTAGGGGCCCAGTACGTAGCGGTGTTGACGATATTTTTCTTCTTATAGTTTTAAGCTTTAGAGATTTGGGAGGATTAACGTTAACATGAATGACTACCCTAATAATATGAAGTTAAACCGAGGAAATTGTGTTGTGTGTTAAAAGTTCGCCGTACGGCTCAGAAGGTAAAACGGAGCCCTTAACAAAGTAGTCCTCACTATGTTTATTCTTGACTTACTAACAGATTTGTACCTGACAACGAAGACTCGCCACGCACCTAATGCATCATAAAAACGGTAAACAATCTCGCTTTGACGCAGTCCTCGATTCGCCTGTATAATCTCCCAATTACGAAGTCAAGTGCCATCCGATCCAATTAACTTTCACATCGATCTTGGCATAATGACTCAATCCATTGTCGATGCCAGTTTTATAAAAATTTTTGAGTAGCACTCGGCGCGGACTCGCCCTGACATAATTTTATCCATTTTGTCGCTAAAGCAAGGGTTTTTAAGTGAGGTTTTTGTAACGAGATTATTGCTTTGATGCTGGCATAATTGTGATGGGATTTAGTAAAACTGTTGACCTTGTAGGGTGGATAAATAGTTTTAAATTATGTAGAATAGTTATTTCTAGGTTTAGACTGAGATTTTGCTGTGGATTTCCAGGAAAAGAGAGAAGAATACTTATATTGTAATGCTTTTATAATGTAACAAGGTACAGGAATAATTCCAAGTCTATAGTTCATTTAGAAATAAATTTTAAGCTTTTTCCTCAACTTTCAAAGAGCGTCGTTTCCTAGTATTCAATAAAAATTCCCTATCAATTAAAAAACCTTTGGAAATACAGTGTAATTCGCAGTAATTAGCACCGTCGTCGTATTAGAAGCGCTAATTGCAATGGCAACTATGGATATCAAGTCTTCATGCATGCTAAGATGCCTCTTTGATGTGAATGGTGCTTCAACAGTGTCGTGTTACAATGACTTAGACGTTAAAGAGATATTTGCTTAGCTATTAGCGTGGATTTTACAACTGATGTTTTACTTAGTGAGAAAAATATTAATATGATGGAAAATAGTTACGAATGTTTGGTTTAGATCAAGTTTATATTGGTTTTGCTTCTTTAATAGAAAACACATTGTGGGGTTTCCGATTATTATCGTCCAATGTGACCTTTTCAAACTCATGGGAAAAGAGAATTGGACATCGTTACAAGTTTTCCTTTCAAACTAAAATAAAATCGCATTTTCAAATAAGGAAAATATTATTTAAAACAATCTCGTTTAAGAGAATTAACTGTATAAAATATAGAGCAATTACATAACAATATATGTAATTCCATAAAGTAAACAGCAATGAATCTAACGGACTCGCTTCATACATTTTTCTAATTAAATATCGCAACACAGTGACGCGTAATCCTCTACATTTTCCCAGTTTTAAATCTAATTACAAGTGCAATCCGCAATGTAATAAAAAACAGAATTCTCATCTAGAAATGGATTAACGTCTTCACTGAGCGAAACAAATCTCTTGAAGTTAAATAAGACTTTAAATAAACAACTGCGAAGAAAGAGATGATCTCACATGGAAATGAATTGTGCTAAGAATAATATATTTTCAACCCGACTTTGTAGAACAATGGGCGTTATTTTTGTTCTTAATACCTCGTCTCTATACTTTTTATTTACTTTACCAGCCAATTTTAATATGAATTAAAAGCAGTTCTTGTGCCACTATAAAATGCCTTGTGATGTAAACGGTGTACCTTGTAAACAATTTAGCATTGCAGGCAAAGGCATAACGTTAAGGCTCAAAAAATAATTTAGACAAAAGTCACTAATTGCGAGTCTTTTAATTAGCGACGTCATTCAGTATATTTACGGGATCCTTGCGATTTCTAGACTGCTACTAAGGTGTAAAGGCGAATCAACGTTTGAAGTATAAGACGGGGGGAGCTGTGAGCCAGACTTTAAAAGTACCACTCAAAACATCAAAGGAGATTTTTATGTGATGCAACTTGGCAATTGACATTAGTCAGGAGAGCCGGCGGGTGAGTGTGAAATGGGTGCGTTTATTTGTGTCTGTTCGTTTGGCGCCTTCCCTTGTGCATAACATTGACATGAAGGTACAGTATCAAGAGTCGAGTGTAAAGGGAAAGTTCTTATAAGAAGAGTATCTGTATAGTAAGTCTGTCATCCACCACAAGTATCGATACTAGTGCCAAAACTGAAGAAAAATCTAAGCTATACTTTAAGTATCAAATTTAATCATCAGACATGATGAAATTGCGTGCACGTTACTTTTAATTTAACAACAAATATAGCTAAAAGTCAACCATGTACTGGATTTTATATTTTTAAAATGCGTCATATAAATCCTTATTTCAATACTGGAGTAAGTTAAACAGGGGTGCGAATTCTTACGTGCTTACATCGGAAGCCTTTTGTTTAGAGGGGATAGAAGTGTGGAGGCACTGAGTGGCTGAGATCAAAGGAAATATGCGTCTGTCGAGGTGAGGAATGTGCGATATTTGAGTAAATATCCCATTGACCACCGAGCGGCCCGATCGGGCCACGACACAATAGATTTTCTATTGTGTCTGTGATTCCGGGGCCTGATGGAATAAACTGGCCTGTAGTTGTGATTACAGGTAATCTAAATTGGGACATATTTGGTTCACATTATTAATGGTCAGGGAACTAGTCAAAAAATATCATATTATCTAAAACGTTTTAATTAGGTATAGTTATAATTATTTAAAGTTTTTTCTTTCAAATTACCCGTGCCTCTAGCAAACCCATACAGCGTATAATCTTACGTAGTTTATAAACGTGGAAAAAGAAGTTTAATTTTTTTCTCTTGACGGCGAAACCCTAAAAACAACCTACTATCTACATCTAAATATACGTTCACAATCAAGGCGTTACTTTGATGTATTGGAATAATAACTGTACAACGAAACAAAGAAGCAGACAATGAGCACGCGATTCTTGATTAATACCTTTTCAATCAGGATAAAAGCCACTTGGAATGTACAAAACAGATCCCTCAATATTGCAAGAATCAATCAAAATATGCTCGAAATTTTTGTATCAAAACATGGATATTTTTTTGTTGATTTACGATAAAAGTGCTGAATGGGGTCTTTCTTCGTTTCTTATTCTTCGTGTTTTTCAACCTTGAGACAGTTTTTTTATATCATTGCTTAATGCTAGTGCCTTTTATTACAGGCCATGTCGTATTATAATTTGAGTAATGTCCTGAGATGTTTTTGCTACTTGACTTAGGCCTTTATTTCCTTAATTCATCAAAGGGCGACTACAAACGCTCTTCAAGTCTTTGGCTTCCTTCTCGAAAATTCTACAGTTGCTCTTAAGAACTCTTTGCTTGTCATGAAAGAAATAATTGACCGTTGGAGTAATTGCGACCACGTCAGCGTTATGGTTATATTCCGGAACGAATTTTCCAAAGGCGCACAAATTTGTACCTTAATATAAGTGAAGTCACAAGTCCCCAAGTGGGGTAAAGGGCAGATGCATTCATCATCATCAGCCCATATATGTTCCCACTGCTGGGACACGGGCCTCCTATGAGGGTACAGGCCATAATCCACCACGCTGGCCAAGTGCGGGTTGGCGGATGACACATATCGTCGAACTTTTGATTCTTCGACATGTCGGTTTCCTCACGATGTTTTCCTTCACCGTTCGAGCAGTGGTGATGTTACAACATGCGCAGATAAATCGAAAAATCAATTTATTTCCTGCGCGCTCGCCCGGTCTCGAACCCCGGACTTATCGATTCGAAGTCCGAGGTCTCACCACTGAGCCACCACTGCTGCAGATGCATTAAACGTCTGTTTTACTGATCGATTTTCTCTAGGGACAAGTAGCTGATCAGCCTCCTGTGTCCTACCAGACCAAGACATTTTTTTTCTTCGTGTCCACCGGGAATTGAACCCAGGACCCCTCGGTGCTACGCTCACGTGTGAACCACTGTACCAAGGAGGCAGTCACCTTAATATAAAGGGATGTGAAATGAATTATCCTCATCTCCCAAACGAAATTTCAATTAGGTATGTAAAACTTTTCAATATAAACGTTGCAGGCAGTGTATTTCTGTTCGATTTGAATTTAACTTTGTAATGGAAATTCTTGGTATCCATATTTTTAGCGAACATTAATTCCATCCTTGTTTACGTCATTTTCTCGTTTTGAATTGTTTCATGTTTAAAATGATACTTTGATAATGTTCATATTACATATTTTAATAACAAATTATATTTTTATAGGGTCAATCGGTATGTTGTTTTAGTCAGGCAAGTAAATCAGTTGCCGATTTCATTCTAAGTTTACTTTAATTTTTAATTAACACGAGCAAGGCGGCATGATATAGCTTGCTAGATACATATAAAGAAAATAATAAATTCCGTTATACCAATATTTTCCTTCTATGTACTTTTAATAGCAAAATGCTAAGGGAAGAGAGGCCTTTGCCCAGCACTGGGACAGCCATGGCTGAAAAATAAAAATAAAAATGCTAACACATTATCTGTAATTCTAAAATGATAAGGTTTATAAAATATGTCTTTGAAACTGACACGGAGTAACGAATTAAATTACTATTAAAATTTTTTAGACCTGATTTAGATCAGACTAAAACATGAACGTATTTAAAAGATTAGCTGAAAATGGAATGAGAAACTTGCAGTATACTTTTAATTTTTGCTAACATAGTTTGAGGCCAATACAGTGATAATATTTAGTGCGTTAATTTAGTCACTATACATTAAAATATAATAAAGAGTCTTTATTTCATTTCGTTACAGGACTTACGCCATAACCAAAGCTGGCCAAGTGGATTGTAGATGTAACCAGAAAATTCATTTTTTGTATTGTTTGTACAGTATTATAAATAAGTATATACTCACAAAGTCTGTCTATATTATTTGCTAACACAACTACCGCCCGCGGCGTCACTCGCAAGCAATTTATTTTATCGCGTGACCTCTCCCCATACTAATTTTCATCCCCTTTTCCAAATCCCTGCTACGTTCAATCTTATGGTAACCTAACCTATGTTTTGCTCCAAAAGTTCACCTATATGAAAATAAAAATGCAAGTTTAGGTGTTACAGTGTGGCTAGGTAACAAATAAATAAAACAGGATATGTTTTAATTAATCTGATGATGCGACTGCCTTTGAGTTAGTCTATAATCACTACATAGTATAAATCAAAGTCGCTTTCCCTGTCCCTATGTCCCTATGTCCCTTTGTACGCTTAAATCTTTGAAACTACGCAACGGATTTTGATGCGGTTTTTTTTAATAGATAGAGTGATTCAAGAGGAACGTTTATATGTATAATAACATCCATTAAATTGTGGAGAAGTACTGTTATTTTTGAGGTTTCTAATGTGATGTCGTAAATTTTTACATTTTTTCCGCTTACATTGCAAACGCAGGCTGAACCCTACGAGTTTTATCAAAATAATGTACTAAGTATTATACACATTGAAAAGGTCTACAGAAAAGTCCGCGATGGTATATGTCTATCTCTTATGGATAACCCACAATAACTTTTTTTTGTCATTTACTTTTTACGACAAATAATGGCTAATTTTCGATGTGATTTTAACCAATACAGCATTAATCCTTAACCAATTAAATACCTTGAATACATTGTTCATTTAATATAGATCTATATGGCCCTTTACACCGTATGATTTAAGTGAATATTTTCGAAGATATTACAGATTTAAAAATTGCGGGACTTAGCGTTTGCGGCGGTACCGGCCGGCCGCGCCGCCGCGCCCGGCTATCGGGCGAGTCGAGCGGGCCGCTATGTTTTTAATTTTATACAGGTACAACGTTCACAGTTTTTCTGTAGTGTATTTAGTATCAGCATTGCACCCGTGCGAAGCCGGGGCGGGTCGCTTGTGAATTGTGATATTATAAGGGAACAATTATATTGTTTGTTTGTTATTATTTAACTTGGAAAACTAGGTACACGATCTATTTATAAAATTAATTTACCATTGGAAAGTTACATCTTTACCGAGTAAAATAGTTTATCCTATGCCGGCTAGTATTAAATAATTTGTATGAAAATGTCTCAAATAATTGGTCTATTATTATTAATTCTCTCGGGTACCACTTCGTCTTAAGGCATTATGGCAATTAGGAGTGGTTGAGAGACTAGGGACCTACGCTTATTTTACATGTCCTTGTCTAAGTAACTAGTCTGAAATTTAATTCCTATCTATATTATCTATACTAATAAATTTACGATATAAAGCTGTAGAATTAATTTGTCTGTTTGAACGCACTAATATCAGGAACTACTGGTCACTGGACCGATATAAAAAATTCTTACAAATTAAACAAAATTGGAATTCCATACGTCATTTCCATTTTGTAGGTATTCAATTTCGATTTTTGTGTGTTTATTATTGATGTATTTAATTCAATAAAATATAAAACATTTAAAAACGAAAACAACATTAAGTTATTTATGGTCGTAATACTTGGAAGGTTCAGTCAAAAATATTTACGAGGATACGAACCAACTTTGTATACATGTTTAAATTAACCTAATTTTTGTTTCCATCAATAAATTTATGAAATCACGAGCCCCTTAAAAGTTTACAATAATCAATAGCTCATAAACGCCCTTGAATAACAAGGAAAAGGGTAAAATATTACGTCATAATATTATGGGGAGTTAAACGACAATCTTCAATTATTATCAAACAGGGGCATTAATTAAATTTCGCGAATCCGTGAATGAATTGGTTCTATAAACTATATGGAGATGTTGAACTGAGGTAAGATAGAAAGCGAACAAAATAATATAATGTTACTTTTGAAATAATTATAGAAATGTTGCAATAATAATTGTGGCAATAATTACATAAAATAGAGTAAACAATCTGCATTCTGCAAAACAGTAAAATCAAATCAATAAATATTTATTCTATGTTTTGCGCACCTAAAACAATTTACTGTGGTATGTATTGTTTTTTATATACTACTAGATTATATTTTTGATATACTTCTTTGAAATATTTGTTTTCGGCTAAGGAATGGTCAAATTATAATAAAAGCTGCGAATAATTTCACAGCGAAAATCGTTAAAAATGTTAGATTTCAAAATAGTTTTTAATAGGTAATATAAAATAAAATAAATAAAATAATTTTTTATTATTATTTGACAACAGAAAAAATATACATGTACAATGTACATGCAATTATGGGATTACTTACATATAAGTAAAACATAAACCGTAGGTACAATTATTAATTGCGATAATATTTGAACAATGTCTCCTATGCTACGAAATGTCCTGTGTTACAGGAGACGATAATCGCATCTCGTTACGAATATCGCATCTCCTACGTCTCCTTTCAAATGTGTTCTTTCACATATTTATATTGACTTAATAATTTCTCTACTATACTCATTGAAAAGACTTAGCAAATAATATCTTAGCTTTGCTCTCGCTTGCTATCTAGCTGCACCTTATTAATTACTTCTACATAGCGAAGGGTGTTTAATAAACTGGGCGTGTCAATTCGCAGATACGAATTGCTTCATGTAACGGAATTTGACAACCCCATTCGGCTTTTAATTAAACGGAAAAACGGAGTTGGTCAGGGATGGGACTCGTTCCGTTGACAATGGCTTTGTTTTAATGGGATACAATTTCCGTTTAATTTTACATTATTTGTGTGTTTAGTTGAAGGCTGCGTGTGTTATAAATTTGATATTGATATTGACACTGGAAAAATATTTTGATAATTTACCGTAGTCTTCTAACTTTCACAGTTAGGTTATGAAATATTCGCATAAGATCGTAGAGTGTTTTGATTTATTGCAATGCACTATTAATGTAGGTACAACTTTAAAAGTATATAAAACAATTTGGTTCTATTACAATCTTTGGCCGATAACAACTATACCGATATAACCAGAGGCGGCTCGCCCTAAGGAGCGCTGGTGCAGTGAACTCCCATAAATAATTATAATAAAATCATACTCCTTAATTTAATTATTAAGATTAATTATTACTATTTAAAATCAATCGTAATCTTTAAAACTACTGTTAATACCAATGAATATATCCATCATTCCATCATCCCATACACCTGTATAATACCTACTGTATTATCTAACGCGCGAAGCGGTGCGCTCACGATTGCGCTCCAATGAAAAAAGATTTAGTACATTTCCTAATACGAAATCCAATAGGAGTGAAAGAGAGGGTTTTGCCAGAGCCCTGCGCGTGAAACAAAAGATTTTCTATGGAAAAGTAGCAAAATTCGGTGCGCCGCACCCGCAAACGTTGCCGGTTCGTTTTTACCGCCGGCAGGACAGCGATTGCGACGTTGCCAGTTGCTACGTCTATAATATAAACAAACACTCGACTCTCGAGTCAACTTCAATGCACGCGCGCGATTCATGCAATTTTCTAATTAAAATTATAAAATACGTGTTGAAATAGCCTGTACTTATCAGTATTACTTGTGAGTGTTAAAATGAACAATAATTATAATGTGGCGTTCATTAAAAAGTGTGATAAAACGTTACAAATTCGGCTTGAATGTAAAGCTAAGGGACCGCCACGGCCTGAACTTGATCTTACGCAAAAATGTACGACAAAAACGAAAAAATTTACGCGTGTGTTTAAATCTGAACAATATGTAAAAAAAACCGTGGTTGTGTGGTTGTGATGAAAGCAACAACAGATATTTACGAATGTCTTGTCGCTTTAAGTTATAGATATTTTTGCACACCAAAAAGAAAGACGTATGTAGGTATATCCTTTATAAGTAATTTTTTTGATAAATGTACTGCTTTACACCATGTATTTTCAGTGTTTTATTTCAAGTGAACACCCATAAAATTTTGTCACGAGCCGCCTCTGGATATAACTACTATACTGTCAAAAATTTACAAAAAAACATCGTTTCTCGTAAAATCGCTCCAAAATCATCGTTAACAAATGACAATCATTTAGAATCACTACAGCTAATGGGTATCGTACAATCCCATTGTTATGTAAAATAACAGTGTAATATGAGTGCCTATAAATACAGCAAGCTTGCGTTATGGTTTCCATAAATCAGCGCGTGATTCCTCAAATTATTTATAACGAAACCTGCTCTGGCTATTATGCCTAAATCAAATGGATAAATGTTCAGCCATTTTGGCCTATTAATTTCTTAGCTTAGACGCGACTTTTGGGATGTAATGATTGCGTTTATTTCGGTTTCGTTTCTCTCGTTTTGGCGAGATTGTCTGGTTGTATACTTACCGTATTTATGATGATTGTATCGATTGAAACATAAAATGTGACAAAGTAATTACCAATGTCGTAACCAGATGAAGTTACCGTCTATTTTAAGAACAAACGGAATGTATTTAAACATCTTCAATTATCTTTTGTTTTCAAAGTAATAAAATCCTTCTATTTAAGTATCGTAGAATATTATTAGTAAAGTAACATTCGAGTTTTTGTTCAAAATATGCGTCGTTAATTCCAAAAACCAATTAGAAATTGTAACTGTCGAAAGTCAGGCGCCATACATTACAAAGTGGAATAATAAATTACAGAATTAATTCAGCCTTTTAATAATCTTGAAGAAAATGTTCAAATGTTTCCCATTCCCGCGATGAAAGCTCGCTAATAAATCAATGTCATCAGACCGAAGTTGACTCGACGGTAAATAAACAAACTATGCGAAGGAAAACAAATAAATTTCCACCTGTACTTACATTATTGTGCCAATCGAGCGGAGCATTAACTTATGCAAGCGATATCCACCTCTAAAGACTAGCCAAAGAGGCTAGATTGCTATATGCAAAATAGTGGACTGGACGCAACTAGCGCTGCACGTTGTACTATAAATATTTATTCGGATTCCAACTGAAAGTTCGTGGTATTCATGCAACTTAAGAACGGTTTCATTAAAATGTAAAGGCCCAACTAGTCGCGGAGATTTTTGGATCAATATAACTAATTGGGTGCTACCTTCACCAAGGATCTGGATTGTAAATGTTGGTGTTTTTATGAAGGATCCTGTGAATAAAGCTTTAGATTTGAATATGTTTTCGGTTCGATTTGCGTAAGCGCTCTTAGACGTTTTAGGATTTACATTTTATGCCTCGGCAGATGTATTAGTACGTTCTTTCCTACCTCACTATAAGATGATGTAGATTACTGCGAGAAGTATTATTTAAACAGAGTTTATTACATTATTTTCATTCTTCAATAAAAGAAACAGACCAGCTCTATAATAATTTTTATATGTATAAATCTCGTGTCACAATGTTTGTCCTCAATGGACTCCTGAACCACTTAACCGATTATAATAAAATTCGCACACCATGTGCAGTTTGATCCAACTTGAGAGATAGGATAGTTTAAACATGTAGGTACCACGGGCGAAGCCGGGGCGGACCACTAGTTTTTATATATTGAACGACAACATGAAAATATATTAAAGAGTAAATTTTGATAAGAAACATTCCGAAATAAAATGTACACAAATACCTATAGCGTTGCGTGCAGTGTCTGGAAAAATTGAAATTTAATGTTTTACGAGATAATTACAGATTCTTCAAAAAAATATTTCTAAAAAAATTACTTTTAATAAACACAAAGTCTGTATATATCTAACTATATTAAACTCTACACGTTCATTCGTTTAAGGGCTGATTTTTCAATCCTTGGTTAAAACTTATTCGTCGAATAATGTATAAAACTACCATTTTAACGTATTCTAATTGCCCGTATTTGACAGTTTACGTGACATTTTAATATTATCGTGTAATACTTTATTGGACAGATAAGTTTTATCCAAGAATTGAAAAATCGGCCCTAAAGCGCGTCACACACGGTGAATATAATATGTACTATAATATTTTATCTTAAGATACGGTAATGTTTTATATTATAGTATCTTAAGATAAAATATTATAGTATCTTCACCGTGTGTGACGCGCTTAAATCACAATACATATCTTATTTTGGCCAACAATATCAAAATAGAAGACTGTTTTAAATAAACCAAGGCGAGGTCGACGGGTAAATTATTCAATTAAAAGCTGAATAACATTTACATAAAGGTCAATCAAAGCTACAGATAACTAGCACCTGAATATATCAGATGTTTGTGTGGTTCTCGTTTGGAATACCAATGCTATGATTATTTTTGAATTATATTTTGCAAATTAAAGTTATATAATTAAAACTTGAATTTAATTATGATTTTGACAAAAAAATGATGAAGTATTTTCTGTATCAATTAATTTACTTTTCATATAGATATTATTTTAACTATTAAAACAATATCTACATGATATTTGACTAACGTTTTAATTTAAATAAGAGGCAAGAGATAATTTTTTGCCACGTATTCTTTATTAATCTAGTAGTAACTTGTTTGGATATATTTTTACAAATTATAAAGTTTATATGATTTTGCATTCTAAAGAGTTAAGTTAGCTCAGATTTTCTTGACCGACTTGATTGAAATGGAGATATTCGAATTAACATTAACTGTCGGCTGTATTTTTAATGCATGTATGTTTACTTAGGCCTTCATATTTGACTGAAATTAAAACAAAGGTTTCGAATAAAGAATTAAATTTGGTAATTGCTCTTCAAACACATTTTTGCAAATATTAACCCGACCCAGTTTATATTTCAATCTATACATCAGTAATGACTAATAAAAAATATTAAAAATATATTATGTAGGCAAATAGCTAGCTGGCCCTATTTTGTATTGCTATTTAACCAATCGTTTCAAATAACAATAAGTGTTTCCATCACTAATTATTGTCACCAAATTATTGTTTTATATAATTATTCTAAGATATTATTTAGAAACGTTTAATTAAGTTTTAATACTGGCAACTATGTTCACACAGTTAAGTCAAATAAAGAAATGTTCAGTATGATTTTGAAATCTAATGTAATAATAATATACAATTAATATTATAAAGCTGAAGAGTTTGTTGGTTTGTTTGAACGCGCTAATCTCAGGAACTACTGGTCCGATTTGAAAAATTCTTTCAGTGTTAGATAGCCCATTTATCGAGGATTCATCACGCTTAGGTAAACCAACACGAGCGGAGCAATGCGGATGAAACCGCGCGGAATAGCTAGATAACTTATAAATATAATTCCCTTTATTGTCCGGACAATGCCCTCCGGCTTACGATATTAATTCACTATGAAACAGATGTCCCTATTTGACAAAGGCTGTATTATGTTCCAGGAATAGAAAAAGATCCTTTTATGAAAGAGTAAATTCTAGAAGTTATTAAGCTATCAGAAATCTATCGAACCTTCTCTATATCAAAGATCGGTCTATCGATAGCATGTCAAATATTTTGTATCATCAATTTCATAAGAAAAAAGTGCATACTTTATAGATGTTTTTAATATAAAATATGGATCATTAAAATGTTAGCTTATTTTTCCAGCAATAAATAAAAAACAAAACCACATCCTGAATTCAAATCCTTTTATCTAACCGCAAAAAATATCTCAATCACATTATAATCCGCTATAGAAAATAAAAAACAATTTAGCCTAAATATCCTTTACCATATTCGAGTCACAGTAATGGAATTTTAATGAGAAATTCGCTGTTCGGTGTAATTTCTTTTTTCCCTAAAATAAAAGAGAGGCATTTATTGGAATCGATAACACGGAGCCCCCGGGGAGATAATGTCATGACCTTGTTCGATTCTTTAATGTTTTTTCTTAATGTCCCCTTTTATAGTGGAAGAGGGCAAATGAGCAAAGCTTTGTAATAAACAAAGAGATAAGGCCTGAATTGTGACATTTGCATGTAAAGAGTATATTGTGGGTTAGAAGATAAAAATAGGTATGAAAATATGATACACCTTTGGTCCTTCGAGTCATGGCATACGATACATATTAATGATCTAATTTGTATAATATTAGTAACTAGCTTACCGCCCGCGGCTTCGCCCGCTTTGTCTAAAAACTAATAAATTATATACTAAAACCTTTTTCTTGAATCACTTTATCTATTAAAAAAAACCGCATCAAAATCCGTTGCATAGTTTAAAAGATTTAAGCATACAAAGGGACATAGGGACAGAGAAAGCGACTTTGTTTTATACTATGTAGTGAAGATGCAGCAAATTTCAGCACCAAATAATACACACAATAATTTTATAAGTAGGGCAATAAATTTTGTCAAACTGTGAAAATATAAAAAATCACTAGGTACCTATAAAGATAAGCCCACGCTGAAACTAAAACACCAAACTTATTTACTTAATTAACAGTAAATAAAAATTTTCCATGGAAATCTAAACTTATTCTTCGTTTAATTAATACAATACCCGCTCGAGCTAATATTAAATCACGAATAAAAATGGTTATAAGAACCGACGTAAGTCTAACTAAGACTCCGCTAAAATAAACTTCGTTTATTTATAAAACCGATCCCAAAGAGGAGCTTAAGCTTTGTACATTATCTTCGTTCCTCAAAAGGGAAATTGAAGAATAATCTAAACAAGGTTTTGCTAAAGCTAATTTTAAAAATCCACAAATCTTCATCTGGCCGTCTCAGATAAAAATAAAGTAAACAGGTCGATGTTTTGTTTACAGCTCATATTTTGGGGCCCTTATTAAAGGTCCATTTTTGTTAAGAGAAGCCGTACTAGCAGGAATTTATTCTGAGCGTGACATTCATAATTTCAAAGTTTTAATTATTTGCCCGATTAATCAAATTTAGGAAGGAATTTATAGAAAAGAGTCCTATTTTAAAATGTTTCTCACTATCTGAAAGGAAAATTTACAGTGTCGATGTCAATATAAACGCAATAACATCATCATCTGTCTAAATAATATTTGGAATTTTATCTTATACGTATAATAAATAACTAATCAATACCAATTCTGGTGTATTACGTGCAAAATATAAAATTCAAACTCAAACTCAAACATTTATTTATTCAATTAGACTTCTTCTATAAGCACTTTTGAAACGTCATTACATATTTTTAACATTTACCGCTGAAAAAATACTGCACGAAAGGTGTTTTGTACCTTCTCTACAACTAAAAACCATGCCAAAAAGTACTTACTTCATAGCCCTAAAACCCAACATGCAGCCCTGGCTCGAAACAAAAGTGTTGTGGGGAACCACCGGCTAGTGTCATTATAAACAGGTCTTATCTCATCGCACCAGACAGAGAAAGGGTTTACATTGACGCAAAAGGTTTTGTTTTAGCGATAATAACTGTATAAATTACGGGGGATAGAGTTGAAAAAGTTCTTTCGACTTTCAAGTACTGTTTTCGTAGTTTAATTATGTTGATGTTTCTTTCAAGATTCCGTTTGTTTTATGATAACGTTCGGTTATGGATGTAAGTTTTGTAAATACTGTTTATTTATTTATTTATGCAAAGACTGTTTTAAATATATAATATCAAAAAAAGCCTTTATGTTGTTGTGTTTCTTAAACAGTTTGTGTTAACTATATTGAGCTGCTACATTAAAATAAGTATCACATGAATATTATGAACTTAACATTGCAGTACAAGATAAGCCATTTTTTTCATTTTTTTCTGGTTTATCTCACAAAGAGCGGGAACAAAATATTCTCAGATAGTTTATGCCCTGAGTAAATTGGGTTAAAGTTTATTTCAGAAAATTAATTAGGGGATTTATTCTCATTTTGTGTCGCGCGCTATCGTAGGTTATATTTATTAAAATAGTTTTAGTGAATAAATATGTTGAATTAGTCTATTTATGTCAAGTTAAAATAGTAAATTTAATCAAAAGTTAAATTAATAATTAAAAATCTTTAGAATAACTACAAAAATATCTTATATATTGGCTAAAAAATTTTCTAGAAATTCTAATACTAAAAAGTACAACTTTATTATTTTCTTAGAATTTCACAGCCATTTATTTTTGATTTAAACGCTGTATCAAATATATTAATAAAAGTCTTTTTTATCATTCTATTCTTGGAATGACTTTTTTCATGTCTCAATATACACAATTTTAGAGAAAAATATTAGATGTGTATGAAATAAAATTTAATCTCAAAAGTATAACAAAACATTTCTTAGCTGGAAAACGTTAAATTCTTTCGAATCGTAGCAGTTTCGAGACAGATAACTAAAGTTGAAATCGCGAGAAAATTTTACAACTTAGGTTCTGAATAATGGGACGACTATTCTCAAAAGTATCTGAACCGTTTTAAAGTTAATGCTAATGTTTGAAAAAGAAACATCATATATTTTGTTGTATATGTTTGTGTATACGTATGTCCGCTCCCAAAGTCTTTCCTGCGGCGCAACCTCTGTTTTATATTAATTATTTATTTTAACAATTTCAACTAACCGTAGACTTAACGGTATAAAAAATATCTAAGTAATTTCGATCTGTGTATAATATTATACTGTACTAGCAAACCGGGTGAACTCCGTTTCGCCACCAGAGATACCTTTTCTTTGCTATAAAGTATATAAACCGAACGAAGCCCAAGACCTTTCCAACGAATGCAAAACCGTGGAAATCGGTTCGTGCTTTCTGGAGTTATAGCGTCAGGAAGGAAAACCTGACTTATTTTTATATAGTAGATTGCCTATTGTAGCAAACCATTTTTGATCGACATCAAAATTGATATTTTGTAGTTCATCTGTGTATCTGTGTTTGTGTACGAAATGAGGTACTTACCATATTATTATTATGTACCTAGGTACTACAAATAAATCATCAAATTGCTTTTGATGTCGTTAATAACTGTGGGTAATTGATATATAATTTCAAAGGTGTCTACATTATATTGTATTTTACGTGTCTTACTCAAAATTCGTCCAATAGTCGTCCATGTATAAACAGCCTAACAGTGAAATGACGTTTGAAATTGAAGCCTTTACTGTACGCTCGTACCGAATAAAAGAATTGTGATGCTTACAACTTGAACACAATGCAATATCTCCGTGACTATACTTGAATTTTTTGACTGCATCGTGGTACTTTTGGCTTATGCAATATAATATTTTGAGTGCGCTGTTCAGGCATTAAGGTTGAACGAAATTAACATTCGAAGAATTATATGTATAGTTGTAAAAGTAGGTACTGCGTTTTTTAGAATTTGCTGTTTTTCATACATAAATAATTACTAACTGCGGAAATTTTAGATTTTCGAAATTTTGAGTCAAGTCGAGAATATTCCGGATGTAGAGGAAGAGGAAAGACTTGTTCTAAGTAAAAGTTTGAGTTTTCTAGAACTATATTTAAGTTGATCTGTTTAACATAGACATTGCGCTATCACGTTATTCGATTATAGTCAATTATATCTTAATAGTAGAGTCTATAGAGTCCATAAGAAATTAATCTAATATCCATCACATTACTTAAAAATTGACTACAATCTACAATACATGATTATATGTGTAAAAATCACTTCCAACAAACTGTATTAATACCACCATTACAAGTGACGAAAGAATCAATTTCTCATGGAATTTCAGAAGAAAATTATTACGATAATATGGGAATTTCTGAGGATTTTCATATAACGCGCTCTCATGCCCCTAGAGAGACCAGATTCGAACCGAGATCAGGAAAATTTCATTCTAGTTACATTAGGAAATAATGTAACAGATTTTTCGGTGAAATGAAATGAAATGATACTTTTGTTGATATGTTATATTAGTTTCTTATATTACAGTTGACATTGATTGAAATATTTTGTAAGTTTGTCTAAGTGATGAAAAGTTTTAGGTATTGTAAAAACTTCTTGTGTAAATCTATACTTTTACTTAAAAATATTAAAAAGCTGAATAGTTTGTTTGTTTCTTTCTTTGAACGCGCTAATCTCACGAACTACTGATCCGATTTGAAAAATTCTTTCGGTGTTAGAAAGCCCATTTATCGAGGAAGGCGATAAATTATGGCTATATTATCTTCACACTTAGACGAGGAATAGGAGCGGAGCAATGCGGGAAAAAATGTTGTGTGGTTTTATGAAACCACGGTAAAAGTGAAACTGTTCGAACGGTTCCGAACACTGCTTTGTAGGTATACCTACTCGGCAGCCGCGATACACGCGACATGCGCTACACAGACCAAAAAGTTTGAGACGATGTAATAAAAGTTTCACTTTAAAAACCGCGAGGCAAAGCTAGTTAATATTTTAGAAATACAAGAACTTGGATATATGATTTGTAATATTAATGTAATAAACCGATTATTATAATGCAAATATATCTGTTTGTTTACCTTGCAAATATATTTTGCCAAACTTTAGCTATACGGAGTAACTTCTAGTCAGCATTTATCTCATGTTATTTGTACATAGGAATATACAAAACAATTTTCCAAACAAAGTTTGCTTTAAATTAGTTATATCTGCTTATTTCGAAGAAAATTAATGCACAACCATTAATTTATTAATAACTATCTTTCCACCCGCGGCATCGCCCGCGCAGTCAAAGAAAAACCCGCATAGTTCCCGTTCCCGTGGGATTTCCGGGATAAAACCTATCCTATGTCCTTTCTCGGGTATCAAAATATCTCTATACCAAAATATTTCATGCAAATTGGTTCAGTAGTTAAGGCGTGATTGAGTAGACAGACAGACAGGGTCACTTTCGCATTTATAATATTAGTATGGATAAATAAATAAATTGGTATTTGTAACTGTAAAACACAAATTATTATCAAATTGAAATAACTAGCTTTCCGCCCGCGGCTTCGCCCGTATTTTCAAAGAAAAACTTCCCGTAGGATTTCCGGGATAAAACCTATCCTATTTGTTGATACAAGTTACCCTCTATATGTGTGCTAAATTTAATTGTAATCAGTTCAGTAGTATTCTCGTGAAAGAGTAACAAACATACATACACATAGTACATCCATCTGACAAACTTTCGCATTTTTATTATTTAGGATAGGTAAGGATGGACTCTCTTCAAAAAATTATATAGACATTGAAAACGTTCGAGTAGTTTTCGATTTTCCAATAAAATGTATGATTTGTAGTATTAAATTTAATTTGTAGTATTATTTTAATTTTTTCGATTTTCCAATAAAATATATGATTTGTAGTATTAAATTTAAACTCAATAACGCAAACAAAATATAAATATTTCAGTTAGCAAAATGAAATTCCACATACAGAAATAATAATTTACAAAACCAATCAATTGAACACGTGTAAACTGCAAATTGAAAAATATAGCTCAATTCTAATACACAACAGTGTATCATAATACAATTTATTGCAACAATATACTCTCTATTTGCTAAATAACAGCTCGTAAATTCAGCAATTGTGAACCATAAATCTATACTAATATTATAAAGAGAGTTTGTTTGTTTGCTTCCCTGAACGTCCTAACGTCAGGAACTACGGGACCGATTTGAAAAATCATTTCACTGTTAAATAGTCCATTTATTGAGGAAGCTAAGGCTACTAATATAATAAAATAATGCGAAAGTTTGTTTCTTATTCCTTCACACAAAAACTGATTTACCGATTTTGATGAAATTTGGCACACACATAGAGGGTAATTTGGATTAACACATTTATATCCCGTAAATCCCACGGTAACGGGATCGATGCTGGTTTTCCTTTGACTACGCGGGCGAAGCTGTGGGCGAAAAGCTAGTAGTATTATTACGCTATAAGACCAGCTCTACCACAGAGCTCTACAATGCAAGTAAAACCGCGGGGCACAGCTAGTGTTTGTATAAAATTCTATTTTTATTTATGACCTAGATGATGTTTATACCACGAGCCTCTTACATGACATAGAAGCTTGGAGTTCGCTAAAAGATTTTATCTTTGATTTCGCGAAGAACGTTTTTTTACATAAAAATGTATCTAAGATGGAAGATTAAAAAGAGTGTATATACGCATTCAATGTGAAACATTTTGATTTAGAAGAACAAATTTATTTCTTAAAGTTATGGCTAAAATTATAAACAAAAACATTTAATTTTTGTAGTTTCGTTAAGAAATTACCTACATATTTGTGTAAATACTCGTATATTTTTTAAACAACTACCTATAATATTGTAATATTTATGACATTTATAACAATTAGCTTGAAAACAGTGAATAAAAGGAAAAAGCAAAGTATAAAAGTTCTTTGTTAATATTCGTAGAAGTGTTTTGTTGAGTCTTGTGCACACTAGCTTTAAAGAATTTATGTATTTGCAACAATGAATAAATATTCAGCTACATTATTTTATTTGATTATGAACAATATGAGCACATCAGGGAAAATTATATTTAATGCAATTTCATAGAACATTTTCTACGCTGTACGTAGATATTTATTTTTAATATTGCTTCTAAAATTCTCGTTATCTATATTCATATTTTACGTCTTGGTATTAACAATATTATGAATTATAATTGAAGTCGAAATAATTAAAGCTTAACTGTAGATTAATTTGGTATGTCTATCTATATAATAAAAATAAATCGCCAAATGTGTTGTCGGCGCAACTCAAGAGCAGCTGACCCGATTTCGTTAAATTCTTTTTTTTATAATATACCTTGAAGTACGAGTATGGTTCTATGCAGAGAAAACGTAAACATTTACCACGGGCGAAGCCGGGGCGGACCGCTAGTTAGATATAAAACAGCAATGACCATTATAAAACGGGCTATTAAATTTTCCATTACTTGAAAAAAAACAACCAGTGTGAACACATCTTTACAATGTACAAGACATGAAAAGCATAACACAACAAGTTTAGTACCGACAATGCATCGTATACTGCTATTCACGATTTTCATACTCTTGGAGAGCCACAGTATAACAACGTTTAAAACATTAGAGAATTTAAAACAGCAGTATATAAAGGTTGGACAGGAGGATTTTAGTACATCCGATGCGTTGGTAGGAAAAGCTATGGATTTTATATATTCTAACAAAACTGTTATGAGTTTGATTGCTAGAGAGCTGTGGAATGTTGGATCTAAGGCTATTGATAAAATTGTTGATTTGAAAGGTAAGTTCTAGCTGTATATATAACTAGCTGCTCCGCGCGGTTTCACCCCCGTGGCTCCACCCCTGTTCGTCTTAGCGTGATGATATTATATATCCTATAACCTTCCTCGATAAATGGGCTATCTAACACCGAAAGAATTTTTCAAATCGGGCCAGTAGTTCCCGAAATTAGCGCATTCAAACAAACAAACAAACTCTTCAGCTTTATAATATTAGGTAGTATATTATTATTAGTCTGTGATATTAGTATAGATTATTGGTGTTTAACGATAAAGCTATATTATTATGTGAATCTTATTTTTAACTACCGAACGAAAATCTATATTTTATATGAGAAATCGAGTAGGGCTGATCGGATTTAAATGATTTTTGGTTTGTTTTCGTTTCCGTTTATTAGTGATATTGACTCTAATACATACTTAATACTTAAGTATTTGTTTTTTAAAAAAAGGTTCATCAACAGTTGTTACATACGTATCTTTCACGTTAAACAGTTACAATAGGATTTATAAATTACTAGCTTTTCGCCCGCGGCTTCGCCCGCGTTTTCAGAGAAAAACCCGTTCCCGTAGGATTTCCGGGATAAAACCTATCCTATGTCCTTTCTCGGGTATCAAAATATATCTATACCAAATTTCATGCAAATTGGTTCAGTAGTTCAGGCGTGATTGAGCAACAGACAGACAGACAGAGTTACTTTCGCATTTATAATATTAGTATGGATTATGCACAACAATTACAAATGAACACAACATTCACAGAAACTATTTTATAATAATAAATTAGGCGATATCTATACACAATATAATATCTATACAATTAATTGGACAAAAAAGAAATGTCTGTGCTCTTATAATAAAAGAGTTCAATAATATGCTAAAAATAAATCGGTTACCTATCTACATAATATTCATCTAATTATTCAAATTCCTAATTGGTATATAACGCTATTGACAATAGTTAGGTTAGGTAAGTTTATTATTTAAAAAAATGGGTATTTGATTGTATTTTAAGGTACATTTTAAACCGTATTACAAGTCTGTTGTTTACGATGCAATGTTTATCCCAAATGCGACCAAACTTTGTTTTAATTGTGTAACAGGAATTTATGTTTATTGTGAGATAGTTGTGTAGAAACCATTTTGTTTTGATATGTTATTTCGTAGTTAAATAATATACCTACTTTTTACACTATCGTCTTGCCTTCTCATTGTTTTATGATTTTTACTTAGTACGATAAAATGTATTTTGAATTTAATAATTTTTATGTACTTATTTAATGTGCTTCTTCTGAGTTTTTAATAATTTTCTTAATTTTGTTACAGGTGATAAAGCATCTCAACAAAAGCAAGAAACAATTAGAAAAATGTAAATGAAATATAAACTTTTTTTAAATAATAGTTTCTTTAAACTACCACCTCTAACTTTTGCCACTAACTTCATCTGTTTAGTTTAAGGTAGCTCTGGGGTAATAAGGCATCCCATAGTGTAAGGATGTTACACAATGTACATGTGATAGGTATTTTTTATCCTAAACGGCTGATCCGATTTCGATTGATTTTAACAATTTTTTACCACGATTCCATTCAAGTAGTGAGTACCAATTCATAAAATTGTATTTATTCAAGATTCGATATATTATGAATAAAAATAAGTAAAAATTTAATACCTATATATAAAATTTTATTTTATTTCAAATCTACCTACTTATATTAGAAAAACATTTCAATCTCGGTACATAATAAATGGCTATTCTAAGAAATTTTATACAATGGAATATTTAAAATGATGAAGACAAAGCTCTGTAAACACATTTCCCTGGTTTCATATACGAAAGAATTGTATTGGTAAGTGTGACTATACAATATGCACGAAAAATATTAAGGGCAATTAGTTGGAATTGATATTATGATGTAATGTTCCTTTTGAGGTACTTTAACAAAATATTTTCATAATAATCCACGTGTATTGAACAATTTAGTTTCATATTTTTTATCCATACACGGCCGGCAAAACACCTGTAACACTAGTGTTAATAACTGTAACATAAGCTGGATATTTAGCTATTGCATAGCTTCTATCGCGGGCCTTGAGCGCGGGGACCAAATCCAGAAATTTAGTAACGAAAAACCTCACGCTCCCCACTCCGACGGGCGCGGAGGTGTGGCTTGAAGACATAGCATGCAATAGCTTTACCGCGGCAGTCCCCGAGTGCCACCCGTCTTTTTTATTTATTTAACAATATAATAGTGGATAGTGAAAATATGTATAATGTATGATTATGTATGTGTATTAAATTGGTTATTGCTATGTATATGGTTTTATTTTAATCAAGTAAAACTATTAATATTTTTTTTACACCATTGCCATATTACTTAATTCACGAATTTAAGTTATTTTGAATAATAGCAACCTCATAAGGTCTCGATAATTATCCTATGAAACCCCTTTTCTATGATTCCACGTAAAATAAGTACTACCTATATTATTATTTATTACATTTACGATCTATGTAAACGTACCAATATCTATTTCATTCTTATGTATTGAATAATAGATGTAGGTATTGTAATTTGTAAATGATAAAAATAGACAAGCAGACTGCATTTATATTGTTTTATGAATAGATTGAACCTGATATTATCGATTTTGTTCAAAATAATCTTTTCCGTGAAGATGAATTTTCTAAACTACCAACGTGAACAGAAAAGGTACATGAATCTATATGAAAAAAACCCCGCACTTATTATTTTGTTTTACTGTCAAAAACAGACCATAAGTTAAGCATGACTAATTTTAAAATTCAAATCAATCTGCAAAAATTGATTGAAATATGATGAATCTTCTTATTTTTAACGGGAAATGTTGGAATGGTGAATAATTGATTACTGCATTAATGGCAATGTTTAAGTAATAGGTAATCTCCATTGTGTTTTCGTGATCAAAGTAAAACAGTGCCTTATCAATCACTTTAAAATTCTGTTTAGCTACATGAATTGCATCAAGAAATACAATCATTCAAAGAATATTGATTGAAGAAACGTCACGTCGTCAACTACAAAACTAGGACAATGTCACGGAAAACAGGTAGTTTTATAAACATTTCAGTCAATACGGGAAGTTCTCGCTTTCTTATAACAATGAGACAAACAGACACGAAACAAACTTACAAAACATCACTATTTCCAAGACTGCAAAGTGAACACACATTAAAGTGATTACACATTTCAAATCTAGAAATATTCCAATAATGTCAATAAAGCACATAATAGTTTGCACAGTATTCCTATCTCTGTATTCATTCTTTGTTAATAGTTTGGTTCCGAGGCTTAAGGAGGAATATAAACCTCCGAGGGATTATAGACCTTCCAAGTGGATTTCCAATAGTGCTCTTGACGTTTGGTTTGGGAACAAGAGTATGGTAGATATCCTGTCTAGAGAATTCAAGGATATCGTCGATCGGATCGCAAATAGACCCGGTATTTATACACTTCACGTGTGCACTGATTTTGTATTGATATATATTGCAAAGAATTTATTTACTTACTGAATTCTCAAGATTAAAGTAATGTAGGGTCTAATCTATAGGGTCAAAAGAAACTAGTTTTTTTATTTAATATTTCATGTATTTGTGATAATACGTATTTAATTGAAAATATAGGTAACCGATTTGACTGACCGGTTGGCTTGTTTGGTAGTGATGGCCCTGCCTTCCAAGCCAGAGGTCGTGGGTTCGATTCCCACCCAAACATTTGTGTGATGAACATAGATGTTTGCTCTGTGTCTGGGTGTTAATTATCTATATGACTCTTTATTTATAGTTACATATTTATTATAAATTACATATGTATGTTTATCAGCCATCTGGTTTCCATAACACAAGCGAAAGCTTAGTATGTGATCAGATCGTGCCGTGTGTGAAAATTGTCCTGAAATATTTATTTATTTATTTTTAAATTGAAAAGATAAAGACGTGAACTATAAAAATCAGCCCAAATCTTAATTTGATGGAAATAAATACGTAACCATTTAATAGTAAATAGGTAATTATGTTAAAATTAATGGCAAAGATTCTACGAATATTAGCATATGGTACATTTTGTTGCTAAAATCACACCGTAAACTAGGAACTAACATAACAAATAATATTCTGCAGTAGGTTGTGTAAAATTGAATGTAAACTAACGTTATATTTTCAGTGCGATCCAATAATAACCACACTATATTAAATGGAAGCTTTTATTTGGAAGGAAATTCAACATGGAAAACAAGTTATACATTTAAAAATAACGATACAAATATTGGTCATAAATAAATTGATTTTTGTTTACATGGGGTTTTTCATTTCTTCTGAGGAGTATCTTTTTGCTGTTGTCATTACACTCACTATAATTTTTTCCCTCATCAAGACTCAAATGCTTTCACTCATCAAGACGAAGAATTTTAGTTTAATTTTTGTGACTTTTACGGCTTAATAATTGTTTAATAATTAGTTCTGATTAACTAGGTAATTAATTATTTTGGAATCATACATGTGCTAGCAAGAACCATATATCCACCGATTTAGTTTATAATGAATCATATTTTATCAGTAGAAAATTCGCTCTAGAAGTAAAGGTTCAAGCACACACTTCTCAGGCGCTTAATTAAGAAAACATTGAAGCTCCCTCTCCACTGCAAAGGGATCACGATGAACCAAATTCGATGAGAATGGCGTATCAGAAGCCACGAAATTCCCTTTTTCGGCAACTAATAAATAATTTTCGTCCCCAATCTCTTTGGGGTGTTCACTTTGATGTTTTAAAAGCTACTTCATAAGTGTACGCACTTCAGTTGGTTGATTAGAAGGCCGCAGGCAAGATGAATTTTTAATGCCAGGATTAGACAAAGCAGGGTGAAGTAGCTTACAAGAGTGTCTTACATTTCTAGGACTTCGCTTTGATCGCCCAATTTTGGATTTTATTCATTATTCTGAATGACCATCGTATTGTAACTCTTTTGTAAATTTGGTTTAGTAAGTAAGCGATTTATTTACGAATTTAATGGACACAAAATAATATTTACCTATTTTATAGGTAAAAAAGCACAAAGGATTATATTACTCCGTTTGCATGTAATAGATGCAAACTGCAAGCTATTAAATTATTTACAAACTAGATTTCCGCCCGCGGATTCGCCCGCGTTTTCGTAGAAATACGCATAGTTCCCGTTCCTCTGCGATTTCCGAGATAAAAAGCCTATGTCTTATTCTGGGTATTCAGCTACCTACATACCAAATTTCATTGTAATCGGTCCAGTAGTTTTAAGAGTAACAAACTTGTTTTCTTTCATTCTAATTTATTTTAAACTAGCGGTCCGCCCCGGCTTCGCCCGTGGTACATATTTGCGTTTTCTCTACATAAAAACCATCCTCGTACTTCAAGGAATATAATAAAAAAAGAATTATCGAAATCGGTTCAGCCGTTCTCGAGTTATGCGCTTACCAACACATTTTGCGATTCATTTTTATATATAAGAAGATTTAAAGTGTATTTAAAATAACCCTAACATATAGCTTTACAAGGAGTCTTACTTTCAATCATATAAAAGCACCTTAATTCACAAGCGGTTTATCCCACATAACCTACGATATAAACTTTCTATAGCATTTGCGTGTACGTGACGTCTCCAGTGAGGATCCAGGAGGGTGCACTCTAATGAGCTCTTGACAACAATACCATGTTCTAGTTCATAAGGTCAACTGTTTGGTTAAGTGTGGTGTGCTATCTGTGTTATTCGTTAAATCCATGTTTGTATGTAAACTAAGGTGGAATGGGAAAATTGAGAGAGGAACGTGTAATAAACATTGGTATTATTTAAACCGATGAATGAGAATCTATATGCATATAAGATTAATATAAGGTATATCACTCGTGTATAAACCCCGAAAAAATTGTGCATGTGTTACTCCAGTCAATAATATAATCTATTTCAGATTTATGCACCAAATTTCGCATTTATAATAACAGTAGGATATATTTACATAATTTTGTGTATCTGTGGCCGTAGGCCTATAATTAGTCTCAAAAATTTCATATGAAATATTTGAGAGCAATTTGTTTCTCAAAAATTTCATATGAAATATTTGATAGCAATTTGTTATCGAGTCTTCCCTGTCAAGATGGTTCTTAGATATATTTAGCCGAATTAAAATCAGTCGTCTGGAAGATTCGCCTCACATTGAAACAAGTTTCATGTAATACTGGCTGTAATAATTAATCGTTGATTATTTAGGTACCTACTTGTAGTATGTTTAATATCAGCAGCAGTTTTTCGACCCAAATTATATATTATGTAATTTGGATTTACTCATAGGCATTTACTTGTTTTTTTTGTTTATATCAATCACATTTTATCTATGAGCCGTGTATTTTGATTTCTCTCTCTTCATTTTAACGCGAAGATTTTTGTCACACACAACATCCGATAAAAAGCAATTTCTTCATTCTTTATCTATACCTACTCATGAATAAAAATGAGATTTGAATCTTACGTTATAACAAAACATAAAATTCTAAGTAAATCTGCACAATGGTAGCGATCTCATAGTAAATTTCTTCGCAAAGGCGTTTATTCGAGCCACAGGACAGAATAGGCACAAGGATATCCAAGTTGTTCAACTGCAATGGTATACTTTTATTTTAGTGTTATTGCGGTATCCACTGAGCCACGCCACCTGCGCTTGATACTGTGAAACTTACGGGAGAATATTTTATCGATCCTCTAGTAACTGCCCCGGCGGACGTTGTTCTGCCCTATTGCCCCTACGTTTACCTATACTATGTTTTTCTCTCTCAATAAGAAACTTGAGTTTAACAAAAACGTTTTAAAAAATTAGTTGAATAGGACGCGCCGTTCGCCAGTTTTACATTTAGCAACATTATTCGGCGATTCATTTTTATTTATATGCATAAGAATAAATAGTCATCAATAAACAATATATAATGACACGTCTTCTCAATTGGTACATAAAATAAAATAATATGTTTTAATACCTACTAAGTAACACATCGTAATATTAACTATTTTAATGAAATAAACAAACTAACACATAGTACGCTAAATTTACCAGTAAATGTTTAGTGATTATGCTAAATAGCGTGGGTTGCTTTTTGGTCGTTTCTTTGGGAAGCTCCTACTTTTAATTAATTTGAACAAAGCGCTCCACGTTTTTTGCCTTAATTACTTCCTGATTAATTGATGCTATCGTAATTATAGAACATTGGCAGCATTGATAATGTTTCAATCTATTACATGGTAATTAAATTTTATTGAATACCATGATCGGACTTATTGCTGTCAAAATAATTTGATATAATTATGAAGAAACAGCAATTTTATTCAATCCAACATAGAAACAATTTTCAATTCAAACTATTATAAATCATCCTCATTAAATAAAATCAATATGTCAATTGTCATTCAAAACGATACGAAATTACTTTAAAGTTTAAAATATTTAACATATTATAATATATTACTATACAGAATAATTGCGAATACTTCATAGGGAAGAAAGTGACATTTTAAATACCCTCTCGGTCCTTTCTTTTATTCCCCTCATCTACCTTTTGTAAACCATAAAGTTACAAAACATAAGGAAAAAAAATAAACGCTTGAAGCAATATTCCTTCGTATATTTCCAAAGCCAGCTTTTTCCACGATGCAGCTTTGTACGCACAAGGGACATAAAACCGGGATTTTGCGGCATCTTATACTTATAATATTGTTATGTATATCGCTTTGCTTTCTAAAATATGATGAAGTTAAAGAAATATTATGTTTCATGTTCTCTCTGTATTGGCTTTGATTTGAGTGGATCGTCGACGGTTTCAACGATATTGAGTATCGAAATTGTATGCTGTAAAATGTAATGCGAAGTGTAATATAGACTTTATTTCAGTTAATTTAATATATAATTCCATAGACATTACTTACCTCCCTTTACTTGCCTGATCCAAAAATATTTGAAAATATTTTAACTTTTAAAAGTGTTTAAGAAGCTTTGGTCACTATTCATATTAGTTTCCTTTTTAAAAACTATAAAGATTTCTAAATAAATAGAAATACCAAAAATACCAAAATAACCCTTAATATAGGAAAATTATTTGTTATTTATTATAGAATATTTATTGTTTCTATTTTATTTATATAACCCATAAAGTACCCTACAAGCTTATCTCTTACAAAGCGGACAACGCTATTTAATCACAACAAATTTTTGCTCGCAGCGAAATTTCTTACCCGTTTCCTTAGAAGTTATAACAATACGGCTACGAAAGTTTAAAGTTAGTGACATTGATCATTGTTATCAAGAGCGATGTTAACGAAACAATAGTGGTTTGAAACATTACACACAGCCTTTGTGAGACAAATGTTGGGCCGCGGTTACATGGTTACAATAGATTTCATTTGTTCGGCTTGTGTTCAGCCCTTAGTTGTGCTAGAGCTATGAAATTCGCGTTAATTCAATAGTGTAGCCATTTTTGTAACGAGTAAGTACGTGGAAGATAATGCATGTATAATAGTGTCGAGATTAATGTATTTAATATTATAATCACTACATAGTATAAAACAAAGTCACTTTCTCTGTCCCTATGTCCCTTTGTATGCTTAAATATTTAAAACTAAGCAACGGATTTTGATGCGGTTTTGATTGCGGTTTTTGCGGTTTAATAGATAGAGTGATTCAAGAGGAAGGTTTTAGTATATAACTTATTATGTTTTAGACAAAGCGAGCGAAGCCGCGGGCGGTAAGCTAGTATGTGATAAGCCAGTTTTAGAAAGATTTTAACGTAGAAGATGTAGTAATAATAATTTGAGTAAAATTTTTATTTTGTTTAATAACATTGATACCTATTTGCCGTGGTGTTAATACGTTATTAATTATTATAACATAATTTTAAATGTCAATTTTTGATCGTTATAATATTTATTTTTAAGATAAGATTAAACAAATTTTGATGGGAATCTTGCATAGGAATCTTGTATATTTTGCAGTAAGTACATGTACAATACACTCTACATATCCATGGTCTAAATAGATTTGTAGACAGGATAGCAGTGGAGGATATTTAGTATCGCTTATTTCTTGGCTCTTTATGCGTACGATATTTTTGACTTTAATAATAAATTAGCTATGAACAGTTATTCAAGTTATTATTTAAATATCAACTTTAAAATAAATCTTAAGTATAATTACGTATAATTGGACCTATTTATATGGACGCGTTTGTTAAAATCAAGTATCTTAACTTTTTTAATACGCATACTGCAGGAACATTTTTAAAGCATTGTGGTATTTTAATTATCTGGATTTAATAGCATCCATCTATCTAATCTATCGATCTACTAAATATTATATTCCGTTAGAATAAAAAAATACAATATACTGTTATTAAAACCAATCTAAGCCACATCATATATCACTCATCATTAGCCAGCTATCATCAAAGTAAAATTCATATTGCCACAAAGCAACCAAAAAGAAACCGGTTCAAATAGTTGTAAATAGCCAACTAAGAGATATAAAGGCGGGCGATAACTCTTTATTACCGCACAGCTACTGTTCCTGACTTTATTGGTTAACCTTTAAACATATTCCTTCTATTGGACTATTTTTCTTTTGTAGGTAGGTACGTAATTTGTAAGCTGTGATATGGAAGACCTATGGGGCTTAGAATTATCATGTTAAATATAGAAATTTTAGTTGAGTTGCGAAATTTATAAGCCGTTATACGGGCGTTATTAAGCGCTTTGGAATTATTATCAGGTAATGTTAAATTTAGAAATAGTTTTAGTTAAAGGTCACAGAAAGGTACTGAAAGTCAATAGTATTTTCGTTCTTTATTAACTATAATTAAATCTCTTATTCTTGTTTTTCTTTCTTTTGCTTCAGTAACTAATAAAATTCTTGTGCTCGAACATTCTTTGAAATTTTTTGGAAAATCTTTTTAAGGATACCTACGCGATAGCGTCAGAATTACTAACACTTAAAAATAGTTCAAAATTTTTGTCCATATTCTCTGCAAATTGTGCCTTATTTGTACCTAATCCCATTAAAGAAGTTCAAAAGCGTCATTTATACAGAGCTTTCTAAATAAAGACCTAAACACACTTGCGGCATCCTCAATACGGTCAGACCTGTTTATCCAGCACTTGTTTATTCGACATCTAGTTTGGTAAACTTCATTTGGCTGAGCAATTGCCTTGCTGATTCGATCTGAGGCTAGTAGTGTCTTTGAAAGGAATCCGTTTGAATTGTTGGTTATTTCTGATAATGAGATGCTTTGTGTTGCATTCAACTCTTGGATATATGATTTTTTATTATGTGGAAGAATGGTGATATTATTGATTTCAAATAATATGATGCAATTATCCGAATGAAACACCAATGTGAAACACGAATTACTGTTGAAGCTGTAATAAGATAAGAGGATGACCTTGGTTAGAGAATTTTACCTTTTTACACGCTTTATATTAGCTTCACCTGTATGTTTGTAACCGACTTCTTTGGGCGCGATTTTGACCCACTTTAAACGGCCAGATTTCGTTCAAACTTTGTAGATTTATTGAGGACCGATGACAATACACTAATTTGATAAAATAAATAATAGTTAAAAAAAAAATAAAAAACACGCTTTTATAGAAAACCGAACTAAAAGCGTGTTTTTTAGTTTTTTTAACTATTATTATTTTTTATCATTTACCACTCAATGGTTTTAATAATATAAAAAAATACGATAAATCAAGTTAAGATTGGAATTTAGTTTTAATATTTAATACAATTTTAAATCTCCAGTAATCGTCAAAACAATATCTTCATGTTTTACATAAAGTTCATGTTCGTGTTCGTGTTCGTGTTCGTGTTCGTGTTCGTGTTCGTGTTCGTGTTCGTGTTCGTGTTCGTGTTCGTTGTTCGTTGATCGTTGTTCGTTGTTCGTTGTTCGTTGTTCGTTAGGTTAGGTTGGGTTAGGTTAGGTTAGGTAAGGTTA